>NC_064871.1:26364572-26976715 GCF_943734695.1 Anopheles maculipalpis | reverse complement strand
GCCAAAACTTTCACTTTGATGGTAAACATAAATAAGTGTGTGCTTAGTAGTGAACAAACATTTGATGTTAATAGTAAAATTTACTTCTTTCTGCAGTTTAACAACAAATCTACAGCAATTTAATTGCGAACAAGTAAAACACAGCATCATTAACAAACACCAAAGCAATATTACGAGGCAACTTTTCTTAGCGTTTACTTTACGGTTTTTGACAATTTTAAAATTTTATATGGAATTTAATTAATTTATTTTTTGCCCGTTTTCGATAACGCCCTACGCTTAAATTCTGCATTTGCGTGGTGAAAGGTTTTTTTTTTTGCACAGATAGGAATAACATAAACACGCGTGTGTTGTGATTATTAACAGTGCTTAAGCATTGGCAAACATGTACACCATTCGTCGTCTTTCGTCTTTGACCCAATTACTCACTCTGGAGGCGTTCCTCGCAGGCTGAACGACGTGAAGGACACGTCGACACGCTGCCCGGGACCTGCTAGGAAGATGTAGAGACACTGTCGCGAGTGATTGCTCGGGTTGGAGAGCATCGGGGCGCTAAACGTTCCGTTCGATGGTCCACCAGCCCGGGACACGAACGTCTGGTCACATTCTGGTGGTAGTGATGGTGGTTTGGCGTGAAAATACGAAAGAAGAAATAGGAAAGTGTGTACAAGAAAGGGGTAAAACATGGTTATTTTATTATATTAGAGAATTTTCACATGTAATGCTTTATTTTTGCTTTCGCGCGCGCTCACACACATACACACGTACATACAGATTGATTCACACATGCGTTTATGGAACTTTAAAAAAGCTAGTACATGAACAAAATGGTATAAAACCCTTCAATCATCGATGATGCTGTTAACTTGCGGAATTCGGTTATGAACTGAATGTACTAACAGCTGCTGACAGCTCGTGTTTGCTGTCGTGCTTTTCTTTAATATTTTGAATTTACACTCAGACACGCACACACGCACACACACACACCGTGTTCCGACACATACACGCACTCTACTACGTACAGAATCAATGAAAGCTAAAACATTTACTACTGAAAGCAATGGTTATACTACACAATGATAGTAATTTGTAAGTGTAACATTGCTTTTCCAATTTGCCTCCAATTTGATCGACGAGAAACGAGTCAGATGTCGCTCTTGCGGCACAACGGAACTGGCTTGTTTGGAAACCGATTACGCTTAAATTACGAAAATCACATAAACAACCGTTGGTGCGAAGAGTAAAAGCCCAAACCCAAAACCCAACTTCGGGACAGATTCCCAACGTGCTCTCTCTCTCTCTCTCTCTCTGCCCTTTCTCATGGTGAAAGCTTTACACTTCCCTTTACGCGAAACATCACAACGACATATCGAAAGCACTCTAATGGGGCTACTAACTAACGACAGCAAAAAAATAAACTACTACATACGACACAATTTGCCCAAACTCTACGGAAACAAAACGCAACAAATACAGCTGTATGTGAAGGGTGTACTTGGACGGGACGCGTCGGAAGGAGGCGGATTGGGTGTTGTGAAGGTGGTGTATGCGTATGTGAAATGTACATACCTTTCTCTTCTACAATTACATGAGAGAAAACCACCGGTGAAACTTAAATCGCTTATTAGTGTTTATTGAAAAGTTACAACCAAAAAACAAATGAAGCAAAATGAGGTTAAACTGTTCACCAGTGAGAGTGGTGGGTTGGAAATGTTAAAACAATGTGATTTATGTTTATGCTTGCTAGTGCTTGATTGTGTTGGGTAAGTGGGGTAAGTGGGACGGTGGTGGGTGGTGGTGTGCGAATTGCAACACAGCGCAAAATTGAACGGACTGCAGAACAATGTGTTGCTCGGTAAAGTGTTTAAGCAGCAGTAGCAATACTGATTTGCTGTTGTTATGCTGTTTGCCAGTCCCATCTGTTTCTCTTCCAACTCCAAAGCTTCGCATTAATAAAAACGGAATCCGTCAACGTACAACGGAAATTAATTTGCAACAACAGTTAATAAAAGTGGTGAGCAGAAAAGAGCGTACGAAACAACAGAACAAACTAACGATCCGGTGAGATGCAAAAGAGACGGTTGGCCGAAAAACACAAACAAAACAAACGATTAGTAAAAGACAGTATATATATTATTATTTTTTTTTACAAACAAACAAACCAACACAACTCTGCCGTTAAATCGAACAAAGTAAACGCAAACAACAGTTAGCGTAACAGTAGCAAAAGTAGGAAAGTGAACAACATACTTGGCGCCTTTGTGGGTCGGGATAGAGGCTCCAAATACTGCACCATCGAGATGCGGGACCGCGAGTCCGTGTACGCACTAGCGGTTATGCGCTGAGCGACATCTACATCATCGGAGGCAACTAGAAGAGAGGAGCGTACGAGGGAAGGGATTTCCGAATGGTGTGAAAAAAGTGTGGGGAGAAATGGTGAAGTGAAGAGACAGAGGTTAGAAGATGACTTAACATTACATTTGCAAAAGTACGAACTTAATAAGGCATGGTAATCTGATCTGATTTTTTTAAAACAACCGAATAGGTTGAATTTGTGTAACTTAGATGGCTTTTTATGATGGCAAAAATACAGTTACTGTATAGAATTGTGAGGTATGTTACTGAATAGAGTTTGAGTTCCGCAACAAATTAAGAAGAACTTTATGGCAAATAAAACGAATCTACAACTAGATCTTTTAATCTTGAAAATGTCAAACCAGATTTTCACCGAGAAGAACTTACAACACTTCAACGGGTTGAAGTTATCAATATACTCTTAAAATGACATACATTGCCAAGAAAATTCTATCAATGTTTGATGGCTACCAATAACGAAGGTTACATACCGAAAGGGGCTGAATTTATAAACATATCGAGAACGACTTAATGCTAGATCGGACACCAGTCGAGATAAGTGACTCAACAGTGGCATCTCCTTTGATTTCTTCAAGTGTTTAATTAACTCCAAGAGTAATTAGACCAACCATAATCGTGGATTTCAGACACCAAACTACCTTAAGTAAGTATAAACTGAGCTACGACGAGGGACCTCTGGGACCTCCAGATCATGGGTGGAGGTAGATGCTTGTAAAAATCCGGTAGTATACATGGGTCCACACAGAATGGTTTTTGTGGGTTTCCTCGACTCCAAGAATTGTATACTCCGTATCTTGCTGATATAATCAAGAACACACTTAATCCTAGTAACGCTGCGAATTTATTTTAGCACACCATTGATTTGCTCCTCTACAACATCTCCACACGCCGTTCTGCATAGTTTCGAAAGGTGAACTGCTACCTCCACTAAATCACAAGAAAGGTCGTTGCAAACGCTTCCACATGGATCCGATCTGGCAGCGCTTGTCCAAGACATTCCAGCAACAGTGGCGTTCCGAGCACACTTTTCCGATAATCTTCAAACGAGATCGCCCCATCCCGATCCTGATCGAGCCGCGTCATCAAGATATCGACCAAATCCTTTACCGCCTCGTCGACACCTTCCTCCTGCCGTACGCATCCGCGCAACAGTATCATCAAATAGTCACGCCTTATCATCCCTTCGCGCTGGATGTCATACACCCGGTAGCAGTACGCGATCTTTTCCTCGAGCGTACCGCGCACGTACAGTGACACCAACCGGGCCCAAGTTTCCATCGACACGTGCGAACTGTTGCCACCGTCCAGCGCAGCGTAGATGCGTCTTATAACGGCCGTATCTGTGATACCGAATGCCGTATCAAAGACGGTGGTTAGCTGCTGGCGTGAAATTTGTCCCCCAGCAGCGTCCGGATCACTCTTTAGAATTTTATAGTACACCAACAGCACTACCTCTAGCTCTTGGTGCGTGAAGTGGGTGGAACGAGCCAGCCCCTTTACCAGACCGCTCACCTTGCTTAGAAACCGGATCTCCTCCGCCGTGTCGAGTGTTGCGTCCAGGTTCATGGTTTGTTTGTCACCTTCTGTCAGCGGAAAGTATCACAGACTACTTGACGTCGACAGCAACATTGTTTATGTCTTGTTGTTTTACCGAGAAAGTAAAGTGGCTCGCACAGGTGTGCAGCAAAGTTAAGTTGAAAGCAGCTCGCAACGAAGTGTGGACAGTACGCTTGGTCACATTTCTTAATCAACGCTGGATGCTTCGTGCAAAGTCGGAAGAAAAACGTTTATTACTAGCATTACGCTTTTTTACGATGCAATTGATATTAATTTCCCTGTCCCGTGGTTCCTCCTTAGCGACACCGTACCGGAGAAGCAACTGGCAAGTCTGGCATGGCAAACCGAAGGTATGGAAAAGTTTTCAAACATCCAAGCATGTTCTGCCCTCTGCGTGCTCTGAGTACTGCCGGCAAAGCCGACCTGGATAGAACGTTTTCACCGAACTTCATCAAGGCCACCTGCTGCTATTTGGAAAATTGAATTAACCTTCTTAATATCGTCCTTTTTTCCTGCTCGCTACACAGTTTACCATCTCACCCACTCATCTCGGTACACTTGGTCCAGAAATTCTCACGAAACGATAACTTTTCCCACTTGATGACCGGCACGACCTCTCGATCGCGTCCCAGTCCCAACACTAGAGGATGTCTATTCCATTTCCATAATTACGACGCGTCCCAAATTTTCATCAAATCAACTACTTTCTCCAAAACACACACACATACACAAACACATAAAAGCACCAAACCCCACCTACACTCGCAATGTCTCTCTATTCCCACCACCTCCTCTTCAACCAAGCAGGATGGTAATTTGTCCGTGTTTCCCTCTTTGCCAGAGGCCTTAAAAAACACGAACCGTGTCACTTAAAGCTCCCAGTGCCGTGGTGTTTAAATGGGGGAGGGCTCAAAGTTTTCCCACCGGGGGTTTATCGTGCCGAGTGCTGCGGAGGTCCAGGACGCTACGGGTAATAAACTTCTAATTGGAAATCCATAATTCACCGAGCACTGTGGAACGACGGTACGGTTGGGATGGAAATTTTTGTTCGCTATGGGGATGATGCAAATGAGTTACGGTAGCATCCGTCGGACGCAAAGCGTCGCAAGGCCACTGTGCACACGTTGCAAAAGGATTAATCGTTTAGTGGAGACGTAAAGTGAGGAACATAGAGAGAGAGAGAGAGAAAATAAGAGAGAGAGAAAGAGAGAGAGAGAGAAGTAGGTAGTTCAAAGTGGAAACGTGAGTATGGAATGGTGAGCTTACGTGCCAAGTCAGCCCCGTAAATCACTTAATCCACACGTAATCCGGAAATGTTCGCCAGCGATTGCTAAGTATTTATCATAATTCACACGCTGAGTGTACGATATACTTCGAAGTACTAATAAAATTCGCAGCTTTCACCGCACCAAAAGGGACAGCCAAACGGGATATAAATCCTGCTGATATCCTTTATCCCTGACCGGGGCTTAACAGATTGCTTTTATGCCAGCAAACGATTTTTTGCTATCCCCTATCTCCCGGTTTTTCGTAGCATTTTGAGGATTTTACAATTAATTGTGAGGAATCAATCTCGAAATATAAAACGAAATCATCTTTACTGCATAGGAACACATTGAAATCCATAGATCAAGATGCTTTTCCAGTGCCTCACCACAGTCCCGCGAATCATAAACATGGAAGATTCTGTGAACAATAATCAGGATAGCGTGTAGTACCTCAATGCCTTTATTATATTCGCTCAACAGTGTGATCGGGACAACCCTTTCCTGCTTGTTTTTCAATGCCCTGAAAGTGCTAAAGTTTGAAGCACAAGCACATAACCTCACTTCCACGTTTCGCGAGCATTGCCTCCGTTCGTATTATCCGCCCATTCCGAACTTCCGGGCATCCTGTGTACCGGAACAGTTTATGATGGAACTTAAATTGCGCTTCCGTTTGGCCTCCGGGGGCCGTTGTCGATCGTTTTTCACCACCACGACCACCGGTTCCGGGCGAGGAAAAACTTTATGCGTGGCGGCGTGGAAATCATGATGATTATTCAGTGACAATATTTCCTCACCGCATACAGCTCACGATCACCCCCACCAACGTGGTATGTGATGCTTTCCTCCTCTCTCCCTCTCTCTATCCCCTCTCTCTCTCTCTCTCTCTCTATCTCTCTCTCTCTCTCTCGCTCTTTCGTGCTTCATAAAGATGCGTGTGGAATCGGATGTTATTTATATTCAAATTAGGTAACACACTCACGTGCCATCGATGCTGATGCCGAGAAATGGGAACGGACGTGTATGACGTAGGTAGGCACGCCCGTTCACAAACACTAAATTGCCTACCCGTATCCATATGGAAATCCGGTCAAACCTCGGTTTCAGTGAAACAGTGAAAGCGAGAGCGATTTTCCCCGAGCAAGAATGGTTTCAAGCTTTTCTTTTTTTTTTTTGGGTTTTGTTTGCTTCTTCTACTATCCACCTTTCCACAGGGCTAACACGTCAACAAGGCGATATTTGAATGCCGGTTTCACTCGCTGTAGAATGATTGGTGAGGCAATATTTCACAATTCACACAATTGCCACACACGCGCACACAAAATGAAATACAAAATAAAATAAACCTTGTTTGGGCGAAAAAAAAACGAGCTAGGATTTATTTAATTACCAGCTAACATAACAGATTGAGATAAAAATGCCCTTTTTGTCTTATTTCTTGTACACAAGACAAAAAAAATCCAACTCCATGAAACTGTAATAGCTCATAACTCTTCACGGTGAATTTGACATAAAATTCGCACGACAATTCCCAAACGATTGAACAGACAGAGGGTGATTGATTTTCGGAATTCTGATGGTAACATGAAGCTTTTTAGAAGGGAAAACGTTTTGCTGGAAAAAGTGTCATTTTTACCAACAGGTTTGGCTGCTTCATTAAATTTCCATCAATTTTCAATATACCTTTGTCTCGCCCAGCACCAAATCGTATGAAGAAATCAAAAACCTGTGATTGGAAAATTTAATTCACACATCACAATTAAAATTCTAGCAACAAAGTACAGCAGCATTGCATGAGTAAAAATGTTTTTACATGTTTTTGAAACCCATATTTCTAGTAAGAGCATCCGAGAGCATAGGTAACGAAATTAAAATAAATACCAAATGCATAAAACACTTCAACCGAATGTTTTTCTCCTATTTAAATTAATTTTTCCAATCCATTTAATTTATGACCTTAATTGCGAACCAAAGAGAAAGAGGCTCCACAGCCCATCACTTTAAGTAATGAGAAAAGCTTTCAAATATGAAATCAAAGTCGAATACGGTCGGATACCGACATCGCCCCCCGTTGCCCTTTTGCCAACGTGGATGACATTAAATAGCTCAGATCTTGGTTGCTTCCCCGTGCAAACCTCTCAATAGCTTGAGCTAATGAAATCCGCACGAA
Organism: Anopheles maculipalpis; assembly: GCF_943734695.1. Lineage (NCBI taxonomy): Eukaryota > Metazoa > Arthropoda > Insecta > Diptera > Culicidae > Anopheles > Anopheles maculipalpis. The sequence goes on along the minus strand of NC_064871.1, from coordinate 26,969,347 downwards.
CGATACACAACACGAGCACCATGTTCGAAGCGACTGAATAATTTAAATTCAATCAACCTACCCCTTGCGTTCGATGCTTTTGATGGCTGAAAACCCGGATCATGGACAGGGAAGGTAATGCCTCACACAGCAGTTCGGTAAGAAATTGGGTCAATTTAAACATCTTGGACTAGTTGTCACCTCGCATTATTGGGTTGCTGTTTGGAATGATGTGACCATTCATTAACTGAACCCGGGAGCTTAAATGTCAGCTCAATATGTGAGTATATGTGTGTGTGTGTTAACAGCATGTTAATACTGGTGGTCACAATTTGTCCATCAAAACTCTGCATTGACCAGCACCAGAAGGCGATGTGCGTGTGAATAATTAATGTTAATCAATCGAAGCTGACAGCGGCACGGATCGGTAGCCTGACTTCATTAAAGAACCACAGAGGATAGCAGTGTAAGGTCATGGCCATACGTTCCTAGTGGACTTTGTGATGACTTCTTTGCGGAACAGGTGTAGAATGAACTGTAAAATCATAAGTATCAGATACAAAAGGCATGTGATCTGAAATCACAATTAGGCACATCAATGTCACTTCGCGACAAATTCTAGCTGTCAAAAGTTTTCTTAAAAGCGATAAATATTTCACGGAATTTGTCTGATCTTTCAATTAGTTACAGGCTGTCATTTATATCAATATAGTATCGCAACAAGGGTAATGAATTATTCTGAGGTTACGCATTCTACATGATTTAGGAATGAGGCACCAACAACACATTTAATTTGTAACCATAAATTGAAATGATTTGTAATAAAGTTACGTGAAAAACAAAGCAAAATCTCAACACAAGAACCATTGCAGTCATTTAACGCGCCTAAAGCTCCATGAAATACCTTCCTTTTCTTCAAAAAACACCAGTTTCCCGAGATCGGAAACGTAAATTAAAAAAAAACGCACCATATGACTCAGTTAACTGAGCAAAAAATATTTCCAATTTTGTTGGTTGGTCTCGTGCCACATCCTTCCAAGTGATTTAAAGGCACCCGGAAGCACAAACAACCACTACATCTGGAGTCGCACGCACTACATGCCCTTCCAGCCATTGCCACATTGCACATCGCTTGTTCGTGCATGCGTGATTGTACCAACAGGGCATATAGAACAAGCAAAAACATATCCCATCCACGGGCTGGAGGGTCGTAAAATATTTCAATAAACAAATTTCTTACCACACTGGTGTGGTTAGGTGACCCTACCGTATAGCAACTCCAAAAAACCTCAACCGACCAAACAACCACGCTTTGTGGTGTTGCTGGAAAGCGGTTAGAATAGCGATGAAAAATCTACAATTGTGATGTACTTTGTCGTGACTACATAAAACGAGCTTTCGGCTGGGAGCGAAGGAAACTATAACGGTAGTACCACACGATTTCCAAAACCGTTTGAACAAAACAATGCATCTGAATTCGTCAGAAGTTTGAGTTGTACACGCACAAAACAATTAAACGTGTATACAGAGTCCCCCGTGGGGAGGAAAACATTAATCCTTCCTCTAGTACGGACAGTTTCTTAGCTCCGATTTCCTCCTTTTAGCAACACATTCGTTTTATGTTTGAAATACTTATCCTAGCGGAATACGCTTTGCAACTCGTAGAACAATTTACCAACCACACTGTTTGTAGCCTAAGAACGTCGCCCATCATTCCGAGTGCCGAGTGTCGAAAACTTACCTGCAAAAGGGAAAAGAAAACACAAAAAGATAAAATATAGGTAAGCAAAAAGCATCATTAATAAAATGGTTGCCATTACTTTTTCGGTACAATTAATTCAGGCGCAGGAACTTGCGGCAAAATTGAAATCCATTTTCATTCGGCCCGATACTATCCCGGCACCCCATACTTAGAATCTGGCGAACGATAATAAATTACTTGTTACGCACCATCCTTCCAGGTTTTCTCCTTGAAGGCTTCTTTTTTCCTTCAGTGTGCCAGTCAACACAAACGGCAAAAAATGTCTTACTGTTTTACCTTATACGGTGGCGGTACAAAATCTTTCTGAAATTACACACTCACCCAGCGTTCCGATACGATCAAGATCGATTGATTGTTGTTCGGAGGAAAGTTAATCTCGGTTCGATTAAAAATTTTCGAATCTACTACCTTTCCTTCAAACCACGCAATAGGCGGAAAATTCGATGGCGATGTGATCAGGGTGACTCAGGCTGTAAAGGCTGGGAAAAGGGGCAAAAGGTATACCAACACATCTGCCACATCTTTTCTAGATACTTAATCTTGTTTTCCCTCCCCCTTTTTTTTTGCTTCTTTTGTTACGTGCCTGTACCTTCACATCCTCGTACCTAGCGGGTCCATTTTTACGTCATCGGGCCTGTTTCCATTATCGGTATCCCATCGATGAATGGTGTGCGGAAAGGGACCACCTTATCCAGGGATATTGCGCCCCGACAAACAGCGAACGTGAGCTGAAAACCGGGAAGTTCCGACCAACTCCCTTTCCACTTGACGACCAAAAAAGGGCATCTTCCGAGGAATGATACTGAGAGGAACTAAACAGAAAAAAGTGTATATCTGCTCCTTAAATTCAAACTCGGCTCGGCAAAATGGTTCACTAACGATGGGGCAGAACGGTGGTGATCACCTCCCCGGACTGGGACGAAGGAAATGGAATTGATTGTGATTAGAAGCGTTGACGTGGGTTACGGACTACGTGTGCGTGTGTATGTGTTTATATGACTTTCCAAGATGTCCCCCGGATTGGTGTGGCTAAAGTTGAGTTATTGTACGTGTACTCTTACAGTGGGACCCCGCCACAAGACCGCTATTGGAGGATGAAATTTTAGCCAACATCCATGCAACCCATATCAAGATGGCATCCGATCTAGCACTCTCGGTTTCGCCCACAAACACACACACACACACCCTAGCTCACCGAGCTGACAGTCCGGGAATCAGGGAGCTGAATCGATTTACACTATAACAGCTGCTCGAACGGTACGACACGGTACGACCGACTCATAATCCAACCTCTCCGGACCCTTTCCACCCGAACGATGCATATCGATTCATCTCCCAGCGGACAGACGACAACTGCATGAGCATCGGATACTTCAACAGGACGAGTCTACAACCAAACCAATCACGGTACACATACACACACACACACACACGGTTGCCTTTCGTGCCTCATGCGAACCTCGGGCGAATGTGCGCGTACAAAATGGGAACAACATATTTTCAACCCCTACCCAGTGTGTCTCAGGATTTCTTTACACACACTGGGATGGGAAGCTCGATGATTTTCATTGACACAGCTTTGCGTTACTGATAAGCCAGTACATCCTTTTGCACGTCGGTTCGGCTCAAGTTTGCCCACACAGTCCGTGTTTGGCGGTAGCTTCAAGCCCACCGATGCCAAGAGCTGCAGAAACGTGTGCAGCTGCAGCTGCAGAGCGCTCGAGGACACTCGACACGCTCGGGAAACCTGATGAATGAAGCTGATTGAATGTTGATTGAATGGATTGCTTCATTTCGTCCACTGATGATAACTAGCGGATTTTTTTTTTTTTTGGCTCGCAGAGTTGTTCACTGCAAAAGCGATACAAACAGTACGCCGACTGTTTTCCGCTCAGTAAACGGTGAAATTGTGCGCCATTTCAATAGCGTTTCATTCGGTTCGGACTTTTCTGTGAACGTTTTACATTTAACCGAGTTTTAATATTGATTGAATTTGCTTAACTCTAACAGCAGTTTCAAAGGTAAAATGACTAAATGAAACTTTTGTATTATTTTCTCTTTTTTCTACACAGCTAGGCAGAAGTTATTGTTGTATTTTGTATAAATATCATTAACTTACTAATTTTTTATCCTTTTTATTGCATATATTGACAATAATAGCTCGTCAAATACATAAATACTAACTCGTGGTTGATTTTGAAACTACCCTTATTGTTTGTGAACCATTTTTCAATACATTTTAAATAATGCAACTACATGTTGTGCTCCTTTAAAATGTCACTCTAAAAAAAAAGCCCCAAAAACTCTCTTCCACTCGCTGTAGTAACAGTGACATACAATACAACCTTCTGTCACTTTTTCCATTTGACAGCAACAAAGAAATGTCGCATAGGTTCCATTTTTAATGACATTTCTTTTTCTCGCTTTTTGCTCTTCAGCTTCAAGGTGCACTCGCTACATCCAAAAGAAAGGAAAGGAAATTAAACCATCGCTCAAAATCCTACAGCCTTGCCGTCCTAGTCTCATGAAGGCGTCGCCGCTCGCCTTCATTCCATTTTGCACGAGCTTTTTTCTTGGAAGAAATACTTTCTTCCCTTTTTTGGTCCCTAGAACACACACTTTCGCTACCACGCCGGATAACAATAAATAATAAAAATTTCTCATCCCACCATCGTTTTGTCTTGCGCGCTTGAAAAGCTTATTCGGGTGAAACGGTAATGAAGCATCCATCCATCCATCCATCCATCCGTCCATTTAGTGTCAACTGAGTTGGAACGAAACCTAGGGACTGGATTCAGTTGCACGGATACACCCAGTACGCTATGGCCGACAAGTCGAAAGGTATGCCTACCGTTTAATTGCGTCCAATCACTCCTGTCGCAGATCACTCTCGAGCCGGATCGGTGAGATGGAAAATAGTGCGCCTCCGGTCGGTGTTGCGTGGCTCCACAAATCTGCCCTATACCAGCCGGCGACGATCACCTCGGTGAGATAAATATTTGTTGTTTGTCAAACATAATTTTTGATGGATTTCTCCAGCGCGCGCGCACACACACAAGAAGCAAAAGTACGCAGAAGAAACAATTTTCGTACGCGAAACATTGTACGCAATGCAAATACTAGAATGTCACTGTGCAAATAAGAAGTTGGCATTACATGGTACGGTGTAGCTCTCTCTCTCTCTCGCTCTCTCTGATTTCGCTTATTCGACGATTAAGATTAAAGTAAATGAGTTTAAAGGAAAATATAATTTTTAGCTACACCATTGAGTTCTATAGTAGGAATCTATAGAATGTCCCTAAATGCAACCAGCTTTAACAGCTTCGACTAAAACTTTGCTATTCAACTTGATTCCACCAAATTTTCCCCAATTTTTCTGGGGTTAGCCACTTAATTCTCCATCGCTAGGACTGTTCGGCAACAACAGCTCTGTCCGCTTCCTGTACACATTTAACGATCGAGCAATAGGATCCGATTATGGTACCCCGATAAAACCATCAGCAACACACGCGCAGCAAGTGCCCAGTATCAACTCACAACTGTCTACGTTTATGACAACTTCCCCGTTACATTGCACCCGTCACGTTCCGTGCCTTCCCAACGGCAAGCTGAAACCCGAACACTGGCTTCACGGCTGTCCGTAACTATCATGAATAATTTTCCGATAAATTTCACACAACTATCGTTGAAAGTGACAGGTTTGTGATGCTGTAGCTTGTAGCCCCATCGAATTCTTATGCCGTTTGGTCACATTCGTACTATCGCTTAGCAGTCGGTTGGTGCTTTTGCATTTAATCGCTTCATCGCTATTAAGCACCAGGCGCCTCCATCGGCAGAACATGACAACAATTCAGAAACACGAACAATTTAAGGTGCCCGGTTTTGCTGTGATTTCGTCGGGCTGACCGACATCTTGGGATTTATTTAAAGTACCGTTTCTACCATTAGCGTCAGTCACGGATTTTACAAACCAAAACCACCACGCCTCGCATAACACATCCGTTAAAGCAATCCAGGGTCCAGAGGTATAGGAAGGAAAGAAAAAAAAACGGTAACCACCACCATCACAAGCTCGTCTGTTCGTTAAAGCGAAACCTTCGAAGTGAACCTTCAGTTGGAATCGAGGGGACAAAGTTTAAAATTAGATTTGCCCTGCTGTGACGAAAGCGTAAAGGGCTGAGGTAGCTTACAGTTTCCACCAGACATGCAAACCATCATCATCATCATGACCATCATCCTTATCGTGTGATTCGTACATCACGAGGTCTGCATCCATTGATGACGGGCTTCACCGTTGTGATGTGGTAATAAATGATTCACTTCGCCCTTTTTTTCTCTCTCTCTGCTGCAGGAAAAGTAGCGCCATACCGTCATGGTGTGTGAATGGTTAATGGAGCCAAAGGGTCTCTACTCTACTGGACTTGCCGTTGGGCGTAGTGGACGTAAAGCAAGTATCTATTCTTGCTATCCGTTGGTTTTGAACTCATTTTTCTCTGTTAAAGCATCCGGAATCACTGTGGTTTTATTTCTTCATTTCCTTTTCACAGTCAATTTTGTGACGGAGGAGGATCCTTCACAAGGACTCACAAGTGAAAGGTTGAGTATTAATTAAATGATGAAAAAGTGTGATAACAGAAAAACCCAAACCACAGAGCTTTAATATTCACTTTCAGTACGCACGTAATTATCTTTTTGTGTCCAATATGTTGGACGTTTGAGTGAAGAGTTACATAAATAGGAAAATAATAATCTTCGCTTACAGTACGACACGAAAACCAGCGAAACGGTATCCCTTAATCTGGGATTTTATCTTCACCATGCTTTGCTTGTCTTTTGGACTTCCTTATCAACGATTAGCGTCGAGCAAACGTAATCCTACTCCATTATGGTTACCTCAACCTCTACATGAGTAGCTTCTCGTTCATCAACGCAACTCAACTACGTCACTGTGATAAGCTCGCAGAACACATACCCAGCCGTAACTTCTCCCATGAAACAAGAACATGCGTGCACACACACACATACAAACATCCATACAAAACAAGCAAACAAACCCACTACCATCCATACCAAGTGCATTTGTTTGTCTCCATATTCCCATTCCCGCAAAACATCGCCTCCCTCGTCATTATCATTATCGCTTGACGGAGCCACACCCAAGCGCACAAAACATCGAAACGAATCCAACCCCTAAAATAAGACAACGACTTTGGGTAGAATTGGGTGGTTTTAAATATAGCGGCCCACCGGAATCCGAGCTATTTGGCGAAAGCATTAAAAGCTCAGTCCATAGTATTAGCCTAGTTCTAGGGAAAAGATTTTGAGCGTTGTATCACCATCCCACAAATGGTGCCTTCCGTCGTTGTTTCATGCTTTTATATATATAAAAAAATCGCACACAAACACACACACACACACACCAACGCAAATGGGTTTCACGGAGAAAATTGAGACACATTTCATGCGTTTCGTTTCGCCACCATGGAGACGCCCAGTACTTCTTACCCGTTTCTTGCTTGTTTCTGTTTTCGGAATGGGCAAAAGTGCTCATTAAATGCTTGCAGGTCTTTGCACATCGGTTTTCGACATAGCTCGCAGCGATTCGCTGAATGAATAGGGAATAAATTTCACCGCGAAGAAAGCGGGAATCACAAATGCACACAGCAAAAGCACCAGTGTTGCTTATTCTATTTTTATGCGAACGTTAAATGTCGCTTGGAGAATCGGTAAAAAGTGGAACTTTGCCTTCACTTGGGGATAGTTTGCAAAGAGATCTTTGTGCTGACATAATGTGAATAAGCACTCACAAAAGCCAGTGATAGAGAAACAACGCGTGTTGTGAAAGAACTCGTTTTAGGTTGATAACGACGATTGTGAATCGGAGAGAAGGTTTTTGTCAATCAATTTTTGTTGCCATTTAAAAGCCGCATAAAGTCTCAAACAATGTTTTTAAAGTAAATAATACAATGGAAAAAGGATGTGCGGCGATAGGGCGACAATAAGCCATTCCATTGTAAGCCATTCAATGGCCGGCGTGATCTGGTAGTTTCTAAAGCCAAGTAGAAACTAATTGAAACATAGCATTTGAAGTATCCAATGGTTCAGACTTTATTCTCTCCGTATCTTGTTTGGTAAAGATGGTTGAAAGGTTTACAGCCTTACTTGAAGAATTCTATTTAATTCTTTCAAGAAAATTCCTTGCGGAATTATTTTATTCTACTCTATAATTACACTGAAAACATTCGAAGAATGCTATAATCATATCATCAATAACAAATTTAAAACAACGATCGACAGTTGTGACAACGATCGACAGTTGTGGCAGCGTACAAAATATTCAACATATTCAGCATGTAAAATTCAATCAAATTTAATAGTGAAATCTTACAAATAACTGCAACAGCAAAACACTACCCTACTACCTAAGCGACATTTCACAATCAATCACCATTTGCTCACTTAAGCGAAAAGCATCAGTGACAGTGTCATTTGGACACTTCTACAAACACCACACTACGATTGCCATATTGTTATACCACGAACGATCAGCAATAGGCATAACCGGAGCATACGCTGGTGCTAAAAATTATCTACCCCCGGGTGTGATCCAACAGACACGTTCAGATTGTCTAAGTTTGTCGAGTCATCCGCATTTCCTATTGTTTCTCGGTTTCTCCTTGTGTTTCGGCATGATTCGACGCGATAACGATGATTCTTCATTTTTTTTTTGGGCAGCCCTATTTTGGGCTCTATCATGTTGTCGCATAATAATACAACCAGTCAAACGATTAGTTCACCCAAAATAAAACAAACCCCCGTACAAGTTCAAAGAATGTCCCACACACATAACGCCATTTTTCTATGAAATTGGGTTTCCGGTGCTATTTGGAGAGTATACATTGGAGAGCTATTTTGAAACCGGCCATGTGTCCAGCAATTACTTCGCTGCTAATTCCTTTTTATTTTACATACGGAAAACTATAACCAAAGACTATCATGTGGAAGAGAAAAAATAAACCCAGAAAACACAACACGTTTAACGATTAATGTTTAACTTTTCGTTTATTAATCTTCATTTGCACCGATCGGAACGCATCGATCATTCATTATCAGGTTCACATATTGGTTTCGCTTTGTATTTTCCTTCAATCGTACCTATACTTCCCAACTTCTGCAGTGTGCGGGCCTGCATCTTCATTGCTTCCGATTACCGATCGCGTTTCCGCACACGCAAACAAAAAAACACATTTCCTGTCCATTCCAACTCCAAGACAAAACCATGCTCTTCGCAACGACGTCCTGTGTTATGCTGTATGTATCTCTGTGAGTGTTTCCGTGTGTGCGCTGGGTTGAGCAAACAGGTATCAATATAACTTACACTACTTACACAGATGGATTGTTTTGGTATGAGCTATGCGCGTGTCGTTCGGTTTCGGTGTTAGTATCGACCGGACTTTGCCCTTCACTGTTCCTGTTCCACCATTCTCTCCGTGTGAAACAGTGGAGCCTTTTTTGGTGTGCTTTTTTTTCTTACTTTCTTTCTGTTCTGTGGGCTTGGAGGAGGAGTACTGTTACACAGGTAAACATCGATTTCGCTCGGTACTAAATCCTTGAGACAATGATACATGCAACTGTTATCCATTTAAAAACATTCACGTGTAGATACATTTTGTTACTATATATCCCCCCTTTTTTCCGGCTGTATGCATTTCTATGGTGGATTTTAATCAGTGTAAATACGGTTCAACATGCTATACTTCTATTGAGTCCTATCGATAATTGTTATGCGATACGCAGGGCGCACGATTCATGCATACGCTTCGTTTTGAACGGATCTGAGCTAGGGGTTTGGGGCTTGCAGATCGTTTTCATCGTGTGCCTGTTTGTTCTGTGGTATGGTTATTATTTGTTGTTTGAAACGGATCGTAACTGTATCGTACACCTAACTGTCCGTACCTTTTATCCTGCACCCAGTAACGCTTGTATGTGGAACACTTGTAACAATGAGCGAAAACAAGAACGAGCAGTATGTTTATGTCCGTTTCCTTCCTGCCTTTGTGCTGTTCAATTCCTATAACTTTTCATTCAGACTGTGCTCATCGATTAAAACCATCCGAACAAAGCGCTGTTTGCATTGCGAGCCTGTTCAAACAACGATCGAAATTATGCTCACCAACACTGGTACCAATCGAGGTAATTATTAGCTGACGGTGTAGGTACATATTTCACGAAACTGTTCATATGCCATCGTAAAGTATGCGAAAAATTTGCATCTCAGTCTCAGCATTTTTATACCATACGGATCATATGGAGTCCTCTCACGTCCTTACAATAGAAAGTTATACTTCTTTTAAGCTAAACGGAAAAATGATATAATGAACCACCGGTCTTTGCAACGTTGCAAACGATTCATGCAAAACGATGTGACAGTTGAAGCTTTTTCGCACAAACACAATCAATCCTCTATTGTTCTGTTGCATACAAATGCTTAAAATATTCCTCCTCTCCATTGCAACCCTTGCGATTCGTCAAGGGTGTCTTTTTTTCCAAAAAGGATGGTAAAAAGTGACACACACACACATACACAAGCGCACCCACAAACACATGCAAAATGAAACGTTCCGACCGATGAAACCAACCGTCGGAGTATGATTAAATACAGCCAGTGCAGTGCCGTTGCACATAATTACACATTGTGCAGCATCACTCTACCGGAAGGTAAAGACCGCTCCACTGGCACTGTCTCGGCTTTGTCTCTTCACTATATCGCTCCTCGCGCCTCTCCAAGTAGCTTCATGGCTAACCTTGGAGCACATCAAACCCGGTGCACCCATCATCCTGCCAAGAGCGCGCACTGTGCAATCGTTTGACAGCTGAAGTGGTTCCAACAAAAGCGCAACGACCGGTACTTACACACACACACAGACACACAGACACATACACGTACACACCGGAAGCGTATGCATCGTGCCTATTCGCTTCACAGAAAGGCGCACTTCCGTGAAACACCCATCCGCTAATAAGATACCGGAAGGGCTGAAGGAAATAAACAACCTTCATACACTGCACTCTCGGTTGGTTGGTTGGTTGGTTGGGCCAACTTAAAGCACACTCTAACGTGCGCCGAAGAAAGAATGCAGAGATCGGAAAAGAATAGAAGGCCACGGATGAAGACACACAAAAGCATGAAGACGCACACCGGGGGTTGGTGCAGAACAATGGCCGGGCTTCGGAAGCAATCGAGCGGCCGGGCATGAAGCAAACGCGAAAAGGCTAACGAAAGCGTATCAAGTGCGCGTGATCGCTCGCTGGTACGAGCATCAAAACAATAACACAAGTCCAGAAGTGCATTCCATTAAGCACGCTTGCTTAAAAAAGACGGAGAGGGACGGACAATGGATGAACTTGAAAGCTGGGGTGACAGTCAGGCATTAGGAGTACCATCTCCCACGGGTCTCGTTAGCTCACGTGCGACAGAGAAGGACGAACAAGTTGGACATAGAACTGGGCCAAACTATTCCTTCCCCAAAACCCTTTTGCTGTCAGGGGACAAAGAGAAAGAGAGAGAGAGAGAGAAGGAGAGAACGTCACAGTCACAAGATTATAGAGACGTCATTAATAGGACGCTTGCTGTAACGTTGGCGCTAGCATCCTTCACCTAGATTCACGTGCCAACGCGTTCGGTTGCAACGTGCACAACGTGCACCGGATTCGTTCGATAACACCAAACCAACCAACGAAAGGAAGTCAGGCTTTATCATCATCGGCAGCTTTTCACAGCCGAACGCCAAGCAGACACTAAGTAGAGTAGGGTTTCTTTCCCAAGTTTCCTCCATTCAGTGGCTCTCTTTCACTCCAACAGTGCAAACAGATTCCATCACCGTCGTTCCATTCTGCTCCCACAAATCGATAGTGGTTTTTAATTTGATCGAACTTTCACGGGCATTCGGTGTCGGTGTGCCCGCCAACATGCACACACATACTCAAACACGGATCTAGTGCATCCAGATAAACCCGGGCGGAGGTTTTCCCATTTTTCTACTGTTGCTGCCGCTGCTCTTATCCTTAAACGTTGTACGAATGAAAAACGGAAATGAAAGAATCGTTCGTTTGCCAGCATCGGCGTGGTATAGCATGGGAGGGTTTCTGACGCGACGGGATGGTTGTTAAATTTCTCGTCAATGGTCCACAGTTCATCTCGGGTTTCAATTATGGATGCTACCGATAGAAGAGGAGCGTACGTGAATTTTTTTGTGTGACTTTAAATGCAAGTAGTTTATTAAAATTTGTGGGTTGTTAAAGTTTTTAAAAGTTAAACAAGCTATAATCTAACATTGTTGTAAATAATATTAACAAAATAAGAAAGACACACATTTTCAAACCAATATTATTTTCGCGTTAAAGCCACACTTGTGTTATGAAATAAAAAACCATCTCCGCCTCTTTACTGACAAATGCTGGTGGTCACTGTAAATCGTGCCATCTCGAACCCGGCGAAAAAAAACCGGAAAAAAGAAACCCCTCATCTCTGCCATATCTCAAAGCCCAGCCAACCCAGAATCAACGCCGCAATTGACAACCTTGCTTTGATCTAATTACACCGCTTCTAGTGGTCGGCTTTTTTTCCAATTGTTCCCACTGCGATGAAATTGTTTCGCCGTGCGCCGTGCAAAAGACCAGCCACCCTGAGCAACCCGAAAGAATCGGGTCAACTGTACAGAACGGAGCGGATACTACGCCCGAAAGAGACGCCCGCGAATAGCATCCTAGCGCCACTTGACCTGAATAAAACAGCTCTCGATATCGGTTGGCGAACGAGGATGTCGCTCCATTTTGTGAGGTTACTGAAGTACCTCCCAACGCGCAATGTGGGCTAATTTTAGCCAAGGGCAAGCAACGATTCGAATCTGCCTGTAATTGATAATTAATGCCATCGGGCGGTTTTTCAAAATAGCCTTGAAAATGGGATGATGTATTGAGAAGCAAATTTGGATTTTTCCTCGGCCTCGGCACAGTGCGGAATGCCAGTCCAACTGTGTTGCGGGTATGCATTTGTGTATGTGGATGCTTAAAGTCTCGGTGGGTGGGGAATAAATACTTCACGATCAATAGTTGAATCGTTTTCCAAATCTTTCGAAGCCTAAATTGGATTAAAACAGTTGAAGTTTTAACGCTCGTTGGGATTGTTAGTGGTTTTGTGATTTTCTGCTCGAAACGGATTATTGTCTCAGTTGTTTTTTTTTTAGTTTTCATTTTATCAATGTTGTCACACTGTTCTGTCGTTAATTATTTCTGTTTTGTTTGTTTTTGTTTGACTTTTTTTTTGCCCTTGTATTTGAAATTATTCGAAAAAAGAAATCAACGTTTTGTCCACAATTCCTTGTATGAGTCTGTTTCTCTGTTTTATTTTTAACCCTTATCCCCCCTTTTGCATTCACTTTCACCCTCTTCGCCTGCTTTTCATATGTTAGCATTCGATGCGTTACGATGGTAAACAAGGCTGTTCTGTTAACTACATTCTGTTGCGCACATTAAACAACGGTAAACTGGCCAACAACAACATGGAAGTAATGGATAACTACTACAGCTAACACTTTCACTACCCACGGACTACCAACCCCACACTACACACACACACACGCACACTTACATACGCGCTCAGGCGCTCCTCGCGTCTTGTCCTGTTTTGTTGTTTGTTTCTTTCGTTTGTATCTCCTCCTATTTGTTATTTTTCTGCATGCATTCTTGCTCTGCTATTATAGCGTTTCTGTGTCTCTTACTATTTGTTTTGGCACACTCGTTCTCACAGTTTCATGTGCCATCAAAACCGGAGTTGGAAATAAAAACCGCTGCCGCACGACCGGTGTGTCCTTTTTGTCTTCCGTTGGGGTAGGGGGAGGCGGTGGGGGGGGGGGGCTTGGAAGGGATGCTCAAAGACTTTTTTATCCATTTTTGTTTTTTATCAAAAAACCACAAACTTTAACAAACACCCTAGCCTACACGCCAGACATAACGGAATGAACCTTAGCCACGCTATCCTAGAACGGTAAAATGAAGAGAGAAGCGGCAGCCATCTTGTTAGCCAGCGCACATCGATCGAAGATGTTTGTGATCGACGAGTATGATCGTACATCGACCGAACGGAACCATACCTTCGCGTTACTGTGACCTGTGTTTTGTTTTTTTTTTTTGCCGCTACAGCTTGTTCTTTCTATTGTGTTACCTTATTCACTTGCTTCTCCTTTGCGATAATGTGTTCTTCGTTCTTCGTCGGAAGCTTAGTGTAGTGATTAGTATTCTTTTTCGTCCACAAGACTTTTATTTATACTGTTTACCCTTGCCTTTAACACTGTTTATAATCGTCTATTATTTCAACCTCATTATACATTCTTGCTATTAACGATATGTGTTCGCTAGTGCGCCATTTTTAGCTGTGTGAACCACAGTTCAACGATCCCGGAGCGGTTTTGTATACTGAACTTAAATTATTTGTAAGCCTTTAACAGAGTGTATCAACACCTCGCTCGGTTACATTGAGCGGGCGCACCCTGTTTCGTATAGAATTATCTCTCTTCGTACCTTTTTTGTTTTGTTTTGGTTGTATGTTTTTGCTTTAAATTTCAATTATTTAACATTTCATACATCTTTCTTCTTGTTTTCGTTTACTGTTTTTTTTTTTTTTACTTTCTGGAAGCTACCGGATGGCTCTACTTAAAACTCTAAGTAAATGTGTTTGTGATGTGAGTTGCAGATTCTTCGATCCATACATCCAATCGTACACTTAACGGCTCTTCTAGAGCAACTTTTTTTTTGTTTGTTTAATTTTCTAGCTTTATTTTTCTCTCTCTCTTGCTCGCTTCCTCGTGCATTCAATCTATTTCATCCCGCTAAAACACGCTCGCGTGCTTGAATCATGCAACTAAGTTTTCGCTAAGTCTCTTTAGTAGTTTAGAAGTAAGTTTAAGTAGCGTTAAGTGTTTCTCATTCTCTGCACTATAGATAGACGTGTTTTATGTGTACGCTCTTTTCTTTGTTTTGGTTTTGTTTTGTTTTCTTGTGTTTCCACTGTCACGGGGAGGAAAACTTTTTGCTCTCGCAAGTGCTAACTTTTTGCTGCACTTTCCATTTTAGTTTTAAAAGGTATTTGCAGTTTTGGTTTAGAATAGCCTTTTGCTCGTTTTTTTTTTTATTTTTTATTTGATTTTAGTTTTTTTTTATTTGCTTTTGTGCCCCCTCTTAGACGGCTGTGTAGAATTGGTGTGTAAGATTTTATTCCATGCTCGTGTGTCGTGTGGTTTTTGACGTGTATGACGCTGTATGAACAAAGTATGTGCCCGTTTGTTTGTCGTTATTGTTGTTACTTCTGTCAAGAGCGGTGCAATCGGTGCTACAAGCGTACGAGGGTGTATCGCTGCTCTCACTCTAGAGAATTGAGTTGAGCTAAGCAGACTGGAAGAAGCGTGTTACAGTGAGGGGAAGATCAGGCGTAGAAATTGGTGGTTTTCAGTCCTACACTTTGTCACACGGACCAAGACTTCGAAGATGTGTACAAAGGATACAATTCGAGGGAGAGGGAGAGAGAGAGTGTTTGTGTGACTTGCTCGATCCGGCACTCAATGTGCCGAATTTCAAAATACTTCTGATGCAATCCGGGATCGCCAGTCTTATCCGGTAGCTTCCCGAGCTGCTGTGTGCTGTTCCGTTTGTCAACAACTACACCCTGCTGGGTTTCGTGAGGAAGGTTCGTGTCGCTAATGTAATACACATTCTACCTTCACGCTTTCATACGTCTGCTTCTGGTTTGAATGTTCGCTCTTCGTCGGCTTTTTGGTCGAACCTGGTTTTTATGGTTGAGGACTCATACGCGCGCTTCTACCGTTGCGTTGCGTGCGCTGCACGCAGTTAACCGTTACGCCATTGGTTCTACCGTCTCGATAGCGTAACGCTCCCGGGGATGGAAGATGGGTTCGGGTTCGGACACACGCTCCAAAATACACGCTCACTACGGCTACTGCCCACGGGCACCAGCCCGAGCGCAGGACACAATACGGGTGGGATCGGTGCTGCTGACGCTGGTAATGGTGGTGATGGTGGTGGTAGTGGTGTTGTCGATGAGCACGCTCGTCGCGGCCGCTATCCGTGCCACCGCAGCCATAAGTGTCGACCACAGCAGCAGTAGCGGCAGCACCCGTGGAACAAAATCCGTCCAAATTCTAACAGCCGGGGGGCCTTGGCTATCCATCGGCGAAGTTACCTGGCCCCAGTTGGAGCTTATCTCACTTCGGTTCGCCCATCGTCGAACCGACCACTATGATCAGCACGATGAACACGGCTAGCAGCACCAGTATACAGCAGATCGCCACGGCCACCATCGCACTGTTACTCATTCAACTAGCTGTTTTGGGAAATTTTGGCTGCTAGAAACCTCTCGCCCGGCTCTCGACCTCTACCGCCGCCGACGCCGCTCTCTCGGCGTCCTGGAGTGGGTGAGGAGTTCGGGAGCCCACTCACACGCACACACGCGCACACGGTAAGATGCAAACTCGTCACTGGACAAACCGTACCACCACACGACGACGACTAAGGAAGGCTCTGTCAGTACGCGACACGCACCATCGAGATCGATATTACACCTGCCTGCTTAAGCTTGCCACAGAAGAACGCGTGTGGGACGCTGTTACTAGCACACGTCGAACGTTGGTGGTTGCATGCTAGTAGCATCGCTTACAAACGTAATATTATCCATCGGGGAATTAAAATCACAAGAAGCACACGTCCACGGGTCCACCTTTAGAAGGCTGTTTGATTACCAGTTTTTGCTCGAATGATTTGCTGCCCGAATGTTAGACAATATGCACTACAAACTGAACAGAAAAGCCAAACGCACCGTCACAGTCAATCACTAATCACACGTTATGAAGCACAAACAGCGTACGAAATATTGATGCCACCTGGAAAAATAGAGCTATCATTTTACACTCGCACTTCACACTTCTGCTGCTTTCTTTTCTATTAACCGTATCCAATCGTAATCAGATCACATTACAGTACTGTCAATACATTTGCTGTTCGCAATCACACACAAACGAATGTTTTTTTTTCTTATTTCCAACAGATGCCCATTTCTCCACTGTCTTTACACACTTTTATGGGAAATTTGTTTGTTGTGTCTACACATAAACAAGTCGAGTGTGTGTGGAAAAGAATGAGAGAGATCGAGAGAAAAAGATTTACCCTATAAAACAAAACAAAACTGTGCTTATTTTCATCTTTTTTTGTTCGATTTTGCAGCAGCAACCTCACTCAATCTGGACGGAAGGAAGCCCTTACAAAAAAAGCGAAATGCAACATTGAATTTCGAACCAAAATTAAGGCCTGATTGTTGTACATACACCCGCGTACCCCGGCAACCCTGTTGCCTGTTCACAAGCAGTTCTATTTTTGCCAACCAATTTTTGCCCCATCCATTCGATAATCTCGAACCACACGAGCTCGTGCAACGAAGCGCGTTTGAAGCATCTCAGATTGATTCCGCTCGCCCTCCTCTTTCCTGCCCAGCCCCCCCCCCCCCTCAGTGGGGTCAGAGCAAAAATAGGTGGGCAAAAAAAGGAAAACAAACCAGTAATATGCAGCGGTAGAGTGATTTGTTTTCCCATTCCCGGGCCATACTGTTTGTACGAGCATGTTTTGCTTGCCCGTCGCTTGATACACGGTCAAGCGTTGTGCGCGAAGGGCTTAACCCCCCGGAACCGGCTGGATTCGCTCAATCCGTGCGCTGCACACTTTTGCGTACGTTTGAAATGAGAAATTTCAATCATAAGCTACAACTCGTCCTGTTGTTCATGTACATGTTTCTCGTTTTGCGTATTTTTTCCCCGTTTTTTTTTTTTTCAATCTACCAAATGGGAGCAAAACTAACGTCCGCCGCTTGAATACAGCAAGACGCGTCCGAACAGCGCGGACTTTTCCCTTGTTGCTGTTGAAAGCTACGATGGGGGTGTGTGTGTTTTTTTCCTTCCTTTTTTAAAATTTCAAATATTTACTTGCATCTGAACCGTTCTTTGATGTGCATTCCAGGGAATTGTTTCATGTTTGCCAATGCCTTTTATTTCTAGCAATATCAAAGCAAACTGTACTCAAAATAATTTATTGCGTGCTGCGTCATGCTATGGTAAATGAGATCTGTTTATCCCTTATTTTCAAAGCATTAGCATGGCCACATACCAGTTGAAGCAGTACATTATGCTTCACAATTTCGTAAATGTTTTTTTTTTAAATGTTCTAGTGAGAAAAGTTATGTCAAACGCCTTTTTAATGTTGATACTAATGTCAGTTTTCCACACTTGCGATCAAAATCAGCTTTATCTATTAGTTTGGTTTGGCAGCGATTTTTGTCAATCAAATACTCTCATTACAGATCCAAGGAAAAGGTAAAAATTGTAGCATTTTATTCAAACCGCATTCGCGTCCAATTGAGCCAGTTGATTCTAGGATTCTAATGCTGCATACTTGGGTAGGAAATGAGGTCGTTTAAGTAGTTTCATTATAGGAAATTTAATACGTTTTCATTCCAAATATCTAACGCTGGTATCAATAACAAGGTGCCGGACTACCACGTAAGCAGTTTTTTAATTAAATCTTAAAAGCATCATTCAACCGCTCACACTGAATGACACTAACATACGCACGCTCATCTATCTCCTCCCCGTAAGATATATCGTTATCTGTACGATACCTTCTCGATACAGGAGTAAAACATCCATAAATCTCGGTCTCGACCTTCGCATTACATCCTTCAATAAACCAGCACTAAGGGCGGTACGTTTGATCTATACCACACGAGCTCACGTGTGTTTTAGCAACCCGAACTGAGGTTTGCTAAACATACACACAGACAAAAAAAAACATCTTTTAACACACGTACACTCTCGAAAGCACCCATGGGGCCAACCATACCGGTACACCTAACCAACAGCGGAAGAAGTTTCTATGAAGCAGCCATGTAACAACACACACACGCACAGAAAAACATCTCCAAACACCAGAACCGAACAGGGAAACGCAAGCGGCAAGAAAGGACGGGTTGATCGTAAAATGAGCCAAAAAGGATAACCACCGGTACTCGGGCAGCAAATCAGCCCAAAGGATCACGTCCCGACGACAGCCCAATCCCTCCCCCGCAACGCAACGCGTCCGTTCGGTCATGAAAACATACCGAATTTCACGCACCATTCCTTACCGGGAATATGGGTAAAAGAGCGCAACGTAACGGTGGAAATGTGTGTATTTGTATTTTATAGCGTTCCCAGGGCCGAGAAGTGCACATCGAATGATGTGGGCATCCATTTTCCGACCATTTTCCGGCCATAGCTTCCGTACCGGGCCGTGGTGAGCGCTGAACGGTGTCCGGGTGTCACTGGATCGATGGCGGGGAAGAGAATCCTCACCAACATCCGCGTGGATTTGGATAAAAGCCACCAGCACCATTTTCAGGTAGACATGAAACGTACCGCTAAAAGCTGCCTCAATCTTCAATCAGCAACATCTATCAACGGCAGACGCCACATTACATCCGAGCTGGTGGTCGCGTAACATGACACCGAAGGTCCTCGAACGTGGTGCCGGGTAATACGGGCTTGTGTAAGTTGTGGAAGGGTGGATCGCAAAAAAGGGAAATGTTAAGATGGTTCGACTAGTCTGGCAAGAAATCAATATCTGTCCTCATATCAATGTGTATGTGTATGTGTGTGTGTCAATCCTTCATGCGAAACTGGATGCCGTGTCGAAACATCAGTGTTTCGCCGTACTAAGAACCAGCATAAAATGGAAAGCCAATATGAAAGCCAGCGAGCAGTTAAAGAGGGATATTCAATTCCATCGAACGGATCGTTCGGTCGTATTCGCTCGTTATTAAATGCTAGCATCCAAACCCTCAAACGAGATTCAATTATCCTATCTCGTTTTAATCTTTCTCGCATGCTTCTCATACTGAGCGATTCAATGGACACGATTCGATTTCGTTTCGAGGAGCATAAAATATTTCACTTCTCCGACGTGATAAAGAAACCCGGAAACAAAAACGTGACAAAACAAATGACGCCCAATGATTGGATGCAAATGTACCTTCACCAGCACCGTAAACAGTGTGTACTGGAAGCTAGCTTTTCCTGGTAGTAAACAAAAAGAAAACACTGTTGCCTCTCGAACGGGTGCTGCATGAATATTCAAGTATTTCGGCGTCAAATAGATTTTCCTTGCCGCGATCCTTTAAGAAGGATAACACTCTAAAGAACGGGAAAACAAATCCGTTCAAATCTCGGAATCGGTCGAGCACTAACGGTTGCGTTGAAGAGTGGAAGCCATTAGGTAGGACTCTCTATGTGTACACATGTAGGAGTGTGTGTGTGTGTGGGTGTTTTTTCACCTCCCTTTATGTTCCTTTCCATTCTCCCAGACGGCTTGCCATGACGAATGGGAAGACGAATTTCCCATTTGATAAATTACCTTCGCTCTTGCTGTCGCGCATTCTGCACGCTGTTATGCTTTCTGACTCCGGCTCGGTCGGTCCGTTTCAAGTGGTCTTCTTCTGAGCTTCTCTTTCTCTCTCTGCTTCAACCCCGGGTTTTCCATCAAATCATCGGAACACTAGTAAAGGTAGGAAGGAACGCACGCGCAGCGATGAAGAAATCGTTTCGCAAGGTCAACAACACTTTCGCGTCCGTCCAGGCGTGCCCGACGATCATTCGGGGTTCGTCCTTCGTTAACCTTTCGATAATGGGTGCCGACCACCCTCAGCAAAGGGAAAAGGTGTGCACGGGAACTTGACCTCAGGCCCGCCGAGGCCACTCTACCCACCCACTCATCACTCCTAGCGTACTTTAATGTCCATCCGGAACTGTAAATGGGGGCAACGCATCGAGAGGCATCAGGTTTCGGCAATCGTGGTTCACGATTCCAGGAGTGGTCATGATTAACTACTACCTGTGTAGGTCCATTAGCTTAAGAAAACGTACAAAAATGCCGGCTTCTTTTGCGTGGGTTGGAAAAGCCATTAAAAGCAGTGAGTGATGACAAACCGAAATGACCTTCTTATTTATTAATCATCAAACGGGCTAATTCCTCGACCTCTGGCTGGTATGAATCATACTGGTTCGGGTGCTTGGTAGCTCGAAAGTGGCTACACTACTATATTATTAAAATATGCTTTATTAAGGCTTTGGTACACCTTTCCTTTGCCAAAGTCCTTGCTACCAGGTATTTTTTTCTTCTATTTAACGAGCCAGTTCACAGGCCATACAACGAACTCAAGCTTGCCAATAATAACTAGTTCCTACCAGCCACAAATTCCCTTGTCTTCGCGTCCTTAATTTGTTTGCAATTTCTTTTAATTCAACTTTGAATTGATTGTTTTTTGGCCAACCCAAGCGTTGCAGCCTCCCGATGACCTTTTTGCTGACCGATTTCAACAACACCACTGCCGAGCATAATGGGCAGTTGTTCAAGTAATTATTTTCTCGCTTCTCGTTTCCATCGGGCTTGGCATCATGATTCGGGAACTATTTTCCACTCGAAAAAATTCTCGTTACCGGGTGAAAGTGAACCATCCAACTGGAAAACTTTAGCACACAACCAGCAACTTTAGACGATATTTTCTTTTGCTGTCTCTGTGTGTGTTTGTGTGTGTGTGTGTGTGTGTGTGTGTGTGTGTGTACTGACCATGATTACATCATTCAAAATCTGCCAGCCACGTGATGCATGCCAAAAAAAAAAAAGAAACAACAACCCCAGACACATCTATCAGCACAGCTCACGTGTTCTCAAAAGCACTATCACTATCAAGCTATCGGGCTCAAGATGAGCCTACCAACCTAAATTCTGCCTCGATTCCAATATCTCATCAGGGATGGGAAAACCACCACCGCACCGAACCAACGATTCGTATCGTTTCGATGAATCTGCACGACGGAAGCCGGTCACATCCTGTGCCGAACGCTCCGGGAAATGGAAACTGTTGTTTTGCAACCCCTCATCCCCGCTCGCTATTGAAAGGTTCATGTGTAGCGCGCGCTCTCACCCGTATGGGCGTACGGCATATCCTCCCACAGGAAGCTCATCTTCAGCTTGCCTTTGACTGTTTGCCTCAAATCATTGCAGTCTGTGTACACTTCGAGTGAAGCTTTTACGTTTCATTGTGGTACGAATTTCATCGGCATCAGGTAGAGATGTTTTGTGTGCTGCTGTTTTCCTTCACTCTCGACCGACAGGTGAATTGATCAGGCTCGTTCAGAAAAGGAAACCATACTGCATGCTATTGCAAGGAATATTCAACAAGCTGCTGTAATTTTACTGTGTCTCGCGTTTGGTGATATGCACACATACGACGGACACATGCAAAAGAAGCTGTAAATTCGGTTAAATACATTGCAATTGCAATGGCATTCACAAAATTGTATTCCCTACATAAATGCAACATAAGCTTAATTTTGCCTCAATTAAGGTCACACAAATCGCAAACGAAATCCGCCCCAAGAGATCGTGTGATGCCTTAATCTCGTGTGGCGGTGGTGATAACCAGATTCCAAAAATCATCCTCCACCATGCGCTCGCTATTCTGTTCATGTCCTTAATTAATATCTATTTTATGTATTAATTTGTTCACTCGAAGATTGGATGCACATTCATGCCATTTCCATAGAAAAACCAAAACCCGGTTGCCCATACGGGGAAAATCCAACAGATCCCCCACAATCATTTAGCCATCGGATGCATAAGAGTAAGTGTTCTGTTCTGGTGTTCATTAGCCCCGACACAAATACAATTTACTCTGTATATACAGAGCAAGTTTGCGTTTTCTCCAGTTGATTGGAAACAATTTGAAAGCTTATAGCTTATATTGAAATTAATACATTATTTAAAATCGTGTGATCATTAACACCTTTCAGTTTAATTTGAAGCCAAATTGTCCTTCTGTCGTCCATTGCGATGCGAATTTGGCCAACGGTTCATTAAGTTTTTTGCTGCATAATGAACGAAATTTAGACTATATTTCGTTCGATCGATGCCAATATTTATGTGCATGTGGAAGTGCAAAAATATGAATTCAATTGCTATGACGAAAACGTTTACCAGAGTCTGAGGAACATTCGTGCCTACGGTAAAACGAAGAATTTCCTCGAAAGGTTTTAATAAATTCTTCCAACACTTAAAATCAATCTGGTTGCTCGTCTATTATGAAAAAATAGCACAAAACTTGCAAAAAATTTAACGATCAAACTACAAAACCATCGATTTTCGTTTGATGAAAAAAACACAAGCATCTTCAAGTGCGACGTTTGAAGCACACTACAGCAAATCGTATACACAAACATCAGACCGGAATTTGGCTCTGGTTTTGATTTTGCGCCGCGCAAAAAGTTTATAAATATCGCTGTTCAATGCTCAATGCCGGTTCTCAACCACCGTTCGCTTTGATTGAGATGGGCTATTTGCTTGTTGCTGGTGGCTTTCCACTGACCTGCATCCAACCAGACGTTCACGTGTAGCCAGATCAAGGACAAATGCTTCCCAACCAAGCGTTGTGTGTGGGGTTGAAAAAATTAAATACATCACTTGGACAATCAATGAACCATTGTGGCTCGCTATCTTCGATATAGTTTTCTCATTTTCCTAACCAGGGTGCATTGGTTGCCACAAATCCAACCTGCGTGGTGAATCCCATCTCAAAGAAAACAAATTTAAGCATAAAAAAAACAGTCGATTGAACAGACTGATATTCAAATTTATCGATTATTTGCTTCCCTAAATCGATCCTTTATCCATGCGGGAAATAAATTTACTCTTCATTCGTCCACGCTTACACTCAGCCTTTTTGATGCACTAGGGGAAAAGGCTTCTTCCCTCTTCTGGGGTCGTTGGGCGTTGTTTTATTTCTGTGATCTCAATTTTGGTTTTTTTTTTTCGTTTCCTTCTTGCTGCTCCCCAATACTACCGAAAAAGGGAACTGAGTTGAGCATGTCTATTAGGAGGAAGAAAAGCAGTGCTTCCGATAGATGGATGGGACAACTACGTCATTTTCCATTATTTTGTTGGGCAAAATTCCTATCTTTTCCACCGAGACAGAGACACGAATTGATGATGCGGCAAATTATTTCCACCCGGCTCTTCAGAAGCCCAGCGACCGACGACATTCCCCTTTTATACCCAGTCGAACACAAGACGAAAGGAACTTGAAGGACTTTGTTTGTGTGTGTGTGAGTATTTTTAGTTTTTTTAGCTTGGTTTTTTTGTTCGCCTTTCTTTTCCAGTCTCGCTTGCCCTCACGGTGACAGCAATAAAGCCGTGCCAGTCTTTGAAAACTCAAGAGTTTATCCACCGGATCGTTCTTTGGCTCTGTCTGATACCACGTTGATGTGCCTTTGCTATCCAAGGGCCACAGAGAATAAACCTGTGCTCGTGCTATCTTTCTCACACTGTCACTGCCCCCGTCCTTCCTAGTTGATGCTGTGGGCTTATTTTGTAAGCTATTTTTCTCCATTTGCTGATGCTGCCGTCAGGTTTCCATTCAAATATTCACTCTCAACACCGCTATTAGCATCGCTTCTTCATGGGTGAGAATCAATTTTTTTTTTTTGGCACCATGCTATTGCTTTATTGCTTCTCTCCTGCCCTTAGTCCCTATCGGATGTCGACAGAAGGTGACGAAGCTGGGTGTATGAAATTGGCCGCTACGGGGGACTATGGACGTCGACCGTTGTATGATGGTGACGGACCTTCAAGTGGGTAGTAAGTGGTACGAGACTCTAAGAACGCACATCGCAGACCGTTCCAGTGGGTGTAGCTAATTGGCAAAATTGCCTAACTGCAGGAGGCTTAAGGAGAAGAACATTAAAAAGGATCCTCTAGCCGTTGGTGCGTGTGCATTGACTAAATAGCACGAAAATAAACTAGAACTCTCTCATTATTTAACTATGAAAAATAAGAAAGAATACAATCTTCTCTATCAGTGTTTGGGCTACTCTGTGTGAATGAATCATTTCAAATACAGCTTGTTCTAAAAATGTCACCCAATGAGTGTGAAATACGTTTCCATCGCACAATCTCCAACCCTCCAAACACCCGCAAAGCGTTTATGCAAATCCGGTGTTTTTATTTCTGTCGCTTTGACCCGATAAAACACGTTCTGCAGAACACGCTTCAGATAAATGTGTCCATTTTTGGTGACGTTTTTCCAACACTAGCGTTTCGTATCACCCCACGAAGCAAGCAACCAAAAACACAACTTCCCACCACATTTACCCTTCTGTCCTCCTTTTCTCTCCCACAACCCTAAAACCCAATACACATTATGATGATGATTTACGAGCCTAAGGCGCCTCGAGCGTCTAAAAACGGCCAAACTTTTCCTACCGCTCCTTTTCTTCTGATGCCGATTCTGACGCTTCAAATGGCTCGCTTCCCCTGCAAAGCTGCCTAATTCGTTCCGATCAGGAAAACTGTTGCAAACTTTCACCCCAAAACCCGCTCCCACGCAATCCGCTTTTGCCACACAAAAGCGGTCCATTTACTTTCAACTCGTTCTTTTCTTCATGTGGAACGATTTTAGCATTTTTTTGTATCTTATTTTCTTAGCTTATAAAATCCTAACCGAACTGGAACTGAGAAGGTGCACAGATAGGAGAAGAAAAAAGCGAACTTACGCCCAGGTTAAGCTTTTTCTAAACTTCTCCCACGAGTGATCATGCAAAGAGAGCGAGAAACCGATAGGACTTCGGTCAAAACTGCTGACATGGGCATGAAAAGTTGGCTGTTTTGTTGTTGTCAAAAATTGATTAAACCCCACAAAGAATTTGTACGGGCGAGGGATTGGCACAGACAAGCAGGATGGGTTGCAGATTTGGATGAGATTTGCCTCAGTCAAACCTTTCCTAATGGGACGTGTAAAATGTGTAACAACATGAAGGTTACCCAACCCGATCATGATGGACTTATGATGGTAATAATTCTATCTTCTTAGGGAGGCTGTATAGGAAAATTGATGCATCACTTTCTCCTCTCGCCCAAATAAAGACAATATTTAAAC
The DNA here is from genome assembly GCF_943734695.1 of Anopheles maculipalpis. Taxonomy (NCBI): domain Eukaryota; kingdom Metazoa; phylum Arthropoda; class Insecta; order Diptera; family Culicidae; genus Anopheles; species Anopheles maculipalpis. The sequence continues at coordinate 26,943,527 of NC_064871.1, read as the reverse complement.
TCGATACTACAAAACAATACTACAAAACAAAAATGGAAGCACTTAAAACACGGCAGAGCTTAAGTTGACGAAGTATGGAAAAGTTTCCAAATAATAGCGAAAAAACTCTCCCCAGTTATGCACTTCCCGACCGTTCTCTGGGGGCAATTTAACGAGCTGGTAGCAGAAGAAGAATAAAAAAAAATAACACCCCTACAGAAACGTGGTGGACCGTACTTCGAAAACATCTCCCTCCATACCGAACGAAACGCACATAAGCAAGAAAATCTCACTCACTGAATGGCAAAATGGTGGCCATCAATGCGTTTCACTGAGGCCGACACGATTACTTACAAGAGGCCGTTTCTTTATTATGTGCTTCATTCTCCGGATGGCCAATCGTTGCCACGTCCAGCTCCCGACGGGTACGAGTAATCAGCATTTTCAGCCGAACACAGCCACATCGTAGCAAAGGCTCGAGAACTAATCATTCCTTCCAAACTTATTAACGTTTCTTTTCCGGTGGCATGAGCCTCCACCATCTTTCACCATACCAGAGTCCCTCGTTGCGCATCCATTCCATTTCAACGGAACGGAAATGGACAGCACTTGGCCGTACTTTCGCTTCAGTTCTTCAACCCATCCCAAGCCTCTACCTCTCACCTCTTTCGCCTCCTTTTGCGCTCTTATCGGGTTTGAGAAGAACATTCTTTATCATTGAAGTTCGCAACTGGAACGTGTGCACTCGAGATTGTTATATACTGCCAATACTAGCGATGCCACACTAAGGCGTACGGCGTCCGGTGCTCGCCATCGATCGAGTCTTATGCTGCTCATCCCCAAATAGCGTACGGGCTGTGTGGGTGGGCTCTTGCGTGCATTCGACCCATCTACCCACCCCGTTTTCCCCTATTCACTTCCTGCCCTGTTGGGAGACAATAAAGCTTACGAGAGCTGAACCCAATATCGAAACAATCTGTATCCTTCCGATGCTTCGTCGCTTCGCGCACACAACCAGTATCGGGCGTATGAAAAATTATTGGAACGCTTCTAGTTTCTTCCTTCTGTTGCTTGAATGATTCATGGGGTTGTTTTATATTGTTTTCCTTCTCTTCTTCCGGATATATTGAAACAACACGAAACACGGAGGAAAAACTCATACAAATTCAATTAAAGATATTCATCTTGCAGTCTGTGGAAGGTAACGGGCAGGCAGTGTAATGATCCTCCTCGGGCTGGATGTAATGGTGTAATTCGCCCTAATGCACCCTTAATACGACCAGGCTGGTTCCGGGAGCTGGATGGGGAATATTGTTCATAATTCTCGGCCAAAACGGCTGCCAGGCTGCGTGTTGAAATTGTTTTCCTAATAACCAACCGATCGGATCGAAAGCGTGGTCGGAATGCAAATATGCAAGCTTCAATAAAGTGGCAATCATTTATTCATACACCAAACGCCACACAGAGAAGCTGCAAATGAACGGGTGCGCCTCAAGTGCGCGCCAACGCTTGGCTTGGTTCGTAATTAATGAGATGCCATGAATATTTGATGCATGAGTTTAGTGTTTGGTTTTTGCTTGAGCTGGGAATGATGGATGTGTGCGCACGTTTGCCATTTAGCGGATTTCTTGTAGTTCGTCACGAAAGGTAGACAAAATTTACATTTACATGTTCGTTTGCTTCAAATAAACCTCCCCTCATACCAGTATCCGCATTCCCGAATATTGGAATCCTTTTCCAAATCTTTTCACCATTAAAACTTGAATTCAATTCCCAGCCCGAATCACCGATCGCGACGGAAAGTAAAATCAATTGCTCGGCCTGAATGGCTTTAGGCAATTTACACATTACACATTGGCTCGATTCTTGGGACCTCCTGCTGTTCCATGGACCGGGAGCGGCAAACCGAATGGAAATGAAAGTGATTCATCTCGCGATGAAGATTAATGGTAATCCGTTTTTCGCTTTTTTTCTGGTTGGCCGCCATCGGTAATGGTTTGACGATGGGCCGTACGTTGATCTTCAAATCGTTCCCCGAAGACGATTGCTATAGGTCGACAAATACCCAGCAAAAGGTCTTTTCTCAATCGTACATTTTTTTTTTCGTTTACTGCATGTACGGATGAGTCAATAACTGGTACCGTCAAAAGACGTTCGATGGCGTAAGCATAATAACACCACCGTGCTCGCACTCTCAAAGACAGCTTCATTCCCGCTTTCACGCCCATCATTTCCATGCGTTTCGAGCCCTAGATAGTGTTTACTGAATACACTCCGATAAACATAAACATGTTTCTATCGCCCGCTGATCGAAGTGAGAAAAATCCACTACCAGCCACCACCAACCACCAGGCGCCTCCATCGACACTTCAGCAACATGCGAAACGGAATGGAGACGCATGGTATGTGATGAAAGGCTAACCCAGGGGGAGACAAATTATGGCCCCTCGCGGCTGGTGGTGGTAGTTGAATCACGTGAACTGTTGACTCGAAAGAAAACGAATACTCCATTATGGATGCAGTAATGAGCTATATTCGATCGCTGGAGCTATATTTTGGTACTATCGAGATGGAATCGGAGCGAAAGGCTATTTAAGGCACTAATGGATGGTGCTTGTTGCGCTACGCCAAACGTGAAGAGGTACTGGTAGTCCTGAGCCTGTGAGAGCTATTTGTCTTACAGTGCAATGACTTTACCAGAGTTAAGTTCATTACGCGTACCACGATCGATGGTTTGCGTGCTACCGTACGCACGCACCGAGACTACTTTCTTGGCTGTGAATAACCTCCAATTGCTTCTCGCAGTCTTTGCAGTAGCGTACTGCACGCAACCAGCCAAAAACCAGACGAAGCGCGTAATTGTTTTTTCACTATTTTCTATTGTTAAGCGAGGAACGCTTTTTAGTTGCTACGTGTTGAGCGCAAAGTTGAATTGCCAGACGGCAAATTAGTCTTGACTGCTACACAAATTTCACATTTCGTCTAGTCATCCTGGTCGTGTGCTGGTATGCACAGAATTGCTGTCTGAAAACAAGCGTCTAGCGTTATAAGGCACGAAAAATGTTGCCACAATTTCCGGCTTTATTTAACCCCCTGAAAAAGAATGTTTGTATTTCACATTCCAAATACTAAAATTATCTTAATAAGGTCAGAACGGATGTTATACCATTTTTTAACACAGCCTCTTTCTTTGAATTAAACTCCAAACACCCAGCATGGTGCAACGGAATTCAGAAGCAAAGCAAACCCATCGAAGCGAAAGTAAGCGCTTGATAAGACTTCTAGCGTAGCCCATACTTTCAATTATAACCTCTTTTCTATTTGTTTCTCTTTTACTGCAGCTTCTTATCCAATACTTTTACGAACAATTTCCAAGCGAATGAAGACATAGACTATATGAACCATTTTTTCCATCTCCCCGTGTTCAAGATTTTACTTTTCGTCTGTACGAAAACTTTGCGTTTTCGTTTATTGCCTGTTCCACTCTCATCTATTTTTACTATTAAGATTCCATTTTCTCTCTCCTTCTCTTGCTCTTGCTGTCACACAGGCACACACACTTGCATGGATTCTCTATTAAACAACGATGGTTCTCTTGTAAAATTTCACCACTTCATATACACGTTCCTAGCCCATTGATATCCTGTTTTGAACATCCACCGCCCGCCATGGGCAGGTCGCAATTCTTGCTCATCCAGTCGATGTCGTGTCCCCGGGAGTCTGGATCACACGTTGCCAGTTATGCACAGGCAGATTACAGACACACGTACACACAGGCGCGCGTGCTCATACAACCATTCTTCAGCACTGTGCATTCTCCATTTTGATTAACTTCTTTGCGTTCACACGTTTTACAGGTGATATCGGAATATCTGCTTCCGGTTTTGTGAAACTTGAAATCGCTCAACCGAATCCATTATCAAACGCTGGTCTCTGTTCTTTCACCAACCGTATCCGGAAGTCGCACGACATGGCCTTGTCTCACGATCAGTTGTCAGTGTCATCGAACTAGAAATATACACCATCACATGATCCAACACCTCTACTGCTCTATGAACAGCCAAACCATGGTACCAACTCAATTACCAGAAAACACAAGCAGCACAGATTGCAACATTCAGACTCTCTTCCTTAACTGTAAAAACACAACCCTTCCTGAACGGCACAAGATGTTACAGGCGTGCTGTCATCGTTCGTCGAACGAACGATGAGCGTCAGTCACGGGTTAACGGAACGGTCCAGGAACACACCAGGGCGCTGAAGTGGTCAGACACATACACTCACGCACGCGCTGGCTAGCTGTAAAATAAGGAAGGGTCTCTGGCACTGCTTACAGCTCGGCCGACGAAAATCGACTGACTGTCGAACCAGCGCACTCGGAATACCCGGACACGAGCGCCCGTCCAATTCGCTCGGAACCCTAGAAGCGTGCTTGTTGGATGGTTCGGAATTTCGGCTCGCTGTTTGCGCGGTGGGGAAAACACAGTTCCAGTGGTCGTCAGAAGGAAAAAAACACGCACACACACACACACACATACAATGTTGTGAGTTCCAAGGGCGTACGTCACTCACTGGAACGAGCGAGAGTTCTCAGACGTAAGCAAGTGCTGTGCCGGGAAGTATAGACTTTACAAGTTCCAGCATCCCACCACAAATAGATGCTGCTGAGTTCTAGAGCATACATTCGGCACCGACCAGGGAAAAGACTGTTCGTCTTGGTGGGATTGTTTTTCTTCTTGCTATGATTCTCCTCCAGGAACTGTACTTACAGACACGCTTGGCAGTAGCCGTATATGAATCTTGCCAACGATGTGAGAAGGTTTACCGTCGTGCAAGTATGCGTGTCCTGGTACACGGCTGGTACCACATTATGCACACAGCTGATGAATGCTGTTGGTGTATGCATACGTTCGAATCATTTACTTTGGCACATGCAAAGCAAGACACCCAAAGAAGCAATCCAGTCGTGATTGCGGTCATGGATCTTGATGAGAAAACGAACGACACTCGTGCTCCAACAAAAAGCATCGAGTGTCGGAGTGGTTCCATTTTCGGAATATTGCATTAAAACCACAGTATCCCTTTTTCCCTTGATTAGACAAGCTAATTAAACGAGCTGCTGGGAACCTTTCGCTGTGCCCGGACAGCTGCTTCCGAGGGTGACACTTGTTCGGTCTTATTCGGGGAACCAACTTTTATCAGAGAGCCGCACGGGGAATTTCACGCAAAATATCAAATCAGAGCTCGGTACGCATTTTGGTAGAGGCCCGCGCGGTGTAATCTACACCCCGTCAGTACAACAAGGTAACGGCAAGAGTCGTTGGGTTGGACACGCATTTTTAGGAGTACTTCCGTTACGGTTCGGTGGCATTAAATCTGCTGCCCCGGTAGCACTGGTTGAAGGCAAAGTTTTCAACTCACCGCACAAAGCTCGTTCGGTGCTGCTGTTTCCGGGAACAATCCGAGCTGTTTTGCACCGCTTTGCGCCTCAAATAACTCCAAAAACCAACCGTAATTATTCGCCGTACAGCTCAAATGGTTGCCAGCCCTCTCAGGGGATGGGTTTTTTTTTCGTCGCCGTTGCTCTTCTTTTCCATCGTGGTCCCACCAGAACCATCGTGGCTTTTGCCACTAACTTTTAACCGACCGAGGCCAACCTCGACGGAATGAGCTGAGGAAGAACTTTTCGCGGACCGATGTGTATGTGTGTTTGTGTGGGTCTGTGGGATGAGCGAACGTCCAGGAAGAAGATGGTGGTTGTACCAACCCATCATCTACCACATCACCAACCAGCCCACCAATGCCAACCAAGTGGGAATCTACTTCAACGCGTGGCACTTGAGGTGAATGAAAAGAAGCAAGCAAGCGAGCAAAAAATCCCAGCAACAGCAACACGCACACAAAAAAATACTAAAAATCAAATAAGCACAAGAAAAACTTCCTTGCGGTGGCCGGCAAAGGGGTGTCCGAAACGGTCCAGGAAGGTTGGGAAGCGAACATCGTCGACACAACGTTTCCAACGAAAACAGACACCGTCCAACTGGTCGTGAATGCTGTGCGTCATCTGGCACCATCACCAGTATCGCAGCCACCCTCCCCAGCCGTGCTTGAAACTTCGAACCTATTCGAGCCTATCGAGCGATGGAAAGAGACGGCAAAGGACATCCTAGTGCGCCTCGCTAGCTTCCTTCGCTAGGGCGACCTGCCTCGGCTAGTACCGGGATCAACCTTACTGAAACAATTGCCATTTGCCTTTTCTTCGCCTCTTTTGTCTTCGCAGTTTTCATGCATGTGTGTGTGTGTGTGTTTGTGGCTCTGTATGTGTGCATGCATTTTTTGCCACCATTCCTCTGTAATATCCCGGGTGTTTTATCCTTCCACCGATTGGCCCGGTGGGCGCTGCCGGTCCGTTCTGCTTTCCGGTGCTATACGATACGCTCGATCGACGGACTTAATTTTCACCCTCTTCAACAACCGGAAGCAATGAGGGTGGGCCAGGGGCATACGTCAGCAGGTGGGGAAGAAGGAAAGTGAAATGCTCGGTTGAAGCTGTCCGAGTCCTTGCTCCCGTTTCGCTACGGCCTAAACCGTACCGATCATCTCATTTTCAAGAGCCAACCACCCCAGCCTGTCCGTGCTCGCGCCCTCATACCCTCGGAGATATCATTTCCGAGGACAATTCAAAGTCCCGGCCCACCATGCGAGTATAGTCACCCAGAGTGCCAATATACTGCTACAGACACTCAAAGACACCACTCCTGCAAGGGAACCCAGCGAAGCGCTTATATTGATCGAGCACCGCACGAGCTTCCAGTGCCCGAAAAGCCCGAAGCTGTGCACGAAACCCGAACGCACTGTTACCACGGGCAACCAACCACCTCAGGCATGGGAAAATGCCTTCGCTTCAAAATGCGTCCCACCCTTCCAGAATCCCACACAGCATGCAACAGACCCGATCCATTCCAATGCCATTCGACATCATCATTATCATCATGGTTTGTGCCATCCCGCGTCGTTATCTCTCGGATTTTCACCATGTACGTGTATGCGTTCGTTGCTGTAAAAGTACTGCTACTTATATGCATGCATGTGTGTTTGTGTGTGAAAAGGAAAGCTGTACAAGCTCGTGTATGGGTGGATGGGTTTTTGTAAAAGGATACGTCGTCGCCCATTGCACACGAGGATACGCAAGCTTCAAGAGCTCCACACACTGTTGGCTTTGGATGCTTTTTGCCGGTGTCAGGTGAAAAGCTAGCTTTCGACTAACCGTCCCAGCAGAACCTTTCGGTCTGTTCAGCCCTATTCTGGTCTCAATGTCCCACCTGCATACAACCCTCGCGAGTGGGGTGTCCTTCGGACCAAAGCTGGTGGGTCAAGTGTCGTGAATGTTTAGTGGCGATACGTGTTCCAAGGACAACAAATGCGACCTCGTGCAAAGCGATACCGGGAAGCCTGCCCTGTGCAGCAACAGTAGCGGCACAATGTTGAGCCAATTGCAGGGAAATTTTCACCCCCTGCTCCGGCCTTGGTACGTGTCCCTGTTTTCGCGTAAACTTCCCGCTTTACTTTCCTCTCCCATTTTTCTCGGCAGGGTTTTCTGTGGCTGCCTACGGGATATACATCTGTTTGATTGGATCCCTTTTTGTGCTCATTTGGCGTTACTTTTCACCCTTTGTCGGATAAAGACACGTCCCGCTCGCTAAACGTTACTCAATCGAGTGTAAAACTATATCCCCACCCGTGGCGTAAGAGTACCAGCGACAATCTTTCGCAATCAATGTGTGATGGGTTTGCATTAGTTGCATGAACAATCTCATCTACAACAGTATCATTCCCGCTATTGCTTTACCTTCTTTTTTGGGAGGGAAAGTGCTCTTGGCTCGTGAAAAACTTCGATGACAATTAGGTGAAATGGGCCGTATTTGTCATCTTCATGTCGATTGCTAAATAATTCCGGTGTCTAATATTTGTTTGTCGGGGGAAACGCATAAGCCAATAACGATGCGTACACGATGAATCGTATCGATTATTGTGTGATAATTAATTTTATTTCGAACATTTCAAGACGCTTTTATTTGCTACATAACGGTGACGGTTTTCTTATAATTGGGATAAGATATAAAACATGATCACAAGAAATTCATGTCAAGAAATGCAATAGCAAACATACTCTGAGAAGCTTCTGTAATGGCAAATTATTTAAATCAAAATAAAGCCAAACTTTATCCATGTTTCGAACACGTTCGAATACACAGAAAACATACAGCCATGTCAAATATCCTCATTTCATTACACGAGCAGATGCACGAATCAACTGTTGAAACATTTAAAATGTGAAAATCTCAATTAGACGAACATAATTTAAAGTCGTTTTGAATGCATGAATAACATAGAATTTAAGGTCCAGGATATACTAAACCACATATTTCATTTTGTTAAATATTGTCTTAATAATGTATAGAAGCCCTTTTTGACTGCTAAATCGCATTTAAACACTGCAGCTCCAACTCCTTCTCTCAGCTCATGAAAAGAGTGCTCATGTTGCTGATTAATGGATCACGATAAACCTGCATTCACCTGGTAGAGTGTCCAATTCAACCAACAGGACAGACTATTGAGAACTTTAGCAAAGCAACGTTTTCCAAAGATTGAGTGCACTGTACGCTTGCCGATCGATCGTTTACATGTAACATTCACTCTCCAGCGTTGAATGGGATCACCGCTTGTACTAACACAGAAAACTTCAGCGACAAAACATATCGTAAATGAAACGATCCAGCAAAGTTTATTCATTTACAGTGCAGCACTAACGGATCGGTCGCTCGCAATAGATAAATTTCAATGTTCAGTGTGCTGTTTTCAACTTGCACACTCTCACTCCCATGTAGTGCACGAACGGTCGAACTGAAACAAAAACAACTCCAAAAAACCATACCCTGCACAGAAAATGCCAACACAAAACCCAAATGACACTCGGCGCTGCTACGCGTTCAACGCAGCTAAACCGGGGCGGAGAAGCCAACAACAAAAAAAAACCGCTTCGACCACAAAAGGTAACCACAAACGGTCAGAAACCTTTTCAAATGCGGGAGCACCGCGAGTTGATTGCATAATTGAATTTCTATGTTGGATTCCGCGAAACAGGCCCATTAATTGAATGCGCCGCACCGAAAGACTTACCGCAATGCATGCGTTCTCAAAAATTGCAAGTTCCGCTCCTGCGTTCAAACATTCCCAAACGACGGTTTGTTCCGGGCGCACTTACCTATGCGGGAGAGAAAAGAGAACATGAAAAATGATTAAATTAAACCAACCATTAATAAATACACCAAACAAAAAGGGTATTAAAAACCCTTCCAATGTGAGTTATTTATTGCTTTAATTGACACATCCTCTCGTGTGCGATATTTGCGGGGGAAAAATGTACAAAAATGTATCCTGTAACATCACACGGCAATACAAAAATAAAGCATAAAATAATTTGAAGCAAAAAAAAAAGCCCAGCCCCCCTCATAAAAACCGTTCAATTTCATACGAACCGTGCTAACAAGACGATAAACTTGCCGCTTCTCAATTTGGCAAACGGTGCAGCCGCCCGAACGGTGCTGGGTAATCTTTACAAACCGGTCCACCGACCGAGAGATAATTGATTAGATTTTTCTCCATCAGCAGCGCTAGCGAAGCGTAAATCAATTTTTTACCGCATTAGCCGAACAGCAGGAGCAGCAGCAGCAGCAGCAGCATCATCATCAATTGCCGTTCAATCGTCGCCGACGATCGGGCCGCACAAATAGACGCAAGATGCTGACGCGTATCGGTTCCGATCGGAAACCCACATCCGGAAGATGGGTGGGTCAGGTTAAAAAGTAAATGTTCTCATTCGCTCACTCACTCGCACGCTTTCTTCCATCTTCGGTCGCATCATCCACTCCCGATTCCATTTCATTTGTGGCAGCATACTCACCCCATTGGGCCATCCCAGGAGTAGAGTGAACGTTCCGTGTAGGAGTTTTGGGATTTTCATAAATTGTTGTTCCCACTGCGGAATTTACCCGGTGCGGTGGTTGTAACTTTTCTCCCCACAAAAATGGTTGAACCTTTCGTCCCATCGCTCTGACCGTTGGCGTCAGAGTCATCGCCGGCGCACGGGTGCCATTTTTAAGAAGCACCGATCGAGCCTCGAGCATTTGCCCTTTGGCTGAAAACTAGAAAAGTGTATTTATTACGGTTACCTGATACGCTGGTACCGACCTCGAGTAAGAATTTTATCCATTAAAATCTATGGCAAGCAGCGCCTGTACCGTGCCCGACTTGGGAGGCTCAAAAACTTACGACCTTCCCGAGATCGGAGTGAATGTTTTAATTAACATCTCACCATTCTAGCAAGCGCGAGTGGGGAAGGCTGGTGAGGAAGCTTTGGAGGGGGAATGAAACAGCTTATCGGCAGATTGCCTCACAGCCACAGATAGACCATGCGCGTGAAGGTTTGGAAGCGACTAATAATGAGCTCCCGACGATTACGCTACCACGTGGCTTCCCGGGCGCACTGTAAGTCCACCTGGAAGTCAATCAATTCTCATTAATTATTCTCCACCAACCGGCGCCAACGAACGGTGTGTCAGTTTATGAGCACTCGCTCGTGAGTGGGCAAATGTACGCTGGCACAATGATTAAAAGTGATTGGATCATCAAAATTAGGATTTAAAAATTAACTAGAGGACGTGGTTTAACGACACGCCGGAAGTAAGTGATCCACCATCCAAACGTACAGCTGCTGCTCCGACCAGAAGAAAGTGACACTTGATTTTCTGGATGGCTCGGGGGCCCGTGATTAACTCCAAGCCCTTGCTAACACCGCACCGTGACGTGCTAATCACATTTACATTACTAAAGATTTCAATTTCCCCTCCGAAGAAATTACTCTACCTGCGAGCAGAGGTTTTCACGGTCGCACCTGCCAAACGGGGAACCGAATTTCATTTGCAAGGATCAACTTAATTTCTGCACTCCCCTCTCCCCTCATACTCACAACACCCCCCCCCCCCCCCTTCCACTCCTTCGTCATGGTTCCAAATATACCAAACAAATACGGCTGCTAACGAATCAAATGGTGCTGACAGTTTTACGACCCAGAACATTAGCCGGCAACAAAACTCCGGGACCTCGTACCGCGTGGTATGTTATTAAAATTTACAGCCAAGACCAAAACCGTCTGCCGTTGGTAGCTCTAGTTACATCCTAGTAGGACTTAGGGATCGACGCTCCACACGGCAAAAGGCCTGCCAAAAAAACAAGAAAACAGGAATCGTAAAAATGGTCAAAAAATACGCGCTACAACACAAAACCGTGACAATCATACACAACGGGCGTCAGTTTAACAGTCAAGTTCGAATGGCATGAGTCCCAAACCAACGGGCCCGAAATGGCAAAGGAATCTTCTACCCCACATGACTGCACGTCCCCTGTTGTTTGTTCGCTGACCGTTTCGGTTGGTAGGTAGGTCATAAAATGAGGCACTTTAAAATCTGCTTAAATATGAATGTCAAATTTTTAGCACCGCCAAACAAATTCCGCTTTCGGTAGAGACGTTGCTGTTGTTTCATCTGCACGTGTAAATACAAATAGCACCGAAATGCCACAGGAATCGTAAGAAAACGTCTTTGTTGCGTTTTGTCTCAGAACGCAGGAATGTTAATTTCAAACAGGGCTTGATACGTAAATGGTAAATAAAAATACAACTAGCTGTACATGCCTGTGTTATACGCTATTGTGCAAATATTTGAAAATGTTGAAACAAACTTCCGGTTGTTAGCGAGCTTCAAACGGACTGTTACTAATCGTAAAGTTAAAATAGTGTGCCTTTCGTAGGCGAAAAAGCAACGTTTTTCGGCACAAGATTCATATTTGAAATTTATTTGTAAGATGTGGAAAAAATGTATTGTTTACACTACACGGAACAGAGCCCTAGGGTTCCTTACGCTTTCATCGTTTGCTTCACTTGTGGCAGCCGTTAAGGTGCAATATATTTAGACATCGTGGCGATTAATTATCATCACGATGTTTGTTAGTGAAATGAATGGAAAGAAAAACATGTAACCTTTTGGGTCAGATGCAACAAACCCCGTTTGGCGTATACGTGTTTCTGCATCGTAATTAACTTCATTTAATGACTCCTGTGCAAATGCTGTACGACGTTGTGCTTCTGCAAAACTCAAAAGCTATGGAACAGGGGTTTAGTTTTTGCAATTCACTGCCAAAACACCGAAAGAGTTTCTTAGCATTTGCTAACTTTATCCGTCTCTTCTCTGAATATGAATGGTTGATCGTTCAAAACCATGTTTTCAACCACATTATTCATAGTAAAAACAACACTCTGAACGTTATATCACTTCTATCGTTTAAATAACATTGTTAGTACTTGTATGTACGAAAACTTTTATAGAAAATAGTAGATCTCTATGGTAGTATCAAAAATGCCACATACAAAAATTCACCGGAGTCATGTACTATGTGCTGTACTAAAGTTTTAGGACTCAGTATTGTCAGTCATTCCACGGAAGTTGAGAATTCTTGCTATTCCTCTTGTATTCTAATACAAAAGATGATTTCCTGATAAATTAAAAATCTCCCTGTAAACATATGGGGTATGTGAAGGCGTACAAATATGTATTAAAATAAAACAATCACAATAATACCCGTACAAAGAACTTGTGCATATTGGGGAAGCACATTTGAATGTACGTGAAACATACAATGTATTTTCAAAATATTATTCTGTTGCTCGAGGTGTTAAAATATTTCATTAACCTCACAAATCTACCCACCCAAAAAAAAAAACGGGAACTGGGAACCGTTTGTTCACCTTTTAACCGTTTTGAATTCAACCATTTGTTGGTACTGTTTCTGCTTTGCTGCTTTTATTTCAGGCTCTCTGTTCCATTTAAGCTCTATAGCATTCGCTAGAATGAGCTTTTCCTTTTCATTTCCCATATTTTCTTCCTCACTGCTCACACTTTTTCACGTTTATCATTGAAACGTTACCCCATACACTCTCGCAACTTCACTGCTCAAGGGGCAACCGGTGCCACTCGTGGAGGAGGATTGGTCGTAACCAACGTAACCAAGCGCACACTGCTTTCACTAAACGCTCGACCGTATGAAGTCGAGTTTCAGAAAACTTTCCTCCAGTGCACACCGTACACCAGCATCATCACCATCACCCGTTTTTTTTTCTTCTTCTCCAGCATCCATCACTACCGGTACCGGTTGCAAGCGTAAAAGGATTGCGTAATTGTGCTCGGCAAGAGCCCGAAGTTGTTTATTTACCTTCCTGCCCCGAAGCTCTGGACACATTGAAATCATTGTCACTTCCACGAACCTCCGTGGAACCGCCCCGTGGGGGGGGGGGGGGGGGGGGAGGGACGGAGAGAGAGAGAGCAAAAAAGAGCATGCAAAAAGGTTACAAAAATCTTGCCAGTACTTGTAGATATTTAACCACATCTTCTCCGCGCGCGCACTTCATACTACACCTCGGTGTCAGATGCACACCTCGGTAACGCAATAACTTACAGAGCCCAGCAAGAGAGTAAATAGACGGAGGCCAAAAAAAGGAGGTTGAATTGAGGGAGCTAGCAATCGGCTTTACTGCAGCACAGGAAGAACCACACAGAGGAGCTAGTCGTAAAAAAAAAGCGAAAGCTATTAACATGAACGAGACTCCGATCCTGGCTCGTTCTTGCTGATGAGTTCGAGTCATTTTCATGCTGCATCCGCCCCAGCTTACCCACAACAATCTCTCGAAGGTGTCCATTTTTAATGAATGAAAGCAATACAAACAATAAGTATCCAGCAAGCTGAGCGACGACTGTACGAATAATTTATGATGCAAATGTATCATCTCTTTTGATAACCAACAAAGTAAAATGAGTCAATGCAAATGAGCCGGAAAACGTTGTCAAATTTGTTTTACTGAATTAAAATGTTATCTCTAAGTTTCTGTTGCGCAAAAGGGTTTCGAACAAGTGCAAATAGCTTCCAGTACACAACGGACAAAGACTAACTTACTTTGAACTACGAGCTACAAACGACGTTCAAATGGTGCGTAGTTTATCTGTAATATTATATTGTTTATTTTTCCACGCCATTTCATATGCGTCTGTTTAGGCCTACCTACGGTCTGTATTTACAACAATAATCGCCTAAATCAATAAACTGAAACGGACATAACATTGCCCACTATTTTTCGGGCCATTTTCTGCAATAAAGCCACGTGCAAACTGTCTCACTGTCGAGAGCATTCAAAGGGAAACGTTAGCCATAGTAAAAAATAAACACACAGCTCAGCGAAACGGCAAAACCGTGGTCCATTTTGACGGGTTGTCAGTTTGTTGGTTTTGCGTTTTATACGGGCACGGCAGGCCAAACGGTTCGCTTGGCGCAAACAGCTAAACATGTACCATTTTATTTTTCTCATCCAAACTCTCGCTCATGTACATTCAGGAAAGTGTTACTCATCGTAGTTATTGAGTACAATTTTCTTGCCCTGTGTCCCCTGCCGGACCGACCTGCCTGGTCACACCACTGCATTTATCAGTCATGTGTCAGTAGTGACGGCGGAACCGAAGTGATGCGAACAAACCCATATTCCACCGTCCGTTTCCATTCCATTCCGTTGAAGTTTGCACCATTCACACTACAACCATCTACCCTCCGCGGGCAGGCACACTTCCAGAGCACAGCTGATTGGCACAGCTAGTCAGCTGAGTGTTAAGCTGGACGGCGCACACTTGAGGTCTAAACGGTTGGCGTGAAGTTGACAAGTCGTGTATTTAATTTATCTACAACCGCTACGGACAGTTCGTTACTACATTCGCCGTCGGAAAGGAGGTAAGTGTTGTCTTTTGCAGCAAAGTTGTCTGTGCAGCTCACGAGCAGAACTTTGACAGAACATGTTGAGCAAGTGAGTTGAGTGTCGCTTCCGGGAAATTGTTCGCTAATAATTTACGCCCCAACGTGTACCGTGACTGGGTGTTGTTGTCCATGACTCTATACCCACAGCTGATATCATGAGACACAAAACAACGATTCTCGGAGGGAAAAGTTTCGTGCTAAGAGACTTTACACAAGTGTAAAGTGGAATTAGAATCATGATATTTTCTCTTTGATTTGTTTTTTACTTAAAGATTTTTAACTGTTAATTTAGTTTCTTGTGCCAGAGTAGGCTGGTGATGGAGGTAACAGTGGCGCCGGTTTTAACACGACAGGATTGTGGTTCGAATCCCATCCAGACCGTTCCCCCGATTAATGACTAACTAGGCGTGGCCTAGTTGGTCATTAATTGGTCGGTCAGTCTATACAACCGGCAAGCCCTTGATTTAGTAGAATGGCTGGCAAACATGTTGCCTGGTGAAATTGATGGATTTTAATAGCCCGAAAAGTTGTTGTGAACTTTGATGCTGCCCAAGTTCAACTGAATTTGCATATTTGTTCGCGACATTTTTCAACTTCTTTTTATTTAATAAAAAATAGTTGGTCTGGCTTTATGGTGGTTAAATTCCTATAAAACCGTGGACCACAGGAAATTCAAATTGGTAAAATCGTTGATCGTTTGGATCTCTCCAAAAATCTTAAAAAAATGAGTTTGGGCTTTCCTTTGTTGCCACGTGTAGCCTTGCATCAGAACAAAATTCACAAACATTCACTGAAACCCTGAAACATTTTCATAGAGCCTCGTTAACTGAACCAACCCTGGGTAAAGCGTTATTACCCATATTCTCAAGCGCTATATGATGTTACAGCGGTGGAAAAAATAAAATTAAATATTAAAAAAATAAAAAATATTTAATAAACAATTAACATTTAAATAATCCCCTCAACACACATTTCATACAAAAAAATCCAAATAAAATCCTTACAGCTAAGGCTCTCCTATTAATCGAAAATGTAATATTCATATCGATCGAACCAACTAGGAAATGCTGCGTTTTCTATCATATACACACTATAAAGCAGGAAAGTGCCAAAAGCACCATACATACATATCCATGTGTAATAAATAGTCTCCACCTACCTCCATGAAGAAACGTGAACATGTTAACAAAGAGCAAAGCTGGTAAAACCATACGCAACGCTTTCCGCACGCCGTAACACTTCCGCCTGCAGACAATACCGCCCGCCGTGCGGGTGTGGTTTGGCTGTTCCGGCAGCAGCTGCCGGGGCCGATGCTGCCGCTGTTCGTTGTAATGTTGCTTGTCAGTAATGACGCTAACGCTATTATCGCCGTGGTAGACGCTTCCACGGCATGTGTTGCTAGTTTCGCTGCAGTGCCCACTACCGCCCGAAGCACCGTCGAGAATGCATCGCTCACTATTGCCATCGTGATTGCTACCGATCTTTGCCCCATCCGCCACCGGGCAGCACCGTCGCCGTGCTTTTCTTCGTCCACCCCGCCGGTACGGTGCGGGTACACTGACGGTGCAGGACGCTGGCCACTGGTCAGCGGAACGGGAGTCCTCGGAACTGGGGCGCGTTTCACCGACCGTCGAATGGTAGGCGGTGACACCGTTGGAGGCGTTGGTGCCGGAATCGAGATTGGGCTGGGTCGCGGGTGGAGCTTCGCGCTGTACCGGTGCGATCCACGTCCAAGGCGACGCCAGGGAGAGAAGGCTGGCCAGCAAAATTCGTACAAACAGGGGCAGCTCGGTGCGGTCTGACGCGGTCCGACGCGCCACACTACTACCGGATTCGCTAGTCTTATGATTATGGTATTCGTTATCAAAATTATTACTCTTATCAAACGTACGTAGGTCTTCAGTGTTCTTTGATTGGAAGCATTCATGGTTAAATTGTTTACACTTAGTGGGCTTGCAGGTGACGACGGTTTGCTGCGCTGCCACCTGTTTCGTTGACCGGGAGCCGGCGAAAGCGGCAGTCCCGTAACCAACACTGCCCGTATGCGCTGCCCGTAACGGCTGAGTACGAGCGGTTTCGCGTCGGAGGGGCCGAACGGGGCCTGTGTTAACTGCATGTGGTGGAGCAGCAGCAGCAGCAACGGCAGCAACAGTTGCAGGTGCAGCTGCAGCTCCAGCTGCATCGATAAAAAAGTGGTTCGAAAAAGACGGCTTCGATAGACGGGTGGCAAGGGAAGGCAACCGGCGGCGGTGTCCAAGAGCAGGCAGCCCTCTACCGGCGGGCAACCGTTCGTTTCGTTTCCAGCGGTGGCGCAGTGTGACGGACGTGCCGCGAAGCATTCGTATCCGGGGGCACCATGTTCGCCGGGCCACCGGTCCGGTTCGGGCCAGGATCGTGGTCCTCGCTTTTCGTCGCTCGTTAAACTCCCCCCTGGCGATTCGGTCCAGCTTGGAGCGGCTACGGTTGAGCGTACTGCGGCAGCAGAAGTCGCGGAGCGCGGGCTGTGTGCTAGTGTGTTGGAACGGGCATGTCCTCTCGATGAATGATACTGCTGAGGCCATGCTGTGCCCTGTAAGTATGTTGGAGAAATATTCTTCTGTTAGTCACACGAAGTTTGGCTAATTTATCAAAATTATAGACAAGATTTCGACATAATTAAAATATGTTTGGCTTTTACACTGTTTCTCATTAGTTTTGGTGTATTTCACAAGAAAGGGCGTTAGCTTATTACATAACTCGAACCATTCAGGCAAACAACATGGTGCTTTCGAAATTATTCGTACGAACAACGGAAAGCTCTTTACAACTTTTCATGCGCGGTTTGAAAGCTCGCCGTCGACTTTGAACGAAAGCTCAGGTGTATAGTCTAACTGCTCGACTGCTCGAACCCAATACACCTTATTCCTAAACGTTTCGTAGTCGTAAGCGTAGTCGAAATCTTCATTCTGATGTCGAGCTTCTGCGAGTGTTATACGGAACTGTTATACCCTAGACTGACTCACAACCGCTTCTCATCTCTCACACAAGGATCTACCACATGTCATGTCTTCCCTAAGCACCGTTCTATAATACTCTTCCTGTTTTTTTTTTCTCTCTCTCTCTCTCTCTCTCTCTCTCTCAGAAACACACGCACACGAACAAAATTCAAGAGCATCTTCTCACGGTCGATGTAACAAACAAACATGATACAAAAAGGGCCGTTCTTCATTCTCCACAATCACAACGTTCTCGTTCGTGCTCATCATTCTCTCAAGTGTTGTAATCGCTCGCTCTCTTTCTCTCGCTCTCTCCTTCTCGTAGTCAACCGACTCGCCCAGTTGTGACAAAATAGAAGTACACTTACATAATCATAATAATTGAGTAAAGTGTGTAAACAAACTTTATGAGGGATTTTTCTTGCTTTTCGTTCGGACCGAGACGGTTCGCTTTTTCACGCCCAACCCATCATCATTACCGTATTGATTCTCTTTCCACGAAAGTAGCAACCCAAACCAACCACCCCGTGTGCCGCAGCGCTCCGTCCGATTCGGGCCGGTTCAAGAAGGGCTAAGTGGTCTATGAGAGTGGGCTGCACGGGCAGCAAAATAAGAAACGGGCAGGCAACCATCGCTACCGAAAGGCTGAGCATCCCGTATCTTATCCTGTATCGTTTTACCTATTTCCGGTTCAGTTGAATGATGATTTGATGAGGTAAACGATGAGCGGTTGATCCGCCAAAGATGCTCCAATGGAAAGGGCCCATCCCCGGAACAGACGGGTAGACACGCTGGCGTTGTCGTCATGGTTGTTTATCGTAAAACACTTACATTATCGCACACTATGGTCTGGGTGAAGGGTTCATCGAGCGAAATTGTACCACACCACCACCAGCCACAGCAACACATTTCGGTTGAGTGACACGAGCAGCCGAATTTGTCAAGGGTTATTCAGATCAACGGGCCCATGTCAAGGGGAGATTACGCGGAAAATCGGAAACTCTGGCCAGCTTATCGAGCTTAGTGCCGCAGACTGCCATGCATCTGTCAATGCGTAGTCGGGCGAAACAATTGGGAAAACGTTAGTGTAAGGCAAAAAAGCTCCCCATTCCCAACACATGGAAGTTTGAACAATTCTGCTCTTTTCTTCGGTCATTCGCTACAATACTTTGAAGCGTAAGATAATAAAAACATATTCACGTTATAAATTACAACTAAGCATTACATGATATCAGCTGCAGTATGACGCAATCATTCTTTTAATCATGCTTGGAAACAAGAATTATATCGTCTAGTCTCATCAATATTCCTTCGATACGATAAAAACATGTCAATGCATCGTAAGCCTTTTTCCCGCATTTTAATACGCTTACAGCATGGCATGCCAACGGATTAGAGCGAGTCGATTTGCTTACAAAATTGTAATTTCTTGCTAATGACAGCAAATCATTCAACATAACCAAAAGAACCGACACTGACCTCCTACCATGTCAGCGCGTCCATGACCCTACAGCACATCCGCCCTAGATTCGGCTGCACGGGGCACAGGACCGTTCACCATTGCCTACGTTTTTATCTCGATACATTAAAATGACATTAAAGGTATCGACCCCGTGCCGTCTAATGGCCTGTACTGATTTTATTTTTATTTGGGTTGGCTCCCTATTTGAAACTGCCTGCCTGCCTAGCTTCACGTTTGCGGTTGTCGTGCCTCATCATCTATTCTTATTCGTTTGTGCTGATTGTGCAAGATGTCCGTTTAGGAATGGAACGGAATGTATTTTCTTCTTCTTATTATTTCCTGCACCACATTCAAACCCATCCAGAGCTGATAGAAAATCGGCTTGTTGAAGGGAGATAGACAGTAGAAAAAAAATTCACCGGAACCACATCTTGTCGTGATTCACATCCCAAAACGGACGAAGCCATAAAGCCTACCCATTATGCTACAAACGGTCCTGCCGCGTCCATAATATATCTTTTTTCTCGTTTTGACTCCCCACACCCAAACGATGCGTTCCAGAGAATTTCTATTAACAGTATCACTTCCCGTATTTCTTGTCCTTCCTTTGTGCCTCACTTACCATATCGTCCGTTTCAAATCGTTGATACAGCAACGCCTAGAAAATGATCGTGTCTAGAAACCTGCAACAAGAGAGACAGAAAAAAACATAAACATTATTAACTAATGCACTCAATGAAGCAAGATACACTGTTGCGATACACATCGGAGAATAGAGTTTCAATCGCTGTTAATCATCAACTGTTCTACCCAGAATGGGCCGTGTCTATTATAGGCGAACTGGCACATTCAATCAATTTTCGCCCAAACGAACATATCACAATCTAATACATAAAACGTGACAAGCAGCGTATGCACAAATTGCTGTGATAAGCAGTGCGGATCGGTGTAGTACCGGCCACCAGTTCCAATTTGCCGATTTTGGATACAGAGTTATCAATCAATGTCCACGCCCGTGCCATTATTTATCAGTTGAAAATTGTTCAATTTGAAAACAAATAACTTGTGTCTATCATTTACTAGTGCATAATGGATAGTGTATAGTGGGTCTGAGCAGGTGTATGAAATCAAGTCAATTAAACCAATGTATTTTTAATCGCTTTCATTCATAGATGGAGACGCCTGGTTGTTTGTATAACAAATGATTATTCATGGAGACGCCTGGTACTTTATAAATAATATGCCACATCCAAGTGGCGCATTCTGATAAAGTCATATGTATTTTGACATTTAGACTACTTGCTCACAAGACAAAATTAACCTGCGCCAAAAGCATTAGATTTCGTCAAGCAAAAAATCAAATATTAAATTCCAACATAATTCTGAAAAGTAGTTTATTTTGATTTTTTTCAAGCTTCTATGTAAAAGTCAGTTCATGTCATTAATGCTCATGAGATGAAAAAAGAAGAGTTTTTTTAGAAATTATGACTACAGAAAAATTGTTGAAAATTTGACTCCAATTATTCATTTAAAAAATCAAGTTTTTCAACTACCTACTTTATCAGTAACTAAAGTTTTTGTAGTTTTCAAGCTGAAGTTATCATAGACCTCAAAGATGAACGCAAAGCAAGGAATTTTGAAGAAATTCCTTTTGCCGATCAAAATAGCCGTGCTATTCTGTACATTTCCACATACGTTCATCAATTTAAATACATTTATTCAAGCTCATATGCAAGTGAATAATACTGTTATAATAAAACATATTTTTTTTTTTATTCATAAGGGACGGCCAGGCCGTATTGCTATAATAAAACATCTAAAATTTCATAAATAATCCATTCCAGATTGATCGGGCAACGTGACGACTGTCAGCATCCGCGTCACCATCTTTCATCCCAAATTATGTTCTCAAACATTTCATTCTGTTCAAAATACATACATTGTAGCCCCTCCCGTGATCGTCTTCCCTACAGCACCGAACGTAATCGACGAGTGAGCGATGACAGAGAAAATGAAACGAATTAAAATAATCGACTATAATTTGCATATTTTATTCATTCCACAAACGATACCATCATCAAATCCGTACACAGAATCAAAACCATATCAAAACCGCAACCTTCGCTCAATATGCTATTTATTGGGTGCGCTTGCCTTATCTATAGCCAAAAGAACGAGCCCACCCGTGCTGAAGAGCGAAAGAGAGCGATACATGAAAGAATTGTTCGCTCGTTTCCAATAATGCTGTATGTTTTTTGCTTGATTTTTGTTTATTCTTTGCAGCGGTGACCAATTGAACTAATATTCAGTTTTATATAAGAAGCCTTTTAGTCGATTTTGTTTATTGATCAATGAAAATAGCCAATATTTTTTCCCTGCAGCGCAACCATGACACAGCACATAGAATAATTAAATATGGAAAACTAAGAAACCCTTCCAACATTGCAGCAAGGATAAACTGTCCATTGGATCTTTCTTTAAGCAATACGAAAAAAAACACATTCATTAGAGAAAGTGTACGATTCTTCTCGATTGAAGGTGGTGGCAATTTCACCTCAGGCTCGTTTTAATTAATTCCAAAACCGAAAAACCGATTCCCAATACGATCAATCAAGATGCTTGGCAAGTTCGAATGCTATCGTATAATGTGTGCGGCACTTGACCCAACCTGCCAACCAGCCAACCGAAGCGAGGAAGTTTGCACACCGTGGATCCCGGGATGGTTGACGAAATGAATCCTGAATCGTCATTAAAATTCCACTCTATTACTATGGTAATTTTTCTCATTCTTCGCCAGCATGCCACGTTTATAATATAGTCTGTGCCGGGAAGCTAACGCTGAACTGCGGCACCAAAGTCGATAGCGGATCGAACACTTATCGATTTCGTGTTAGAGGCTATACTTTACGCTAGGCAATCTCAAATGAAGACATGCTTTGGCTGTTTATAAGATATTCCCCATCTTAAATTTAAACCTATATAGGCAGGGCATTCATATAGGTAACATATTCAAAAATGTTTACATAAATATTGTATCGTTTCGACCGTTTTATACGCATAGAAACCAGTGTATTCATTTTTGAAGTGCTATTTCTAACTTAACTAATACTGCTTCAGACTTACAGCTCTTCAAACAATGTATCTCCTACAAAACATAACATTTGTGACATCGTAAAACACATTCTCCCTCTAGAAATTACCGTGCAAGGCAAACGTACAACATAATACAATCATTGCCATTAACAATCCCTCTTAGCCTTCGTCACAGACACCGGACCATCTTGCCATTCGTTTCTCACACGGAAACATGATTTAATAAACATCAAATATCGCTACATTACATTGTGCTTGGGATTGGGTAGATTAGCTGAATTCTATCTATATTGGCCACATGTATACTATGCCGCTCCCTTCTCGCTTCTCTTACCTTCTCTCTTGTACCCACCATTCACCTTCAATTGAACGTTTCAAAAGACATTCACGGCGCAGTTCGTTCGGACGCTTCCAAGGCGCACCCAACCGGCCTTCTACCGGCAGTGGATGTGTATACTGTCAAATTGCATCCAATTGCTCATCAACGAATGGATATCGTGTATGGTGGTGGATCATTGAATCGCCACCCAACCGGTCACTTCTCACTCACCCAAGGTCTGTGCCGCGTGAAAGATGCTCCCCATCTCCTCGCGCACCAAGCACCGGTGCGGGCAGGAAGCGCGTATGACGTCTTTTGCCACTTCGGAAAGTATATTGGAGAAGCTGTGCGGGGCAACGAGGAAAACAAATCCATCAACGAAATGATGATGGACAACCGGCGGATTAGCGTTATCACATAAGGCAGCTTCAGCAGAAGCTAGTGGACCCCCCGTATCTGGGTTCGGAACCCGTTGAATCTTGACTAGTTATTGAATTTGATGGTGAAACTGATTAAGAACATGGGCTGCCTATGCCTTTTCTTTATCCATGATGTAAAGATAGTGCGATTGTTGCTTGATCAACTATTTTTACAAGGTTGTTTGTTTTTTTTTTTTTTTTTACTTGGAGATATCAAGCTCCTCACTGCTTAGTACAACAGTAATGTTTAAACTCGGTTTAAAGACCTTAACTTAACTGGTAACATCCTCACAAGACAAGCTATTCTTCCTTCAAATTATAAAGCAATTTGTTTGGATCAACAAACTCCATTACGATGTTGTTGTAAGTAAAATGAAGCATTTCTCGCTCAAACAAAACACTGCGCAAGCATTACCCTTAATTTACGCTAAGTAATTCCAACCTGAATTTGAGCAAATCTTCTGCACGGTAGGAATGTTATCTGAAAAACTTTCAGCCGATACAACCAAAACAATTAGTGCTGCGTTGTTGCCATTCTCGATGTTCGTCAGTTGAACAGTTTTGTTCGGTACTGTGTCCTACTTCTAGCGTACCGTTGGTGGATGCGGCAATAATATTCATTTATGGCAAATCTTCGTCCGCTATATCCGGATTCAGTTTTCGGTACGGTACAGATTCCGGGATTAGGTTTGGCAGTTCAAGGCGAATGTTTCATAAATAATGCATACACCGTGTGCTGGTGCGCCTGTCTGTTGTTATAGTACAATACAGCGGTCTACTTACCCCATTGCTATCGAATGGGCACTATCCGTCATTTCGGTCAGTGCTGTAGATCAGCTCGATCGACCTGCTATGGATTCGTAGCGTCTTGTGCGAATAATCCTTCCTCGAGCAACGAACCGATTTCCACCAATCACAAACAAACACACACTTCACTGGACTTAACTCACACGAACCGAATGCACCATTCAATTTTGCTTCTCTTTTCCTATTTTTGCTTACTTTTATCTCGAACGATTGCACACACCTATTTCTGCGTGACAGATCAAAGCCACCACTAACACAGCACGATCATGTCTACCAACTCTTTGTCACTGTGGAGACCGTTTCGCCTTTCACTTCACCTTCGTGATGCTTTGGTAGAACCTTACGATGCGGGCACGCAATCCGGTTGCACAGGATGAGGAGTGTGACACAAAACCACCACCTCCACCACCACCGCGAGCAGAGAGTATCAGCAGATCCCGCTGGGTTCACTAACTAGCGTCACACGGCCTTCGTAACCGTCGATCGTACATTGCTACGCAATCGTTCACACACACAAACGCGAACACTCTCGCACCGCACACTCACGCGCTCGATACTAATGCTCTCACACCGACCACGCATACCACCCTCTCGGAAACCCGCTGCAGAAAAGGACACGGGGCTAATGTTGTCTGCCAGACCCGAATAACTCCACACCGAAGGCTGTACGGGTGGTCACGGGTGGGTACGAATTGAACACCGCCGTCAAGAGTCAAACGACGATCTCGACCGGATTGCCATCATTTCGCATCAGCACCTGCTTCGTCCACAAAGAAACACGATCGCTACCGTACACTAGAGCGAATGACGACGATTAATCACCGCTGTTGAAGCTCTTAATTAACCACGCACGGAATCGAATGTGTGCGTTACACCCCAACTACGTGAACCACACACACACACATACATTCATCAAATGCGTACGTGCAGCTCCTCTTCCTTCTTCTCTGTGAATCAGGATCACTTTCACTTTGCACTTATCACACTGGTTCACTTGTGTGCTTGTGTTTTCTTTCTTGTTTGCCACTCGTTTCCACAGACAGACAGTTTTCACCGACTGATTTATGCTTTACCCTTGTGTCCTGTCGTGCGTGTTGGTGCCGCTGGTGCCGCTATTGTTCGCCTCCGCCTCAGTTCACACTGCTGTAAATTAGCCAATCATTATACGATTTTTTCTTGCATACGTACGCACTGTGAATAAGAACACGCACAATCTACCTCTCCTCCCCCAAGCTCTTCTCTTTCTTACGATATTCACATACACACGAATAAAGCTTTCTTTAATCAAACTTGAGATCTTACTGGCATTCTTCTAAAGTACTTTTTTCACTTTATAGCTAGAAATTTGTATCACGATACGCCAACCGCATTTTATATTTTTACAAATAACTTTTTGAAGAGACAATGCTTTTCTTCTATAGAGACTAAAATATTACGATACGAAAAGGATCCCTCTTAAGGTAGACAAACGAGAACAATAGGGGGAAAAAAACGGTAGAGCGATACAGAAAGAGAATATGTACAGTAAAATAGACAAGTCAGTATGGGTGCAGGAGATTCTGTGCGCTGATAACGTTGGGAAAACATCGTCACTGATAACACGCATCACACTCACACGAAAGTGCTCCTTTTTATACTCACTCATACACACGCACACATATTCACAAACACAACACACAGATACCTGCACTTCTTTACAAAATAACGTTTGGACTAATAGAACGTGGGACTGCTGCTCAGTAAGACAGCAAGATCTAGCGGAGAACGAGAGTATCAACGCAACATTTGTTGGTTCACCGCTTTTATGTGCTGGTGTGTTTACTGCTTTGCTCAAAATTACTTGGCCGCAGCGGCAGCAGCAGCAGCAGCATCCGATCAGGATCTGAACCCTCAGCGAGAGACGAATTGACGTACCAGATAGACACCATGCACGATAAAAAGAGAACTCGAGAGCATAAGAGTGGATCAAATGAATTACTGCCAGCATGTGTTTTTTGGAACGCATAAAAAACGAACACACACACACATGCAGATACATTGTACGCTCTCACAATACAGTGCGATACGCGATACGAAGCCAGAAAGGCTTCCACAGCGAGCAACGCGCTTGGGGCACTTCTATATGCGCCCAGCATTTTGTGTCAAAGAACAAGCTTGAGAGCGAAGCGCCTGGTAGTATGACGCGAAAAGTGCGAGCGTGAAATAACGTTTGAATAGAAGCTGAAGAGGCTAAAGAAGTAAAAAAAAAAGGTTAAAACTTTATCAAACAAGTACCAGAAACGAGGACGAGAGCGAGCGCGAGAGCGAGGACACGTCGAGTAAACACAGTAATGCAATATACAGACGGGATACAAAACAACAGCGCCGAGCTTGCCTTCTGCTACTGTGCTGTAACTGTGTTGAAGCAGGGCGTCACCATGCAGACGTATGGGTTTTCGGTGCCAGCCACCGCAGCCAACACAGCGCCATCCGTACGCAGCAAACGATGATCAATTTATAGCACTTTCATTCATTATCCTGTTAAATATTCTTCAATCCTAAAACTCGATTTTTGTCTCGTTATTCCGTGGAAGTCTTACCGTTTCTGTGGAAACGTTAAACAGAGCTTCCCCTTTTGTGAACGTATACAAATTAAACTTGAATAACACACACAAGAAATGCGAGCAAATATCCTTGCAGCTTAAATTGACCCTATCTAAGCTCATTCGAATGTTCCGTTCTCACAAGTACGCACCATTTTTTCAACCCCTCCCCGCTAGCACTAACAAGAGCAAACGCGTGTGACACAAAAATGCAACAAAATCCTTGCAAACAAAACACAAACATCCTTGAGTTTGAGTGTACGGGCTGCAAACAGACCAGAAAGGACCCCCTTTGCCGTACAAACAGAACGGATGACCGATGCGACCGAACACAGCACACACAAGCAATATGTGCTGACGCTCTCACCAACAACGACCAAATACTACGACGAACGTTCCTTCCAATCGCGCCGGGCAGCGCTTAGCTGCTGGAGCAAAACCCGCTGCCATTTGCCACCGTCGCCGCGAAACGTCACTGGGCGCTCCCGGTGCTATTGTTCATGCCATCAATTGTGCTAATGGTTCTCTACTTTGGCTATTACTATTATTACTGTTACTACTACTGCTACTGCTGCCAATGCTAGCCCCTTCGGTACTGTTGTAAGAGAGCTTTTGTAAGGAGCAATAGTGAGATAGTGAGAGAGTTATCGCTGGTCCTCTCTATTTAACAAACACGCACACAGCCGCGTTCGCTCTCTGTGTCTCGCCCATTAAGCTCTCGCTTAATACAGCATCCGCGTATACGGTCGGTCGACCGTATGAGACGCGTGTACATACACAACAACAGTCAAGCGAGGCAAACCCATGTTTGGCCCACATCAAAACCGCACTGACAGCGCGACAGCTCCGTCACGCTGTGTCGCACCGCCGATTGCCAGTGCCGTATGTCCTTCACGAACGAATATTTCGCACCGAACCGACCAACAGAAGCTGAGGGGCCCAGCGACACGAGTCACGCTGCTGTCGAGGTTTAGGTGAAGCCTATTATGCACACAGCACGCACACACTCTGGCACACGCCCTTAAGGTGTTCTCCGTTTTTTTTTTTAGGTTTCTAACGAACCAGCCCATCCGTTCCTGAGGACCTCCCCGTTTGCGCTCTTCCCACTCCCTCCCATAGTAGCGTAGCCTTTTGTAGCTCAATCACCACTTATCCCGCACTGGGGTGCGCCTAGTGTCATTGTGTTTACGTTGCGTGTGTGAGACGGCTGAGCGGAATGTAGTGGCCGGTCGCACGCATGCCGCCTGCCTGCATTTACTTGCTCATCTTTTAAATCTGTACTCCCGAGGAACTAGACGGCTCTAGTGGCCAGAGGTTGTGGAGAAAGAGGCTTTCATTCTTTCGGGAAATTGTGGGAAGCAACCTGGAGCTTATATTGATGATGGTCCGTTGTGACATGATTAATTGTCCAGTATGTAGTTCCCTTTTTTACTTAGGGAATCTGTTACGGTGTGGTATAGGTAACCGTTTTTCATTTGCAAGTAGCATCAATTTTAAATTGCGCCTTGAGGTTTCCGAGAACTAGCGAAACTATATGAACTGATGCTATTAAAGCGTAAACTTAAAGAACATCGCCCCGACTCTCCGTACGTAAATCGGTAGGAAAACCTTTGTAATTTGTCACCAATGGATTTTTACACGCTCTTGGTGTACGAACGAAACTCTATGATGAATAACTAAAATATATCTGTGAGGTTATGTTGGCATTTCGGGGTGGGGAAAGAACTTAAGCGCCTAGCTACCGATCGACCATCCCGGCTGAGAAATTATGTTCGTAGTTTAGGGGGAAAAAATATATTCCCACAGTATTTATCTCTAGTAGACCTTTTGTCTACTTGCTGAGAAGAAAAAGCACAGTCAAACTGTGTGAACCTCGATCCCGATTTACCATTTCGCCCCGCTCCTCAAGTTCAGCGAGGGGAACATCATTTATCAAGCTCAGCCCTGGCTCAACCCTCCCCAATCCTAGCACGCACACACACACACATGATAGGCTCATCTGTTTTCGGTGAATGGTCCAAAACGCGATCATACATCCATCAGTCGTGTGAGCGAGGCTCGGTATCGCTTCGCACGGATTCACTTCAATCTCGTTTGACGGAATAATTAACCAGGCGCCTCCATCATGCTCCAGACCGGGTATGGTACACGCCGCATGGCACGCGAAAAAGCCAACAAACACGAAAGAATCTTCCGTCCTGTCATCCACCCAAACCTGGGAATGACTTATTGTCTTTCTTTGTTACACTCGATTGCCTTCCGCCACAGTTCGTCCCTGCATTGGAAGCTGTTTTCCTCTCGCTTTGCACCCGCCTAATAGAAGTGATAGGACACACCGCACCGCATAGCCTTCCAGTGTCTTTCCCTTTTTGTATGATAAACACATCCACCGAACCGTTGACACTAAGCGATGATTCTGTAAATTTTGGTTTCTTCTTTCACCGAAGCTAGCTGCTCCGGAGCTATCTTCCCCTGGCAGGCAATGATGCCGATCCCGGTGGTACAAAGGCGTTCTGCCTTCAATAGTTAACTGTAATGGCATTCACGGCGCACCAACCATACACACACATACACGCGCATACATTTGCTTATCGTACAGCCTACAGCCACCAAGGACGCCTAGGCACGATTTGAAATAAACTAAACGCGTCGCCAATCAGCACATTACGTAATACGCACGCGGTACACTTTACCGCTGTGTTAACCAAAGCCCCAGTTTAGGTTTTTAGTTGTTTTAACGCTTAATGAACTTTGAATAGCATTCAAAGGTAAAATGTGTTAAGTTTTCGATTGGACTCAAGCATTTGATTATCTTATATGTTTCAATATTTTCTTTAATTCTAGCACTTTATGCAGTCAAAGGTTGTCGAACTGAATAAAAAAATTATGTAACGCAAACGAAATCAAAAAAAAAATTTTCGAGATACTACACCTTCAAGAAGTTATAGTGAAATGTGAACCATCTTTCCAGTCTAGCCCCAAAAGTGGAAAAAGAAACAAATCAAAATCAAATAAACAACGGCACAGGAAAGCGCTTATAAGCGTAACCCGAGCAACAAAACTTTGCCCTTCCGCATGGCCCATTCCGAACTACACCGGATGCTAAGAGCGTTGGCCAAAGTGTGCACATCATTCTCCGGCAGCTACTTATGCTGACTGTTTGATGCTTTTGAGTGGCACACCGTACCACCCAATTCCACTCCAATTTCCCCCGTTCGGTTCGGAGCTCTCCCATCCGCAAATCGGTAACGCCCGGTTAGATGTGCTTCGTACCGTTGCCACTCGTTCGACGATGTGGTTCCATCCATCGTACCAAGACACGCGAAGCCAATGACAATTTCATCATTTTTGTTGTGTTCCTCCTGTTCCACAAACAGTGTCCTTCACTGAATTGCCCGGCCCACTTCAAGCGCACCCCACACGGTGACGGTGACGCTAGCCAACGGGGGCAGACAGGCAGACGGGGGATGACTTCTCGCACATTCCCTTCAGGGCTTTTGCATCGTATCGGGCGGGGTAGTTTACTTGGGGTAGCGTGGCAACAACAACAAAAAAAAGGGATACAGCCTCGGTTGGTCGGCTTCTTATCGTACCCGATCGTACACAGATAGAGACACACTAAATTGGAGTGGAAATGGACTGCACACTGTCCGGGAATCGGGAGAACTGTTCTATTTCCCTGAGAGAGCGAGAAAGAGAGGAAAAGTGTAAGTGTAGGTGATAAAACATCATTATCTTTACTGGCACACTGGTGGCAGGGGAAACATTGGACTCTAGTGCGAACGCAAGCCTAGCCGTCCTGAGCGAATCGACGTGCAGTATGGTTGTTGATGCTGCACCTTCTGTTCCGGACCATTGAACGGGGAACGTCACCTGTACATCCCTAGACGATCATAAACAAACCAATACGTGCGTTAAGTAAATGAGAAAATAGAACCCGAACCCAAAGCGGTTTAGTGATGGGGAGGGCGAGGCGCCCACAATGGTGCCATAAAACCGTTTCTGATCGGATATTTAGTGATGATTGATGATTGGCTACGGGTATCTGGGGAGGGAGAGGAGGGAAACAAAAAAAACACAATAAAACCGTAGTTTGGCACTAGATTACATTATAACGTTAAGGTAGCCCCCGTTAGCATCAGTGGGGACCACACTCGAAGGACGTAGCCGTCTACGACCGACCACCATAGATGGAAGAATTCGATACATTCTTTAAGACCATCCGAGCATCTACAACTGCAAATGAATGCAGGTGGGACAATAAAAGAGATTGAAGATGGTAGACGCACTGTCTAGTGTTGTGTTAACGACTGGTTTCGTTCCCCATCAACCGGTATTGACAATGTCACAATTATTTATTACACACACACACACACAACACAGAATACGGTTGATTGATTTTTGTGATTTACTTTTCGTGTGTTGATCATCTGTCAAGCAATTTATCTAGCCAAACAACGCTTTACATGTGCATTATAAACGAAGAAAATTTATTCCTGGTCTAAATGGTAGTTACTATTACATTTTGTTAGTTTGAGAATTTCCTAAGTTTTAATGTCAGTTCCCTGAGGATGTCCAATCAAAATTTTAACGCCAAAACAGAGAAGTTTTTGGCCAGAAGATAAATAACTCTCCTATTTAAAATTTTAGTTTTTCTTGTCAATTACATATATTGTACTTTCATTTTCAGTCTCATCCTTTCATCATGCGTTGAAGCTCAACTGAATAAGTGAATTCGAATAGCTTGATTATAAAATTTTCAAATAAACGTTATTCCTATTCCTATATAACAAGTTAAGCCAAGTAGAAGCGGCTTAAAGACCGTAAGGTCAAGCCGGCCATCGAATGGCTTACTAGACTTCCCGATACCACGTAGTTGGATAATCAGTCCTCACTACGGTGGGACGGTCCGGATGGGATTTGAACCTCGGTGCTACCGTAGGAAGACCGGCAGAGACGACAAGGCTCTATCATCGGACTGCCCTCTTGGAATACCCATGTGCTGTAAAATCAATAAACAAAGTAAATAAAAAGCTGTACGAAAGCGTCAATTTAGTGCTGTGAATCTTTATGAGTGAATTTGTTTTCCTGTTCAGCACTATGAACTCAGACCACCATGCATCATTATTTGAAGAGTTCAGGTTTTTTCTAATTTATTTTAAAGCTTGTAATTTTGCAGGTGGTACAGGCGATTACGGGCCAGGGCCGGGGCTCAAATCTCATCCGGACCGTCCGTGAGGATTGACTATCTATCTACGTAGTATCGGCAAGTCTAGTAAGCCATTGGATGGCCGGTGTGACCTAGAAGGTCGTTAAGCCAAGCTGAAGAAGTCGAATTTTGCAAGAACACAATAAGTTTGCTTGATTTAGTCATGCTCTGGAGAAGTTGATTAAGCAACCAAATATTAGATCAGACGAACCAGGTCCTTCTGAGGCTGCCATAATATGTACTGAAAAGAGCTCATTCAATCATTCTCTGTCAAGAGAAAGGCCACAAAAGCTTCCAATAAGATACGATAATTAAATTATAAGTCCGTGGTTTCATCGTTGATATACATGATTGCAATGCAACATATTTAAAAAATATTATTGCACTTCTGTTAAAATCAATGCACCTCGTGATCATCTATTGCGATGAATCCGTTTTAAAGCACCAGCGTTTAAAACATCCCAATCAAAATCGGTCGAGTGCTAAAAATAGAACCCCAGTTCCACGCCATGGCCCATTTCGCGTCGTTTTTTTTTAGGTAGATTACCTATCAACGAACCCAATTTTATCACCTCAGCACCTGCCAATGGATCAGCGTGTGGATGGATTCGGTTCCTGGCAATGGTCCAGTATGCCCACCGCGAAACACAGCGAAGAAACTGTCAAGCTCGTCCGGAAGCAGTTTGTCATTCCAGAAGGATGAACCACCCAGGATCGGAAACGGGGGAACGAACACGCGAATGAACAACCTGTCAGGCACTAAAAGCTCCCAAACACTCGATCATACCCGGTCCCCTTATACCCCCTTCCCATAGTCTCCTTCCATCCAGAGACAACGAAAATTTCAACAAGATGGTTCTAGTTTTTCGTAGCTGGTTTGGTGCTTCGTGACCACATCGTCATCATCTGCCCGAAACCTGTCACACTGCGTTGGACATCGTCAGAATGCACGGCAGGCTGATTGAAATAGACCACACGCGCTGTTCTTTTCCATTCTGCTGTTTGCTTTTTTTTTGCGTCGTCCGCTCCCAACTATCTCCGGCAAGCGTTGGCTGATTGACTAAAGGTTAAGAAAGGGGACAAGCGCATGTGTGTGTGTGTGTGCATCTCCGGTGTAAGAGACAATTTGTCACATCTGACATTTCGATTTCCTTATCATTCTGGAGTTTCTCCGAGCGGTTGTTGCATCCTACGTCCGAATAGGCCCGGACGTGCTTTTTCAACTTCCATCTACCGACGTGACGAGCATGGAGCAGGTTGGGGGCGTACAGTGTTACCTTCCCATCTGGATGACAACTCCAAGAAACGACTTTTCTTGCGGGTTCGGTTGTCAATCTCTCTCTCTCTCTCTCTCTCTCTCTCTCTCTCTCTCTCTCTTGCTGTGTGGAAAGCAACTAAATATTGTCCACTTCAGCGTGATTTATCAACCTCTGGCCTCGCACTGTAATGGGGTGAAAATGTCAATCATTACATATCGCCCTTTTGCAGTGAAGTATATTGCCCCATTCTCAGTATTTACACCGTGTTCGAGTATGTTTTTCATTTTTTTTTTTTCACGCGTTAGCAAGAAGGATATACCCTTCCATTCTATTCACTCCATTGTGTCATTGTGAAGCCACACAAAAGCGATCGGAAAAGAATGGACATGGCAGAGCTCGGGTGTGTGTGCCGGATAAATGGGTGGATAAATCCACTTTCAAACTATTTACCACCCCCCCCCCCCCCCTCCTCTCCCTGATTTTCTATCCACCCACCCATTGTGTCCGGCTCTATTCCCTGATCGCATATCGCACCGGTCTGTAAGCAGACCGCAGAGGGTGAACAGTTCGCCGAATCTTGATTGATGAAGTTGGTACACGATCCATCCCCGGCTCTACCCCAGTGCCATTTTTGTGCCGAAGAGGGCGGCGAAAGTTTGGAACATTTTCTCGAAACTTTGCACGATAAGAAGAATTAAATGAAGAATAAAATTAAAACATTTACAAAAAAAAATGCTCTCCGCAGGCGAAACAATAGAGCCGAGGTTCGACCTGACTTCAACAGCCTTTCAACAGTCCTGCACGACGGTCGTCTTCCGTACTGCACGGCGGTCGCATCAGGCACGACAAGGCGCACCGGCATAATGATGTCTTCGGGGCGGGTGCTACCTGATCCTGCGTACGGCATACGGATGGACGGAAATTATGCAATCTTCTTACGATGTGCGAAGATTCGCAGCAGGCACTCCTTTAAGTGTGGCCCTGTTTGTGCGAGTATGAGTGTGTTGGTGTGTGTATGTGTGTATCGTTTTTTTTGCTCCTATTTTCTTTCTACCAGTCCCTCTAAAGTCCTCGCTTCTAACATACCGAAAGTTCTTCCCTTAAATACCCACCTATCGAAGAGCATGGGCGACGTTGCGAGCTTTTGCACCGTGTGGCTTTTCCAAACACAATCCAATTTTTGCTGCTCACACCAGCTCGAAAAGTGTTCTTCTTGGCCTGTTAAAGCGAAATGAAAGTAATCCGACTGAGGGAAGAAACAATACGATAAAAAATAAAATCGCTGGCACCATGATCCATGAAACTGTGGCCACAGTGTCGCGAACATAAACCACCGCGCCCCACAACATAAAACACACACGCTAGCACACGTACGCGGTTTCGTGCGCTCTCTCGCTCTCCTGTAAAGATGCTCTTTGGATACGAAACCCATACAGACACAAAAACACATTCTCCAAAAAAAAGCTCCATTTGCACGCTTTGGAGAGCCAACAACACACAGCATCACGATCTCGATCTCACTGCTTCGGTACACATAAAGAGTCCTCTTTGACATATTTTCGGTACCCACCATCATCATCAGTTTTGCGGGGAGGGTTTTGTTTTACCACCGCCAGCTTTCCTGCTGCTTCTCGTACCACTTCGTCCTATGCGCTCTCTCTCTCTCTCTCGCTCCTTCTCTTATACACTAACACAGGCAATCTGTACTAAGTAGGGGCGCGTACATCTTCGAGATCCTTTCTTGAATTCACTTACAAACTACTCTCTTCACCATCATCGCTTACTTTACACGCGTTGCTTGCGTTTTTTTAAGCGTTTCTCTCTCGCGCAGACGCTTTATCTCTCTCCCTCTCGGCGAGAATACTCATGCAAGCCCTACGCACACACACACACTGACACTTCTTTCCACACACTTATGCTTCCTGTTATCCTTGCCAACCAAAAACAGAAAAAGGATAGCTTGCACTAGTGTGCATGAGAACGAGATAGCGAAAGCTCACTCTTACCGCTGCTCTGCCTTTTGAACTTCGGACTGCTGCCGTTTGACAGTTGAAAGGGAGTTGTCAGCAGTTCGCCCGCTTGCCAATTGGAGCTGACTGTGTGTGTTTTTTCTTCTCTTTGCTTCAATGGTGTTTTTTTTTTTGTGTCTCTCGTTTAAGGGATGGAGTATGTTTCTTTTTTCTTCGTTTGATATCGTCACTTCTCGGAATGGGTGCGCACATACACGCAATCGTACATACACACGCGCACACAAATGCACAATCTCGCGGCAAGAATCACACCGTTTGTTCGACAATCGAGCAAGCAAACGCCACGGGTAGCCGCCACCTTGCTGTCGCGTCTGCCTGCCTATTCTCAGCCCGTGGTAACCTCCCGTGCCAGCGACCGAGATAAGACGCGAGATGAACCAACATTACATAAACCTGCGCTCGGCAAAAAAAAATGGAAATTGTGCCGTGACGTGACTTTACCGTGGCCGCCCAATAATAAAAAGTTTTTTTTTAATTCTGTACGAATTTAATTTGCTAAAGATGGTCAATTGTTCGCATTGGAATTTTTATTTTACGTTAAATATTGCGTTAAAGTAACAAAAACGGCCTTGCACATTGATATGATTAGAATGCACTGGTAAAAAAGCCCTTGGATAACTTGGTGGAATTGAATTTAGAGGTATAGAGAGACCTCACGTTCCGACTCGAAGAGGTCTAGGTCTTGGTCCACAAAAACTCTCAACCTCTTTCCGTCTTAACCTCCATCAACCCTAACTCAATGTGATACAAACTGCGAACACAATTGTTATCCTATTAGCTGTAGAATCTATTCAACATGATGGAACAAATCCTAAGGGATTAGCTCCAGCCTCCGCATTATCACAAGGGCATGAAAAAGTTTTCTTTTGCAGCGTAAAATCAACGATGAAGTAGTAAACTTCGAAGTCATACAAGAATCCTACTACTAACAAACCTATGGAACGATATTGCAGCACAAAAATCTTCGTACACAACACTACGCACCAACGGAGTGACCAGAAAGAGACGGAAAACTCACGGCAAAGAAAAACGCTCCAAAATGAGAGTTATCAAGACTACCAAATAATATGCAAAGGCTACACCCAGTACACGCCACTATCGCAGTAGATCATGGTATACAGGACACAGTTTTCCAAGCGATGACTTCGATTCGCGTGACTGCCACGGTTCGATTGCATTATGCGATTGTAATAAAGCAAAAGGTACACTTTGGTTGCCCGCTGTTAGAAGAACTGCCCACTCTCAGTATCCCAAATAAGAAACAAAACGACGATCGGGTGCTGCAAAAGGACAACACATCGATTACACTTGATCGCTTTCCACCACATTGTGCTTGAAGGGTGATTTTTTTCGCCAGGCGTACGAAACGAAACGAGAGAAAAAGAGGATAATATATTCGCTCTCTCTCTCTCTCTCCATCCCAATGCTGCTTCATCGCGAGCTTTTCTCAGCCTACTCGAAAACGGATCCCCTTATTCCTTTCTTTTGCTGCTCCTATTTTTTCTTCTCTCTCTCACACACATACACTTCGTCTCTCTCTCTCTTACTCTCACACTGTCGCTCCATCTGGCTCCATCATATATCCTTCGTGTTCTGCATGCATAAACGACTTTCGTACACGCCCGTAAAAGCATGATCATCTGGGGCGTTTTTCCGTCTCGCATTTGATTTATCTCGTGGCAGTTCTGCACAACTCCACTGCGATAAATTTATTTTTAATGCTTTAATATAAAGTCTTAACATTGTAAAATACACGAAACAAAACTAAATGTTGGTCCCTTTGAAGTGAATTAGTATTTTTGAAAAAAACAATTACACACACACGTACACAGCAACACCATCAGCAGCAGCAGCAATAGCAGCAGAAGGATTTAAGCTTAGTAGCCTGCGACAATGAACCACCACCCAGAGTGAGGAAGATAGGGCGATGCAAAAAACGCTAGCGAAAAAGAGAACGCACCACTACTAAGTGTTCGAAAGCGAGATATCGGGCAAGGAATGCTTTCCGGTGCGTGAAAGAGACACCGCGTACACTAATTCCTTCGCACGGTATCGCACCGTTCCGTTGACAAACCTTCGCATTTTCCGCAGTGGAAAACTTTATGGAAAATTGGCTCTTTCTACTGTGATTTTCCAAAGTTTAGCTGGGTTAACTTGCGGTCAAGTGGTTGAGCTAGTAGTTGATTTATTCCTATGCTAGAAGATTATCTCTAGCGCATTTTACACACACGCACGCACACAGGTACGTGTTCATATACGTTCACACGAACACACACACACACATGCAGCACCTATACTGATAGAACAATTTTCCCGTTCCGCTAGCAATTATCACGCCCGTTCGGACGGAGCCACACGGAGTTGGTCACTTCTCGGTATCCTTGTTCCGTTGGACAAGCACAACTGGGTTGCATGAAAGCCTTCCAAAAAACACACCTTTCTTATTTCAAAAATACACACATGCACAGAAATACACAGACACTTTTGTTTGTTTTTTTTTTTTGCCATCACCAAAATTGGTCCTGCCTCGTTTTGTCAAAGGTTACTAGATTCGGTACGGCATTCCTATTTATATTGTACTTGATGATCCTTTTCTTCGATGCATTTTACGGGTTCGTAATGGTGCACACCCCATTTACACAGAACCCCCCCACAAATAAGAGTCTTTCGGGACAGTAGGATTATGTTTCTTTTATTTTTCACTACCCAACCACGGCCACTAACCGATACTACGAGCAGCAGTTGTCCGTCGCGTAGTCCTACTTCACTCGACCACACTAACTCGGCACTCAGACGACTCTGGCACGGCAGTACCGTACGCTGGTACTCTCTTGTGCCCCATCGGGTATGTGTCTTCTACTGTGTCCACTAACACACACTTACACACTCTCATAAAGCCGTGTGAGCGTGTGTGAGCGACAAGAAAAGGATGCTGTGTGCAGGGAAAATCGCGCCGTTAATCGCTGGGAAAAGCAACGTTACGGAGCACGAGGATGTATCATAGTACACGTTCTACGCACACATACGGACCCTTGCTGTGCGCTCTCTCTATCTCTTTGTCTCTCTCTCTCTCGCGCTTATGAAAAACATCGAAAAGGGTCAGAGGAATTTTTTTTGGTTTCTCATTCGCGTTCGTATTAGCTTTTGGTTTGTTGCTCTAACGTCCCATATCGGAACACGCTGGGAGCGGCTCCTTATCACACCAACACTATGATAAAGCAGAAGCAGCAGCATCACCCATTTCCCAACAGTACAAACGGTTTCGTCTGTACGCGCGCATGTGCAACCTTTGACTCATTCAATGCTTCCGAATGGAACTTGTGCGAGA
This sequence comes from Anopheles maculipalpis, assembly GCF_943734695.1. Classification (NCBI taxonomy): domain Eukaryota; kingdom Metazoa; phylum Arthropoda; class Insecta; order Diptera; family Culicidae; genus Anopheles; species Anopheles maculipalpis. The sequence continues at coordinate 26,905,155 of NC_064871.1, read as the reverse complement.
TTCCATTCCATCCATCCTTTTCCGTCTGGTACTGGGCGCACGCTTTTGCCCTATCCGATTACCCCGTTCCGAAGCACGTTGTCGATGCTTTGTCACACCCTGCATGTGATGGTAAAGGGCAGCAGCAGCATCCCAATGGTCTTGTTGACATGGCAAGGTAACTTTTTTTTTGAGGGTCAGTAGACAGTACAAGCTGTACTAAATCAAAAGCTCTTCAAGTTATGCCTGTCTGTTGGAAAAGCTTTAAACTGTCAAACGAAAGCTTCCGTTAAAGGATCCAAGTAAAATTCTAGTAGCCCGAAGAAAAAATTCATTATTTCATAAACCAATAACCGCAATCAATTTCGGGGGCTTAGGAACTACGTTCAGCACATTAATCAACTGGTGGTAATAATGGTTCAACCATTTACTGAATTTATTCCTCTTACGAATCGATCGTTTTTCTGAGCCTTGTGAAAAGTGTTTTGATGTGTGCGACAGATGCAGAGGTGCTAATATTGTGGCGAGACAAGTAATGGCGGAACCCTTAATACATTCTCCTGTTGCAAAACACTTTCAGGCAGCTGTGTTCTTCGCTGGCTAAATGATTCATGGCTGTAAAGATTATTAACAGCTCCAAGGGCCAAATAGTCAAGTCGCCACACAAAACAGCATTTAATAGGAACCGGTCAATATGTAAATGGTGCTCGTTGTCCAAATTGTTTAACATTTAAGTTTAAAGAGGTTGAGTTTTATTCGAACAATTTTCTTTCGAATTTTTACGCTTTTCCCATGTTCTCCACTGTTTTATTTTCCAAATGAAAGTAATATATTTTTGTGCCGAAAAAATGCATAAATTTAACATATATTTGTTAGAAACAATTTTCCAAGTAAGAATTTTCTAACCAACGTTGGGAATAACTATTTTTTACAGTTTGTTGTGATATCTTTGGCCGGATATATTGACGATCACAACACAACGTAAACTACATACAATAAAACACTTATTTTATTCTATAACGTAAAAAATGTGCAGTGCCACCACACCACCCGAGTGCGCGCTTCGCTGGCTGATCTTCGACTCTCCTTCACGCATCCCGATCCCTTATCGAGATACTCATATCCCAGGACACTCGTGCCCATCAATCCGCGAGAGGCTTCTCACGGAGAGAGAGCGTGAGTGTCCGGTTACGTACGCACCCAACATCTCCCCTCTTTTAAAAGCGTCTGTACAGGTCGAACCTACTGGGCGGTCTTCTATGCCTAGAAGAGCGACGTGGTTCTCGGCTTGGAGGTCGTACTGGAATTGGGACATTCGTTGGATGCAGTGGTGCCGCGTTTGAGGCCGTGCGCGGATCAATGACTGCTGTTGACGTTTGTTGGTGTGGAGCAGTCAATACGCCTGTGTATGAAGGTGTCTCATGCCGTAGCGGTGCTGATGATGATTCGGCTGCTGATGTTTTCGGTTGCGAAGAAAGGTGGCAAGAGTCTAAAAGAATATCAAGCGGTAAACTGACGGACTCTGGTGATTCACATTGATGATGATGATGATGACGTTCACGGCGCTCGCGCAGCTGGTTCACGTGACTTCTTATGGTCTTTCTATCGACTGTTCTGACGGTGTACATTACATTTCCAATGCGGTTAACAATGGTCCCAGCAAGCCAAGTCCAACCGTTGCGAGAGTAATACTTAGCGTATACCAGGTCGGACGGGCGAAATTCCCTGCGTTTCGCGGCTACTGGACTGTCTGATAAATTTCCGGCGAGTGGTGGACGTAACAGGTCTAAGGTTGTACGCATTGGCCTGCCTAACATTATCTCCGCTGGTGATTTCTGTCCTTCCAACACGGAGCTTGGAGTACTTCGGTAGGCCAGTAGAAATGCGTCCAGCGCTTCTTGCATCGTTTTTCCATCTGTTGATATTTTCTTAACAGTTCGCTTGAAAGTATCAACGAACCTTTCAGCCTGACCGTTAGATTGCGGATGATACGGTGCTGTCGTTATGTGCTCGATGCCGTTCTGGAAGCAAAAAGACTTAAAATCTTCGCTCGTAAACTGCGTACCGTTATCAGATACTAAAGTGGTTGGAACACCGAAGCGGGCGAATATTCCACGTAAAATGCCTATGGTTGCTGCAGACGTAGTGCTGTTCGTTCGGAATACCTCAGGCCACTTCGAGAATGAATCGACTACGATGAGGTAGAAATCTCCGTCTAGCGGACCGGCATAGTCCACATGAATGCGCTGCCATGGACCTGCAGCTTTTGGCCAAGGTACGGGACTTGAGTGAGGGGGTGATCTTGCAACTGTTTGGCACGCATGACATGTGTTGACCCATTCCGTGATGTCAGCGTCCAAGTTTGGCCAATAAAGGTAACTTCTGGCCAATGCTTTCATCCGTTGTATGCCAGGATGACCGTGGTGTATTTGTTGTAGACATTGATGTTGCAGAACTTGAGGAATCACTACCCTCTCCCCGAACAAAATACAACCATCGACGGTTGATAAGGCATCCTTTCGAGCGAAGAAACGAGACAGTTCCCCGGTGTAGGTCGCATTACTGGGCCATCCTTTTCGTATGTAACGCACGAGCTTTTGCAGTAAGGGGTCTTTCTGTGTTTCTCTGATGAGGTCTGCAAAATGAAGTGGAGTGTTATGAAGCGCACTTACCACCATTGCTTTGATGTCTGTTTCTATGCATGCGATCACGGTGTCTTCTTCAGGCTTGGCTTGAGTGTTGATTAGGCGCGAAAGCAAATCAGCGTTTCCGAAATCGTCGGTGCGTACATACTCTATGCTGAAATCATAAGCTAGAAGAGTGAGTGCGAAACGCTGTAAACGGTTTGCAGTGACGGTCGGGATACCCTTCTTCGAGCCAAAAATGTGAAGAAGAGGTCGATGGTCCGTTTGAAGAATGAAATGCCTTCCGAAAATCATCTTGTGGAACTTTTTAACTGCAAAGATGATGGCCAAGCCCTCGCGATCGATTTGACTGTAATGACGTTCTGCTTCAGTGAGGGCGCGGGAAGCATGTTGAATTACGCGCATTGCACCTCCAGGATAAACGTGGCTAATCGTAGCGCCGAGACCGATTGATGAAGCGTCTGCAGAAACGATTATTTTCTGCCGTGGATCATAATGAGTTAAAAGTAAGTCGGACGATAGGAGGGACTTGAACGTTGCGAACGATTGTTTGCATTCTGGCGTCCAGCAGAATGAATTATTCTGCTTAAGCAAATTGTCCAAAGGATATCGCAGCTTCCTCATATTCGGGATGAACTTCCCGTAGTAGTTGATTGCTCCAAGAAATGATCTCACTCCGGATATATCCTTTGGTTCAGGGAGCATCTTGATCAGCTCGATCTTAGCCGGATCTGGTCGTAACCCATGGCTATCGATCACGTGTCCAAGGTACGTGATTTGCTGCTGTTTAAACGCACATTTATCGGCTCGTATCGTAAATCCGTATTCTTGAAGCCTTTGTAGTACTTTTGCCAAATTTGTGTCATGCTGGTGTTCGCTACTTCCTCCTATGATGATATCATCAAGATATCCTGATACCCCGCTAAGCCCTGTGAGCATTGTATCCATAAGTTGCTGGAAGGCAGCAGGAGCAACTTTAATGCCGGGTGGTAGGCGGTTGTAATGGTACAACCCTCTATGCGTATTTATGGTAAGTAGCGGTCTGTATTTTGGCTCTATTTCGACTTGGAGAAAAGCGTCCGTTAAGTCGATTTTGCTGAATACGGTGCAGTTGGACAACCTTGAGAAAATGTCCTCTGGGAGTGGTAACGGGTAATCGTGTGGTCTCAGTGCTTCGTTCAAACCAGTGGAGTAATCGCCACATAGTCGAATTTTCCCGTTTGCCTTCCTTACCACTACTATTGGTGCTGCCCATTCGGAAAACTTTACAGGTGTTATTATTCCCAGTTTTTCTAGCCTATCAAGCTCTTGATTTACAGGTTCCTGCATGGCGTATGCGACGGGTCTTTTAGGGCGAAAGACTGGACGGCAGTTGTCTTTTAGCGTCAATGTGACCCCGGCCTTTTTACAAAGGCCTATTCCTTCAAAAACAGCTGGGAATCGTTCTTGCCATTGCTTCGGCGTGGTAGATGTACCTGTAACGTGGCAGCAGAAACTGTCCATCGGAACCGACCCAAGAGCAAACGCATCGATAATATCCGCTCCTAAGAGCAACAAATGTGCTTTCGAGACGCGTATCACGGCTTCCTTGGTCTGTCCATTTACCCCGACAGTGCAGAGAAACTCTCCTTCCAATAATAGGTTAGCACCTGAGGCAGTTCTTGCTATTACGGATGGCGCTGCTAACTGAGGACTGCCTATGAGCTTCCATGTTGTATGGTCTATCACAGTAATGTCGGAAGCTGTGTCCAACTGCATACGAACTGGAGTACCATTCATCCTTAGTGACACATATCTGCGCCGTTGCTGTACACTCTGGACGTTCACAGTCACCATCCTTAAATGTGTTCCGCGCTGCTTCCAGTGACGTTTGCCGGGTTTACGGGATCTTATGTTGTTGCAATGGCCTTCTTTGTGGCCTGTTCGAGAACAAGTTGTGCATCTATGTTGTTTATACGGGCAATCGCGGCTCCAATGCAGCCCTCCGCATAACCAACACGGGTTGTTAGGACCTTCGCGCTTAGGCTGGAATCGACGTGGTGTACGATGCACCCTAGCGTTGACTGTTAGCACACGCTCTGGTACCGGTGCCTCGATCATTGCGCTATCCTTCTTCAGGTTGATTAACCGATGACACTCTGAAGACAGCTGTTGCAAGGTCGCGCAAGCCTTGTCCTCGATGCGGGCTAGTAGCCTCGTCCTGATGTCCGCGTCGATCTCGTCCTTCAAACCGCACACATACAACAAGCACTTGAACTCTTCCTCGTTCAACTTGCTCAGCTCGAACTCGACACACGCCTTGTTGATTCGACACGCATAACTGAGGTGATCTTCCGTCCGTTTCTTTATAATCTGCAAGCATTTGAACCGCTTGCTTAGCAGCGATTCCTGGGTGTCGAACAGGCATGTCAGCTTTTCCACTGTCTGATCGAGTGAAAAGTCCGGCGGGCGACTCGGCATGATGAAGCTCAAGTAGCGATCGTGCTCGGATGGTCCCAGTTTTCGAAGCAACAATCGTACTTTGGCCGCGTCGTCGATCCTTGCAGCGTCCTTCTGGAACAGGTCGAGATAGCGTGAGAACCAGTTTTTGAACGTTAATCCTGTCTCCTTGTTGTATTGAAACTCTGAAATGTGGTGAGATAGAGTATCAATAATTTGTTCTGGTTGCAAGGTGGTGGGTGGGGCGCATTGGTTTTGCATGCGCGCGTGTAAAAACTCGTTGAGCAGTTGCTGCTGTTGCGCCATTTGCTGTTGAAGCAAATTCATCATTTGCAGCATCGTTGCACTATCCGCGCTGCTAATGATGGCTGGTGACGCGTTGAGTAGCGATGGCGTCGACGTTGTCTGCGATGGCGGCTGGATGTGCGTCGGTGGTATTAGCGACGCTCCTTCTCGATGCACGAGATTTTGCATAGGCACGCCTGGAACGTTGGCACGATTTTGAGACAATCGGCGCGGGTCGACGTCCGCGAAGAGATCCACATGATTTGCGTCGCTTTGCTCCATCCTACGACGCTTACGAGACGGTGGACTAATGTTTGTTACACCTGCACTTGCACACGTTAAAACTGAACAACACGTTAAACTTGAATGACACGTTAAAACTTAACAAACATGTTAAAATAAAATTGTCCTCGTCGCCACTTTTACAGTTTGTTGTGATATCTTTGGCCGGATATATTGACGATCACAACACAACGTAAACTACATACAATAAAACACTTATTTTATTCTATAACGTAAAAAATGTGCAGTGCCACCACACCACCCGAGTGCGCGTGCTCGCTGGCTGATCTTCGACTCTCCTTCACGCATCCCGATCCCTTATCGAGATACTCATATCCCAGGACACTCGTGCCCATCAATCCGCGAGAGGCTTCTCACGGAGAGAGAGCGTGAGTGTCCGGTTACGTACGCACCCAACACTATTGTGTTTAAGAATAAACAAGAACAACTAAAAGATACGTGATTTTATTCAGCTCAACTAACGGCAACATTATAGTAATGAATCTCCTCATGTTTTTGTGTTGTTTTAAACAAACAGATGTTTCAAGTCAAATTCAAAAATATTCGAGAAACGGTCGAAATCTGTGAGACGATATAATATCTTAGCCTTGGGTGGCAAAGCTTGGGTGGCTTTGTAGGTGATGTTTCTTAGACAACGACGAAAGCTTTTTGAGTGCAACCATTCTTCATAGACAAGGTCTCTTCGACTTGGTTGATTTTTTTGGACGATGAGACTTTGACGAGAAGATCCCTTCGTCAACGTGGTCTGGACAAAGAGTTTCCTTTACAGATGCTGCCTCGTCGGCTATGAAATATTGAAGTAGTCAGGGGTCTTTGATCTCAAAAGGTCCTTTTTGCATTGAAATGTCCTAGTAGGTTAAGCATGAACCTGAATGTGAACAATGAACCTTGTGTCACGACGTTCTTTCTCGTGAAAATCAAGGCTCCTTTTAGAACAAGATCTTTTAATCGAGCAGATCTTCCAGACAATAAGAAGTTTGGAACAGAAACCTCCTTATCAAAGGGATAAAGCACAAGATCCGTTTACTACGAGGCTCACTTGGCAGCAGCCTGTTCCATTGACGCAAGGTTGATGTTCTGATAAGCTCTTCTTCTTGGCCATTTCTAGCCGACAACCTTCTAGGTCACACAGACTTGATAATAACCTAGTCTTGCAAATACCACGTAGTTGGATAGTCAGTCTCACTACGGGAGAACGATTCGTTTGTTACCATGGTCAGAACGGTCACCAACGGGCCGTCCCCGATAGATTAGAAATCGTCTAAAAAACCTCCAAAATTACGCCTATCATAGGTAAAAGCAGTGACGAATCGCACTGAACGACCCAGCCTCTAAAGTCCTATTACGGCCTTTCATATCCAAATCCAGATATTATTAGCAGACGACGGCGCTCATCTCATGAACGGTTTGAAGGAAAAGGCCAGCAGGTCAAAACCAACAAGAGCGGTTATTGTTCCCGATAAGCAAATAAATAACAACAATTGAATAAGTGCATCTGTTCCACCCTACTTGACAACCACGATGCTGCCCAAAGCTGCAAAATGTATCCATGAATAAATATAGGCTAACAAAAAGCACAAACTTTGTCCCGCCAAACATCCACTTTGGTGATAGTTGTGTTTGACCTTTGAATTGCCGCCTATTACCATACGATTAACAAGATGCTAAAATATCGGTTTTAATTGTTTGTTTACCAAATAAATTTACAACGCATGATTCACTGTTGCCATACATTATTAACCACGCGAAATGATTGATGATGTTCACACTTCACAGCATCACTTTAGCAGGTGCGGAAGCGAAAGGTATTGATTGTATCCATTTTCGGATGTTGCAAGCACGCCACAGCCCAAAACTGTTGTGACTACACCTCATCTTTATTGTCAAAAAATAAACAGAATCTCTTTCGCATCTCTTTACACCGTATAAAAATACACCTTACAGGTTCACTTGTAAACATAACTTGTAGTCAAAAAACAAAAAAAAAGAACACAATATCGAAACCACCCATCGGTTCACCGGGAGGGGTTTTGGGTTGATTAAATCCTTGAGAAAGTTCTAAGTCCTGCACTAGAATGTTACAGCACAGCGTTTCGTTGCGTAGCTTTTTTTCTTGTAGTGATTTTAAAAACGCCAATTCCTTTCGCTCTCGCTGGTCATTTAGTATTAAAAGAGGAAGAACTTGCAAGTGTTGCTTGCGCTTGTCTTTTTTTAGTATATTAATCGATAAACGGGAGCGGGCACAAATCAGGGGCATGTGTGAGTGAAGTCATTGGTAGCCGGGGTAGGTGTTAAGTGTCGGAAATTACACTACTTGCTTCCAGGATATGGTGGTTCGAAAAAGTCCATACTACTGCCAACTACACTGCATCTACTATGTATTAATATCTAATAACGACATCAGTTGAATTGTAAACTTTAAACGGTGCGTCTGAAAAGTTGTCGCGTGCATAAAAATGTGCTCTGCTCTGCAAAATGTATCTAAAAACATCTACCCTAAAGTGGAAAAAAGCATCTACCCCTGCGGATTGCATTGGAACTGTTTGTTTGTAAAGAGTATCCGCTACACCTGTATTCCCCGACAGGTACTATTGTTCCCGTATAATGTTCTACTTATGTTATCGATCATAACACCACTGTTGGATCGTTCGCATTTAGCACCCATTTAGAGTTTCCTCACTCTGCCCCACGTTCGAAGATTCTTATATCTTTTTGTGTATATGTTTTGTTTGTGCTGATGTTTCAAAGGACCTTTTGTTAACTATTCTTCATGTGTGGCGCTTTTTTCTCACGTGTTACTTTCACAGAAAAAGACTAATATAGGTTCATTTCGATCGTCACGGTTACACTATCCGCGCCACTCTAACCATATGCTCAAAACATTGCCAATTCGAGTTTTCGGTGTGATGTTTGCTAGTAACTTCTTCATTGTTGGCCAACGATTTATGCCACTTGTTGCACTTCTGCCTTCTTCATCCGTTCCTTACCGCCCATATGGTGGTACTCGAGAAACCGAGCACCTTGCAAACCTTGTGCAGTAAAGTTTGTGATGTGACACGCGAAAAGAAGCATATTTCTTGGTTGAACTTTCCACGCAAAGCGCATGAATACGAGCGAATACAGGCAAAGGGCTAAAAAGATAGAAAAATGATTACACATCTAACCATCACAATAATCCACATGGGCACATGCTTGTACTTACCAGTCGTCATTGTTCCGGATATGATCTTAGGATCCTTCTTCAGATCGCCGAGCGCCGCAATAGGAATGCCCCAGTTCGCGACCGGTCCCCAAAAGTGGGTGCTCATTAAATATTCCCTGAACTCTTTGCTTTTCAGGTTGTTTAGCAATTTACGTCCCATAGCTGCCATTGTTACTGGATTGTAGGATGTCGGTTCTTACTGCAAATAGAACGATAGAATATTTTTTTTAAACAAATATTTTTTTGCTGCGAATACTATTTCAAATCCCAAAACCAACAACAACAGCAACGATACCACCGATTGCGTAACCATTAAATCTGTGCGTAATTGGTTTATGCTCGCATGCCAAATGTCCCACATACTTACCGCTACCAAACGAAATGCAAATTGAGCAAGGTTAAGGAACTGGTTTCAAGGGCAACCCTAAATGGTTCTATCCGGATCTAACGTACGCCTGAACCCACGTTCGCTGCACTTTACGGTTTACTTCTTTTTTACATAAGCACCTGCCCTGCCTGTATTTACACACCCGCCGGAAATCGAACGATGAGAGCAACTATCAACAACACATCAGTACGATTAAAAACAAAACTCGTATTATTATTTTTCCTTCAATTGCAAAATTGGCTGTCAACAACGCGTGTCAGCTGTGACCAAGGTTTACATACATTGGGTGGCACACGACGACCCCATCTTCGTGTATCGAGCTTGATGCGATGTTTGCTGGAATTAGGAAGCTGCTCAAGAAACAGCTGACATTTTTCAACGTTCGTGCAAAGTTTCCAAACCCGTTGCAATATTTCAGTACGTTGTTTGACTTGAATGAAATTTCAAATTTGCCTGCTAACTGCTAACGAACGAACGCACTCGTGGCATTTTTGGAGGATCCTCAAACAAAACGCTAGTGTTTATGTGCATTTCCAGCATTTCACAACCACTTATTTTGTTTGTTCTTTGCAGCTTTGAAAAACAAACTATTTTCAAACACACGATGAGATCGATTGTTCCTTTTTCATCATACCGGCCGACCGATACGATTGCCGAGCAAAAGCCACATATCCTAAAGTTTATCCTCTTTGTGCCACTTAACTGCAGTCCACCTTCCCCAACCAAAATTCTTACCATTTCCCTGCTGAACAACCAGCCCGCGCAACATCGTCCACCCGAAGGATAAAGCTGCCGAAGGTGCGCGAAAGGATTTGTTTTGTTCAATCGCATAAGACTAAATACAAATAGGAAATGAATAAATTTCGTCCTTTTTGCGTGGCGCATCGCTGTTCCGCGTTTTGCGGCGCCTCTTCCATTTTTGCAGCGAAGGAATCCTTTTCTGCATCTTTTCTTGTGTGTGCCATCATACCGTTTTCGTGTGTTTTTTCTTCTCTCTCATCTCGCTCTTCTCTGTTTTATGCGTTTTGTTGTGCGTGTTTCTTCGTTTTTGTTCTACTTTTTTTACTAGCTGCTCTGCTGATCCCCCTTTTTTCACGATGCTCGTTTCCTTTTCAGAAAAATGGATTTTTTTATGTTATTTTTGATTTATGGCTCCTTTGCGGCTGCCAACCACCGCGTACTACTTGCCGCATCTCGTTGTGTTGAGTTGCATGAGAAAATGGATTTTTTCGACCATTCGGACAATGCGCATAATAACCCGATATCCTTTCAGCGCCGAGTAAACCCGAGCAAACCGGTGAAAGATGAGTCGTCCGACACAAAACTACGATGCGACTGCGAAAAGAACTGTGGCCTCCTTGAATAGTCGACTGACCACTGGAAACAGGACACGAGGGTCACACGGAAAGTGGACCAAACAAAACGGCTGCTCACCGGCACCAGAAGAAGCTGCTGAAGTACTTCCGCTTGATGCTTAAGAGGGATGTGAACCGTCATGTGCCCGTCGACCCGACAGTCGCTGGCTGACCCTACTGCGTATTGTCGGATGGGTCTTTTCTTGTACCCCTCGGATATTGCCACAGTAGTGCGCGTACGGCACCTTTACTGACCGGGTTTTGTGTCGTGGTTTTTTTGTCCTGTATCCTTGCACTTGTACGCCACAGTGACACTACGATGGCAAGTTTATTTGCCATCCGTAACAAAGACACACACAAAAATAAAGTATTCGGAGACCTCTAAACCTTTGCCTCGGGTTAATTTGGGTTAACTGGTTTTAAATTGTCCTTTCTTTGGGATGGGATAAGGTTGAAAAGGCACATCAGGACTGGATAAGGGTTAAAGGCAAGGTACACACTATTGTTAAGGAAAATAAATCCCTAATTCGTTCGAGGTTTTGTCTGGCAGTGATCGATATTCTTTTATCTGCAAGCCAGCAACAAACGACCGATCGAAACAGTCACACATCAGAGCAATTCTGAAGTACAATAAAGAAAGGACCTTCGCATCTCCTTGTGGCGATTCATCAAAATCACATTAGTCGCGCCTTCATCTTTTTAACGCCATCTGTCCCCGTGAAGCGCCACTGTACGTGAAATGCCGCCAATGTCTATGACGTCTCTAATTACTCATCAGCCTCTATTAACAGCTTCATTTACGTCTGTTGCAGTACATCCGTCAACGGTTTACTCTTCCATTCGAGTTCGATACTCGAATGTTGCTCCTGCTACTTTCTTTTTTCCCTTGCGCGTTTTGCGGAGCGCTCTCACGCGTTCGCGGACGGTCAAAGGCACATCGTAAAGCAACATCCGCGCCGCTAGGCTCGCGGTCAAGAAAAATGCGCAAGGGCAAATAGTGAGAAAAACGGCTAAAACAAATATACCCCGTGTCGCACCGCGTCTAAAGCCCCCAAGAATTTCCAGCCATCCAACGGTCTCCGGCCACCATGTATTCTCCGAGGGCACAATTGCACGCTCTACTGGTTCCTGCTTGTGTGAAGCAGTGTGTGTGTATTTTTTTGTTTAAATCGGAAGATTTTTCGCCTGCATTTGGCTGGTTTATCTTATGCTGTTGCCACACTACACCACCCGGCCACCCCGCCAAAGGCATTTCATGTGGTCATTGCAGGAAGACGACACGGACACCACACATTCCCGGTTCATTGCTGCTTGCTGCCCGAGGGTGAAAACTCACCGTTCGTGGCGCGCTTGTGGGAAAGTACGCTTTTTCCGGCAGCGCGCCCGAACAAAACGGAAACAGGTCACCGGAGACGATGCGGCCAGGATGCGACTTGAGACATGAGGATTCCGTTGTTCTGCTGCCCCGCCCAAATTCTTCACCGATGCAGATTTTCACGCTTCGCTTCGCTGTAACACTTCGACAGGAAGCTGTGTCCACTGTGGCATGGTAAAACCGTCGTGAACATAAAAAATACACATACACACGATCACTCAAACAGGCGAGCGAGTGAATAGAACGAAATCCGTCAGCATATAGGTTCCCCCAAAGCAAAGAAGTGAATATATTAAAGAGCACAAAAAGGATGCTTCTCGTCCGCCACTATCTCTGGTGGACAGTGGACACCTTCTTTTCAACAGCATCAGCCGGACCTCATTGCCGCACGCTTCGGTCTGTGGCTCTTGTATATCTTCTGTCTCTCTGTTCAAAGATCAAGGAAGCAACCAAAAAAAACACACTCACACACGCACGCACACAGCATGAAAACGACATGGCCAAGATCCAGAAGGGATAGGGAAAATTCTTCCCCCTATTCGATCTATCTCTACCAAATACGACCCGAGAGCTCATCCGCACTATACTGTTTCAACCCCATCTCTGCTAGATACCTACTATTATCTTCCCGGTTTTTCCCCCTTGTTTTTAAGCGCAACAAGCAGCACAGATCGCGAGCGTCAAGAAATAGGCGCCTCTTACCATCGTTTCTTGACCATCGGCATTATCTTGTCTCTTTTTTCGGACATTCTCCGGTACTCTGTATATTAATGTTTTTGTTATTAAAATATTATAATGTGAACCTTCTGTTGCGTCTATTCTATCCCTTTAAATAGACGCATGTCCAGTTTCGTTGCTCGCTGCTATAGCGAGCCGTTGCCCAAAAAGGAACAGCATCATGTGGCTCATAGACATCGCTAGCCGGCGCAAGAAAAATTAAGAATGTCGTGATGAACACGGGGTTTTTTTTTCTTTTGCCTAGCCTTACCTGTCCCTCTTTGCCTTTCGTACGTTTCGTTCTCAGAAGGACGCGGACGGCACAACGGACGGAACCGATTACACAACTTTTCTTTTTTACCCGTACAACGGGTGGCCTCCGGAATAACAAAATGCAGCTCGGCCAGTAAGGAGCAAAAAGCAAAAGCGCTGACCAAAAAAAAAAAACAGCATTACCACAAGAAAATGCGGCAATCATCACCCTGAAGCTATTTCCATCGGTTAGCCAAAAAGTATGCCACGGCGTACAACCTTTGTGGATGGCTCCTTGAACTGACCGGGATTAAAAGGTTTCGAACTGAGCCTCAAAACGCACAAACCCTCTTTTTTTAGCTTTTAAGAATTTATTCCTTCACTGTTTACCTATTTTGTAAAAAAAATCATACAGACATCTTCAGGATATTGCGAAGATTCGATCGTTGCAACTATAAAACAAGAGATGCTTATGTATAATAAAACCTTCTTACTACAACTATGGATGGATTTAATACCTAATAATTGTTTCCACGTGAAACATTCATGCGTCGGACGGCATCAATTACGTCAAATTGTTACGTTCAGATCTTTTCAGGTTAGATGGAATCAATCTTACTTAGTAGCACTTTACATTACACATTAAAAGGTAGCTTTACATTACCTGGCTAGTGGTGATTTTCGAGATGCACTTTCTTTTGCATCTGGATGGAATGGTGTTTGGGCGCTTTCGTTTGCCCGAGAATGTTTAAAATTGTCTTACATCGATCGGCACTTTTGGCGGTAGAAAAAGCTTAAACTAAAACCTCCTCTTTCATCATACTAACACTGATTGCGGCGCAGCATAATCCAACCGACCAGCATGACAAAGGCCAGTATGGTAAACTGCACCTGCAGTGCGGCTGCTCCAGCCAGGCGGCACTTGAACGTTTCGAACCGCGATTCCTTATCATTCACAATGTTCTCAAACTCGGCCTCGACCAGCTGCCCGTCGTAGTAGGTGATCAGATCCTCGTACGGATATTCGAACCCTTGCAGACACTCGCACTTATATCCGCCCGTTTCGTACCCACGGCCTAGTATCGGGACACACTGTAAAGAGATGGAAAAAAATCAGAGGGAAAAAAACCATCGTGAATTATTAAATATGCGAAGTCTGACCGTCCTCTTTTGAGCGCGCGCGCGCGGTGCACTTTTATGCAGGTCAATGTCCTTTGGACAATGCGCTTGTCGTTGCGCTTTGGTGCAGGCAGCCATTTTCTATTCGGTCCGCCCGAGTTTTCTATGTTCCCAGTTTGTTCTCATCCACCCGAGAACAAAAGCGGTTTCTTCAGATTTCACCGTGCCGATGGTCGCAATTATGGCCATAGAGACAGAGACGTGCAAAAAACAAGCAAATGCAGAAGCATATTCGTTTCCTCTGCGCTTCGGTTGCGATTGAGATGGATAAAAGGGCAAAGGATGAAATCAAAACCCAACCCCAGCGGTAGGCACACCGGGGGGACGGAAACGGACGGTTGACCGAGAAAACTAAAAAACGCAGCAGCGAAAGCGAAAACGGCATACTTACGTATGAAGACTTCTCGTCGCATTTGTGAGTGTTTTTGAATGCATTCGGCTCGTAATAATCATCCGGACATTGGTTGATATCCAGCTGGAGCATGTTCATTGAAACTGCAACGATTCCCCTACGACGTGTAGATGAAAGAGAAAACGAACCAACTTAGTTAGAGGCACAGTTTAAAGCAATAAAAAAGGGGGTAAAACTGCATTTCCGGCTCAACAGACACGCTGCCAACAGTGATCCAAATGAAAAAAAAAAAAAAAAACACTTACTTGAATTCCAGCTTCGCCTTCAGACTGTCCCAGCCGAAGAATGGTACCGCGTACGTTATGAGCCATTTTTTCACGTATCCCTTGCAGTCGTACTCGGGCGTCGTCCAATAGCCATGATCCATTGTGGCCGCGTGGTAAAAGTTCGGATAATGCTCGTACCGTTGCGCATACTCGCCCGTCTCATTGTGGCGCAACCGTATCTTAAGGTAGTACTTTTCGAGCGAATCGAAATTCGTGGCCCACCGCTGTTTCAGCAGCCGGAAGAACGGTTTATCGATGTACCCTTCGCCCGTTTTGTTGTACCGGGCCAAATCTTCCATGTTGAATTTGCGCGTGTTCAGCTCGCGCTTGTACGCGTACGGTCCGAACAGGGTACGGTTGGGGAATTTGCGCCGATCCCACAGCGTAGAGGCCGACCAGATGCGTGTATTACCCAGAACTAGCGCCAACGTTTCACCCATCATTTGATCTTCGGTCAACGGTTTGTCGGCTACCCGTTTGCCCGAGTAAACTTCGGTCGGGTCCGATATCTGAAGAAAGGCACTGATAAAGTTCGCCAAACGGATTGCCATTTTAGCTTCATTTTCGAACTGTTTTTGTGCTTCGTAGGCAAACTCGCCCGTTAGCATCAGATCCTGCGGGTGGTAGTTTTTGCACGAGCGTTCATTTACGCCCAAAATGAACTTCAGGACCTCGTTTATGTTTAGCTTGTGAGAGTGAAGCGAGCTCGGACCGGTCGTGTAGTTCTTATACTCGTAGTACCGGTTGAGATACTGTTCGCGCACGTACGTCGGTGCCCGGAACCATTTGATCGGCACCTTTTGAATCCCTGCAATTGAATTGGAACGGAAAAAACGTAAGTAACGACCCTGCATAGATACAATGGAAATGAAGAACTAAATCGTACTTACATCCAATTTTCTTACAATCGAACCCATTGTAAAACTGCTCGTCGGATGCACGCTCCAGTATCTCCCCCAGGTAGGGCCTCCTTACAACGCCCGGTAAGCGATAACCCGGCTTACATCGACACTGATAGCCACCGCGCCGGAATCCCCACCCATCGATCGGTTCGCACTCAGTCGTTTCCTTCTTGCAGCGTGCCGTGTCCGCGAATACGTTTGGACCCTTGTTACCTTCACCCTTCGGACATTGGTTTATATCGATTCGTTCGAAATCCATTTCCAACACCGAAACTGCCGTGTACCTATGAAGGGGTGAAAAGAATAGATTCAACGCATTTTTCTCTTTTACTGGCGAGGCTACTATTTGCAATTAACTACGGAACCCAAATTTTAAACTCTTAAGCTAAAACACACAGAATTCAAGTACAAAGAATTTAAAATATTGATTTAAACTTGTCTATACATCCCTTTAACTTAACGATCTTCTAAAGTCACGCCGGCGCCGAGATTACTAGACTTGCAGATACCACATAGTAGGATAATCAGTCCTCACTACGGAGGACGGTCAGGATAAGATTTGAACTGCGGTCCCGTCAAGTAAAGACCGACGCCGATGTCTACACCACCGGGCTGCCTAAATACTGAATGCTACTGAAATTCCTCTTCCGGTGTTAATCTCTTTCCTTTTTATAACCATCCCTTTCAATCCTCTATCACCTACCCATACCCACCCTATTTAATTGTTTAGATAGTTTAGATTAGTTTTAAGTTTTTACTCTTTTGTTCCTTTGCGTCATTCTATAAGAAAATCAAACTGTTTTCTTGTCATGAGAAAACTACTTGTACAATTTAGAAAACTACTTCTTCTACTACTACTACTACTACTACTCATGTTACCACCCCACACGCAGAGCCTACTTACGTCGGATATTCAATGTGCCGGAACTGTGTGTGTCGCGGATAAATATCGGCAATCGGAGTGACAGCCGCCACCAGCCACTTGTTTGACCGACGGCAATCAAAGTACGGTTTGGTAAATTTCACCGGACCCGGATTTTCGTCCGCACCTGGCGGCCCATGAAACGTGAACGTTTCGTTCGTATTGTTGGCGTACCGAATTTCCACCTGATACGTCGTTTTCGTATCGTGCCGCTTGTCTACATCGTCCGGCAGCCACAGATTGTACCACTCGTTTATGTGATAGTTCTTGATCGTATAATCGTGCAGTGCCGAATCCGGTGGGAATGCACCGAGATCGCGCACATAGAACGTGTTTAAGGTGGAAATTTTCTGCAGATGAATTGGATCGTTAAAATCATCCTCCCGGTAGGTACGGGGTGCAAAGCGGGGGAACGTCTTGTTGAAGAACCCGCGGTACGAGGACGAAAACGATGAGTTGGGTGCAAAGTAGATGGCGGAAGCGTTAATGTGCCTGTTGGCGGATACGTCCGCGACGGTCGACAAGAAGTAGTACATCATACCGGGATCGTACGTATCATTGATGGCTGGCCGGATGAAACGACTCTGCAAGATGTAGCTCCAGAAGAACGCACGACTCAGTGCCATGTTATGCAGGTGCAGCAGGGCCGTTCGGTTGGGGAAGACCGGATTAATGTTTACATCCTTGATGTCCGGTAGATGGGAAACGCTTTCCTCGGGCAAGGTTAAATCCCTCGGCGGTAGAATGGGACAGTTGTCGGCGTTCACCTTATCGAAGCGTATCTTTATTTCATCGAACGCGTCCTTTGGTTGCCATTCGTACTGGGCCAACACGCCCATCAGCGTAACCACAGCAAAAAGTCCATAGCTGCGCCACAATAAACCCATTCTCAAGCGGAAGTTTTACTGCTACCCGCCCGTATCCCGGAATCAGTTTTTTTTCCTTGTTCTATTTCCTAATTAGCTATAAGGCACGTTTGGTAAACTAAAACAAGCGGGCTTAAATACCGATTAACGATGATGGCAAACAACTCATTTCACCTGACACACCCAACACAAGATATTCAGTCATGGCAGACAGGCAGCGTAGGAGGTTGGCTCACCCAGGACAGATTGACGTTTTACGCAAGAAGAAGAAGAAGGTTGACTTTGACGTTTTAGATCCGGCATTGAGCCGCACCAACGCGATGTTGTGCCAGTGCATTGGGTTTTTTCTCTTTCGCCCTGGCTCATCTTTCTCTTTCTAGCAAGCGCCACGAACAAGTACAAGAAAGTTTGAATGAATTTTGAGGTAAAACAAACTCTCCGAAAATAAATTTACTTTCATTTGTTTGCAACTCGGCATGGTTCATTGAATACCACAAATTCGATTTAATAGACAGATTCTACTGGCGTTGGAACTGAATCGAAACGAAATATCCCCCTATATATCGAACTATCCAGCTAACGACAATCTTTACACACTTCTCTTTGCTTTTCATTATCGATGTTCTACAACCAGCCTTAAACCACCGAGTTTTCGCGTTCAGGTTTGTGTGTAAAGTGCATGCATCCGATACAACCGCGTGTGTATGTGTATATGTAGGCGTGTGTAGACTGCAATCTCACAGCCGCCTTCCCACTGACAGCATTGTGCTGTCACTTCGATGCATGCGTTCAATTCAAATCAAACGAACAATCCGCGTGTAATGTCGACTGCAACCGCATGGTATGTCGACTCCACTTGTTTGTTTATTCATTAGGCGCGAGAAAACGGGTCAATGCACTTCGCGAATCCGAATTGGCGCAGCAAATGCATGACGAGCGCGTTTCTTCGACTGTGCCGCTAAATACGGCAAAGATGAACATAAATCAATTTGCAGTCTGTGTTTGGTTTTCGGGGCGAACGTTCGGGCCCACGTGATGATAAAATTTGGGTTATAAACATGAGATCATGCAGTGCCAAGATCGTCTCCGACTCAGCGAAAAAAAAACAAATTTAGAATATAAATGAATAACAATAGAATGTCGTGATAAAGCTAATATTTTCACTAATAAAAACTAAGCAAAACATATATTTTGAGACTCACTTTGCATTCAAAAAGCCATTTTGTTGTAGCTAATAATCAAAAATGCCCTTGAAAACCGATTATCGCAACCAGCACGTATTCTAAGCTGTAAATTTAATGATGAAAAAAATCCAAAACTCAAATATTCAAACGCGATGCATCACACAAGCGGCCAAAGATTTTCGAGCATGTCGCGCACGTTCAGCGTGTTGTAGATAGAAAACCAAAAAGGTAACAAAAACAACTTTCCCCACAACTACCCCGCATCGATCATCCCACTTATCCATCCAAAAAAGCGAACCTAAACCTCTAACCTACGGACACGGTTTTCGGGCATACAGGCAAATCTTCTCGCGCAAGATTCAATCAGGCCGAGTGCATTGCACTTTTTATGTTTTTATTTTCGGCAACAGCTGCTGTTGCTGACTTTGCGTGCATCGGCCAATCACGTCGAACGCAGATAGGCACCACCACCAGCATTCGAGAAGGATGCACAGAACAACATCAAGTCAACAGGATGATGTGAATGGTTAACAGCAAGCAAGCAACCAAAAAAAGACGTAAGAAAATAAAACAACTTGCTACCTCTGGCGTTGTAAAAGATGTGACCCCACTCCACCCGTTCACCGGACACTGGGAAGCGTGGCGTGGGTTTGAAGCACGAGGATCACTGCGAACATGGGAAGAAATATAACGTTACGAGTTCAATCTTTGGCAACTGTTGTTCACCGAGGGGAGTAAAAGATCGTCGAGTCGAACCAAACCGCAGACAACACAACGGACAGATACTTTAGGGACTCGAAACAGACTCTCGTAACTCTGGAGTGAATGTACCCTAAAGTGGAAAGCGCACGATCTACCTACCCCAACCACCCGCAACTCTTGAGAGATCGTTGAGCTTTTGGGCGTAGCATGACGGGATGGGACATTATGCAAATGCACATTTCAAGCCTGTGTGTGTGTCATCGCGCTGGAGCTGGTCAAATGTCGGAATGCGTCTTATAAGCGTTGAACGTGTCACAAAACAGTGACATGATCTTTGGACAGTTTTCGATGCAAATTTGTGCATCCGCTGATGTGCGGTGCCGCAAGCAGTCTGAGGGATTGTAATTTGTTTGGAAATTGAAACAATCATATGAAAAAAAAAATCGAAAATACACTCTTCTGCTGACATGTATTTAAATAGAAGAAGTTTGGATGTGCAACAGCACTTCCATAAGGGACAAGGATGACAAGATATTGTGATAAAAAATAATCGATATCTGGTAGAATTTATTGAAATTGTTTATTGACCGAGTGGTACTTAAAAAGTGACTCAGTCGTCTACTGTTCCAATAATACTAGAGTGATGCATCAATGCCGTTACTCCATCTCATATTGATCCTGCCAGCCCTCCTCCCTCCCAGAGGATCACTTAAAACACTTAAACAAAAAAAGAACTTTTTTTTTAATCAATGTAACTTATTAAATTATGCTCTAATATCTTCTTCAGCTTGGCTTTACGACCCTCTATGGTCAGGCCGGCCATTGAATGTCTTGTCGATACCACGTAGTTGGATAGTCAGACCTCACTACGTGGGGACGGTCTTCTGGATAGGATTTGTACCCCGGTCCTGTCGTTTAAAGACCGGCGCCGCTATCGCCAAGATCACAAGCCTGGTATCCGACACTCCATTAAATCCTGGAAGGCACAAACACGGCATTACCAGTTTTGTCGTTAAGTGCCATTCCCATGGCACGATCAGTCCTCTCAAAGACTTTGAATTTGTTATTGGTCATGAGCTACTCACTCAAAGAAATAGTTGTTAATGTTAGTCAAACTTTCATTCATAAATACTCACAAATTAATGAAATTCATAAATACTCACAAAATGTAGAACCATTTACAGGAATGTTCTACGAGATTGTGGACACATTATCAAACACATAGCCAAATCGTTAATCACACACCATTTGCATATGTAGATGGAATGCTAAAAATGTACGCAAAACACACCTCCCCGGCCCCAACCCACACGTTGTGTAGCGGTGGCAAAGCATCTTGCCTACACGCGCCTACATCTACTCGAACTTGAAATAGAACGCAGTTGCAATTTTATTCCCACTCTGAACGCAACCCTGATGTCGACCATGCAGACTTGGTTGAGAGTTTGATGTGATAAATTTAGCCGCACAAAAAAACAAAACACACGACCACACGATTGCTGAAGCTTTTTATCTTTCTTATTGTATCTAACCTCTCGATCCTGCACCAATCGTATGAGCAAACTCGTTAGAAGCAAGACACATGTAGGAAAATGATGTAAGTGAGTTTGAAAATTAGTCCCGCGTTTGAGGTTTTAGGAAGCGTATCTCGACGATGGCTGTAAATTTGTTCCATTATCACTCAACCCAAACCCCCCCCCCCCTTCCCCCCCAAAACAGTTTCAAACGCTTAAAATTGCAACATCATTACCTAAACACACACACACACACATACAGAGGCGCATGTACGTTTATATAAATATAACGTGTGGTCGCACCACATCATGAGCGATGGATGCATCTTAACATTCGATGCATTCGGTGTACTGAGGGCAAACCCACAAACCCCCCAACAACAAACAAAGCGGTTTGAGAGAAAGTGCACGCAGGACACGAAGGGAAATTTTTAAAAATATTCGCCATGGTGCGCAAAACCGCAAAGCCAAGAAGAACAAACCTCCCCAACCGAAACAGCATTTGAACAGTACAAACCGCACACACAAAAACTGGCGACAACGCTGGTCGGTGCACTTACCCACACAAATGTGCAATAAACCCCCAACCCCCTCGCCGAAAACGCTCCACGCCATTCGTGGCAAGTCAAGGCGAGGTCTTTGGACTTGAGGTTTTGTACTGGCAATTAAGCTTTGTTTTTCGTACCCTTTTTGGTTACAGTTTTTGGTGCATTTATGCTGTTGCTGTTTGCATGGTGCAAAGTTGCATTTCCTCCTCGAGGATTCCTCCATCCCCCCATCATTCTCCTGCCTTGATCGCTCCCTCCTTTTGTCGCTTTATCTAACAACTGTCAAATGTTTGTCAAATATGGAGTGAGATGAGGTGATAAGAAGGGCATAAAAATTGGGGGTTAAAAGGAGGGCGAGAGGTTATCTACTTTTAAATGTGCAACTTCTGATCGCATCATTATCACACACACTGCACGTGTAAACGGGCGCATTCTGTTGGTGTTCGTATTCTAATCGTGCGTTCGTTCGTGGGTTTTCGGAACTGGGCCTCCGTTGGTTTAGCTTTCCAGGAAATTGAGGTGCATTGATGGTGGTGGTGTGTCGAAAAAATAATTAAAAACTAAATAAACAAAGAAGAAAATTCGAATCAATTTCTATTCTGCACTTTGCACACCACACACACGCTCACACAAACAGCCAACCAAACACTGTACGTGAAAGGCCTAGTGTTGGTGACGCAATTTTCTTTTCGGGACCCCAACCCTCTCCAATGACCTCTCCTCCACGGTGCCTGCTCACGACCAAGAAACCTACCTACACACCGCAAGCACTGTAGCAAGTTTGTGCAGTTGGATGCAGTTTGTGTGCATGCAGGGTGAGTGCACCGGCCGCTTGTGCCAATGACCGACGATCGGACCTCTGTTTTGTTGTTGAGTTTTTTTTTTCCTTCACTTTTGGTGGTCGTTGTATTTTCGACCAGAAAAAGGGAACCACTTTCTGTCCCTGCCTCCTGTTCTTTTCCTTGCCATTTTCTTACCGCTTATCTTACTCGCGTTTACGTGCGTTTGCCATTTTAACGAATTGCGATCGAAAGACGATCGACGATCGTCTTACGCCGGCAACCATGTGAATGCGAAGCTAACGCAAACCGAAACAAAAATGCTTTTTTGGCGATGCATCTTCGTCATTGCCGAATCTGTTTGCAAGCTGGTGTTGCCGCTGCTGCTGCCATCGGGTCCAATGTTTGCATTTAAAATCTTCGCCCTGGCTTGGATGTGTTTTTCTTTCATTTTTGCTTCATCAACTTCACCAACGCTTACTTCTTGTGAGCGCATCGCATGGTACGACGGCTTCTAACAGCGTCAGGAATTTGTTTGGTTTTGGTTTGGTGCCGTCCACGGTGTGTTCTCGGTGGTTCGGTTACCGGTTTTCTAATGCTCCTTTTTTTTCGGCGTTTGATGCCGTTTCGTACCATCGGTACCAAATTTTCGGCAGTAAAGAAGTCATTAAACTTTGCTGTGCATTGGTGTGGTCGTGATGCCAGGCCCCGACTGCAGTGTGCGATGTGGGCCTTTACGAAAGGAAACAAAAAAAAAACATGCATCGATTCTGGCCGAACCCTGGGGACCCCACTAACACCGGGACGGACGGAATTAGAAGCGATTGTATAATACGTGAGTGTCCGTGTCCGTGAAATTTATCTGAAGCGTAATTTTTGCCTCCTCGCCCCCCAAAAAGAGAACAATGCAAGCTTCTAATCAGCACGGTAGGAGGCGTGCAGCTGTTATTGTGATATAATTTTGCTTCATTACTTAGTTAACTTCTTTTAAAGGAAAACATTCACAAAGTAAATAACACTGCAGAAAAATAATTATTTAATTCGATTAGTATTTTACATAACCCTAAACTCTTAACTGCATCCTCATTAATCAAACCCACGCCACGTGGTTACAGTTGCTGCCGTACGGATGATCACGCATCCGAACAAGTGCCGGCCAGGATTTTCCTTTGCCACGGTAACCAGTTATTCTGCCGTTCACTTTCATGCCCTCTTTCATGCGAAAGTGCAACGAAGGCCAATTGCATCGCGTTGCTCGTACTGCTGATGCAATGGACGACGACATTTTGAAGACGCTTCACTTTTGGCGCGCAATTTTGCTGCGTCGTTATTGATGCATTTCTCGTGGTTGCATGTGCTTTTCACCATTCATTTTTTCTCTTTCTCGCTTTCCCTATTAACGTACTCTTATATTTTTGGACCATCCCGCATTAGGCGCGTACTGCACTTATTACTTACCATCGCTTCTAGCGACCACTTCAGATTGCATCCGATGTCAGCCGGTTGTAACGCGATCCGCATGCGAGCAGAATGTTAATTAACTTCCTATAGCGAAACATTCGATCAGCTTCCTTTCGATTATTTGCGATCGAATGCGTAGCCGGGTAAGATGGATTACTTACCAGCAGGCGAAAATGGCGCACGGCAGAGATAAACAAACAAAAAAAAATTCCTCCGATCCACCGCCGATGATCCGCCGATCCCACTCGTTCCAATAAAACCACCCGGCAGAACTGTTCCGCACGGTGCAAGGATAATAGGGCAGGAGGAGAAGCGGGAGGACGAAGTAGATGCAACAAAAATGGCAACAAAAATACCCACTCACACGTACATCAAAATAGGAAGGAAACCAACAAAAAAAAACACACACACACACACACTAGCCCATGAAAATGCGATACGCGCAAAACCAGCAGGACCAGCGCAAAACAGTTCGTTGAACTTTCGCTGAATCGCGCGCGCGAATCCCTTCCCTGAACCGCGCAATCGAGTATCATGTGTGCGTATGTGTTGCCTCTCGCGTGTGAGGGGTTTTTTTTTTCGTTCTCATCGTTTGTGGAGTCGTATTTTTTCCACTCACTGATTCCTGCTTCTTAAACTCTTCGGCTAGCGAAATCAACAGCCGGCTGGCAGAAAAAGTGCGTAAGTGATGAATGCTCCATGTGGTTCTTGGGACGTCACCGAATGGCATATTATTTCAGGGGGGGAAATTAATGGCTGAAGGCATTCTACTTCTATCGATGTTTTGTTATTGGTTGAAGTGTGGTGCAACTCGGATGAATGCACTCGGGAACAGATGCAGTAAGAATACCGTTATACATAATTGTTTGTTTTCTTTTTCGGACGAAAAGAAACGTTAGTTAATGCAAACTATTGTAACTAGTGCCGTTCAAAGGAAAAACAAACAACATTAATGATTAGTGCAAAGAATAACCAATGAAAATTATTTAAAATAAAACTTATTAATGTATCTCAACTAAAAATCTTCAATACAAAACGAAACAAACCCTTGTTCTGTAAAATAAAAACAAACACTTTATGAAATACACACACAAAATATAACTTTAGTAAGTTGCAAGATATTCGCAAACACATTTTCCATTTTTTCCTATTTCACTTTCAAAATCTGATCACCAATGACAACACATTTTCAGCAAAATTAAACATGATTCATACATATCATTAGGTATCATTCATTCCAAAATATTATCACTTTGGGACATCATTTACTAAGGTAAATATATTTGTAAAGTTTTATTTTCACACTTTTTTAATATGCTTTTATATTAGTTACACAGCTAATTTCTTATATCTTTATTAACATTATATTTTCGTTCAATATTTTAGGGCACTATATTTTATTTTGTTACGAAAATTCTAGATAAGACCTGAATGATGATGGATTTTTTCACATGAGCCAGATTGTCATGAGCCAGATCGTATTGCTTCCATAAATGTTTTGTAGAGAAAAAAGACAAGGGTAGAAAAAATTTATAAAGATAAAATAATTAACTTATACATAGAGTAAAACTCTACGAGACCATGAGCTCTTTTCGAATCCCGACCAAACTGATCAAGCTTGTTAGAATGGCCATGGCCAACGTCACATGCCAGGTGAGGGTGGATGGAAAACTCGCAGGGTCCATTGCTAGTACCAAAAGCTTGCGTCAGGGAGTTGGACTTGGCTGTCTAGAGAAGGCCATACGTGACTCGAAGGTGAAGACTCCGGGAACCATCTTCTATAAGTCAACCCAGATCCTGGCACACGCTGATGATATAGACATCATTGGTCTGCGGCTCTCCAAGGCAGCAGAGGGCTACCAAAGGATCGAGCAGGTGGCAGAAAACTCCGGTTTGCAGATTAACGAGCCAAAGACTAAATTGATGGTGGCTCCATCAGCGGCCCTACTAAGATATCCGGAACTACGTGGGAGTGATGCACGGATAGGTGATCGCCAATTTGAAATCGTCCAAAACTTCACCTATCTCGGGTCAAAAGTCAGCACCGAAAACAGCATAGAGACGGAGTTGCGCGCCAGGATGCTGGCGGCCAGTCGGTCATTCTACAGTAGCCCCAGTACTCACATTCGCCTCTGAGACATGGGCCCTGTCCAAAACAGGCGAAGCCCTCTTAGCCGCGTTCGAGAGGAAGATGCTCAGAAGGATCGTTGGTTTCCCGTATGCGTGGAAGGACAATGGAGGAGCCGCTACAACGACGAGCTGTACGAACTGTATGACGACCTCACCGTCGTGCAGCGAGTTAGGCTCGCCAGGCTCCGAAGGGCTGGCCATGTTATACGCATGGCACCGGACGACCCAGCTCAGAAAGTTCCTTTAGGCCGTCCACGGACAGAGGAGGCGTGATAGGCACAGATTGAGATGGGAAGATGGCGTGGAATCATCCGCCATCAAGGCCGGGATAACGGATTGGCGAACGAAGGCGCGGGACCGATTCCCGATTCTGCTGCGGCAGGCCAGGACCGCAAAGCAGTTGTAACGTCTGATAAGTAAGTAAGTAAACTTATACATAGTTGTCAACTGAGTAGGCTGTCTAGACAAATAATAAGGAGGAAATGCCTTATCATTATGGTCATATAACTTAGTCATCACAAGCGGTGTTGGCAATACGCCATTGTACCGTCATAACTAATTGCACATAAATAAAATAATAAACTAAACTTATACATTGCTGTGGTCCTTTTATTAATGATAAAGCTATCGACAATCTTTATAATATAATGATAACATATAACTAGAAATATGAATTTATGGGAAATATGCAACGAAAATAAGAGAAAAAATATGTTTCTCAAAAACTATGCATTTAAAGACCGTTGTGTTTCTATTAAAAAAGAACATACCAGACAGAGAAGCATTATACGATTAAGCGCACTGTAAAAATGATTGAAATATTGCCCTAACAAATGCAAAATCTATGCATTCCCCTTTCGAAAAACATTTTATTACACAACTGCAGCGAAACAACTTACGGCGGGCAGCATCACTTGAAAGTGCATTGCTCCCGGCCAGCACAATGTGCGTAACGCACTCGATTACAGTTCCTGCCCTTTTGGATGCTGCACAAACGTTCCAGTTGCATCCGCTAAACCCAATCGACTTCTTTCCCCATCGAACAAAGGACTGCATGTTCCTCCCACCGCCATCTTCCACCCCGTTTCGATTTCCTCCCTAAATTCTCGATGACAGAAAAGGGAATTTTTATTTTTCCACGCACACACACACACACGCACGCACCCGTTGCGTGCATAATTTGCATAAAAGTGCAGCTGCATCTGCGAGGTGTTAGAAAATGTTAGCAGTCGCTAGCAGCGCATCCCGGGCCCATCATCGCCGAGCACTAAGAAAACTAGCTGGCGATGCCAAACTTAACGGTCGCAGTGTCCGGTTTTTGGTTGTCTTTGCGTGCATTGCTTGTCCCTTCAGGATTTTTACAAATCCATCAGGAAAAGGGAAAAAAATATATGTACAAAACAGGGCTGTAATTCTTAGCACATCCTGATGCAATAAACAACGACCCCGGGGGCTAGGGCAAGATGTTTATCATTCAAATGCAATTGCAATTGCAACTACCGGCCGTACCAATCGACGGCCAGTTTACGCGACTGATGACTTCCTGTTTTGGCCGCTATCCTCGGAAATGTGAATGGAGGAACGAAAGGTAACAAAAACAGGATGATTCCAAATGATGCTTCTGCAGCGATGGAAACAGATTCAGCGCAATTGAAACGGCGCTGCATCGAAGGAATTCTGCGGAGTTGAGCCCTTAATTTTCACCCTCTTCTGTTCGGCGTACACTCGCTCCCCGGACGCATCCTGTGTAGGCCAGGGTGGAATATCTCAAAGTACGCATAAATAAAGCCAACTGCACGATGAGCAGCATGACGACGACGGTCAAGGGAATGCAGGCTCGGACGAAACGGAAGCAGATTTAGTTTCCCACTCTGTTGGGACGAGTGCTCCCGGTTCGCTTCCTGTGCTCTCTGCAAGTACGCAGGACACTGCACACACGCACACAACATGCAAGGAGGCAGGGAAGACACATCCGAGTGCGGGACAAAAATCTTGCACAAATGCTTTCTTTTCCCACCACGGTGAGTCGCCCAGTAGTTGGCAAGTTACCGAGACGTCGCATCACGAAAAGCGGTTCAAAGCGAATGAAAAATAATACCAACATTTGCAAAGGAAAACAACAACTTGCACGGGACAAAGAAACAAAACAAGATGGCTAAAATAAAACAACACCAACATCTAACATGAGAGCACGCCTGAAAGAAACATGCCTGTTAGAGAGGAAGAAATCACACAAGGAAGAAAAACCAACAACTAAAACCGAGCGTTTGCGATCAAAACTGCAAAGAACAAAGTGCATAATCACAGCAGATGCAGTTTGCACCGACGAACGCAGCAAAAGAACGAAGCAATACAACAACAAAAAGAACTTATTGCACACATTACAGCACACAGTACGCCGTGTAGTCCTGGCCGTGCGGTTATGAATCCCATGGGCTGGACATACGGTTCAAACAGAAAAATAAAACGGGCCCCGGCTATGCGCCACAACTGGTGTTTTGCAAAGAAAATGGTACGATTTTTTGAAAGGACTCGCCTTTCAATGCCTGGTTTGAAGCTGCAATGTAAAGCGGTTTCACTATTTGTTTTAGGTTCTCCTTTGTTTTGCTTTTATGTTCTGGTTTGTGTTTTTTGGGGTTTTAGTAAAATTTTCAGCTGAAAGAGATAAATTTTTATGAAGCCATAATTGTGATTTAAATATTGTAAATATTACAAAGGTTTCGTTTTTGTGTAATTTTTTATGTTGCTATTTTTTATCATTTTTATTAAGCTTTTCTCTAACTTATATACAGTGAATTTCGTTCAAAAATGTGTAATACAGGGAATCTTAATTAAGGAGGGCGTAAAATTTACATCCAACAATGGAGGACACATGCAATTTTTTGAAGCAATAAATGGTTTACATTGAGATAAAGAACCACTCACTATAGAAATTTTGAATAACTGGTCCAATCCTTTGCTGTAATCATTCTTCAAACAAGAAAAGCCGACTAAGCCGACTTGTCGCTAAGGTCATAATATGATTGCTGGATCCTCGAAGAAGATGACTCTTTCAATCTTCATCATCGATAGATTATCTTTAACGATGTGTTGGGGCAACAAAAAGGTTTTTTTTTCTTTGCAATTATTTGTTATCAATTCGATTGTTAGCTCTACAATTTCAAGACGTCCTTCCATTTCTAATTAGTTTTCTTTATTAACTTAAGTCCGCAGTAAACTGAGAGTTCTACGTTTTGATAAAATATATATCATGTGAAGTTCAGCATTTTTTTTAATTCATGAAGGACGGCCAGGCCGTATTGCTAAGTTCAGCATTTAATTCAAATGAAAATGTCAAATTCATAAGTAAAAAGACAACCAACAAAGGATCGTTTTTAATTCAAACCTAAAGACAATACAATAACTTCAAAATTGCAATTTCAATTTCTAAAACTCCTCCTCTGTTTTCAATCAATTTACTTGCGATTGCTCTAGATGCTCTTACTTTTTTCTTCAACAGACAGGATTCCAGTTACTAATAGCTTTTCAGACCACTTAATACATGTTGTTGTATTAACCAACAGCTCTTTCCTTTTTTTTCCTCCAAGCGAAAAGGATATCTAAATCCAAAGTCCAAAAGTGTGTAAAAAAACATGACATTCAACAAAAGGACCTTTCAAAACATCATAAAGTCATTCCTCAGAACCCCTGTGAAGAATATTCAGAAGATGTAAGAATTGTTGAAAGAACAAAAAAAACTCTATCCTAGTTTTTCCACCCATCAAACTTACCCCTAGCTAGAATTTTCCTAATGCCGGGTCAAACCGGGGCTCTAATTCGTCCAAATTAGCTCACACCTTTAAGTATGGCCGGTTGTGATCCCTGTTCACCATGACCCATAACAGGCTCAGGTTGTTGCGCGATCGCCGGACCGGACAGTCTTCGTTTCCTTCCGGCACGTGTCATCAACTTGCCACCAGTGTTACAACTTGGTTCAAATTTGCCTAAATCTCGCATAGCGTTTAGAAAACTTCTCTGACGACAATAGGTCTGACCCAGACAGATTGTTTGAGGGTTGCACAGGGTCCTAAAAGCGTCAGGGTGAGTGAATTACAGAACCCTGGGACAATCGCCTTTACAACCCCTCTTCCCGTAACGATTAGAATATTGTTCCGAATGTGAATTACCTGTTGTAACACTAATGCAACGAGGACAAAAACACAACCCAGACACGCCGGCTTGTTACGATATCAACCCTATAGGGTCTCATGTAGATCTACCCTACACACATGACGAGAAAAAAAAGCGAGAGTAAGATAAATTCAATTGCAAGGAATCTCGGAGGATCATGAAAGGATGTCACAGACAAACCCGTTCCTGTTAAACGTTCCCTACACGATAGCCAGTCCAGTGTCAGGGTCGTAAGGCTCTGTATTGTTCGTCGAGACAATAGCCGATGGCCAGACGGTGGTAGACTTCTTTTATCCACAGCTCAGGACATCCTCCTGGCAATGGATCCTGATTCTCAAGCACCGGCGAACGCCGGTATTAACAGGGACACGCACGTAACGTTCAGCATTGGTCAGGCGGTACGGTACGGTAGGACATCGGCAAGTGAAGGTAGATCTACGGTTCGATCTTACCGAGTACTTGTCGGGATGTCATGTCCATTGTTTGTGGCTCTTGTTGGACAGACCGGACAGCAAGTGGGAAAACTGAAACTGCTAGCTGAAAAGGATTTTTTATGCGTGGTTTTACATCTCTTTGATTACGTTTTTGAAGGATTGTCGTTGTTTCTTTGATTCGGGAGCTTAGCATCAGCACCAGAGCTCAAGCCATGGCCCATTGCTGCTCGCTTCCTGTGTCTGGACGCTGGTAAGGATCGTTTGCATGCCTTGGGAAAACTGGACCATTGTCCAGTTCGGTATGAGAACGCAACTCTACATTTATCGACTTGCGCACGTCCGATGCCATCCGATGCCTGCTTGCCAGCCCATCTTGCCCGTCTCAAAACAAGCGCTATCTGCTGGCTGAATGCATGTGTCGTGTTACAAGCGGAAGTGTGGCCGGTTTCTGGCACTGGACTTCTGACCGGCCCGCTTCACAACTGGCAGAGGCAGAACACACACGCACACACACATATCGTTTTTGGTGAGAAACGACCGTTAGCAGGGAAACTTTCTTCTCGCACCTCGCAGAAACCACGGTACGGACGAAAGACGACACCGCACGCAAGCTCGTAGCGCAAACACGCCAAAATCCAGCAGGGGTCAGGCAGGGTTGCGCGGCGCAGATCGCGCAGATGGGAAGCGCAAATCGATTAATCATACACCCCGGGGTCGAACTGAAGCTTGGGTGCCCAGGACGAAATTCGCATTATTTATTTACCGAAAGGCGCAAGACCGAAAGTGAAAAGCACTCGGCGCAAGCACACGCTTTTTCCCTTTTGTTTTCCACAGCCCAACCTTCAGGCTGGGGAGAGCGGGATCTAGGCTGAAGCGGCCAGAAGCACCCGGGAGACACAATGATGGGAAGGAAGAGATGCGCCCCGAATCTCCGAACCCGTTTGCCTATTCGGCACGGGGAATAACAGCGTACCGGCGGATGGGCAACGACCATTCGAGAATGGTCAGTTTGTGCGTACCGCACAGCGTGCACAGCCTCGGTACCAGCGCAAGATGATCATCACAAAACGGAAAGGTGGTGTAATCGGAATAATAAACATATGTGCAACATTATACGCTCACGTACAGGATGATTATGATGATCCGTTCCGTTCTGGCGGCGTAAATGTGTAAATGTGTGCTCGTCCTCCGATCGTGCGCTCTCTGTCGGTTGCTAAACCATTGCTGCCGCCGATGATCGTAGCATGATCACTTGGGAGGGTTAGAGGGAGGAAGGGATGTGGAAGGCAACCAGGAGGAGGTTCTGCAATCCATTTACGCACGCACACAACCATCCACACGCCACACGTTGTCATCACGCGTCTTCTTTTGCGTCGCGCAAGGCAGCGAAGGAAAAGGACGAAGACGCCGACCAAGACGATGTCGACGGCGATCCTTCTGCGAAGCAGGAACTCGCTCGATGTCATCCCATTATTCCTCAGTGTGTGAATCGGTGGGAATAAAAACAGGAATTGCGTTTTGCAGCTTCTTCCCTCGTTTCCAACCCCATCGTTGCCACACTGCCACTGCGCCGCCGTTCCAGTGACCCCTTCCATCTAACTCCCTTGACCAGTTTCGAGCGTGGATTTAATAAATATGTGTACGCTTCCTTTCGGTATCGCAATGGCACAAGGATCTGGTTGCTGCTTCCGTCTCGTCAACCATTCACTGCTCGCACGTTCTGTTTCGCTTTGCACATTTATTTACCTTTTACCAGCATCTTCAAAACGCTCTCTTCCGCCACCGTTTGTCTTCTGGTCTTCAGGGGTTTTCGGTTTTCGTGGTCGCCTGTCGCTGACAAACCAGCGGTAGACGACACCATTTCGTTCTTCGTTCGGTAAGGGGTTTTTATTGTTTTTTTTTTTTTGCTGCTCGCAATGTCCACCGTGATCACCTAAATTGTGATCATTCGCCCTCAGTGCTGCTTGCTTGAAAGAAATATTTGTTAAACGGTTCTTGCCACATTTTTTTAAAGCTTCTCACAAAAAACGGTTCTTAAATTGCAGGTCTGCTTGACTAAGGTGTTGGGTGCATAAATGTATGCGCTCCACAGAGACGTTTTTTTAAGCATTTTTCTCCAGCATCGTCCAAACCGGATGCTGGACAAGACATCGAATAGTAAAAATTAGCAAATGGACAAAATGACACTGGAATACAACAAGGTGACTCAAAAAAGATAAGAACGCTCGCTAGTTCCTTCAGAAAAATTTTTTTTCAACTTCTTTTTAAAGCAACTAAAATTAACTCCAATTAATTATTACCCTTAATGAATTAATATTGCATCATTTGCCAGATTCGCCAGATCCGCGTCGTATCCGCCCTGTTGCATGCCTTTTATTCCTTCATAAATTTTCTTCTTCCCATAACCGCTTCCCATTTTAATCGAGTGTTCTTCCAGCCTTTAATACACTCCCGGCACGACCTTTAATGGATCCTCGCCGGTTTGCCTGAAGATGCTGGCAGATTATCTTACAGGTTCAATCCTCCTTTTCGTGTAACTATTGCACTGGACGAATGTGCGTGTTTGTGTGTCCCCCCGTGAAAAGAAAAGTGCATGTATTGGTTGTGCGACCAAAATCGACCATCTTGTACACTGTCCGCAAGGAATATGCTCTAAGAAAATCTGTCTTTCTGTGCCTGCTACTAAAGACACGTTACACGCACACATTCATTACGCTTGGCCTGGCAGTGTGTTTGAATTTTTCATTGCTACAACTGCAAAACGATGTGGCTCCGTACATCCATCTGTCGGTTTGCTAACACGCACGTACACACGCACATTTACCACTTCTGGCGCACTCCAGGCCCCATCCACCAAACGCACTTTGGTACGCTGTGTCCGCGTACACTTGAAAGTAAGACATTTCGACAGCGTGCGTCCGCTGGAAAAACGCTAAAAGCGGACGTCATCGTACGCTGCAGGATTGGGGGAGGGTTTGGCGGGGAAGGGGGGGGGGTTTCCGGAAACTGGTTCGAAGCTTGGGGGAGAAAAGCGCACGGCCGCCGTATGTGGCGCAATGCAAAACCTTCGTCCAACCAAAAGGGCCATACTTTCGAACCTCCGAAAGAAGGGAAGACAGCTTTGATTTACTTTATTGCCGGCGACGGCCAAAAGGCTGGCCGGGCGCATCCGACGATCCTTGGTGGTGGTGAGCCATGTGTACGTGCGCGCACCGCTCGAAAGCCTACGGGAAGGTTACCAACACCAGGAAGAAGAGGCGATACAGTACAGTGCGGTATATGCTGCAATTGCTGATGCTTCAATTACGTGCATAAAAGCGATATCATGATTACGTGTGATGGTGTGCGTAAATCATGTTGCCCGATCGTCTCGATCGTTTCTGACGGTTTAAGGATTATGTGGAGAAAATTATTTTAAACTTATGGTTAGATTTAATAATTAAATGAAAGCAATAATAAAGTACAGGCACCACAGGGTATCCAGTTTAACAATAAATTGTGCACTTGCTAGTGCTGATCCTCATTCTTCCTTCTTTCTATTCCTCTTAAACCCTATTTTAAACCCAAGCAGGACAGAATTTTTTTGTTAAATTGACCCATACAATTCCAGTTTCGTCGCCAGAATCTAAACCTATCAAAAATCCACAACAGTCCCTCCATATGTCCAGCAAAGGGGTTTGTTACCTTCCGGGGTGGACCAACCAGATCTAAGGGCCCTCGTACCCCGGGCATTTAGGGTGGTTTTGCGGTTGAGGACACCGTGAGTTTCTGGTTAACCACCTTCCTCACGGATGGTTGCACATGTTTTGGCAATGGAACCTTAAAAAAAAAATACCACCACACACGTATGAAAAAAAGGGAAGCAGTGCACAAAACGGGGGAAAGAAATTTGCACAATTACCCATTGCCATCAACCCTTCAATTAGTCCGAAGGTTTTTTTTCTGTTATTATTTAACACAGCCCCGCATAAAGAGTGCTTTTTTTTAGCATTTTTTCGCTGCTGCTTCTAAAACTATTCCCCCTCTTTGCTTTGCCTAAATAATTATAGTTCATTCGTGGGGTAAACACGCCACCGAGCCTAACCTGATCTCGAATTTTAACAAACTCTTTTTTGGAATTGAGACCTACAACAACAACAACAACAAAAAAAACGTTCCATCCATTTAAAACGGTCTTGGTTCGAGCAATTGAAACGGCTTTTAATAATTTTATTTCTTCCTGTTAAACTATTAAACAAACAGCAATTGCTTCAGATCGTGACTGATAAACTGCACTCCGGCTAATGAAAGATGATGCGCCTCCATTCGCATTAGCCGATCGTTCGATTTCATTACTCTCACGTACCATTTAGTCTGTGATTCTAGTTTTGGGAGCAAAAACAAAAGGCAGACGTACGAAACGGGCTCGGGTGGGCTTATCGTGCCCGCTTGCTTCTTCCTACTTCCCTTCGCGAATCGACCCGCCCTCCATTCCTTCAGCGCACCGATGCAAATGTATTAAACGAATGCACTTCTGTACATTCGCTCGCTGTGTTCGCGTTGCAGTAAGTTGTGATCGTGCTCGTCATCGCCGGGTTGCGGTGAGTGTGTTAGTGAATGCATTTCAAGCTCCGCACACCCTATCGGGTCTGTGCCAACACCACCATAAAGAAAAAAATGGAGACCGTTCCAAAGCGCCAACACAAACGCAGCTGCATCGAATGCGCCAACAAGACTATTCTCACTGTTGTGTGCGCGTGCTGGTATGCTTGTGTTGGTTTTTGCTCGTACAAAAACTGCATGCTGCATACCAGGATACAGGCACAACTGTAGGAAAAAAGAGCACCCGAACCACTGTGCTTTTCCTTTGCATACGAACCGACCGAACGCGTTTTCTTTCTTGCCAACATTTACCGGTGTGTGTGTGTGTGTGTGTGTGTCTGTATATGTGCGAATGCGAAAACCTACACCAGATTGACGAAGGACCGGGAGCATAAGGCGAACCCCTAAAGCGGAAAAAACCCTACAAACGAAAGAAAAGAACAGCAACAAGATCCCCCCGCCGTGGCCGTCTTGCTAGCTGTTCTCCCTCTTTGCCGGTGGCATATTTCATACGAGCAGCAGCGTGTTGGGCGTAAGCGAGAGCGAATATGCAAGCGAGGCGCACAACAGCCAAGAGGCGTACCGGGGGAAGACAGAGGGGCCAGCATACGCGCACGGCAACAAGAACAACTGCACACAACACATACGCAAAATGGGGAAAAGCAACACACAAATGAGGAACGCAACAACAACAACAAAAAATACCCGTACGCGACCGCGGCCGGGTCTTGACGAAGCGCATTCGCATACACCGGTGCACTAGTGAAGTGAAACGCGGACGATCAAGAACGTCGAGAAATCGAGTCGTGGTCGTCGTCGCCGTCGCGTTGCATTCTAATCCCGTAGCAATCCTGGCAAGCAACCAAAAAAAAAAAAAAATTTTTTTTGTCCCCGTGTTTGGTCACTCAGGAGAGCGCGCGCGTACAGCCAACGATAACAGTGTGAACGGCGTGTGACAGTGCTTTCGGTATTACACTTTTTACGTTGGGTTTTCCCTACAGCATTTGAAGGATTTTTTTTTTTTTGCATGTTTGTTAGTAAAAAAGGGGTAGTTTTAAAATTTTGAAGGAAGAATTACACATTAAAAAACATACACACACCCCAAGACCGAGTGAGTGAATTTTCGAACCCCTAATTTTGAAATCAGTGTGTGATATATCGTGGATTATTTGTTAAGATGTAAATGTACAAATGTGACTTAAAAAAAATGAGAAAACCCCTAACGTCAAACCGGTCAGTTTGAGGGATCGTAACAAATATGTTTAAAGTGCTTTAAATACAAGAGAACCAATCCATAATGGACGGAGAAAACCATCCAGTGAATGTGGAATTTTAGTATCGCGTGTTTCACAAAAGGTGGTTGTTTGAATTAATGAAGGAATCGCAAAAAATATGTGCAAGCAACAAATACAAACTTCTGGTGATTCGAGGCCCTTTTATAAATCCTGTTCCTGTTTCTCATTTTAAATGGTCCGGAAGTGAAATAAACCACTGACTAAAAAAAAGGACGATGATATCGGCATCGTTATGTGAAAACTGGATTACTTTTACACATTAGTTTGTGAAGGATTTGCGAAAGTACTACTAAACCCGACGGCATTTCCTAATCGTGACAGTTAGTGTGCGTGTGGGTGTATGTGTGTGTGTGTGGGTGGGTGCTAAAAAAGTGCATAGTACAAGCTTGTACAATTACTAGAAGAAACAAAGTTTCTCAAAAGTGAACAGGTCCACTGCCACACGTATACACTCACAGAAGACTGAGTACACAAGGACCGCTCTAGTGGAAAACAAGCCAACGGCCCTGAATGTTCCTTTTCCCCTCTCCTTTAAATCACTTTCTGCTTTGGGAATAAAACATGCTTTCCGGAAAAGATAACCAAATTCAAGCGAAACTAACCCTATCGGTCTGGCAAAATTACTAACCACACTTTCTCTATCTATCTTTCTACGTTCCCGTACCACATTTTCCATTTCCCAGTGCGATGCAATAGTTTCAAAAAGTTCGTTTCGGCCTCTCTCACCAACGCCACTGTTCTACCGCCATATTGCTAATCTACTAACACCACTTGGCTATCTAGTAAAACTCACACTATCCGGCTGTACCGTGTCTTTGGAAATCGAAAAAAAAACACGCAAAAATTTAAGGCACCAATAATGCAATAGTCGTTTCCATTGATTCCAAACAAAAAAAATGTGTTTCGGATTTTTCGATCGCATCACCAGCACCAACACCACTATCATCATCATCATCGTCGCCATCTTCGTAAGCCGGAACGTCATCATCGACACCAATAGAGCACGATCCACCACCGTCGCACGATCGCCATAGTCTACTAGAAACGATGCACTTGCTGTGTGCCGTGTACCAAACAATACGTGCGTTCGGATACTAAACGAAAGCCCCACTGGACCCCCGTTTCCCACTCCCTAACCCTTACCCTTAACACCCGTGTGTGCTGGCCCGTAGTGTGAAAGAGACACAGAGAGAGAGAGCGAGAGAGATGTGGATCGAATGAGATCGCCCGGGCTTTAACAGACCCCCGCCAGAGGGCGTCTGTATCTGGCGTCGAAATTCGGAAGCGCAGCAATGTACTTTTCACGCTTCGGTTGTGGATGCACTTATCAGCTTCTCGCGCTAGCGAGCTGAAGAAGAAGAATTACCAATCTTTCAACTAAAAAACAAAAAAACACCCTCCAAACCAAGCGTGTGTGAGTGTGTTTGTGTGTGTGCGATCGCGCGTGTGTTTCTTTTGTGATTCGTGATTATTTGTACCTTTTGTAAGATTGTTTTTTTTTTTTTGGTTATGTTTCGTACTTTACTTTCCTTATTTGGAAATGTTATATACTCATTGGTACGACGGTGATTAATGGTTCTTGGGCGCAACACAGTTTCCGTTCCCGTTTTGGCGTAACACGTGCCAGGAAGCGCTTTACTAGTGCGAGATCGTTATACACTATCGCGGGCGGAAAATCATTTTTTTGTAGTGTAACACAAGTTAGTGTAAGTGCGTGCGGATTTTGTGTGTGTGTATGTGTGCTTGTGTATAAAGTGTGCTAGAATAAGGCGAAATATTAAACATCCCTGCAAAACAGTGTGTGTTTGTGACTTGTGAAGGAAGACAGCTCGTCTAGCGAAATGAAAAACAGATCGATGTGAATCAATAAAAAACAAACAAAAAATCAAATCTAAGACGAAACTACGAAGAAATAGTGTGATAGAAAGGACACGAACAAACGTCCCTTACGGTCAGCGCCATCTAGTGGTAACCGGGTAAGCGGCCGCCATCATCATCACCATCGTTAGCTGCATTGCCGCTGGTCAGTCGATGGCCACGTGATCGTGGTCGGAGTTGCACAGCTAATATCTATTGGCATTCGTGTGTGCGCGTGTGAGTCGTGTCTGTGTGAGCGAACGGTGCATCCCTATCTTCAATGTATTCCATGTCCGGGTGCAGCCGCTTGTCGTACATCGTAAGGAAGATTGGCATTGGTTTAAAAACTCAAAAGTCTCACCGAAAGATTAAATAAGCTTCCGCACAAACAGACGCAATAGACGCAAAAGCAAAAATCCACGAATCGGAGCTTCCTTTTCTCCTCGCAAGCAAACAAAAAAATAACCCCAAGCGGCAAACAAAAACCACCAACAGCATCACCCACCCAGCAACGAATTACTAGGCAGATAAACGCAGGTCACATTACACTTGGCTCGTCCCTCACTCACCTCGGAAGCGTCATATTTATCAGGCCGTGTACCACTCCCGGTTGTACATAATAGCAGCAGCCCTGTCTTCCGTACGATAGGACGGTTACCGTTTTTTTTGGGCATCGGAATTAAATTTGCCAAGCTGTGCAAACAGCGTCCTACTAACAGCAAAACCGATACACTCGATCATCAGTCATACGTCACCATTCGTCATAAATTCATTCACCATCATTCATCGCCACTAAGCGCAGCTGCAGCTTGCATTTCTCGACCGCACCAGCGCACCGATGCTAATCGAATTCTAAATTTTGCCTTGAAGCAAACGACAAAAAACACCCACTGGCCACTGGTTAAGAGTAAACCATAATAAAACAAGACCGTCTGGTAAAAAAATAAACAGTAAACAGTGAAAAGAGTGTTAAGAAACTAGTGTCAGAAGTAAAAAAAAGCCATCCAAGGCAAGCAAACATCATCACCATCAGCACATCGTCTAGGATAGTTTCACGGTCGAGTTCCTTGCTTCCAGACAAATCGTTGCAAACATTTGCTTTTGAGGTAAGTAGACGAGTTTTCACGAGTATGTAGTTTTGTTTTTTTTTAAGGATAAAACATTACTTCACATTACTTGCAATCGAAACACGTGGTACACGGTAACAAGGTGCAGCGAAAATGATGATTAATTTATCATTGCTATTAAGCATTGGATTATGCGCACATTTCATGCTAACCCGGACTACGTGTTTACGATCGGTTCAAGGCAATAAAGAAGTGAAGAGGAAAGCTGTGGTACTGGAACCACTCGTTAATTGGTTGAGCGGCACGCAGCTGCCGATCGCACATGCAATTGCAGCAATAACGCATGCATCGAAATGCATTCGCTCACGCCATGCTACCGCCATGCCCCTGGAGCGGACATGTCTAGCAGTCTAGCAGAAACTGCACCGGATGGCCTTGAGCAATAATGGTGCGAGACCGCACAGGAAGAAGAAAAAAAAGGGCAATCATCAGCTAAATGGGGACATTTTAACAGAATTATAAAATGTATCTTTTCACACCACAAGCATTCGAGGAAGACCCTGCTGTGGCCGTTAAACAGCTGTCAGTGGTAACGTTTTACACGAGCTCAAATATTCGAGAAGCTTTCCACAGCACACAGTTGCACATTTTTATCGTACGCCACAGTGCTTTCGCGAGTGCTAATTTAAGCTGCACTTTTGCACCATATCAACGAGGTTAGGCCCCTTGGAGCTGATAGCGAGAGCAACACCGTTGCATATTTGCACAGCTTTTGTTTAGCTTGGCTGAAGTGCAACAAATGTATACAACAGTGTGTGTACATAACCTCAACTGAGCTCCGTTTTCTGATAGGAACCGTGGAACTTCACGCGTTAGCACTATCTCAAACGGAACGGCGTGAGAAGGTGCATGCTGTCCAACAAGGCAAGCAAGCACAGCTGTGTGTTTGTGTGGCAATGTGGCTTATCTTTTGGCGGATTTTTTTTTCTTCTGCTTGATTCGTGTTATCAATGCGCCGATTTGTCTATTTGTGCGTGAACTTAGAAATGCAACCAACTGCTGATTCTACTGCGTATGCTGTGGATTTATTTCTATATTCCAACAAAGGGGAACAAAATTGTCCAAAGATGCTACATTGCACGTCTTATCAGTTAAAGAAAAAGGTGTAAAATATAGCAACTTGATGCAACTTAAGGTGTAAATCAACCAATGAATAGTAGGCCAAAACATAGAAGCATACAATTGTTAAGCTGGTTGTTTAGTCTAGCTTCCCTCTCCTTCTCGTCTCTCTAGACACGTAATTCAAGAGCTCTGCTTTCTATCGTTGAACAACATCATCAGCATCTGTTGCTACCGGATGACATCAGCCAATGGATAACGGAGTGCAGCACTCGTACAGAAACAAAACGGCACTCCCCGATTCCGGCCGGAGTGCAATGCTGATGGTGTCGCAATGTGGAGTGTATCTTCCAATGCAACTTATGCACTTTATGTAACCAGGCAATGTGGCAAGGCAAAAAGTGTCAAGGCCTTCAGCTTTGTCTATTGCTGTGACCACACACAAGCGGTATGGACGAAGGGGGCATCCGCGAGCGAGAAAGAGCTGCCCATGCACGCGTACACCACCATCCAAGCTTCACCTTTGTAGGGCTTCATCACTGACATGCGACACCATCGTGTGTGTGTGTTTTTTTTTCCTCTTTAATATGTGTCGCTTGAAACAAATCTAGTTATAGATACGATGTCGATTGGTGCACCAACAGCTAGTGAAAAAAAAGCTACCCCCTACAAAACTAACCCCTCGCTTCCAAACGGAGCAACACAAAAGGAGAGTAACCAGCGCTGTAAAGTGATGGAATGTGTGTAAAGCAAAATAATGACGAACCATATTGGACAAGCAAGCAGCAACCAAACACAACAACAAATAAAAAAAAACACACACGGTTAAACCCCTATTTTTGCACGAAATCGGAAGCCACAGAATGGTTTTAACGTGCCCCTGCGTTCAGTGCGAAGGGATAAAAATTTGCATACACAGTTTTATCCTTTAAGGCTCTTTGCCTGTGCACGCTCAACACGCTTGCACATGCGTGTGTGTGTGTGTATGTGTGTGTGTTTGTGACCCTGTGACCATGCCAGCCAGGACTTCTTCCCTTTTCGCATTCCATCGGCAGCTTCTCGTGGCTTGCGCGAGCTGCACATTCCCCAGGATAGCGCGTACTTCTATTATGTTTTTCAACCCATTTTACACACATTATTCATTAGCGCACGGTCGCTGCGTTTTCACACTGTTATGTGTGTGTGTGTTTGTGATGTCATTGCAGTGGTCGCAAACTGCACTCACAACAAGACTACCCTCACGTTGTTAAGGGTTGCGTATCACTACACCGTTCCCAGATCCTGACCAAACGAGCGGGCAGTGATGGGGTATATGCGCACGAATGAGATGCACCAGGCACGTATAAGCTGTGAAAAAAAAACGAGAACCAACATGAACCGCCCCACGGAGTAAGATTAGAATGCGCTTGTGTGTTTGCGCGAGTGTCCGAACGTACGCGAGGTATGCGCAATTCTCACACACATACACGCCGAAGGGTTAGAAATTTTTGTACGCACACCGTATTCAATGTTCCGGTAAGATGCTGTTGAGGAATGCAATGTTTTTTTTTTTTTTTTATTATATTCGGCAGGCTCTTAGCTTGTGCAGAGAGATATATAAAATCTTGTTTCTATTTTACAAATTGCACAACTGTTTGTAAATGACTGTGTGTGGAATTATTCTATTTGACAGCTGATTAAGCATTTGCAAGGAGGAATTAAAGTGACATTTTATGCGCTGTCATTTACGGGTGTGACGGCAATTGCATTTTTAATATAATTTTTTTTAATATTAAATGTACCGATAAATCCGATGAAACTAGCAAATAAATAAAATCAATCAATAAAATTAAAATTTTTGAAATTATCAATTTATATTCTATTCATTCAATATAAAAGCACCTTTTAAATTAAAAATATTCAAACTATTGAAAAAATTCGACACATATGCTCGATGGAGGCGCCTGGTAGCTTTCAGTTCACCTTCGGCGTGCATAAATTATTATATGGTAAATTAATTATTAAAATCAACATTTTCTAAAGTTCTATCCCACAAGACCACATTCCAAGCCAGCATTTGCTACAACAAATCGCTCATGCTGCATATGATGCGACGCGACCTTCGTATGTATCGCCGCCGATTCACCCGCGGATCGCGCAGTCACTCACCCAGCACGCACGCACTCACAGCATCGAATTCGCACACACATTCGCGTGGCCTCTCTCAAAGCGGTGCGGCACTCAGTGCTAAAAATTCGCAAACCAGCGCTACCCTCCCCACCGGAACCCCTATCGTTCGCCTGGAACCCACCGAACCCCTTTGGCAAAAATTCTTTTAGGAGGAAAATACGTTTTTTATGTTTGTATCCGTGAAATGCGTTTGATGTGGGGTGATTTTTTTTTAATTTCAACTGCACAAATGCGTCGACTGATGAGAAAATATACAAACCAGATTTTCGATCACCATCACGAAGAACTACCGAGTCGACCGATCCACCCTGTGTAAAAGAACACGTCTTCTCTTCATCCCCAAACCCCGTGTGTTCTTTCCGCCAATGCATAGTTGAGAGGTATGGGTGTGATTTAGCGTACGGTTGCGTCTGTGGTTGTGGCAGTACCGAACCAACCGACCCAAGGCAAGTTCCTTCACATTTCAACATCACCGGTTTTGAGTGTTGCCGGCACTTTTTTCCGCTGTGCCAAACGCATTTTACACAGCACAACCCGCCGTGCTGGGTTCTTCGATTCGATGTTGTGACGGTGTTTGACGTCCATGCCTGTTCTCGGGGTCACCATCGCCAAAGGATTTCTTACCAGTGATTTTTCGGTGGTACACAGAGCATTACCGTCGCGTAAAAGCCTCGCTAACTGGTTCAATGTGTGTGATTTGTTTATTCCCGTGCTGAGTGTGCCCTGCCCTTTAAAAGTGGAAACTTTTTTTAAAGAATAAATAATCCGATCGGTGGCTACAAGGCTATAGCATTGAGCTTTTCACCACCAGAAACCGGTGGTTTTCCGCTTTTTGGTGTGGTAACCCCTAGCGATGTAGAAAACCAATTGATCCACCTTTCACCGATTGACAGCTATTGAGGAATAAAGCGTTTTTTTTTTTGTGGTGGGTCGGTGGGTGGACTGTTGGATCACTAATACATGGACAAAATGTCGCGACTGGTTAACCGAAGCCCTGTCCGCTGCCGCTCCACGGTTAACCTGACTACGGGGCCCTGTTTTGACAGCAAGTCACTGACACTGAGCGTGTGGCCCATGGGCACAAAAACCATCCCCAAAACAAAAGAGTCGTGACGCGCACAACAGCGTGTCAATGTGTGGATGTATCACTCACACACAAAGACCGAGTTCAGTTCAGTTATGTTGGTATTTTTGGCAGGCATATTTTGCCAGCTTAAAATCGAACTGTTTCCATGCTCCATACATAAAACGGTGCGTACTTACCCCATGATGCTCGCCAGTACAACAGCAGCAGCGTAAAAGAGATAGCGGCTCTGCTTTTGGTACAACTGCCCCCAACCCCCCCCCCCCCCCCACATATACCCAAGTCTGTGTCTGGATAA
Source organism: Anopheles maculipalpis (assembly GCF_943734695.1). Taxonomy (NCBI): domain Eukaryota; kingdom Metazoa; phylum Arthropoda; class Insecta; order Diptera; family Culicidae; genus Anopheles; species Anopheles maculipalpis. The sequence goes on along the minus strand of NC_064871.1, from coordinate 26,861,276 downwards.
CCCGCACCACCCTCTCATCGATACTTCCCGCGCATCTCCCGCGTTCCTCTTCCTCGTTCAGCAACTCGTTTTCCAAGCGCTTTTCTATTCCATGTGTTTCAGCCGGGCAATTCTATTTCAATTCCACACTTACCTTCTTCTCGGAAGGTACTTGCAAAACCTTTTTCCGTGTACCTTTCGGCATTTTGCCAAAATCAAATCTTGTACAGTACAGTTTACCGGTGTACGTGTGTTTGTGAGTATTGTATACGTGTGTATGTGTGTGTTTGCGGTGGTTTAGGTTTCGCTGTGTGTACCGTTGGTAATCGACGTGACGTGAATTCCTCTTTATGCTGTACCCCATTAATACAAGCAGCATAAAAGCATAATGCCAGGCGTCAGTTCTGCAACAGCAGAAACAAATCACACACATAAAAACTACCGTGTCGGGGAATAAGCTGGGAATAAATCGGAAGCAGGACTCGCGAATGGTGACCAACATGCAAAAAGGGACTTACCATGTGTGCGAATGTCTGTGCATTTGAATGAGAGCAAATGAAAGGGATAGAAATTAATCACTTGTGGAAGCAAGATAGCGCGTGATGTGTGTGTGTGTGTGTGTGTGTGTGTGTGTGTGTGTGTGTGTGTGTGTGCGAATGATAAAGGCTAAGATTTATCCACCGTACACTGTCTTGGCCAATCCCTTTATCCCAGTGTTCCCGGTTTTCTTGGACATTTTAAAACCCCTTTTTCTTTCAAGCTTATTTTTTTCTGTTCTTCCTCGTATGGGTTTAGTTACCGCGCACAGTACGATTTTTCTCGATGGCACACAACAAAAAAAAATCTTCCCATTCACATCATCCCAACGGTGATGGTGCCCTCGTTTGGCCGCGTGCATGTTCCACCACCTCCGGGTCAGGCTGTTGTTCCTTTGTGTGTGGCTGCTAGCACGAATCGCCCTCGGTGAGGCGGTAGCAGGGCTAAAGGTTCACTGCTAGCCGGTTAGTTTTGTACGCTTCTCAGCCCCAGTCGGATGACTTGCCGCGCCGTCCGCGACGTACACACGCACGCCGGAAAGGAATCTCTCGGTGTTTCGTCACCATCATTTTTTCCTAATCTGCTCGTTGCGTGAGTTGATGAAAATCTGCACCGACCGTTGTGTAGTGCACATGTGCGTTTGTGTGTGTGTATGTGTGTGGTCACACTTACCGGTGTTTCCACACACTATTCGGGCGGTTTTTTTCAGTTCAGTTTCCCAGTTTTCTCCCCTTGACACTGTGATCAACGTTAAAAAAAAGTAGTGTGCGCGCGTACTGAGCCACGCGGTGAAAAGCTTCCGGTGAGAGCGTGTGTGAAATACTCGGTGAGGGTACTCACCCTTTCATGCGTGTGGTTTATAGGTGGAGTGGTCAACAAATTTCCTGCACCACACAGGATCTGTTCGGTGGGCAGGTTGATCGAATGTTTAGTTTTTCTCTTGCGGAACTAGAATATGTGGCGTAGTGAGGACTTGTCATCTTAAACGATGATGATGCTGCCGATGCTGCTGAAACACACTTGCAATCATTTTGACAGCAGTTCGTTGTGACCTACTTGCGCGTGGGGCAGCCAATGTACATCAACCATTCCCACATCAACTTTCCTAGCGTTTGTAGGGACGTAAGTGTGTGTGTGTGAGTGTTGCTGGGATTAGCATTTGCGAAAATTGGCGAAAGTTGATCATACAAATTCCATTCTCCGACGATCATGCTGGAAGTAAAGTGTTAAAAGGATATTTTTTTTTAGAAAGTGAGTTTGAGCGTGTTTTTGTAGTGATTGAAAGAATCTTTTCATTCATCTCCATATTAAATATTCGAAGCTCCGTAACCTCCAGTGTGCTTTGTTTAATGATTGTCTCTGAGTGATCGTGACAGGCTTTCTCCGATTCCGGTCGAACCATTCGCGCATGAGTTAGAAAGAGAAAAATCTGGGCATCTTCTAGCGTGTCTAGTTTATGGAGGATAGAAGCGATCGGACCACCAACACAATTGGGATTAACTTTTGTTCTACTTTTACGCCGACCGCCGGTCAGGCGGAACAAACGGATTGCCGGAATGCGGTAAGAGATGGAAAAGAGTGCAAATTTTACTCAACAAAGTGCGTGATCCACAACCGAAAGAGAAAAGTAGCGATGGCACGATTTGTGAAAGTTTACGTTCCCCCGTCGGTGGCAGGAAAGGCTAACCTCTCGCTGGCGGTAGCGGTGGTGGATCATTTGCGAAACAGCTCGAATAGAGTTGTTGCTATCCTAGGCGCTGTCAGCCACCATATTGATTGTGCTCGTGCCATTTTTTTTTTTTTTTTTTTGTCAGCACACGGTGTGGGTGTAGAGGAAGTAAAGGGAGGTTAAGGGGAAAGAAGAGTTATACTGGAGGTGGTTAATTTTATTTAGTTTTGGTGCTTTTTTCTTCATAACCTTGCGGAAAGTGCTCGATTTCTTGCAAGGAAGTTCCGTTGCGCATGTTGTTCGTGACTTACTGCGCGCGTGAGAGTGTGTGTGTTTGTGCGTGCTTTTGTTCATTTCAGAATGCGTGGATGGATGGTCGCGTAGCGTCCGTCAGAAGTGTGTGCTAAGCGATTCCCGGCCACGTGCTCAAGGATATATCACAACCGTGGATCTTTGTGTGTAGCGTGTATCTCAAGAAGGAAATATCAAATTTCTCATCTCAATTCCAGCGCCATTTCAATCACGGGGAGGTGATGTATCGATCGAGCGCCTAGTGTGTGATTGCGTTAATGTTAGTGTGCGCGCGTGCATGTGAGCGGGTGGGTGTGTTCACCGCTAAGCGATTACATTCATGTGCAATAGAGTGTGCTAATTGTGAGATCAATTGAAAGAAAGTATTGAAAGCAGACGTATCAAAGAGTGTTTTATCGAGGGGAAGGCCGACGAAATTACAGGCTCCACCGGGCGGTAAGTGGTGGTCGGTGTGATGTAGAAGCTCACATGCGGCTACTAGATCATACGCTCTTGCTTGCATTCATAAATAGAAATACGTTATCGGGGAAGGTGAAAGATAAGAAAGATAGACAATAATGACTCTAAATCACATTCTCAGTGATCAGTATTTTGTGTGCTCCATCTTGAATAGATCCCCTCCTTTTTTCCACCCGTTTTGACGTTTCGCACCAACGTCGCAAGGCGTTTACTAACTGCTCGAATCGTTGCTCGAGCTGCTCGAATTAGAAGGGGAGGCCTTAGGTTAGGCATTAGATACAGATACATAGATACGGTCCGCTGCTGGTGACATTTTTCCATTAACATTATGATCACCAATCATCGCCGTTGAAGGTGGGAACGCATAAAATAAATCTCATAACCAACTCGATCTTGCTGGCAAGATCGTACCAGCGCGCTTTGCGGCCTAAAAATTGATGCCGATGATGTGTGTGGATGACGATGAGCAGCATAATCGTCCAACACACAGCAGAAGCGCACACATCTTTCTTTATGCGGTGTGGCCCCCATCATGTGCGCCGCCATTTTGTTTTTTCGCATGATGTGTATTGATATTTGCTCGGGTTTCATGCAGCGCGTTTTTTGAGGTGCTTTCTTCGCGTCTCTTCTTGCCCGGGTTTCTCCCCCCCGCCGCTTCTCATCGCTTGCCGGGGTGGCAGATTTGGCTTCCTTAGCTGTGTGTGCATGGCCGGGCAGAGAGGGCCACTCTCTCTTTCTCACGTTCGTTCATAATCGTCACCTTTTTTGTGCGCTTTGCACACGGTATCCTCCACCCCGCACGCGTACTCCATCTCTATCGGCCGGGTGCATTTTCTCTCTTTCCCGTAGTTTTCTGATATCATCGCTTCATTTTCTCGGCCCCTTTATATTTTCTGCTTTATGCGTTTTCTTGCGTTTGCTGCGATTCCGGGTCCGTGTCGAGAGTCTCCTCGCCTCCTCTCTGGTCGTAGCTTCACACGCACACTTTATTGAGGCCGGTCTACCGAGGGTGGTTTTTAGGGATCTTCCAACTTTCCGAAAGGTTACCTTCTACCTAAGCCCGGTGGCAAATTCGGCTTACCTATAAAGTGTTTAAACAATCCGATCGGTACGGTGTGCGATAAATTCCCGGAACAGTGCTCGTTCTAATGGTGTGGTTTCCCTATTTCCCAGAAACCCGGAAGTTGTAGGCGAACAAAAACTATTTCTTCTACATAGTCGCTTTTTTACCTCTCTCGCTCTATCGTCCGAGGCCGGCAAATTGTATTTTATACAACTTTTTTGCCGGGCTCTCTACCACATTCCTACGAACGACCGTACTGGGTCTGTCTGTGCATTAGTGTGCGAGCTAGTGAATGGCCATTGTCTCTTGCCCAGCCCTATGCTGCTCTCACACACAACGACACATCATTGCCGGCATAACGAAACGTAAGCTGTTAGCGTTTGCACACAGCCTGCCGTATGTACATACGAGTGCGCCGCTGTATATGCAGAAAGTGCATCACATGCACATACAATTGCAATTGCTGCGCGCGTGTACGAACGTGGTACACGTCTGCCGGCTCCTTCCGGGCGTACCGCGTCTTCCCGAGGCTTCGTCTTCGGCGCACCGAAACGTTCGTCATCTTCGGACGGCGGTACGTAGAGCGAACAGCAGCAGTACGATTTTCTGCGCCCTTGCAGCTGCATGTGCATACCTGCTGACTTGATACACGGACCAAACCCCTCTATCATCCGGCACAATCTCGCACGAGGTTTTTGGTTGGTAGATTTTTCTTGTTCCATCGTGCTCCATCGTACCCGTGGCGCGCGAATACATACTCGTGTGTGTGTGTGATTGTTCGCTCTGGTTATCGTCCATCTTTTTCCTGCCGTCGATCAGTTTTCGAGCAGTTTAGTTCTAGCAGTGTGCGTCGAGCGCCCATAACACCCAACCCCGTAGCATTGCCGCGAAACGCGAATCCAGTCCGGTTTGGTGTGTTCCCGTCGGTAGTGGTTGTCGCGGTAGTGGTACTCGATCGTCCGTGGTTGCCGCGCATGGTGTGTGTACGTGCGACTTGCCAGAAGCCGAATGTGCCGTAGTTTTCCGTAGTCGTCCTGCTCCGTAAAACTGCCAGTGCTACGGCCGGGTGTGTCGGGCGTGCTGGTTGAGATTTTCAATGCGCGAGAGGGTTTTTGGTTTTCGGTGCTAAATTTTGACGCCTCGGCAAACACCGCACTGCGGGAAGTCCTACCAACAACCGATAGAGGGGTTTGTATGTAGGCCAGGTCAACAGTACCAGAAGCAGACGAGCACGTGCGTTTTCGTCGCAAGCGATCCTAGTGGTTTGACGTACTTCGCCAGGAAGTGAGTGCTACGATTCCAGCTAGTGGTCAGCTAGCTTGGAAGTGTTATATCCTTCATTCCGGGGTGTTGTTTGTCTCTAGATAAAATTCTACATCGTCGAAGTACAGTGTGTGTGCGTGTATTGCTTAGAGAGAGCACTTGAAGGTGAGATTGTTGAAAGCTGTTACTAAAAAATCGAACAAAAAATCGTGTTAGTAGCGTAGAAGTAAGAAATTACATGAATTTAAAGCATTGTTGACTTACCTTTAGCTTGGTGTGTAAGATAAGGCTGGTTACGCAAGGGATTTTGACTCTCCTTCCTATGAGACCTCAAGTAAGAACATTTCATTTCTACTAATCCAGCCCAACGTGGTAACGTTACGAAAGTGTAGGACAACTCTTACTAAAGGATTTGGTCTTCAATTTGCATGTTTAATTGAATAATCTTTAAAAAAAAAACATCATTTCCTATTGAAAAAAATGCAATTTTCCTTTTATATTGTTGGACCCTCAACCGAATGTCAGATAAAATTATAATTTTGCTTTGCTCATTACGCATTAAGAGAAAATTTCCATCGCAATGGTGGTACGAGATCTACCAGATAAGCAAACCCGGTTTAAAACCCTAGTTGAATTCATTAGAAACACTTCTTACTCAAACGATTATTTATCGACCGTAGTCATAAATTGAATTTATCGTTCAACGGGGTGAAAATGGCTCCAGCATGCCAGAGCGGTGGCGTGTTAGACTGCACCTCTCTCAAACCGCTTTCCTCCAAGCAGCAGGTGCACGAGGGTGATGTTGGGAAGTACAGAAAAACATCATAAATCCTTTCCCAGGAAACATTATAGTGGGCGAAGTGTGCGCCTGGTTGCAAAACAGCACTGAACCGAAAAAGATTATGCGAATTTCTCCAGCTCGTTTGATTTCCGCAAAAAAATGAACTTAGATGTTGGTTTTGCTTCCTTCCAATACGGTGATTGGAAATGCGCGTTGAGTGTCTAACCCGGCTGCAATGGCTTTATGCTTCCATGTTTAATAGTAGTGTTGTTGTGGTGCACTATCAACCTGCACACTTTTCCAATTTTGGCACAGGTTTGCTTTGGCAGGCGGCCCACAATGCGCCAGTGTGATGGAAGCGGACCTTCACACACACACATACACACACGCAAAAACATACACATACGTGCACAGACATCCTCGGCTTGCAGTTTCTTCCGTGACCCATCGCTTTTCCCTTTCCGATTCGGTAGCGAATGTCTCACCGGCTAAAAATATCGATTTTGTCTGCGCTTTTTAATGTCTGCGGAAAGGGAGCCAAGGATGCCAGGAACAAAAAAAGGCACTTCCTTCCTTCGCCCTTCAGGGTGGGTGGGGCACATAAACACCTCGATGGCTGTCGGCATCCGATGGATGCCGACGAGTGGGCTCAACGCCGTCTAGCCGTTGGGGTTGGTCATAGCCTTCGCGCACGTTGCAGAACGCGTGTGTCATAGATGCAGTGGGTGAGACTGAAATAGACGATACAGAAAGTTAGTTAGTGTGTGTGTGGGTCTGCGTGTTTGTATCGGGAAAGGAAAGACACGAAACGAGTCTTTATGGTTCTGTAGGACAAACACATAGAATTCGCCTAGTGGTCGTACAAGGAAGAACGCGACTTGCGCCTGTTTAGTGTGCGGCAGAACACACTACTAACGGTAACGCACCTGTGACTGTATGCGTGCATGTACGAATGTCCTTTTTCCCCATCGTACATAATTCTGTTCATGTCCTACGCAATGCCCGACTGGAATCGTTCGTTAACGCTGGCAGTCGTGAAAATTCGTACTCGTGGGTGTGTAAGTGTGTGTGTGTGACAGTGAACACTTGCGTCGGAAAATTCCCGACCGTGGTGCGCATTTTACCGGTTGGGTAAGGGCACCCACTTCCCACATGTTCGACGACTGGTTGGCTTTTCCGGGACGTCTCTACTGTACGAGGAATCGTCTAGTCCGGTGGGTGAAGGGATGGTTTAGTGTCTCTGACGGAGGAAGACAACGTACCGCCACCCAGGGCTTTTCCTCGCCCTCAACCTGTGTATCGACCAACCTGCACATTTTCCTGTGTATGTTTTTGACTTTTATCTGTGTGGGTGAGCGAATTCACCGGGAGTGCTACAACACCGGGTCGCGTACATAGCTAACAGTGCGACGAATTTTCCCCATTTTCTTCGTTCCCCATCGGAAGACAACCCGGTTGTGTGGGACCGCTTCCGGGTTTTCTTGCATTCCGGGTACATTGCGGAGAAAATCGATTTATATACAGCTGACAAAGTTTTGCTCCTTCTCCATCCTAAAAGACCCACCGATTGTTCACGTTGAAACGGCGGTGCCTGGCCAGGAGGAATGCTTCGTTTCCTTCACCTGACGTCGTTTAGTTATGTTGGTTGCTGGTCGGTTGCCTTTGCCAATGTACCCATCAGGCCAAGATCGGGTAGTCTAGGCGCCCCTCCTTCAGCGTCTAAAATGGAAAACATGAAGCTTTTTTGTAATTAAAAATCACCAAAAACAACCGGAACCGGTTAAAATTAGTTTCCAACTTGGTTAGAATATTCTGCAGCACACCACGCAACTTACACTTTTGACAGCTCGCAAGTGGCTTCCATGGCAACAGGCCGTCTGCACTGTCGACGGAACCACTTTTCGCCGCGACTATGCAATAGTAGGCATTGACTTACGGGCACATCAAACCACCCGGTGCCAGTTAGTAAAGCAACTAGTACGGTGAAACATCATCAGTCCACACAATCTTTCTACGATTGTCGCCTCCATATCCGTCGTCTGGTGTGGTTGGTCGTCTGATGCAAAAAATTACAGCGTGTGAGCAGAGGGCAAACATCTCGACCATAACGTGTGCGTGTGTATTTGTCCTCTCGGTGAAATAGCTTAAATTCCGAATTGCAAAAGAAAAGAACAAAAAAGAAAGGAAATAAGGAAAACTTTTGTCGGGAGTGCTATAGAGTTTACTGTGTGAGTTGACCACATCCGAGTGGCTAGGAAATAGTGGTGCCAAAAAAAAGAAAGAAAAACCTTCGAGAGGAAGAAGGGAGAAGAAGCATTCCTGAACCATACACCCCTCTCGACCATGAAAAAGCGATTGGAAAGGCTGCACAGACCAACCAAGAAAGGTGAATTGTGTAGCCCACTGTACCGTGATTTATACGTTTGGGATATTTGATGGAAACTTTTCGCGCTGGAACTCGATTAAGCCTGAGTCGGTGGTTTAATTTAGGGGCAAAAAATGAATTGCCTTCAAAGTGACATTACTTTAACAGTGGTAACTTGATGTTTAATTTTGTTTTCGGGATCTTACATTTTCTTTCTTGAAACTTCATACAGTTTACAGGAACAGTTGTACGAGGTCTTTTAAGAAATTATTTCCTCCCTCGATTGAAAACCACCCCTTTACTATCTTCTCTAGTCGTACACTTTTGGCACAGTGGCCCCCCAAACTCAAGACGCCTAAAGAGGAATGCCAAAGCGAGACGGCGTGCTGTGAGTGTGAGAAAGCGAGCTAAAACGGTCCATCGTTCGCGTTGCGTCACAGAATCAAGCGTCCAGAGTAAGGTTAATAACCTTCAAAACACACACGTACACACACACACACTCAAATTCGCGAGCTTATGTTGTGTGTGTTAGAATTGAGGATCTTTTTCGCGTTGCTTGCCTCTGCTCCGACACCACCTTTCAATCGGCGTTTTTTTGAATCATTATCCCCATCATCACCGCCCCCTCCCCATTTCGGAGGCCCCTCGTTTGCCACAACAAGCCCATCTCACATTTCGGGAGCAACGTGTACACACAAGCACAATCACAATCTGTGCGCCCCCCATTCATCTGTACTGTGTGCGAAAGAGGGATGCAAACCGAATTTACTGAAGCAACAGTATAACAAACACAACTAAAGGTGGCAGTAAGAGGAGCATGAAAAAACCACCCCAGCACACGCACTCACATACAAACATACACACACAATCAATCACAAGGGTGGTTGGCCACGCGCGTCGCTCGCGAAAGATAATTAGTTCGCGAAAATTTTTTCGCAAATCTCTCGTTCCGCAACCGGCTGGTTCTGATTGGGGCCGGTTGTGTGAAGATGGGGTAGTTTTTGGTGTGTGGACGTGCCCTCGTCGATGCGCGAATTTCTTGCTTTTCTTTACAGTGCGCTGGCCGCTTCTTAGGCAGATCGTGTAGCAACGCGATATAACAGTGGTAGTAAGGTAAGGGAGTGTACGGGATTCGGAATCAACCGTTTCACCGCTTGATTTAGAAGTTATAAGACGGGATGAAGTAAGGGAAAGATACTCTCGGTGATCGTACAAAAGTTCTCTTTTAGCAACCTTTTCTCTAGTGTAAAGGGACGCATATTTTTTGCCAATTATTTCGACTGTTGAAGTCCACAATCTTTTTTTGGATACGGTTGGCAATTTGCACAACCACCTACCGCTGGTCACATTATTATCAAGCTTAGCTGTGGTGCCGGTGTTATCTGATAAATACCAAAAAAAATATTGATCTCCTCTTTACCACACATACACTTTTGTTTGCGAATTATGCGTGGGTGGTGCCTATCACCTTTACTAGGATATGTAAAGGGTTAGTGTCAGTACCAGGGAAGGTGGGTTTCCATTGTGCGAATTTGCAGATGGGAGTTCAGAAACACCTACTTTGATCATGCTGTGTGATATTGCTTGGGTACCAAAAAAAAAGATACGAAACATAGCAACCCTTGACAGAACAAGAACGGTACGGGTGAGGAGGACCACCGATACACTCATTGTGCGCGGGCTAGTAATCGATGGGTTGTACCGTGCCGGATGAGTTAAGGGTGTCACGGTTGAAGATAGTGTGTGCCTCACACGAGTGTGTAACGGACACGAGAAGATCGTCGTCAGCGGTCGCTAGGGCGAGTGTGATGTGTGTTTTGTGTAGCAGCGGCGTGTAGTGACGATAGAATGCTCTCCACCGGTGCGCGCGCCTGATTCTTGCTGCCAGATTCACACCGTTTTTATGTGCTCTCCAGAATAAGGATCAATAGGGAACAGTACCGTGAGATCGACTAGGAGAGGAAGCGAAAAAAAAGTATCAAAAACGAGTCATTTTCCAGTGTGTTTCGTGTGTGTGTGTGACCCTTCTGCAAAATAACGGGGATTTGTGCAAAATGACAACAACTTCCATTCATCTGAGTACCACAGTAATCCGAGCACAGTTGTTTCATAAATTAGTGTGTTGAACAAAGAAGTCCTACGTGCTTTACAGCAGTGCAAAGCAGCATCGTACATCATCATCGGGGTGATCTGGACGATCATCTGAAAACAACAGGTACACAGCTCAATTCGGAAAGGATTCTCTCTCACGCAGGACCAAAGTCAAATGGTACACCATGCGTTTGATGAGAAATAATCAAAGAAAACAGCGTATCTGAAGGTCATTAGACTTAAGTTTTTTGACCTCTCTTTTCCTGTGTGTGTGTGTGCGTGAGGAAGTGTGTTAGTGTGTGGCATAGGTTGAACTCCCATGTTTGACGATATACGTGCGTGGATGTTATGCTTGCTGCTGCTGTGTTTTCGTGTTTCCCCATGTTGTACACCTACCTAACCTACACTGATGCTGGTGTTAGTGGTAGTGTCTCTAATGGTCCAAGCGCAAAAGTTTTATTCACTATGCGCAATGCTCGCAATTAGATGTTTTGCGTATCTCCATTTCCTATTCCCGGCGGCCGTTGGATGAACCCACGTGGAGTGAACAAGTGTGTGCGTGTGGATGTGTGTAGTTTGGCGAAAATTTGCAAACATTTTCCTTCAAAAAGAACTAAAACTCTACACTGCGATCTGTTGCACATCGCTACACATTCCACCCAAGCGGGGTGGTTAGTTTGGTTTAGTGTGTTGGAAAGAGGAATGTGTGTGCGTGAGTGAGTGAGTGGACTCGTCGATACTGAACCATTTTAATTTGAAAAGGCACTGCTCCACATCACCAACATTATCAAACACTCACGGCACGCAGAAATCACGCATTCCCATGCTTTTGACCACAGTAAAGTTTGTAGAATTTATAAAAGCAGTCAACTTTTCACGTGACACAAACGTAGCTTTTAACCCAGACAGCACAAATTTTCCAGGATGTTTTGCAGATAAAGCACTGGCGTTCAACAAGTCGCATAACTCGACTCACCCTTAAGCTAAATTATAACATTCTCACGCACACTTGCACGCTCTAATGGTTTTTTTTTACGTGGATGATTGGAAAGAACTGAAGAGTAGTGTGGGGTGGGGCGATTCGGGGATCGTGTGAGATGAGTAGCCCGTTGCGCAAGTTTTTCGCAAACTCAAACGCACTGCTCAGGCTGCGATGGGTGGAGGAGGTTTTGCTTCTGTGGTAGTGTGTGCAAAAAGAATCATACGCACTCTCACCCCGGCCACTCAATTCTATCGCACTCATCCAATACACGCAATACGAAAAGATTCGCAGGCACTCACAAAAAACCTTTTTTTTACAGTTCCGCTTGTCATGTCAGGGAACCAAAATCAGCATTTCTTTAAAACACGTTTTTTTTCTTGATTTTTTGAGGACTGTCAAATAATGTGCTGAACAATACCCGCACATACATTTAAACTAAACAGCCGAATTTTATATTCTGACATCCACAAGAGTAACTTAGCACGTAACTATATATTAGATTTATTTACACTGTTCTTCAAACTTTTATCACGATGAGAGCCAAACAAAATAACATTGCGGATAGTATTTCCTAGTATGTAACGTTGGAATAGTTGATTGTGATGAATTGACATTCTATGTGTCAAAAAACAATTTTTCATACAGCCTCTTGTAATCTTCACAACTTATTATTCTTGCACACGTTGTAATTCGATTTATTAAGCCATGAAGAAGATACCTTAAATTGTTTGCGCGCTGTGATAACTCAAAAAAGTACCACCCAACTAACCTGTACCACGCCACGCAACACACTGCAAACCGAACAACGCTGTTTTCACTTTCGATCCGTTTCGCGCTCTGCCACAAACTTCACTGCAAAAAGAAAACGATGCAAAAGTAGTGGCGAAGGTCAACGTCGTCTTTGTGCGTGGCTTTGAAGCAGAAGTTTGCAAAAAGAAACCACAGTAAAGCTAACACAAAAAATGGTAACAACCACCACCAATGCACCATCTCATGCTGGTGCGCGACTAGATTATTTGTGCTGCTCACCCCCAATATTCGTGCTCTCAAATACCGCACATTTGCTTCATTTGCCCCAGAGACCTTGGCCTGATTTTGGACCGCCGAAATATGATTATTTGCGCACGCAATCACACATACAAGCGACCGGCAACTTGGCCCCGAATCGTTAGCAACACCGCGTGTGCGAATCGCGAAACGCACTCACGCACCCCTTTTGCTATTGGATGCGTTCTTTCTCACACAACTAAACCACAGGAAAAAAAGCACTCTCTTTCCTGTATGAGGGTTCGTCACCGTCACCGTCACCGTCAAAACTAAACTCCTGAAAAATAAAACAACAACAAAAAAACACGATACAAAAACATAAACGATTCTTGTGAGACGATCGTACAAAAAAAATCCGCAACACACATACCATCATCAGCGTCTTCTTTCATCAAAATAGCATGCGCCAAAAAAAAAACGCACACGCATCCCCCAAACAAACACAAACCATGGGCACCGGGTTGTACACATCTCTATTCACTTGATCTAGGCCACCGCGACCACACTGCCTGCTATAATCTATACGCACTGCCCGTGCGTACCACTACAAGCGAGCGCGGGTGCGCACGCGGTCCCTGTCAGCGTGACCTACTTTGCGAGCAGACGCGCGAATTTTTGCCTACGCACCGGCATGGTACCGCGCGTTTGCAAACTCGCTGCCCCCTCCATACGCACGCACTCGACACATAATCTTACCAACCTCCCTCCGTTGTTCGCTGGGTGACTAACATCATAGACCGTGTGCTACGCAACAGCGATAAAGCGACCAAGCGACCAACGCACGGTGCGTGCGTACGCAAAGCGCGAGAAAGAGCGCGAGAGTTATGGCGAGCAGAAGGTATCGCGATTTTTTCAACATAGACCGCCACTTTTTGTGCGTATGGTTGAGAGTGAGTAGATGAGGGCAGAGGGTGGAACGAGGTGAGCGGGTGGGTCGCGCGAATCGAAGTTTGCAAAACGAATCCACCGCACTCAGCCGGTTTGCGAATGTGCGTGAAAAAGCACTCACAAGAAAAGCAAAAGTGAGAGACGCGCCGCGTGCCGACTGTTGCGTTGCGGTGAGAGAACGCATGACATTTGCGTACGATGCGTAAAGCCGCATGATGTGAGGGCTCGCTCACTCTCGCTCTGTGTGTCTTGCGTTATATGAGGTGAAGACTTTTGGTGCTCCACTTGGCAAAAGCATGCTATGATCGTCTAGGTTTAAGTGCTCTTTTATATCCGCTAAACATGACGGCGAATACAATGAGAATTACATTGAGAAATAGATGAAAATTATATTTATTTGCGTTTATTTTACTTATTAAACTAACCCCATTTTATTTTTCTATTCATCCTACAGAAATGGCCGAAGGTAATGGTGAGGTTGTAGAAGAGATGGCAAATCAAAAATCTGGCGAGGGTGGCGACGGCGAACGAACGCAGGACTACTCAAAGCTACTGGAATATGGATTAAACGTTATGGTGAGTACGGGATGCAATAATGATGGATATCAAGAAAAAAAAATCCACCATTTGACTCTTATTTACAGGTTGCCGGTCGGTTGGACGCCATCTACAAAACGGGCAAGCTTGCCCACTCGGAACTAGATGAGAGGGCGCTGGATGCGCTAAAGGAATTCCACGTAGAAGGTGCCTTGGATGTACTGGACCAGTTCCTAGACTCTAACCTCGAACATGTTTCGAACAAATCGGCGTTCCTCTGCGGTGTCATGAAAACGTACAGGTAAGCATGGGAACGGAAGGCGCTCGCACACTCGCCTTGTGAGACACCGGGATGTTAACGTCGGACCGCTTCCCTTTTCGCAGACAAAAAATTCGGGCCACACAACAAGGACAACCGGCACCTGCAGTCACAGTACAAGCGAAAGGGCCCGATGAGGAAAAAATTAAAGCAATTCTAGAGCGAACAGGATACACATTGGACGTCACCACAGGTACGTTTGGTGGACCTAATAGCTCCTTTTTGCTCTCTCGATGACTAACGTCTGTATCCTGCTATATCCCTTGCACTATCTCAATAGGGCAACGCAAATACGGTGGACCACCTCCGAACTGGACGGGCAACACGCCCGGGAACGGTTGCGAAGTGTTCTGTGGCAAAATACCAAAAGATATGTACGAGGACGAGCTGATCCCGCTGTTCGAAAAATGCGGTAAAATCTGGGACCTTCGGCTAATGATGGACCCGATGACCGGCACCAACCGGGGTTATGCCTTCGTTACCTTCACCTCACGGGACGCGGCCTCGAACGCCGTACGAGAGGTAAGTTGTTTTGGTTTGCGATTTATTCTTTGATTTGTTTTTTTTCTGTTTGTCTACGATCACACCTTCCTCCCGGGACTGCTCTACCCAACCCTGCTCCGAATTGTGGAGCACTGGGTCGTGTGTTGTGTTAAAAGATACCTGTATAATTATAACCCTTTTTCCAATGCTCCAGTTCTGCTCCCAACTCACCACGTTCTCTGGATAACCATCGCTCCATTTCACAATGCATATCCCGTCCTGTTTATATCGTTTGTCTCGAAACCTTTAGACACCTTCCAATACAATCCAGTTTTACGATCTTTCACGTTTCGTATAAAGAATCCCCTTTCTTATTTATTTGTTCCTTCTTGTAGTTTGTCTCTTAATGCTTTAGTTTTTTTTGTTTGAAACAAGCACAACAACTAGTTACAATTTTTGATATTATTTACACAATCCTTCTACCCTGTCCTAAACCAAAAACTGTTACCTTCTCCTTTAAAACGTATCCTTTTACAGTATTGTTTTTCGAATCCTCTGTTCTTGTTCCCCACATGCTCTCCTTCAACAACTCTTTTAGTATGTATCCAACCTACTACCCCTTTGTAGTTGCCTTTTTGTCAATATACGTTTGCGCACAACAGAAACAAACCGTTCCCTACTAATATACGATTGGAACATAAAAAGTATATGTAGTTCAAAATTTCGTTTTTGCGCTACATAACCACCAAACCAAACGAAATTAATTTTGCAAACATTTTTGATAAACTCGCAAAATTTTACGGACTCCCATCTGGCAGATCATGCTATAACAAAAAAAAAACAACTGCCCCCAACAAAAAAGTAAAAACTCAAGCAAAAGCAAAACATATCCCCTATAACATTATGCAATGGTGGACTTCTGTTTTTTGACAATGATGGTGTTGAGTAGAGGTGATTGGTAACTATTTTAATTATATATATTTATTTATTTATTACTTACTCGTAAATGTATGTCGTTGTTTATCGGTAGGAAACATTAGTGGGCTCCCTCTTCTTGTTTGTACTGCTTCACATATGATTGGAACAAAAGCATACTCCAACATTTGGCACTGCTGATTTAGTAATTGGAATCGTCAAAAACAAAAAAACAAAAACTGATTGATTTGCAACATTTACACACCAACGTATTTATTACCGCATGGAGGTGATTATAACTGCGTTTTGGGTGAAAAAGGAAAAGTTCTCATTTGGTAGGATTATTCTACACGAGTTATGGAAGACTTAGGCACCATGAGATAATGTTTCAGTTTCATTGTGAATTGCTGTTAGTTATCTACAATGTTGATAGCATTATGTTGTCCTTTTCGCTTTTAGCAAGATACATTTTTTTATATCCCCCCCAAACAACCAGCATAATGTACCGTTAGCTAACTCTTTTGATGCACCCTTCAACCTGGTATTGTTGCACTTTCCTAAGATGCATCGCGAAAGTTGAATAAAAAAAATTAAAAAAAGAAATGGCTTTTGATCCTTTCGGCCCAAACAGCATGCACCCCGCACCATCTGTGTCCGGTGGCATCATTTGGCGCACATGGTGCACATGCTCGTTTGTCACGTTTATTTGTTCGGGAAAAAAAAGAACGCATCATGCGGACTGACGCCAAACGAGTCAGCAAATGTAGCACACTTTTTTATCGGCTATCCGTGCGCCCGCTTAGTGTGCACGTGCCTCGCGCACGCCCTGTGCAGCAAACATGCGGATGGAGGAGAATTCTTCAAAATATGATTAATCCCTTCCGAACACACCCGGGACATACGGGACTGCTTTCTATAGTCGGGGTTGGGGACCGTATTGCAATATTGTAGAACGAACTTTTACCGATCCCCAGGCATCGACCGGAAGATATCGATCACACACCTCTCCGCCCGTATCCCTCGCAGGAGAATTTCTTTTTCGATTGCAAAAAAAATGCGATTTCCGCATACTTCCTGTTTTTCGTGCTGATGGTGCTGATGAAATAACGGTACCAAATCGGCTCTCCCTTGTACCATCGGCAATTAGGTTTCGAGAGAAAAAAAAACAAACAAACAAAAACTGCACACAAACCCAACCTCTCTTTGTTGGGTTTAAAGGTAGCACACCGAATGCAACCCCATATGATGCACTTCCGACCAAGACAAACCTAACGGCGTTTTCGCGTGTGTGTGTGTGTGTGTTTGTGCGCCATACGAACAGTAATCGGTTCCGGTTGCAATTCTGTGAACTGTGGAGAAAGGTTGCATTGGATGCGAACTTTCTCCCAACATTTGTCTCGTTGACCAGCTGCCGTTGCTGTTGGCCACCTTTTTTAAACCACCGGCTGCCGTTGGTTCGCAGTTCTTTTACTCTTCATATCGACACGATGTGCTGCCGTGTGTCGTCAAGAATTGCTAATGAATGCTCATCGGTTTGTTTTTTTTTTTTTTCGTGTTCGTAAAGAATGGCTTTTGGTGGTACCATTTGTTTTTTCTTCTGTGCCATTTTTTTGTTTTCACTTCTTCAAACTAAATACTTTATTTTGACGATGATACAGCTGCATCTGGGCCGGGTGCAGTTGATTACCGCTTTCAGCAGAATTATCCGTTTTGCGTTCCCCACCCGGATGCGAAAGGTGTGTATAATGCGATCGCTATCGAGGGCCTAAAGACACAAGCAGTGTAACTATTCCAGCAACGCTGGAAGTTGTCATAATTTAACGTGCGCAAAGAGAAGAACAATGTATAACCGTTTGATGATCGAATTTGAAACGGTATACCATCAAAGCTTAGTAAATAATGGTAGATCAGCTTATATAGAGCAGTGACAACTGATTTATTACGTTGTATAGTGGGAATGCGGGTTGCTGTATCTATTCTCTTCTCACAAGCATGATAGTAAGATAATTCCTAAGTCTCTTCGGTTTAATGACCATATTTAAATAGACTTAATTACTAGACATTCTAGCCCGCTCTTTTAACTTTTCCTTCTACTGTACTACACATATTCTTCGAACGCAATCAGTAACATGCGTTTTTAAGTTAAGCTTTAGGAATGTACTTTAGAACACACGTTTCACCAACTTTCTTTTCTGGTTCGTTCTCTACAAACTTTAGCCTTTGTTTAGATTATCATTTCTCCTTCCATCCACTGTCTATTGAATCAGTTCAAAATTTATCCACATCCTTCCCTTACACAACCGTGTACTCTCAACATTATACTCTCTGTTTCCCAATATTACCATCACCCGATATTATCTTTTCCATCCTGATCCAAACTCCCAACGGCGGTACCGGCCAGCTGTCGTGGCAACCGTTTGCCAAACACGGCTGGGTACGCCGGTCCGCCGCACCAATTCGGTCAAAATTGTTACATCTCTTATGTTCACCACATTATTTTTTTCATATCTGTTACCCCACAGCTCAATAATTATGAAATAAAGCCTGGCAATTGTTTGAAAATAAATGTAAGCGTGCCGAATCTGCGCCTCTTTGTAGGCAACATACCTAAATCTAAAGGAAAAGAAGAGATTTTAGATGAATTTGGTAAACTAACAGGTAAATCATGTTCAAAATTTTCTTATATTCTTTGTTTATTTATTTTTTATTTACTATTACTCTTTATTCTTTACTATTGTACTAAACAAAAAAAAACACACCGTTTTTTTTCTCGTTTACTTTTCTTCGTTTCCTCCGTTTTACTGTTGAGTTTCATTACGTTTTTTGAATACATTTTTGCTTTATTTTTTTAGTTTTTAATATTATTTTCCTACCTTTATCTATGCAATCGGACGAAGCCCGAAAGAGATATCAGCATCTTGTCTGCCCTACCGTTTAAGGAAGTTAACGAAACGAACTGTTACATTCTATGACGATATAGATCGTAAGAACGCTAGATAGCTGTTATGTTAAATGGTACTGAAATTTCAAACACACAACAATTTGAGAACAACCGATCACGCAAAGTTAAAAGAAACAGCCATTACTTTGTTCGACCCGTTCACATATAAGCTGTAAAGTTAAATGCTGGCTAAGATAAGAATTTTGCAGCGATATCAACCTCAACTATAAGGGAGGACTAGCGAGAGTTGTATGAATGATATTACAATTAGTTCGGAAAAGCTTTTCCATTCTCAAGACCCATGCAATCAGAAACATGCTTTGCTAGGTTTTGCAGGCTTATGCATTGTCGGAATTATTTTGGAATCATTTTCTCAAAAACTAACTTAAACAAATATTGCGACCACTTCTACGCTTCTCATACAGCCAGTAATCATAATCGTGTGAATATGAATCAATCATTTGATCGCATACAATCTTCTTCTGTCTTTTTTTTTTTGTATTGAGACGCAGCGTTTGGAGCTGTATTGATTGCCGAATACCGAATACGCTAAGACATTTTCAGTCTATTTCTTCAACCGATGAACAGCTTATCAAGAGAACTTTCATACTCACAAAGCGTTAAAGTGAACCTCCACGGTATCCA
Source organism: Anopheles maculipalpis (assembly GCF_943734695.1). Classification (NCBI taxonomy): domain Eukaryota; kingdom Metazoa; phylum Arthropoda; class Insecta; order Diptera; family Culicidae; genus Anopheles; species Anopheles maculipalpis. Next base: position 26,842,000 of record NC_064871.1, on the reverse strand, counting down.
GCTTCAACCAGCATTCGGCGACAGTTTTTCTTTCAATTTGTTTTTAAATTTTCATCTCCAGTGCCCAATGGTTTCATCAGTACAGACACAAACACAGTTGGTAGTTGAGTGTGCAGAAGTTTTGTGTTACACGTGTTTCATCATCTTTATTTATTACTCGTACACGTTCACTATGCGTCCTGTCCCTTGTCTTCAGCATACTCTAATCACCTCATAAAGCTCGTTTCACACTTACACCGATCATCGATTCAACAACACCGCAAGCGTTTTTTTTTTTTACGTTCATGGGCTAAACGATCATACTTCTTTCATTGCCAGTTGACGAGGAGGAGTTTTTGTTCTGTTTTCTACATGTAATTTTAAAATATTTTATGTGTATTGTTCTTAATCAACTATGCGCGATGGCTTTCGTTAGCTCGTTTCTATTCTGCACTCTGTGAATAACAAATATTGTTGCTAACAATAGTTTTTCGTTGTTTACATCTTGTGGCCAATCAACACATCGTTTTTCGTTTGCTTCATTTTGGTGTTTGAATACACAACATTACGAACGGCGTTATTGTAAAATATCTCCAGTCATTATATATTTTTGAAAATGTATACAAAACAGCCTCAAGAGGTTCGAAAAAAAAGAGCAAAATTTTACCAATACCATATGTGCGAAAAATACGTATATTTGCTTGATTTATTTAATTGTTTTGCGCTACATCGTTTCATCTCATCGCTATCCAATATGAAACAGCAGTAGGATAACATCATCTTTCAAAAAAAAATCCTCTCCATTCCAGTCATTCCATAGTTTTTTTTTTATTTTAATTTAAATTTACTCAAGTTTTATCCTTCAATTATTTTTTGTTTTAGTCCATACCATCAGCTTATAACTTTTAATCAAATCATCCACTTGTTATCATTCCAAAGAAACAATTAAACATCCATGGCGCTATTTATCATACCTTTCCCACATTCACACACTTTTTTTTTTCGTCTACTTTATGCCACCCAACAACGCAGTCATATTTATTTGTTATCTGCTTCATCTGTACTACATTCATTTCAACACTGCTAGCGATATAGAATTTTTCTTTTCCTTTTCCACATTCAAAACATGTACTATATCATGGTCTTTTTTTTACCACAAACCAAAAAAAAAAAATCTTCCCCGAAAGCAGCAATTACCAATAATTATTGTACATCAACAGAAGTGAATGAAATGTCTCTCTCTCTTTCTCTTCCAAATAAAAAACCAAAAACAAAAACCTCCCAAATCATCTTCACCGCGATATCCGCTTCCAGCTGAATGATTATGAAATTCGGAATGGCAAAAAGATTGGTGTAACGATATCGTTTAACAATCACCGACTGTTTGTCGGCAATATTCCTAAGAATAGAGATCGCGATGAGTTGTTAGAGGAATTTGCGAAACATGCACGTAAGTTTCAAACGGCCGATACGGAACGACGGGAAAAAAAGTTTTCCCCTCCCCCTAATTTAAAGTTAGTTACACACCACACTTTCGAACCGACCGAGCAGTTGATTTGCCGAGAATTTCTAATACTATAACGACCGATACACACAGTAGAATATGTAGCTTGTAATAAGCAAGAGATTTACATCCAAAACTACACTACGCAAGAAGAATGTTGATCTCTGTGTCTGTTGCCCACATTCGGAACATTGGGATGCGCGCGTGTGTGTGTGTGTGGTAGACTTGTGGCATTGGCATATAATTGACGGAAGCACGACTTTGAACACCTTTTTCTCCAAAAATCGCTCGATAGTAAATTGGCATCTTCCTAAACAAAACTACAACAGAAACCTGCTGTTCGAGAAAACAACAACAACCACCGGGCGAATCAGTAGTAGGGTTGATACCTACAGGAAATTGTAAAACTCATCAATTTGTTTCTTTTATCTATTTACATAGCTTTCAATACTCCCCGCTGATTGCTCACAAGACCAAACAAAAATAAAAAAAAAACACATCATTTGGGTCGAACCCTCCGAACATGTATTCTCATTGGCGATAGGAATTGGCATTATTGGATTTTGATTGTTGTTTTCTTGTTTCATTGCATTGCCTTATTACACTTTTTCGTGTTTTGTGGTTTTTATTCATCTTTGTTTTTTTTCTTATTCGAACGAATGTGTTTCAATTGGTTTTTATTTAAATTATTACATTGGTTTTACCGCATTTGATAGAGTTTAATGTAACAAATGAAAATTACAAAACATAATTGCATCCAGGACGAAATGAAAAACGAACAACCAACTCGGCAGTGTGTGTATGTGTGTGTGTGTTGAATGCATTCTTCAATCTGTACGCATTGATTTTTCTTTTTGGCGTGATAATTGTGTGATAAAAATTCTAGTGCCTGTGTGTTTTTTTTTAGCGAGTGAAGTTGTGTTTTATACTTACTTTTTCCCTTCCCTTATTTGCTTGCCGCTCAACACATGCCACCATCGGCTTAACGCTAATGCTAACGTGTTTGTCTGCCAGCTCGCAATGCTCGCAGAGTAAATCGATCCCACAGAAGCTCTTGGTTTTTCGTCGTTCACCTTTCGTCTGTTTGCGTGATTATTGTGAGTGCGTGTGTGTGTGTGTTCTCAAAATTTGTATGCAAAATTTGAAATTTCTTGTCAAAACTGTAAATTATTGCAACATTCCAACAGTAAAGCTCGCTGTACTAACGAACCACGCAACGGCACGTGTGCCCTCCGAATCAGTCGTGGAACGTGTCTTGGCACACGTGCCGTTACGTAGAACGTTAGTAGAGTACACGGATAGCGAATCGGTTGCACAAAACTACGACAAGGAAACGTAACGTGACAGTAGGGTTATGAAAAATTCTTTCAGCGACTATAACCGTGCCAAAGGAAAAAGAAAAATAAATTTAAATCTACATACAAATTCAAAATTTCCATTCCCCTCAGTTCTGTAGCTTCACAATTTCCACGTTAAAACGATACGGAATCCAAAACGCAAGGAAATCTACAAAAGAAAAGAAAAAATACATTCAAATTCATTTGCCAAAATCAAAGTAGCCTAGATTAGAACGCCCTAACGCACGGTTGGCTCTACGTGAAGCGCAACTCGCGGATGCGGAATTTTGTTGGACAATCTGAAACGAGGTAAAATAATTGGACACTGCTGTGACAACAATTATGTTCGATTGAAAAGCGTTCAATTGGTCAACCCTTTTGGCAATCATAGAATTGTCTGGCTACAGTACCAAGTAAAACCAAACAACACATACCACCTCCGAATATCTGGTCCGTCCTTTACACCCAAGTCTTACGCTGTGCCGACGGAGAGATTCCTTTAGCGGTTTAATCGATCGCAAAATTAAATGCTCCTAGTGTACTGTACAAATCAGGCTCCCGGATTAGCTTTGCAACTTAACTGAGGGATTTGACGGATCCTGGTGTATATCAGCACGTAAATAGCGTACCCGGCCCTTCCTCGATTATCCACCAAATGCTGATGAATTCGGTTTTGCACTCCAATTTGAAATGAATGCCCCCTATACTAGCTTACTCAAATATAGTTCTGCTCGGCCATCTGGATACTCATTTGGTGTTGCTCCCTCTCTGGGCTCCCTCTCCGCCCCCGATACGTTATAATGACTGGAGACCGTACAGCTTACCATGCAGCATATTTCTCAGCAAAACACCACCATCGCACCAGTTGTTTTGTTATAGATGGAGACCGTTTGCTTTGAAGTCGTAGTTTGACAGTGATATTCGGTTCTTCCCTCTTTGTGTTTTGTTTTACACTTTATTTTACAGTGGTGTGTTGTAAATGCTTTACCCTACTTTTTCCGTCTAGTATAACTATCATGTGTACAGGATGAGTCTTTGTTTTTTTTTTTTTTTTGTTAGCCACCTATTGTGCTCTCCCCCCTAGCCCAACCATGCCAACCCCAACTCTATCTTTCTCTCTTCACTGTCTCTTTCTATATCTTATCTCAAGCTGTCTTTTCCCAGTGAACCTATCCTTAATCGTACATTTTTTTTAACATAAATGTTTTCAACTGTTCACTTTTTCTGTAACATTTTGAAAAAAAAACTTAAACAACTTTAAAGATCTTGTACCCATATTACCTCTTTTTAACCAATACACTTCAATTTCCTATCTCCAAACCATACAGAAACAACACCATCACCAAATATATTGTTCTTTTCGTTTGTCTCTCTTTCTCTCTCACATACTCTCTGTCTCTATCTCTCTCCAGTTTTTATTGTTTTCCATTACCAGAATCCCCACACATGTGTATGTTGTGTATGAGTATTGTTTTTTTTAAAAAGAAAATCAACCCCTGTCCAATTCTAGGATAAGTGTGTGAGGAAATGCGTTCGTTGAGGTGCATACTCCTAGCAATCCGCTAATCAGTTAACATATTTTGGCAAATGAATTTGGCAAACTGCTGTGACAAAAATGTAACAAATTCAAATTCAACCCAACACGAAATCGTTTGTGAAGCAAAATAAGTACCAAAACTATAACTAAATACTGTCCACTGGATTCTATTTTGTACCCTTGCAAGTGGAGCGAATCGGAACTGAGGGTTTGTGGTCTCTAGTAGGGTGAATCAGTGTGTTTTCGTCACGAATCAGGCAAACAGAATCGGTACCGCAATCTGGTTCAACCAAACAATGCTAATGATGCTCAACGGAAATTTAACAAAAATAACTTTTAAAAACCATCTCAAAAACACACTGATCTTAGTTGAAGTAAGCAGTGGAAAGTTTTGCTTGAAATTTGCAACTCAGCTCAGTTTACAAATGGTAGACTACTAAAACCAAATAATCAACAAAAAAAAAAAGGAAACAATTAGGAAACGAAGAATTTCTACTCTTAACCTCTAGTCGTAAACTTTTTCAATCTCCTAGCCTTGTATGCATTAAGATATGCTCAAGTTGTTTATCGAAATATGGTATACCGATACTAATATGCTTTCTTTTCTTCTATTTGTTTTCCCTCCTTCTCGCGTGATATCATTGCTCTGATCTGGTGAATTGATATGTCACATCCCGTCCCCGTAAACAAAAAAAAACAAAAAAATCACTCCAAAAACGCAAACCTCCAAAAACATGCTATCTAAAACTATTACAGCGGGACTTGTGGAGGTAATTATTTATAGCTCACCAGACGACAAGAAAAAGAACCGAGGTTTCTGCTTCCTCGAGTACGAATCACACAAGGCAGCCTCTTTGGCGAAGCGGCGACTAGGCACCGGACGAATAAAGGTAATGGGGGCTTTAAACAGTTTGTTCGCACAATACGGCAAATTCTCATTTTATTCTTTAATATTTTTTTTTCGAGCAGGTATGGAATTGTGATATAATAGTAGACTGGGCCGATCCACAGGAGGAACCGGACGAACAAACGATGAGCAAGGTCAAAGTATTATACGTACGAAACCTAACACAAGACACGAGCGAAGAAAAACTGAAGGTAGGGAAGACGGATGCGCTGAAAAGAATGACTACATACGGTCACTACATTTTACATTGCTTTCCACACCTTGCAGGAAAGTTTCGAGCAGTTCGGTCGTGTGGAGCGAGTGAAGAAGATTAAAGACTACGCATTTGTTCACTTCGAGGATCGCGACAATGCCGTGAAAGCAATGAAGGATCTGGATGGCAAAGAGATCGGTGGATCTAACATAGAAGTAAGTATTTGGCATGATGGGATCTTTGCTCCCTTGGTACAGGTTCTAATATTGTTCCCATTTTCATCCACATTCATCTCACAGGTATCGCTAGCGAAACCCCCGTCCGACAAAAAGAAAAAGGAAGAAATACTACGAGCTCGCGAAAGGCGCATGACGCAGTTTCTGCAGACTAGAATAGGATTGGTGAAGTAAGTGTTGGGTTCGATCAGTACATACACCGTTGAAAGTTTATTAATACAACAAAGAAATACAACAAGTAGTTACAAATATGATTGCAAATTAACCACTGTATCTTACCGTCCTCTTTACCCTCCCTAGTACGGTTCCATCGTTTCCCAGTATGTCGCCGCAGCACGCCGGCATGATGGCCAGTGCGATGCCACCGATGCGAGTGCCTAGCGGACCGGGAGGTCCACGTGCTCCGATGCGGGGTGGCCCGATGGGCGGTCGGGGCGAGTACGGTAAGTGAACAGAAAACTCTCCCTCATATTTATACTCTTTTAATCCAAAAACTACACACCGAAAAATCAAACCTTTTTCCCACCAAACAAAACACACAATCTATCTGTACTTTTTTGTGCCGTACAATTGGCAGTATTGTTTACCATCATACTCCCGTTAAAAAAAAAACCTTCGTAGTGATATCTATAATATCGTAATCATCGAAAATCGACTGTTACCATTGGAACCCTAGAATGTTGCAACTATTGTACCTTAAATTAGTTAAAACGTATGAACGGAAAGCAAATCAAAAGCAAAATGGCTCCGAAAAATGTTGGCGCAAATGAACCGAATTAGAAATTGCATTGCATAAATCATTTATTACATACACGCGCGTGTGCATTGCGCGTTTTAGTTTGCTGTCCTAATGCGATGTAAATGCAAATGTTGAACGATTGCAGTAGATACCAGCAAGAGACAAAAATCAATAAGGCAATAATATAACATCCCCCGGATTGACTGAACACAGCATAAACAAAACTAAGCGAGAAAGAAACAGTAACTTTGTGTACATTTGACTTGCTACTTGTGTACTAGCGCCAAAAGACAACGAATAAGTAACAAAATCCTTGATTAGCTCCTAAATGGTTCAAAATTATCTTGTATCTTCTCTCTACTGCCTAACGCTATACTACCGTCACAATGCTCCAAATCAAATCAATAGCAATTCGAGACTGGATACTACAAAATTAGACCGTTGAAAAGCAAAAGCACACATAAAAACAAAGCAAAAACAAAACTGAGGAAAAATTATTAGGAACTTGTTGTTGATATACAAAATGCTAGCAAAAGCAAAACAAAAATAATCGTTTGTTTTATGTAACGCTCTGTTTGGTTTTTGATACATTCGTTTCATTTCTATCTTTTATTGTGTATTTCTTTTTTTCCTTTCATATGTTTAAGTTGTGTTTAATTCGTACTTGTTAACGTCCCAGTTGTGAGAGAACTTGTACAGTGATACAAACATGTTTTGCAGTAGTTGTACAAAGCAATAACTAATGCAAGTTGAACATGAAGTTTGCAATATGTTTCTTTATATCTTTCATTTCAACTGTGCTCCTCTCAAAAGGATCTAGTCCGTTTGCATGTCTACCCATAAACCTATACCCCCGATAGCATTTTTGTCCAGCATTATCTGGATCTTTTACATTAAACTATTTCCTCTGTGATCCTACAGTAAAGAAAACCTCCAGGCACAGCAAAACATTGGACTTTCAGCATTTGTGAGTCGATGTTTAAAATTTCGGACGAATGTCACCAACGTCTAGAACCCGTATATATAGACCAGTAGACTGTAAATCTTCCATGTTCAACTTCATGTCAGGAAACTCTCCGTTCCGGCCTAACAATAACTCCCATTTTGCTAAGGGAAAGCAAATTGCATATACTGCATGATAATTTTTTTATTGTTTTTAATTGACGATCGCAATTGACGTGACCAAATCCGTTCACACCACACGCAAAAACAAAACCTAGTATCTAAAACTAAGAAACTGTTGTTGTTTATTATATTATACCTTTTGCAATGAGAAGCGTATGTTCTACCGAGCAAAAATGCAATCAAAACGAGCAATCAAACATATCAAAAGTAGCTGTGTTACGTAGGTATATGATGTGCCAAGATTGTAAAACATTTGTAAATATAGTTCGAGCTCTCTCTCTCTATTTCTCCTCCCACCCCCCCCCCCCCCCCCTACCCCTTATGCTGTAGCAGTAAACACTTAGCAACACTTTTAGGTAGGAAAAACCAACTACATAGCGCGTATCAATGCTGGAAGTAACTATGTTTAACGAGAAAACGTTGAGTTGACAACTTTTCAACACCGCTTCACTCTCCATAACAGCATAATACCTCTTTTATCCCTTCTGGAAGATACGGAACGCACAACGTGTCCAAAAGAGGAAACCTTTCGAGCAATTAAACTGAGTATGGCTAAGGTTGCACTTAATGCTCCTCAAGCTAGATGGATAAACAAATTAAGAACTTAAGAAACTAAGTGCAAAAACTAATGAAACACAATGGAAGCGACCGATTAGCTTCGAGAGAATAATATATAGCACTCTACTTTGCCTATTTTCGTTATTTTTCTTTTCACATTTTCACTAAAAGAATGCTACATTTCCACCTTTGCATCATCAAACCATGGCATTTATCCAGCCGGCGAGTCTACTACTGTAGTGGTTCATATATTATCAAGACGTAGCTGTAATGTGTGTATTGCATGAGTAGATTTTATCTCCCCCATTTACCTTTACTACAATTTATGCAAAATGCGCTCCAAAACCATATCGATCAGTTGTATTTAGTTTGGGTTTGGGTGTGCAACTAGGTGCACAACTAGCTGAAATACTGAAAAGAAGGGATCAAATACAACCGAACGATTAGTTTGCCAAGTAGGTTTTAAGAACACTCCCAACATGTATGTTTTGGGTAAGTAATTTTTCTTGTACAAACACATACGGCTCTACCGTGTTTCCGTACACTTTGCGTAGTCAAGCAAGTAGATCATTTAGAGTGGTGCTCCCGTCGAGCCATTTTAAGGGGTTCTCGCTTATGAGTTCATTTAAGTCCTTTGTTTTACGATTTCGTTTGGTATATTTCCTTGTTTCGTTGAACGTACCGTCTATAGTTTTACTCATTGGTGTAAAATGTTACGTTACGAACATTAGAGACTGCAAACAAACACTCCACAAAAAAAAATTAAAACAAACAAGGTGGGAGAAGACAACAACACGCTATATCATGTACCCTCTAAATTGTGGCAAAACCTCTGTAGCTCGGTTGAAAACTCTAGTTCGGATTTCTTTCTGCATTTCATGTTTCAAAATTCGAAATTTCCTTTTGTAGACAAAATTTTTTCCACTGTACGCCAACTGCAAAATCATATGCGCAAACTATGCCAATCTAAATTCTACATTTTAGGACCAAACTGCGGGCAAAATTTCCCCTTTCGCTATGAAAAGTACAGGCCACATTGTTCACCACGTGCACTGTCGCGCATGGACGTAACGCTGAGGGCATGCCGGCACCAACAGCGACAGCATCTAAAACATGACCAACAAGATGTGTATAGTAGTGCACACCACTGCTCTAAATTTGCAAATCGACTCCAATCCGATCCGTATCACCGTTACGTTCATGGCAGTACGATGCTGAGTACCACACAAACCATGTTGAATGAAGCGAGTGCATCATTAGTTGTTTTCCATTTTGATCTGTGTTTCTATTTTCCAATTTCTTTTGATTTCTGTCGTCTTTTTACACATGCAACTGTGGGGTTTACCGCTCCGCTAACTTCTCTGGCCCACGGTGTCGTTCGATTACTTGCGATGCCTTTAATTTAAACAAACTGTACAAAAATGCATTCATGCAATCCAAAACTAAAACATGCAACTCACGTGGCTACTCATCTCACGGTTGGACATACGTGCACGGTACTGGATGGGGATTCGACTAACGTTTGCCTTACACACACTTTGCCGTGCCTTATACACAACTACACATGAAAAAATGGACTCCAAAAAATACGTTAAATCTTTCGAACTACTACACACTTTCGGCCCCCTTGGACACCAACACTCACTGGGACGGACGCAGAGCACGATTACGATGCGTACGGGTATGCGGATTATACGCACCGGAGCATGGGATCCTCCGGGTATTACGAGGCATCCTCGTATTACGACGACTTTTACCGAGGCGGCGGTTGTTACGGTGATGCCGGCGAGTATTATCTCGACTACGCGTCGAGTGCGACGGCGGCGGCGGCTGCGGCAGCTGCTGCGGCTGCCGCCGCCGCCGCATTTTCCACCGGTCCCGGGCACCATCATCATCACCATCACGCACCTTCGCATCATCACAGTCACCACAGTCACAACTATCATCATCACCATCATCACCATAGTGCCGCTGCCGCTGCAGCCGTTGCCGCCGCCGGTGCTCGCAACAGTAGTGCGATGGGTGTGCTCGGACGACGGTTGAAACTGTTCTAAAGCGCCTGGCAGCCGCAAGCCACCATATAATTGCCACCACAGCCCGCGGCGAGCGTTATCCAACATCGTGAGACGAATCAGGACGAAAGGGTACTACTAGGGTACGCTGTTGTGTGTCAACACACAAACACACACTTACCATTGCCGAAACTTGCCTTATAGAGCCTATAGAGCGTATGTACGGTGTATGTGCAAACAACGTCACCAATTTTCTGATTTGAGCGAAGCACCCGACGTGTTGTTCATTCGCCGTTTAAGGAAGAAAACAATCATTCATGCAATACACAGATTCATTGTTTTGATGGCTCGACCCTCGTTTGTTTGAGCCAACCAAATCAAAAGGAAAAAGCAAGCCTAGCTCGTTACATGATATGCCGTTCCGCCGTAGATGCTGGAGTAATATTTCCACTTTTTAAACGCTTTCTAGCTACCGTCCTAGTTGACAGTTTCTGCTTTATACCGCTTTTAGTTACTAATTGGCTTTTTAGTTCGGTTTTCTTTTTAATTAATTCCCAACTAACGTTGCATTTCTTATTTTTATTAATGTTTAATGTTATTTTTCTTCCTTCCTTCCTTTTAAGATGCAATTCAGTGTTGCAATAATGCTTCTTCATGTAATGATAGAGCTCCCCTTATTAACATGTGTCTTAGTTTTGATCTACTGCATTAAGCTTTCTCATTCTACGAAATCAAATTAAGCACTTTTCTCCCCCTTTTTGGCATACGTTTTAATTCAACTAATCAAATTTTAACCATTTTTTCGGCAAAACTAATAACATTTTTCGAGAAAAAAAACACACACATACACAAATACTATTTCGGCATCATAAAGAAACTGGACTCTTTTTAGTTCGTTGTGAAAAAAGCACACTTTTGGAAAAAAAAAATATGTTAGGACAAGTTGATACTCAAGCACATCCTTTGGTGGAAACTGGTACAACTTTATGCGTTGTTTTCTTTTCAAACACAAAAACCAGCCATAGGGCACAGACCATGTTACAAAGTATGTTAATTTGCGGAAGCTTTCGTTTTCCATGAAACGATCATTTCCGCTTTCTGTAGGAAAAGCGTAGGGTCTGCAGGCAATTATTTAAGTGTTGATGATTAATTTATGTTTCGTTCCTTTTTTATATTTCTAACGCGTTTTTTGCTTTTTTTCTTTTTCGTTCTCTTTTCTTTTATGTTAAATATCCCTCCCCCTACTTTCAAATCGTCCCGCCTCTTTACTGTTTTGCAACGATACAATCAATGCCATGTAACGTGAAAACTGTAAAACCCAAACAAACTTACACGCGTATTGTGTATGTTTGTGTGGAATCGGGCCACCGATGGGTGGTGTTGTTGTTGCGTTAAACGCGTAAATACACGAAACAATCGTTAAACTCTTCTACAACAAACAAAACCAACAAAAAACCAATGATCTCCACACTGCAATGCATTGTTAAAAACCGGTTCAACATACTGCGTGCGAATCACAACGTGTCTAACAACACATCTTCCACTCCACAACACACATACTCGATCGTCTTCATCGTCATCTGGACCAAAAACCCGTAAACCAAACGCCCAAACAAATAACAAACAACTACGACTACATCGTGTGAATTGTACGATCGCGTGGATATGACGCCAATGCATTATAATTACAATCGGTACAAAAAATACGAAAATCTGTGTTTACGTGGATACGCATACGATCAACGAACGACACTGCGGAAACATACTAATGATTGCTGTTGAAAACCGTTGTAAAATTTTAAATCGTAAACCGATAACTACCGATCAACGTTATTCATCGTTGCCCTGAAACCATGCGATACCTCAAAAACACGTAAAACTGAATGAACAACAACATAAAACCACAAAACAAAACAAACAAACAAACAAAAAAACCGACAACATTCGCGTGCTCCCTCGTTCGCAAATTCCCTCTGCAGGAGGATGGTCATGGACGTGGAACCATGGCACATGGCCGAATCGCTGGGCACCTTGGCAACAACAGCCACCAGGCGGCCCCACCGGGTCAGCCAGTGGGCACCGCGGGGGTTCAGGAACAAGTCGCGGGGGCGGTGGCCCATGGGCTGGGTCAAACTCGTCCCAGCGTGCTTGGCACTCTGCGCGTCAAACCAAATATACCAGGTGAGGACGGCCCCAGTCTTAAGCGAAAATACGTAACCGCACACACGCACACACATTAACGGTAATTTAAAGCATACAGACAAACAAACAAAATAAAATCCCGTCTTACGCACAGTAACTAGTAAATTTAAACAACGATACACTGAATATTGTGTGTTACGGAAATAAAAAAAAAAATTGAGACGTCATCGCCCGTCATCCAACTACTATATCGACGCGTACTGCTCATAGCTCTAGATCGTACCCAACAGCCGATGTTCAATCGATAAAGCAGCGACAGCTCCAACATGGAACAACTGATATGTCTGTCTGTGTGCGTGTCTGTAGTATTCAGAATTAGTCCTATTCTATATTAATCTTAGCATTGCTCGTAAGGATTACTGCCAATTCAGTGTAATATTCTTCTTTGTCAATTCCTATTCGTTTTAAGGCGCGGCATGTTTTTTCCCCCTGTCCGCTGCGTGTTATATGCAGTTTGCGCATCAATGCAGGTTAAAGTCAATGCTAAATAGATAGAGTTTTTTTGTATGTATTTAAGAACGAACTACACAGTAATACAGCAATAGAACGATGCAAACATGAACGGTGGATAGGTATGTGTGTGTGAGTGTGTATCCACCAATCGCTAATATCGATGCGATCGTTTTTGTTTTCTTTTGGTTTTTTCTCATCCCTACGGATTTAGGTACGGATTGTAGGTTCAAATTTGATGCTAAACTTTCACCATGAAAAAAAAAGTAGCACCACATAATTACTATCCATGTTACAAATTTGTTTCCTCCTTTTTTGCTATTTTTGCATACAATTTGTTTTATTCAATTTTGCATCGTTTGATTCAATTGTTTTATTTTCTTAATATTCTACTTTTGTTTACTCGATTGATTGTGAACGCATATTACGATTGTTTTGTTTCTATTTCATTGTGATTAGTTCGCCATTAGATGATTAAGTCTGTTGTATTTGCATTACTCGTTTATGAGAAAATTCAATTGTTATACTTGATAATCGTGTAATCATTACATCTATGTTTTTTTTTTTTTCGGAATGTTACTGCACACATGTTTGAACTTTCGTTTCATTATCGTTTAATAAATTCGTCGTAAAATTGGAAGGGCTAGAAATATATTTAACAATAATTGAAAAACATAAAAGAATGGATCCATGGATTACGGGCAAGTTATGCCAACAAAATGTACTGTTTATGAATAGAACCAACCTTTAAAGCAAGGATACTTTACGCATCTCTCTCTTCGGCAATTGTTAGGGTTTATGCATTAATAGCACTAAAAGTGGAAGACCATAAAACAAAACTAGGACATAACATAGTTCTATAGTTCGATCCTAAATTGAAAGCAGCGAAACACATAACTAAAGCAAAAGAAACAGAAATGCATTCATGCAATGCAATGCATTGACGAAGCGAAGAATTAAGCGATTTTGCGTTAAAATGTGGTCGTCTTATATTAATTAAACATATAAAACATATCGTAAGGAAGGGTCTCTAAATAGTTAGAGAAATACTAGAGAATATAACATTATGTGTGTGAGGGCAGCAATAGAATCGATTAGTATTTATAGGTCTGATACAAGAACGAAGCAGAATAGCAATATTATTAACTGCTAAATAACTGCTAAATAGTATCAACAGAATTTAACGCATAACATTGATTACGGAAAGGAGAGGTTCATATACTCTATGTAGGGAAAAGAACAATCTTCTATAATGGTATACATATTCTCCAATTACTCCCTTCAAACGTCACACTGTCTTTCAGGAATAATTTCTAAGAATAAATGTGACGCTGTCGGTTTCATAGTTTCTTTCACAAAGCATAATGTCTGGTAAGGCATTATAATGAACAAATATCATTCAAAACATGGCTTCTTTTCGAATCTTGACGTAATAAGCGAACTACTTAACTTCTTTCTTTTCTTAGTGTATGTTATTCTTCCGTTTGTCACATTTTCCGTTGATTTTTCCAAACATTGATCTTATCTTCTTGCATTATGATTTGACAACCAGAAAAAAAAAGCTGATCAAACCTCTATTTTAACAAGTATTGTAAATCCTCTGCGTTCAATCTGCCGGCCCGACCCTTTTATAACATTTTGGGGACTTTTTAACGTCATAAGCATTACGTCATTTTGCAACACTTGACACATTCAATGAATCACAAAATGAAGAATCAAGAAATCGATATGAACAGCACTAACATTTTTTAGATAACAACTCTAATCGATATTTGTGCGTATTTTAATGCTTTCTTCCTTCTCTACTCCCCTGCCCCAAAGTTACATATATGCTGCACATGACACAATCGCTTTTTATTATCATATTAACCAATCACTTCCTCAGGAATAGGAAACACTTCTCCGCTCTACCCTAATCGTTCAATAACAGCTGATTAAAAAAAATATATATCTATACATTTGAACGAAACAACAAAGCTAGGGGGAAAATAAACCAGAGCTATAGTGTATGGAATGTTTGACCGAGGAACGAGTAACACACTTCTCATTTCTAATAGTATAAACAAATAATAAACAACAATAGTTTACAAACGATGGAGATACTATCCGCAAATTCTGTCTACTGAAAGTAAATCAAGCAATCTGTGCAAGACCATCTGCACAAGCAGATACCGCTTAACTGTGGGATAATGCGGCACTATTAATACTAATCGATTCGATAGCTAAGATAAGAGGATAGAGCGATAAGCTTATGATTAAACACAGCACGAGACAAGACGACACGAATCAGTGGTAGAGACCTATTTAAAGTTTTGATTTGTTTTCTTATTTTATTTTCTTTGCAAACTACTATTCTTTGCGCAAGTTAACCAAGATGTATAGGGCAGGTTTACACATAAGACACAAAATTTGTACCTTTAGTAGCAATGCAAATATGTATTATGTACAACGGAAATATCGACAACAATAAAGTGACAAGAAAATAGACTTGCTTTCTTTACGTCACCACTTGGTTGGTTACAAGGTAACGCAACAAAAATGCCGAAGAGAGTTGAACCGGTTAAATCTAGAGGAACAGATCCAAAAACAAAGCAAAGCAAGCAAACGAAAGTTGTTCGGTGGAGATAAAGTTCAATCAAAAAATGAGACCCTTGGAGCAAGACTTGCAAAGTTTGTAAAGCTGCAAAGATTCTTTCGTTTTATCCCTTTCCTTGATTTGTTCTGTTACCAGTTTTACAAGACATTCGGATACAGCATCTCTTTAGAAACATCTTGTTGTTAAATTAGTTTTTGGTAGTAGCCTATCTTTTGCATCTGTTACAAGCCTCTTTTGCAACAAATATTTGACGGTTTCTTTATATTCACTATCAAAGGTAAGTAGTTTCGAATTTAACTTTTTAGTACATTTTTATAAGTGAGTTTTTTAAAATCACTATTAGCAGTCATGTGTGTTGATGTTTCTAGCACTCGCGAATTGGAACAGAGAGAGAGATACTGTATCCGTTGTTGTAAACGCATTTGCAAACACAGTTTATCCTATCACAATAGTGTAACGATCATTATCCGTTTGTTTCTTTTTTATGTTTTGTTTCGTTTTATGGCACTTAAGTACAAAACATCTGGCTACAAAACCTGGCCAACATCTAATAGAAGATACCGGATTTTATGTGAACGCTCGAAATCCTCATCCGTATCCATCTCCAATATATTAGAAATCGTGCAAATGAAAATGACGAACGAGTTGAACAGATGAACATCAAACAAAACAGCTGGGTCCTTCGATGTGTATCTCCAGGAAAGAACAATATGGACGTAGAATCAATTTGTCTGGCTGTTTTGTTTCGCAATTATTCGGATTGTCACTCAGTTGCTTCAAAGAATTTGTACTGAATAAAATTAATCTTTCAAATATGAGAATTTCAATGACGAAGAGAGAAGATGTTAGGAGTAGACTAATATGGCATAAAAAAAAACCGATACCAATCAACCAACCGTAAGAATCTCGAAACTAATCAACGAAATAGAAACAAATACAATGTAATAATAGTACGTGCTTTAAACTGAAAACGAGTTGTACTTTACAACTCTTATTGGCGGCGTAAAATCGTTGCTCTCTATTCAACAGATGAAGCTTTGCCTTATTATCTAACTTTAGGCGCAATACGGTGCCGCTAATGGAGGCGCCTGGTAGCGCACTCATACATAAGATCGAAGAAACCGACTCAAGTCATTTATGAATCATTTCAACACCAGGAACCGATAAAAACGATCTAATTGGACAGTAATCCAGAGTCTGTATACAGTATTGCGTGAATTCATCTATCTTACCATAAGCAACGATGCGTATTTTTATTCTACAACGTATATACTAATGAACTGTTTTATCTCTTCCCTTTTCCCCCTCACCCTCGAATGCGATGCACCGCGTGGGCATCATGTTCGTCCAATCAGCAATCGGTAAGCGCAAATTCGAAGGAGGTCCTCACAATCAAGGGGACATAAAACGACGCTATGGAGCATTAGCAAATTTTGGTAATAACTGGGGCAGCCAACCATTGCCCCAGCAGCCACTAGGGGCAAACGGTGGAGAACAGTGGTACACCGACACCTACTCGGCGTGGAGCTAAACACACAAAATACCTACTTTTTTCCCCCAACAACACCCGTCGTCCGCAACTCATTTATAAAAAAAAAAACCCACCAACATTAAGCTACTGGTAAATTCGCTACTGCTCAGCAATAAATAAAAACCACGGTATCGGCGAATTTTGTGATGCGCTTTTGTTCGTAAAGGCAGGTGTCCACGGTAAGCGCGTTTAGTGTTAATTATGATGTACTCGACACCAAATTCTACTCTTTTACCCGTAAACTGTATTGATTGAGATAGGCATGCACACATATAATTCAAAATTTTGTTGAGAAGAAACTGAGGAAGCGAGAAAAAATCGGAATACAATGAAGAGATTAAAGCCACTAAGAAAAGGTTACAAAAAAAAGAGTATACAACACAACAATGTGTGACGAATACATTTTAAAGGAAGATTCGTGTGTGCATGTGTGCAGTAAGCGTGACGTTTAGAGAGGAGAGAGGAACATTACAAAATTAAGCGAAACAAAAACTGACTGATTTTATTCGTCGCACTATTCTAAAGAAACGTTCTCTCGGATAAAAGAAATTCTTGAATGCACTTTGAAATCATAAACTCTAGTATAGGTACCATTTCATAAACAGTTAGTGTCGAGAGTCAGCAGACAGCGCAAACGAAAAAGAGTTTTTTTTAAGGAAAAGGATACACGTGAAAAAAAGTAAAATAAATCAGTGCTAAAATTTAAACATTTAAAAGTAAACACAAAGACAGGGAAAAACGTTGTGCAGCAAGAAAGGAATGTTTTGTTGTGGTGTGAGTACGATAATGTACATAAAAAGATATTTTTCGGGAGTCTAGCAAGCAACAAAATTAATTGCGGATGAAAAGTATAATTCGAATGATTTCCCTTAAATCTCTATTACACCACCACTACTACCATTCGAAACCGTAGAGACAAATTGACGTAGGTTTTTTTTAGTATCCACAAAATAAAATGGTTTACTCGCGTTAAATAACTCCGCGCTGAGTGGGTTGGGTGTAGAAAGGCCACACGATAAACAGGATACGTGCGTGAAAAAAAAAATGAGTAGCAATTCAAAAGTATGATAATGCAAAACAAACATGAAATCGAGATCTCCACCGTTTTACAAAATCAATAAATCGCAAGAATAGATATGTAGATGCGCGCGCGTAACAAAACAAAGTGAAAATATTGCCTGCCCCCCAAGGCATAATTACCAATTATTTCTAATTGCTTGTGTGTAAGCTGAAGAACGTAGCGAGTGAGAGAGAGAGAAAGAGAAGGATTAGAGAGAGGAAAGGAGTGGCCAGCCACGGAGAAGGTGTGCGTGTGTGGGTGTTGTAGCAAATGGTGGCGCGGCATGATGTGCAGCCAGTGTAAAGGGATGTTAAATAAGCGTGATTAAGATTATTTTATCGATATATTTCAATTTTAATTTCGGACTAGTGTTTCGGATACTGTGAGTGAAGCAGGAAAAGTAACAACAAACGGCAAAAGAAGAAATTGGAAACACTTTTTTTTTCGGAAGTAAAAAATCCCAAGTCAGGCTAAACACTAAACTAAACAAACAAAAAAAAGTTAAACTGAAAAGCAAAAAACCGCAAAACTCTTATCGTGATAGTAAGTGAAGGTCGAGCATTCGATTGGTGAATTTTTTTTTTTAATGTTTCGTTAGTAAAAATCGTGAAAAGAGAAAAAAGTTTATTTTTGAGTTATGTGTTGAATTTTGTTTTGTATTGTTCTTGTTCCTCCAATTTAATTTTTTGAGACAAAACAAAGCGCAAAACATGTTCAGATGTTGCATTATATTGACAAGTGTGTATATAGAAAGCAAATGCAAAAATCGAATCAAAGTGAGGAGAAAGGAGAGAGAAAGAGAGCGAGAGAGAGAGAGAGAGAGAGAGAGAGAGAGAGCAAAGTTATCCGATTGATGAAAAAGGAAAATCGTCTGCACGGTGTGCGAAATCGTAATAACGAGCAGATAACATAACAACACACAGGAATGTTTTTTTGTTTTTGAAACTCGTTTTTTTTTTGTTTGTTCTTTCGAAGGAAAATATTTATATGTGTGTACATTCAAGGCCGATTCGACGAAAAAAAAACAGTAAAGTGAAACTGACCTTAAATCTGTGGTGTGATATATTCGGAAAAAGTCGAAAAAATTTAGCAGACAGAAAAGAAGCAGCAGAAACGATAGGCGAAGAACTGACAGTAAACGAAAATGAAACCAATCACGGTAAAAAAAGTGTAAATTTATATGATAAACCCATAGTGAGGGTATAAAGTTGATTCTAGGCTTATTTTTTGGTTGTATAAGTTTAAACGTAATGTGAAGGAAAAGCAAAGAAAAAGTAAACACAGTGTAGCAAACAAGGGAAAAAAGGAACGAAGAGAAGAAAGAGAAAAAAAACAGTTCAGCAAATAGTGTTCAAATTTATTGAGAAGAAAATGGAAAAATTTACAATTATAAAGTGATTAAATTTGTAATGTGGCATTCATTACGCGCGACAGAGCGAGCAAGTATTATTCGGGAGCGAAACAAAAAAAAACGTTATTCTGTGAAATTGGTGTGAATTGGCCAGCAAAACCAGCAAAAATTATGTCATCGGCCACGTTGTATGTGTGCAGTATCTTCGTTATGTTTTTTTTTTACTGTGCTGCGACCACCAGCGCTCTATCGCTAGCACACTAAGTGAACGGCGGTTAGGGCGATATAAAATTATGATCGGAAAATTAAGGAAAACTATTCCCGTGTTCATTAGGATGATTAGGATGATCAAAATTGTAAGCTGAATAACGAGTTTCTTTTTGTTTCGGAAAAAACAAGCAAACACACACACACAGCAGGTTTGGTAGAAGATAAAATTTCATGAGCAAAAAGCAAAATGGTAAAGTGATAGCATTGTTTAAAGAAAAAAAAAAGAAGGAAATACTCTCCAGGGACGAGTTTACAGAGTGCGTAACAGTGCGAATAATGAGAAAGAACGCAAAACAAAACAAAAACGAAAAAAAAAGGTGTATACATCAAGACAATATATTAGAACAAAACAGTGGTGTTTAAATGGAAGAAAAGAACCTAATAAGAAAAACGAAGCAGCACATCGTAAAGGCATAACAATGGATAAACTGAAGCACTGAAGAATGAGAGTGAAGGAGCTATAAAAGCTTCGAGGGTTTTTTTTTTTTGTTCTGTTCTGTTAGAAACGCATACTAGGAGGAATAATGTTTTTGCAATACAAGTGAATAACGTAAAGTGAAACGAACATTAAAATTATTATTATATATATACACACACACACGCGCGCAACTAATGCAAACTACAACGGAATGGATAGGAAAGCATATGTAAGCACACGATAGACCAAGCATAGCAAGGAAAGGTGTAAGGAAGAGCAGGGGAAAAAACCCATCATCAGGAAGAGTGTCCCATAGCGTCGGGAATGCTGCTGCTGCTGCTGCTGCTACTACTGCTGCAACATAGAAGGCTAAACACTGTTAGTTTTACGCAACACATACTGTCCCAACAACGAGGATTTTCTTTGTTTCCGTTTTTATTGTTGATACGCAAAAACCTTACCTACTGTCGTGGATAAATCTGTTATTTTACCTGCAACTTAAACAAAAAATAATATCGCAAGCATTTCTAGCGGACTAGAAATGCAAGATCAAGCGTGGGGCGTGGGCTTGAGAACACAGGAAACACACACACACACACAATGGATTACAGCAACAAACGGAAACCGAACTCCCGAACCTTATCGACTATTAGCATTGTATTTCACACTCATTTTTTTTTTTTTTTGTACTTCTATTGCCGCTTGATAACAAAACAAACACAAAAACCTTTCAATAGCAACACCTAACAAAGAATAATTTTAAAAAATAGTAAAAACCTCCTCATCGTATGTAACACGCGCACACACATGATTATCAAAATAGGAAACACAAAACAACAATACACTTATCATCTTTAGCATATTTGAATAAGATTTTATTTTACCTCTTTGTCTGTTTTGTTTTTTGTTTTTCACTTTTATTTTTACTCACCATTTAAGCGTATTGTTCTCTGTTTATTGAACATTTTAGATTGTCAGCTATTTTCTTTTAACGTTTTAACATTTGTTTCATCACATTTTCCCAAATATTTTCTTGCTTTTACAACAAAAACAACAGCTGGTTTTTTTTCATCCATATTGCAAACTTTCCTAAAGTTCAGTTTTGCACTGTTCCCGTCTGCTTTTGTTTCATAATTAATAAGGCGAAAAACGAGCATTATAAAATGTAAACATACTAACTACAGTTGTAATCAATAAAATGTAATAATTGAAACCTGTCTGCAAAAAAAAAACAAAAAAGTCTTATTACCAAAAAAAAGCAAACACAAAAACAGTTTCAAAATCTAACTTTTACCCTCTAAAAACATCATCCAACACTTCAAACCCGTAGAGATAAAATTCGAATACTGCTAGCGTACTGTTATTTAGGGTAAGGGCGTCTGTAAAGTGATATAAGACTAGCACGGGCGGGGAGGAAAAAAAACCAGAGCTTTCCGCAAAAGAACCTCCGAGGAAAGCCAGGCCAACCTTTCGACGAACGTGTGATTGTGTTTTTCTGTTCCATTTGCTAAACTTTAGTCGCTAGGTTGGTGCCAGAATATCGCACTAATAGAAGCATACACCCACAGCTTTTGGGGGATAGTGGAAGGAAGAGATTCAAACGCGAGGACGAGGACAAAGTTCTAATACGGTGCCCAATAATTGCGAGCTGCCTTATAAAAGCAAAGCGGGAGAAAAGACTGATTGAAATATAAAACAATGACGAATGATGGATGTGCTCACGAAGCAAACGATGTATGCTTCCAGCGAAGTAAGTAAGGGACACTCACTACTCACTTCATGCTTTTTGTTGTTGTTGTTGTCCAGTAGTAGACGATAGTGGACGCAGAAGATGCAACAATTTGAGTAAGGGTGGACGACAGAAGCTCGTTCATTTCTTTTTAGGCTAAGCATTCGTTCCATGAGAGCTTAGGTAGGGTGGAAATCACAGTCACAGAACAGCTATCTGTAGGGAGTTTTTTTTGTTGGGAAAAACAGTTACTCTTTCGCATTATATCCATCGTATACTAAGATACTCAAACAACCACACGCAAACAACATCAATACAATCTTGAAACCCTTTACTTAAATCCAAATCAGAGCTTACAGTAGTGTAGGAACCTTTTGAACAAACCAAAAACAATTTGCTCATACAAATACATCCAATTAGATCACATTCTTTCGGATGATCGAGAATTCGTCTAACTAAACTACACCATATTAAAAAACATTGAAAGCTATTGAAAAAAAAAACAAGCATAGGAAAAAAGAAGCAAAACGATGGGTAACGAGGATAAATTATGCAATATTTGAAGTTTATTTTATGTTATTACTATTACTATTGTTAGCCTAACGCAAAATTTCGATACACGGCTTAGGAGTGATAGGAGGATAGGAAACAATAGATCGAAATGCTGCTATCTTGCAGGTTGATTTAAACGCAATCCGTACACTCCCGTACACACGCTGTTTAATGTGTTTTTTTAAACTTATTTTCGAACCCTTAATTTGAATAATTATTCACCCGTTTCGATTGAATTACAATCCCCAGTCCGATACGTACACTAAAACTAGAGAAAATTTTGTTTATTTTGCATTAAAAGGTCATTTCATTTTATTACTTTCATTAGAATCAGAATCATTTAGTGTTTGTGCCAGGTGGTTTTCGGTATATTGCTCAATCTGTTTCATTTTCTTTTGTCTATAAGGAAGGGAAATTTTCGAACGCTGTTTGAATTATTTTTTCTCCTCCCGCAAGCTCTCGCAGGCTTCCCTATCAAAGGCTTTTTTCTTACATTATTTCATTCGTTATTCATGTTTCCTTTTACTTCTACCATTACCATATGGAATTGTTACTTTTTTTTTGTTACGAATCTTTTCAATGTTGATTTTTCTTATTTTTTATTAATTCATATTTTGTTTCTTTTTTTTTTTGTTTTTGTCCATCGATGGTTTCTTGCAGTTTTGCATAGGAAAATTTCCCTTCCAACTAATTTTTTCTCCTCTTTTTTGTGTAATCAAAATAAGCAAAATAATCAACCGCTATCCGGAGAGCCACTGTGCGTACGCCCCAGTAAACATTACAGATTGAGAATACCACACTAAAGTACGATAAATCATGTGTGTGCACACACCTGTGTGTTTGCTGTATAATCACATAGAATTTAAATATTTGAGTGTTACACCATTTCTATAACTATTATCATTAAACGGTCAAGCAATTATAAGCAGTGCTGAGCAGGGTCTTTGCGAATGAAAATTTAAAATCAAACTTGAACTCCTCTAGTGTCGGCTCTCGATTAGAAAATCTTATCATTTGGGAAGCATTAATGGAACAATTACCAGTTTGAGATTTTCATTAATTAGCAGTAGCAAAACGTAAACATACAATTAACGAAAACATTGCAAAAGTATAATGTTCATGCAGAAGAAAGCAAACGCCTTTTTGTCCAATTTGCTACATACATATAAATATTTTTTTTGTATTTTATATCTTATTTTCCATCTTGCGACACTTTGTACGTGTTGCGATTATGTTTTTTTTATATATAAATCTTACACCCTACATATAATATATATATGATCGTTGATTTTGTTTTTTTTTTCACTTTTATATAAGATTATACTAGCTCAGCAGCAGCATCTTGGTGGTGACAGAAGGAGTAGAGAGGGAAAGAGGAAACAAAAATCTTAGTTAGAGAAAAACAAACCTTTAAAAAAAGCCATGAGCAAGCAGTAGCAAGCAAATGGAAAGAGCAGCGAGAGGTTTTTTGTTCAACAAAACTGATGGAAAAAAATAAACAGAAACAGTACTAAGTTTCATACATAACAAACGCCACACATTTAGCTAGGCTGAAGAAATTTTTCTTCTAACTTCAATATATTTAATCGAAAATAGGACGCAAAACAAAAAAGCAATCCCACGATTCGGAGGATCGCTTTGCCCGCATACACATTCATTTTAACAGTACTCTCTTGTAATAAGCATTTATGTTAAGTTTTTTTTTTTTGTCCTTCCCCCCATGTAATAGTTTGCAGTCAGCCGGCAACTAACAAGCAAAACTAGAACAAACAATAGTAAAAACTAAAACACCCCCAAATGTCCCCCGTCTTTACATAGGCTTAACAAAAAAACACGCAATTCACATTAACACATAGAAGAACGCAAATGGCGATATGGTTCGTTTTCCGTTTGTTCTCCAAAATCCACAACCAGCAGAGGATGTTGCAGATCAGTGGTTTTCCTATTGAAGTCTTGCCCTTTTAGTTTGAAGTCTTTCATCAGAAAGGTCCGCATCTTTACATAAACATGAAAACATATTAATGTAAGAAACGAGAAGGTATAGTCGAGCAAGAGATAGAGGTTGCAGATGCAGAGCATAATCAGCCCCAACGTCCCCTTGATTAAATCCGCGAAGAAATAAAAACAAATACCAACGAGACCAACAGAGAGAGAGAGAGACCAGTGAGGACCCACGGAGACACTATCGGGCAGTGGTAGTAGTGTCTGTCACAACGGCAGTCGAGTCGAGGGATGTCGCCATTTATACATTTTCATCATATTATATCTTTTTTTTTTAACGATTCTACACGATCGGTTAGGAAACATCTCATTTGCCATTTTGAAGCCTGGCTGTATGGCTGTAACTGCCTGTAAGCTAAGCGAAAACAACGTGTACTGATGTAAGGACAGAAATTGTACTCGTATCCGTTGACTCGGACAGCTCTTTTTCCGACTGAAAAAAAAACAAAATGATTACATCAAACAGCCCTACGCGAAATTTATTTGCAAATTCTAATCAAATTCAAACGGCAATTGAATGATCAATACTGCAGGAGAGTACTGAGAAACACAGGCTTTTTAGAGAGAAAGCTCCCGAGGTATACTAATAACACGTTATTGTACAATGAATTAAAGTATGAGTTAATTTTTTTTTTTTTTTTGTTGAACAACAGTCGGCTGTTGTACAAAAGAACGGAAGCCTGCGAGCAAACCAAACAACAGGACAAAAGAAATGGATAACAAAAAATAGTAGTAAATAATACTGGTAAAACAGACAGCAGACAGGAGCAATTTGCCCTAATTAACAACTTTACATACAAAAAAATATGTAAACAGTAAAAAAGTAACAAAAAAAATACACACACACCAACTAATAAAATGCATGCAACCAGAGAAAAAAAAACACACACACACAAACACAAATGGCGAAATAATCAGAAGTAGTGTGATATGGTGTGATCCCCAAAAAAATGGCGTGAGACAGATTTGAAACACTTCCGAACAGTGGAAACAAAAAATGAATAAATTAATGAACGAAGCAAATAAAACAAAACAAAAACAACCACCACACATACTCACCCAAATACATACAAACAGAAACACTACAACCGACAGACGACAGGAGGAGGCGAAAGAGTCGCCACGCAGGCAGCAGTTGTAGGGAGCGAGGAAAGGATGCGTTTTAGGTAAGGGGGCAGTTTAGTAGGGAAACGGTGGAAATGGCCAACGCGCAGGATTAGCAAGAGAAGGGAACACCGTAGGAGCTAGCTAGGGAAGGGACAGAAATAAAAGAAAAAGATCAACCACCTTTGTAAACTGCTCTATATACGAAAGAAAACTAAAAATAAAAAATAAATGTTATAATAATCGAACTGTGTTCTTTCTTTACTTCACTTTAGATTTAAATTTAAAAAAAAAAACGGACCCAATTTATACTGCCATGAAAATAAAGTTTGTATGTAAATTTGTAAATAAATGTGAAAGAACATTACCTGACTTTAAACATTTTCTTTATTATTTGATGACAGTGTGTCCTAGCAAATTACATCACTTTCTGTCTTCTTGAAAGGTTCTCACAATATACACTTCTAATGTGAGAAAAAATCCGGCCGCTACTAGAGTGCATCGTGTGATGCCATAAAATTCGCCATAATTTACTAATTCGTCTATGGTCTCATCTACCCTTTCGAGGTAGGTCATCACGCAGTCGCTCAGTCCGCTTATAGGAAGATTCGCCTCTTATTATGCTGCTTATGACTCATGACTACTCCGCTTATGCGGGAAATGGGAGATCTATCGGTGGTTATCGCATTAGGCGCGACCTGGCGCGGGATCTACGAGATCCGAAATTGGTTGGAATACTCTACTGCTCGCTGGTTCGAACCGTGGTTGAGTACGCATTCGTAGAGGCCAACGTTGTGTGGTTTCCAGGAGCGTCTGGAACCCATTCTGCGAAAATGTCGGAAGTTTTTTGTCTGACGAACTAAAAACGAAATGGTAGCGCACCTGCAACACATAGTGATCGATCATTGGCTTCTTGGTTTAACCAGTACCGGATTAAGCTGTTCAGAGGCTCTAGGCGGAATAGAAATCACGGCCCATGGAAATCAAAAAAATTGACCGGGGGTGGGCAGTTGGCAAGCCAAGGGCAAGCCTGTAGATCTTCACCGTACGACTGGAGGCCCTTACTGGGTCAAAGGCCAGGTCTTTGTTGGATCCATAACTGCTCTGGCGGTCTGATTTGGTTCAATCGTTCTAAAGCTAAAGGGGTTCTCTGGCCGCCGGGAACCCATGTCCGCCTACACCCCTAGGTTAAAAACCCCGCCCTACACCATAGGTTAATCTGCCACTGGGCTTAACGACCTGCTAGGTCATACCAGCCTTTTCTAATGGTTTACGAACAGCAGTATTCATATCACCGTAATTGAATGGTCAGTCCTCACTAAGGATGTACGGGTCCGGATGGGATTTGAACCCCAGCGCTGCAAAACCGGCGCCGCTGTTGCCCTTACCACCGGGCTGACCCACATATAGTACTCAAGTCTATCATATGGAAAGAAGGTTAAAATAAGTCTATTTTTCATTGTAAGTGCTATTTGAAAAACTGCTTGAATCTTCGAATAATAAACGCCTAGTGGTTTACAGACAGTCAACAAATGAAATTTTTATTTCGTGGTTTTTTCCTCAACAATACATTATTAAGATTACGATTCGTGGAATCTGGTCTCGGTACGTACGTACGTACGCACCCGAACACACGCCGTAGATGCACGTTTACTAGAGTGGTGCACTCTATATAACACGACTACGCTATAAATAAATTACTGACTTGGCAGACTGGCTGACTGCTGTTCGGGTCTTCCTCAACAACGATTTTAACGATGGACGCATCACAAAACGGAACGAAAAACACAAAACAGAGCATATGTTCGAATACAGCATCCTCCGGGCATTCACCTTACTTTGCCTTGCCCTGGTTAGCGACGGACTCAATCGCTTTACGAACCGTTTCCTCATCGCCGAGGAACTTCATCGACACGACCGGCTTCAGGTTTTCGTCCAGCTCGTACACGAACGGAATACCGGTCGGAAGGTTCAGGCCCATAATCGCCTCGTCCGTCATCTCGTCCAGATGCTTGACAATACCGCGCAGACTGTTACCGTGGGCCGCGATAATAATGTTCTTGCCCTCCTTCAGCTGCGGAATGATAACGTCGTTCCAGTACGGCAGCGTACGGGCAATGGTGAGCTTCAGCGATTCCGCCATCGGGAACTCGTTTGGCTTCGGATCGTCCTTGTACCGTTCGTCCTTCACGATCGCATCGTAGTACGCGTGGTCCGGTTCCATGTTTGGTGGAGGTACATCGAAGCTACGGCGCCAAATCAGCACCTGATCCTCACCGTATTTGGCGGCCGTTTCCGATTTGTTTAGCCCGGTTAGCCCACCGTAGTGGCGCTCGTTTAGCCGCCAGGTCTTCTGGATCGGAATGGCCGTTTGACCCGACTCCTTCAGGATCGAATCGAGCGTAACCTGGGCGCGGGTTAGGAGCGACGTGTGGGCAATGTCAAACTTGAGACCAGCCTCCTTCACGGCTTTTCCGGCGGCCAGCGCTTCTTCCTTGCCTGTGAGAACGGATGTAGGGTGCAACATTACAACATAGTTACATCACAACAAAACACGAGCCACCTTATCACCGTGCAGTCCTTACCCTTGTCGCTAAGGTTAGCATCGAACCAACCACAGAATAGATTTTTCTGGTTCCATTCCGATTCACCGTGGCGAACCATCACAATACGATACTTTCCGGCCATTCTTTTTAGTAGCGAAATTTTTCACTTGTTTTAAAACTGGGCTGGTTTCGAGCAAACCCGGTAAGGATACGAATAGCACCGTAAATGCTAAAGGAGTGCAGGAGCAAACTCTGAAACGACGACCTTTTGCCTTTCGGTGAAGGTCACCAAATTTAGCATCGCTCAACTGTCAGCGATTGACGTTTGGTTTGTTTACAAAAACTCGTGGTGCAAGAGCTGGTAGCGTGGACGACAAATATTTAATTTTCATATTTCTTGGAATTATCCTGCATTATTTATGTAAAAACTCTTCTTCACATCAACAAGCATATTTTGCCAATGTTTTTAAGCTAAAAATAAACTTTCAATTAGCACATTCTGCGCAACAGCGCGTTTGTTATGTTTTTCCATGAATGTTCCTGTCGCGTCATGTCGATGACAGTTTTCAAATTTTTTGGCGCCTTCTTCATTTGTTTCTCTGCAGACCGCGTACAGCAAAACGATTCGGTTTGTGTTGCGATTGTAGTAAGAAAAAGCTAGTTTCTCGTGCTGTTAAATAGAATCGAGAGTTAAATTATTCGTAGCACCAGAAAAAAAACGAATCTTTCTTGCTTGAATTACAAGCTGAACATTCGTATATTCGAAGGAAAAGTGATACCGCTTAGCACAAGATGAGTTCCCCCGAATTGACGATCGGATTCCTAGCGGTAAGTGTCGGTTTGGGTATAAGCATTGTGTCACCTTACTACCATTCAGGATCTTTCCCCTCCCTCAGGAAGTAATGCAGGGCAACGAGCTGCAAAATCCGGTCGTACAGATCCTTGGCTCGAAGCGTATCGCCGGCAGCGGCGAACAGTCCGAGCGCTTCCGTTTGCTCATATCGGATGGGAAGTCACTGTACAGCTTCGCTATGCTTGCCACGCAGCTGAACGATCTACAAAAGCAGGACAAACTGCCCCAGTACACCATTATCCGGATCGATCGCTACACCACCTCGGTCGTGAACCGGAACGAGAAGGGTGAAAAGCGGGTGTTGATCATCGTGGAACTGACCGTACTGAAGGAGGGTAGTTTGGTTGGTGAAAAGATCGGTGATCCACAACCAATAACAGACACCCCATCGCAGCCGGCTACCAACAGTGGCTCATTATCCATGGGAGCATCCCGTCCGCAGGACACAAACGCCGGTACAATTAGCAACGGATCGTTATATGGCAGCGCGAACCGTTCCATGTCGGCATCGAGCTCTGGGCCAACCGCATCCATTAGCGATTCCCTAACACATCCCATTTCCTCGCTCAGTCCGTACCAAAACAAGTGGGTCATAAAGGCACGCGTAATGTCCAAGTCGGGCATCCGCACGTGGAGTAATGCGAAGGGTGAAGGGAAACTGTTCAGCATGGACGTGATGGACGAGTCGGGCGAGATACGTGTGACGGCGTTTAAGGAACAGTGCGACCGGTACTACGACATGATCGAGGTCGACAAGGTGTACTTCATCTCCAAATGCCAGCTAAAGCCGGCCAACAAGCAGTACTCGAGCCTGAAGAACGACTACGAGATGACTATGACGAACGATACGATCGTGCAGGAGTGCAAGGACGTGGATGGCACGATGCCGGAAATACAGTACAACTTTGTGCCAATTTCGCAGATCGCCAACATGGAACCGAACGCAATGGTGGACGTGGTCGGGATGTGCAAGGAGGCGAGCGAGGTGGTACAGTTTACCGCGAAAACATCCGGCCGCGAACTACGCAAGCGTGAGATAACGCTGGTCGACTCGAGTGCTGCATCCGTGCAGCTAACGCTGTGGGGTGATGATGCCCAAAATTTCCCCACCACAACGAACCCGGTCGTAATGCTGAAGGGTGCGCGGGTGAGCGAGTTCGGAGGCGGCAAAACGCTCGGCCTGATTGGTGGCAGTGTGATGAAGCTTAATCCGGACATTGAGATGGCCCACAAAGTTCGCGGTTGGTTCGAAAGCGGTGGTAGTGAGGCGTCGGTTAGCAGTGTGTCGGCCCGTACTGGTGGTGGTGCAGCGGGACTCTCCACCGAGTGGTTATCGTTCCAGGAGGCAAAGGACCGGAACCTGGGAGCGGGCGATAAGCCGGACTACTTCCAGGTGAAGGCAATGGTACACACGATCCGATCGGCCAACGCGGTGTACAAGGCGTGCCCGCAGACGGACTGCAACAAGAAGGTGATCGATCAGGAGAATGGACAGTACCGGTGCGAGAAGTGTAACGCCGAGTTTCCGAACTTTAAATACCGTCTGCTGGTCAATGTAAGTCTAAGTACTAGGGATGAGAAAGACAGGGAATTCTTTAAAGGAATTGCCCCACCCTATTGGGACTTTATTCTAATAACGAAGTTTACTATGGGAGTAATCCGGAGTTACATCCAGATCACCTCTCATAACAGTTGCAAAAACTCGCTTTCGGAATTCTACGTTGATTCGAATCCTAAAAGAGTTTTAAAACTCTTTGCGTTTCGAATCCCAAATGAGTTTAAACATTCCTTGTGAATCGAGTCTCTGGCGACTATTTTTCCCGACCCTAGTGTCTCACAAATTTCCCATCTTTTGTCTTCCAGATGCTTATTGGCGATTGGACCTCGAATCGCTGGGTAACGGTGTTTACCGAGCTGGCGGAGGAGATGCTGGGCAAAACGTCACAGGAGATCGGCAGCATCCTCGAGTATCAGAAGGACGAGGCGGAAAAGATATTCTCCTCGATCAGCTTCAAGTCGTTCGTGTTTAAGCTCCGCACCAAGGTGGAATACTTTGGTGAGCAGCCACGAAACAAAACGTCGGTGGTTAGTGCGGGCCCGGTAGACCACAAGGAGTACAATGCGCTGCTTATCAAAAGCATCGAGGAGCTGACCGGTGTAGGAAAGAACTAAAAACAACCGCGCTTCGTTTTCGTGTATGAATATTCCATCTTTCTTTCCATTTAAAATGATATGTTTTGTCCCTCTCTTTCTCTAATAATCGTTAAGTACACACACACACACATAATAAAAATGCGGCATCGGTCGCACTACTATTAATCATAAGTCATTGTTGAGTATGAATCGATTTCCCTCGGATTGTGCGCCAACGTACCGGTAACGGCACCGGCCATACGCACCCCGATGATCCCCTATTTCGCGCAACGTTTCCGGCAGCGGGCTGTAAACCGGCGGAGTCTTCCGACGTAGTCCCAGCCCACTGCTAACGGTCGTGTAGAGATGCTTTAAGGTGTTGCTCTTGCGGACGTTTTGCTGCTGTTGCTGCTTGACCGTGCCGGATAGTGTGTTCGGATCGTGGTCAAGCGTTTCACCGTAATTCTCCAGCTGGCAGCGTACAAAGTCGCGCTCCATTTTCTTCACCCGTTGACCGTCAAGGATGCGCAGCTTGGGCAGGTGTCGGATGATGTACAGTCTGTGCGAAATAAAACCGGAGCCTCAGGAGGATGCTTGAAAGGGATCTTATCCTACGCTTACCTATACTTCTGGTAGTCGTACTCGGTGTACTTCAGGTTGAGCAGATGGCAAGGACAGGCCGGATTGCCCAGCAGACTGAGATATTCCAGCTCGGGAAAGCACAGCGAAAGTTTCGTAAGCAGTAGATCCAAATTTTTGAACTGCAAAACCAAGACCGGCAAAAGAGGAATGGTGGCTCGGCTGTAGTCCCTCTGTACTGAACGGTTGCAATTGCAGTTTGCCGCGAACTGCGTTCGTGCGATAGCCTTTTGCGCCTGTGGGGCTTATCACAGCGCACTTACCTTGTTGTTGTTCAGCGAAAGCAGCTTCACATTGTTCAGCTGGGCGGGGAAGATAATCTCATCCGTTAGGTAGTTATTGTCCAGCACCAGCTCCACAAGGAATGGAAACCGTTCGAGTGCATCGAAGGCCGAAAGTTTGTTGTGGCTCAGATCGAGATGCATCACCCGATCGGCATACATGGTCACTATCGCTTCCGGCAGTCGGTACGTTTTCTGGTCGAAGTATATGAGCTGCCGCGAAAGAAATGGAAAAGGGGAACCGTCTTTTCTTTTTAATTCATTCTTTTCGCAGGTTTGGCGGCAACATTTTTTCTACTATAATACGACAATCGGACCAAACTGGGATTATGGAAAGCATGAAACTCTCCAGCCGGAACAAACGAAACGAAATGAAAGTATCGCAAAGGATCGGTTCAGAAAGGAGCAATTAAAAAAACGATCGGAACGGACCTTTACGGCTAGGATCAATCCGGAACGGTCAACACTGCTAATGTACTGGAGGAAAGAACATTTCGTTTGTTTCTTTACCTTTTCCTCCTGGGCGATGTACATGATCTTGTTCCAATTGATGGCTTCCATCTTTTTCTTGAGCGCACCGTAGTCCCCACTGTACTTCCGCTTGAGCGTTGGATTTCCGACTGCAATCTCGAGCTGCGTTAGCAACATTGGCACGATAGTAAGATGGGCGGGACGTATTCCACCGAGTTTGACCAACTGGCTGACTAGTGCACGGGAATGTCCCCGCACGCGATAATCGAGCGAACCGGCAAACAAATCTACGCTCCGGACCAACCAACTATTGCAGTGTCGAAATTGTCTGGATTGTGAAATCAACACGTACGATCGACCGTCGAAAACTGCTCCCGCGTCGTTACTATTCTTGGCCGACTAATATTGGTAATATGGCATCACTGCACAACGAAGCACGGGACTAGTATTTGCACTGAGCAAATGGTTGTTGCATCGCTGGACACTACTGGCTAGGGAAGTCGGAGATGATACTGATCGGCGATACTGAGAAGGGCGGTCGATTACACTTGTCCCCGTCGGTTCGTGTGCGTAGCTCGCTGGCCGGAATTGTCTTCGGCCGTTAGGGGTGCCTATATTTGCCCACACGATTAAGGCCGGCGTGCTGTGTGTGTCCTTCTTATCAGCCAACTAACTACACCAGCACACGGTCTGTTGGCCGGCGAGTACGAGCGGGTTTCTTGAGATTCGTTTCGGTTCGGTTAAACTCTCGTAAGATTGGTTTTAAAAAGCCAAAAAGGCCTCAAGAAACGCAACAATGTGTCTTTCGAATGGGATTTCTTGCTGTGTTGTTGTCGCTGTACTGTCGCTTATTCATCTAACTTCGAGGCATCACTATCAAGATCTCCTGCCCTGGGCGCTAGATTTCGTCACCGGTGCGGTGCGTTGGTTGTTGTTGTTATGGGATGCTTTGGGATGGCTGCTTATCAGTCGAATAATGCTGTTTTATTTGTTTTAACACACAACTTTTTTGCTTGATCGCGCTTCGCGTACAATAAGACCGGCCCGTTGCCTCGTACCTTCGCGAGGGAATGAACTAAAGTATGGACAGGAAACCCCTGGAACGTTCGGATCGGGTAGACAGCAAACGCGTTTCGCTTCATTCGTCACTTGAAGTGATTCCTCCTGCATGTGTGTTTGCTGCTCCTTTTGCTTCACCATTTTATAGAATGGCCGTCCTAAAGGTTGTCTGGCTGAATGGCTAGCTACCGTTTTCTCTAGTGGGTACCCAGTGGTTAGCAATGTTTAGCCATATGGAGCAATTCCTTGCTAGCTAGGGGACCACAATAAAATATTTAAATTTCTAACAACCTGCGGTCTGCGAAGTTTTCAGTAATTTTATATAAATTTAGTAGTGCAACGTTGAACTTGAAAATTATTCTTCTACCTTTTC
This sequence comes from Anopheles maculipalpis, assembly GCF_943734695.1. Taxonomy (NCBI): domain Eukaryota; kingdom Metazoa; phylum Arthropoda; class Insecta; order Diptera; family Culicidae; genus Anopheles; species Anopheles maculipalpis. The sequence continues at coordinate 26,808,254 of NC_064871.1, read as the reverse complement.
TTGATCTTATCTAAATAACCCGTCGTTGATTCTCCGACCGTTTAGGCTCATCTTAGTGGATCTTGTTTCTGGCATTTGGTTTAACCTTCGTTTCAATTACCAAAAATACACTCTTAACCACTAGAACCACCTACCCCCCCGGGTAGTTCATACATTTTGTACGGGAGTTTTGCATTTTACCGGTTACGAAAGCTAACAACTTTTGAGAATTTTAAAAAATTTTGAGAATTACAAAATCGCCTTCTATTTACTTTTTTTGTTTTCACAGCTTGTAGTATATATATTAACAGTAGTTTTTGAAAAAAAATGCATATTCCGTTTTATTCATCCATTATTGTTTAATTAACGGATTGGCGGACGACGGTGCTGGACCGCGACCGGTTCCGGACTCTGCTGCGGCAGGCCAAGATCGCAAAGCGGTTGTAACTTCTAAACTCTCAGCGATCGGCGAACAATCGTTTATCGTAGATACATGAAGATTACAGCTATGGAAGTGGAAAATAAAAACCACAGTCTTCCGCCTCAGTTTTTCCTCTTAAGGAAATTTTTAATGTACTGGTCAATACCATAAGAAAATACTTACGGTTTGCCAACCACTGCCATAGGCTACAGTTAGTCCGGCGTGTGTGGTTTAGTGTAATATGATATCCCCGGGGCGACTTGAGTCCTCCACTCACCGAGAACCGGTAAGAAAGAGTGGCAGCCCTTTCGGTCAACTGCACCAGACATGCATGCCATACAGTTTGATAATGTCGGTTCAATCTTGCGTTGCTAACTACACGGAAGACCGGTGATCGGTTGATAAGGTCGCATCAGTAGGCCCTGCCTAGCAATAGCCGGGTTGCTTTGCAAAAACGAAAGTGAAAAACAACAACATACGTAACCTTTTTTTAGTGACGTAGTTCTTTGAAGTGAAAGCTATTTTCCCATTTTAATCTGTTATTTTTTGTTTTGTTTTATTCTTTTCTTTTTTTTACAAATTCAATTTGTTGCGATATGATTTTAAAAATCCTCTCTAAATGTTTCTAATGGTGGAACAGGCGCAAATTCGTGTGCACCATCACGATACCGTGCTCGTTGCAGGCCTCGATCACGCCCGCATCGTTCGTCGAACCGGCCGGGCTAGCAATGTACGACACGCCGCTCAGCTTTGCCCGATCCACATTGTCCCGGAAGGGGAAAAATGCGTCCGAACCGAGCGAAACGCCCGTTAGCTGCCGTGTCCACTGTTCCTTGTCGGACGCCGTCAGCGGTGCCGGTACCGTTTGCAGCATCGCTTCAAACTGTGCTACCGGCATGTCCTTGCCAACCGTCCCATTCACGTAGTTGTCGATTGCGTTCGAAATTTCTGCCCGCTTTACTCCCGCCCGGAACTGCATGCCGGTAACGCGTGGATGCTGCCGCAGCCACCAATTGTCGGCCTTATCGCCCGCGAGACGCGTACAGTGGATGCGTGACTGCTGGCCTGCCCCAATTCCTACCACCTGTCCGTCTTTGGCGTAACAGACGGAATTACTTTGCGTGTACTTGAGTGCGATCGTGGCCACGATCAGATCACGTACCGCACCTTCCGGTAGCGTTTTGTTCTGGGTTACAATGTTCGTAAACAGTGCCTTGTTGACGTCAGCATCGTTACGGCGCTGTTCGAGTTGCAATCCGAACAGTGTTTTACGCTCGACCGGACCCGGTTCGTAGGTGGGATCGATCTGCAGTACGCAGTAGGAACCGTTCTTCTTTTTGCACAGTACGCTGAGGGCTTCTTCCGTGTAGCCGGGTGCAATAATGCCGTCTGAGACTTCGCGCGAGATAATTTTGGCCGTGGCCAGATCGCACGTATCGGACAGGGCGACAAAGTCCCCGAACGAGGACATACGATCGGCACCACGGGCACGGGCATAGGCCGTAGCTAGCGGTGTTAGACTGTCGTACATATCGTCCACCATGCAGAGTTTGGCCTGTTCGAGGGTGAGTGGCACACCGACCGCAGCACCGGCCGGCGAAACGTGCTTGAAGCTGGTAGCTGCCGGAAGGCCGAGCGCTCGCTTCAGTTCACGGACCAGCTGCCAACCGTTTAGGGCGTCACACAGATTAATAAAGCCCGGTGCCGCATTCACTACCTTCAGCGGCAACCGTTCGAGCGTGGTAAAGATCTGTGCCGGTTTTTGGTGCGGGTTCATACCGTACCGTAGATTTAGCTGGGACACACCTGACGAGTACTGCTTGCGGAAGTAGTCCGAAATGAGCGTGTCGTATTCGGCGGTGTGTGTGAACGCTTTCAGTGCCAACTGCTGCCGGGTGGTCTTTTTCGTATCGCCGTGCTGGCGAATCTCGTCCAATATCTTCGGGTAGTCCTTCGGATCGCAAAGTACCGTGACACGGTCGTGATTTTTGGCAGCGGCACGCAGCAACGTTACCCCACCAATGTCAATCTGTTCTACCGCATCCGCTACCGATACGCCCTGCTTGGAGATGGTCAACCCAAACGGATACAGATTGCACACGACGATCTGGGCCAGCTCGAAGTTGTGCTGGCGAATGTCCCGCTGGTCGGATTCGTTCATACGGGCCAGAATGCCGGCATGCACGGCGGGGTGAAGAGTTTTCACGCGACCACCCAACATTTCGGGCGCTCCGGTAACCTCGGAAACATCGCGCACCGGGATACCTTGATCACGGATCGCTTTCGCTGTGCCACCGCTAGCTACCAGCTTTAGGCCGAGCTCATTTAGTCCCTTAGCGAACTCCACCAATCCGGACTTGTCCGATACACTAACGAGGGCTGCAAATGGAAATTCGATTACAGATGGCGTGTTTGGCCGGTCCGAGCGGACAAAGAAGTAAAAAAACTTACCAATCTTTCCACTAGCCATGGTAGTTGTGTTGCTGTATCGTCGTTTCAAACCTTTCACTACCGAAGTCACGCGTAGACTGTTCCCGAAGGGCCACAAACGGAGCGCTAGAAAACGAATCGAAAGCAACTATACAGAACAAGATCGATAGCGTATGATCCGGCTGTACAATAACAACAAACATTTCCCGGGGGCGCCTTATCAGCGCCCTCGTTATTGTTGGCCTGTTAGAGAGGGGGGAGACACGGCGTTGCCAACGGGCCGTCCTTGCCGGAGAGATAGAGAGAGAGAGGAAGAGACGTTGTGCCAATCTATCACTCTTCCCGGAAGGGGTTTAGTTGCACAGGCAATAGTGCCAATATGCTGATAGAATTAATTGTCGCTAGCTAAGCTGAACTAATGTACCGGGAGGTTAATTTTGGAGGTTAGGGATTGTTTGTTGTAATACATGCAGAAGCTGGACATGCTTTCCACTAACAACGTTAACCGGTTGATGTGTTTTACTCACTTGTTTTAGATTCAGGATGCTTTTTTACAAGGGAAGATCACACAACAGGGTGAAGCAGCTCAGGACAAACCCGCAACAGATCAAAGGATCAGGTTACAAATCAAAACCACACTTGCTTGCTACTCACAGCATTCAGCGACAAAAGCAACGGAATATCTCCAGCACATTGGAGCAAGGCGCTTGATTGGTATTTGGTGAGGTTAATTTACGTTTGTTAAGGTGGAATAGACGGCGATGATTGATGCTGGAGAACTTGTGAGCGTGAATAGAGAAAGGATGTAGCACCCTATCGCCCTCTCTTTCCATTCCTTTGGAGCGATCACTTCACAGCGAACAAAATCTTGATTCTCGCTAGAGTGAAAAGCATCTGGTCACACTAGTGAGAAGCATGATTTAGCTCGCTGGGTGGCAAAACGATCGCAGGCAATTTCTCACTATAGTGAATAGGCTCATCTCACTATAGTGAGAAGTTAGTTACAGTCGCCATGGAAGAAGCTGGAACAATTTCTTACAGGAACCTAAAGAGCCACACTCTAGTTTTACACTCTTTTTATGGTGACCAAATGGATCGTTCCTCCGTCCATGGCAGGCCTAAATAGAAATGGAGCTTTGGAAAACGCTTCAGTTGTATGTTGGCCATCAGCTGTTCGTCCGGTGGCCCGGCTGGAGCGTAAACTAACCCGGTTTACTACCACAAGGTGCTACTATCTTTTCTTAGCCTATACGCCCTGCCGTGATCGCTCCGCGTAAGATCGATGCTCGACCTGGAGGATCGCCGTACCCGAATTGGCGACCCTATGACCCATTTTTATGTGCCGTGAATTTAACGTTGTTTTATAATCGTCACCAACCGGACATGTCGCGCACCACGTTTTTAATTTATTTCGTCCGCGTTTATTCATTTATTGTGACTGACCACATAATATTGACACGTGGCTTCACGTGGTCCGTTGAATTTTAAATATTGACCACGTGACTTCACGTGGTCCGTTGAATTTTAAAACAAAATAAACAAACATAATTATAGAGGCTTTGTGGTTTTTGTGCATAAATTTCCTTTTTCTGCCATACACCACCGTATCGGATGATGCACATTAAACCTAGAAAACAGAAATCAAACAGCAATTATAATTTTTGACGATAATTTTATTTACGGTTCGTCGTCTTCTTCTGTTTTACATCTCTGTTGTTTTTCCTTTAATTTAACTATTACTCTCGCTTCTTGACTTTGTTGTTGTTCTTGGAAATCGCAAAGAAAGGGTGGAAAATATTTTTCAGTAGTCTTTTACTCATGTACACCACACCACGATGAACACAAAATGCAGTGCAGATATCAATTGCACATTTTCATTACACAAAACATCGAGGAACAAAGCTAATGGAGGGAAACAAGGAATTAACTCTTAAACGTAATCCTAGTAAGGAGTGTTTAGCAGTGTTTGTTCAGCTTCTTCTTTTTTCGGGTCACTATGGACAATAAAATTTGTCCCACTCGATTATCTGGACCTAGCTGTATCTGTGAGTGTGGGTGTGTGGGCTGTTGCCCGATTTGTGTTGTTGCTTTCGTCTTCTGAATCTCGCTTCCGGCTTCCAGAGAACGGAACGGAAGTAAACGGATGGGTTCATGTCTCAGTCCTTTGTCCTTTGCCCGACGCGCTACACACTAGAATTCTTACATTATAGTTCACACATATGCGACTTACATACACAATACAATTACACATCCATAAACACCGCCTCCAGTCATACACACACTCAATCAATCATCTCAGTCATGCAAAAACAATGCGCTTCTCGGTTGTCTGTCTCGGCTCTTGGGCATTTTACAGCTCGTCATGCTCTCCATCTGCGTCCGCATCGATCGCTTCTTCTTCCTCGTCCGCACCAGCATCCGCATCCTCTGCCGGTTCGTCCACAAACACCTCCTGTTCGGGTTTCTCGTCCAGCGATACACCCAACGTTTGGCGCATCATGCGCTCGATACTGTCCGCAAAGTCAGCCGTTTCCGGCAGCTGGAAGCCCGAACGCAGTGTGGCCGTATTAAACATCAGCACCGCCATATCCTTCGCCACCAGATCATCCGTATCGACCTCAACCCGACGCAACAGTTCACGCATCAGCGGATGGCGTGGATTGATTTCGAGCGTTTTCTTCTGATTCAGATAATAATGGCGTTGCGGATCGTCCGTTTTCTGATGCGCATTGGCCAGTGCCAAACGCTCCATGTTACCCGTCCAGCCGAACATCGAAGCAACAAGTGCGCACGGTGAGTTGGCCAATCGTTCGGACAGTTGGGCTTTAGCAATTTTGTCCTTCAGCGCAACATCGTTCAACCACTTGAGCAGTGGTTCGTATTCCGTCTTCAGCTCTTCGAACCGTGCCTTCGATTCTTCCGACTCATTCAGCGTAAAGCCTTCCTTGGCGACGTTCTGGAACCGTTTGCCATCAAACTCGGGCAGTGCCGAGATGCTGTACTCATCGACGGCTTCCACCAGGAACAGGACTTCGTATCCGCGCGACAGTAGCCGCTCAACGAACGGAGACTTTTCAATCTCGGCACGGTTCGGACCGGCGATGAAGTAGATGTTGTCTTGCTTCGGCTTCATGCGTGCAACATAGTCAGACAGGCTGGTGTACTCTTTGTTCTTGGTGGAGGACGACTGGAAGCGAAGCAGCTTAGCCAACCGGGAGCGATTGCTTGGGTCCTCCATGATACCGAGCTTAATGTTGGTGGAGTATTCCTTCCAGAACTTATCGTACTCCTCCTTGTCGATCTTCTTGATCATATCGAGCGCTTTGCGGACAAGCTTCTTCTTGATCACCTTGATCAGTTTGTGCTGTTGGAGCGTTTCACGCGACACGTTCAACGGGAGATCATCCGAATCAACTACACCGCGAATAAAGTTCAGATAGTTCGGCATCATGTCGTTGAACTCGTCCGTAATGAACACACGGCGCACGTACAGCTTAATGTTGTCCGCTTTCGTACCGTACTTGTTGAAGCTCTCGGATGGCTGTACCTTCGGTACGTACAGGAGCGACTTGAACGTGACCTCACCTTCGGCGATGAAGTGCGTTTGAGTAAGCGGTTCCGACGTGTCCTTCGTGAGGCTCTTGTAGAACTCGGTGTACTCTTCGTCCGTCACTTCGCTCACCTTGCGCGTCCAGATCGGTTTGCTGTCGTTCATGATCTCCCAGTTCCAGACCGTTTTCTTCACCTTCTTCGTCTTCGGTTTGTCGCTGTCAGTCGTTTCTTCTTCCTCCACCTTCACGTCCTCCTCCTCGTCCGTGCTGTCCTCCTTCGTATCAGCTGGCTTCTCGGTGGTTTCCTCCTCGACGACCACCTCTTCCTCGACCTCCTTGCTCGTCCACATGTAAATGGGGAAGTTGATGAACTGCGAGTACTTCTTGATCAACTGCTTAACCGTATCGTCCTCCAGGAAGTCGAGCGCTTCCTCCTTCAAGTGCAGCGAAATCTGTGAACCACGCTCCAGCGTGTTACCGCGCGGATCCTCCACAATGCTAAAGCTGGCCGCATCAGACTCCCAAATGTACTGCTTGTCGTCGTTGTGCTTCGTCGTCACCACGACCCGGTCCGCAACGAGGAACGCCGAATAGAAACCGACACCGAACTGTCCAATCATATCGTTCACGTCCTGTCCTTCGGCCTTCTCCTTTTCCTGCATCTTGGACAGGAAGTCGGCTGTTCCGGATTTCGCGATCGTGCCAAGATTGTTCACCAGATCCTGCTTCGTCATACCGATACCGGTGTCGATGATGTGCAGCACCTTGCCCTCCTTATCGGCCTTAATCTTTACCTCTAGATTTCGATTGCTGTCCAACACGGACGGATCGGTAAGCGAAAGCAGCCGAATCTTGTCCAGTGCGTCCGACGCGTTCGAGATCAACTCGCGGAGGAAGATTTCCTTGTTGCGATAGAGCGAGTTGATGATGAGCTTCATCATACGGTTCACCTCCGCCTGGAACGTGAACTTTTCCGACTTTTCCCGTAGCTCCTTCATCTGGGCCACGTTCAGACCGTCTAGTTTGATCGCTTCCTCCTCGCGCTTGACCGCTTCCGCATCAGTACGCGAGCCTTCCTTCGATGCACCGAGGTTATTGTCCACCAATGGCAGTGTGTCGTCGTCATCATCGGCTTCCGCACGCACATGGTGAGCTCCTGCAATTGCATTAATCCCATATGTAGTTCAGAACCACGTCAACATAATCCGCTATGGCGCTGGAACATTGCAACACATCTCGAACGTTCGATTGGCCACGTACACCACCCGAAGGGTGATGGAAAAGCCAGAAAAACCGGGATTCACCCTCACTTACCTGAGATCAGGAACACACCCAGTACTAGAAGTAGCAAGTACTTCATAGTGGCACCGTTTTTCAAAGACCAAGTTTACACACAATTATACACCCACCGGAAACGACACAGAGAATGAAATATCGCGGTCGGGAATTGAACGGCGAGAATCGCGGATTAGGCCGCTTACCTCTCGGCGAGTTAACAAACGAATACACTTTGCCGTACGGAAAGCCGCTGTCAAATAAACTACCAGCCAAGCCGTCGGCCATAGACGAACCTACAGGCCGGATTGCGTACAGTGCATCATGCGGTTGTATTCACTCTCACGCTTTGAAGCTGAAGACGTCACAGTAGCCCGTGCTTTTGCAGTGTCTCGTATGGAACGACCTTCTTACGTGGTGCTTTCAAGAATATTTGGCGAACGCTGATTGGTCCAAATCAGGCTTCTAGCAAATAGGGTACCTGTACACAGCGCAAGGTCGTAAGCGTTTTCATGTCTCGCATGTTTTTCACACGAGACATGAAGTGGATGTTTGTAGGCATTACCTAATTTAAGTGCTTATCTTATGTTATCGTTTTGGAAACACATTGTAAAATTTTTCATTATAGTTAACACAACATTCACATCCGAAACTACAATTGAAAAATAGAGTATATTTAAACAATTTTTTAAAGTGTAACATTTCAATTCAACCTCAAATAAGGAAGCGTCACTGAACCGCCAGTAAGCACGCACAACTGTCAATCGAAAAGCTCTAGCGAAACGCTAAAGTAACGCTTCATTCATTGTTCCTTCCCCTCCCATTACATTTCAAACAAGGTTTCTGTTGTCACAACTTCCAAATGAATAGCACGGAGAATACTTGGTGATGGTTTTAGTTATTTATTTTGTCCAAAACTTTAAAACGGTGCCACCTATTCCCCCGTTTATCTCGCTACTGCCGGGTTGACCCATCTTTGACAGCTACCTGTCCCAACCATTGTTCTGACAGCTGTCCCTCGTACGTCAGTTCCCCAACTGTCATTTTCCTTCCTAACATTCCCCCAGCCCGTGACCAACTATGTATGGTCACCCTGTATTTATGTCGAGTAATGCTAGTTTCGCTACCGGTCTTCTTAGCGTTCCTGTGGTGGTGCGAACCCACGCTTGTCGCGCATGCCCATCAACTCCTGTAATAACTCCTTCTACCATACCCCTCTTCCAGTTGTTCCTAATTGTCCCTTCTACTATCAGTACCAAATCCCCTGTCCTTACCTCTCGGACATTTTCAAACCACTTACATCGACGCGTGATTACCGGAAGGTACTCCTTAATCCACCTTCTCCACATCCTATCTAGGATATGTTGCGCTAACTTCCAATTCCCCCTTAGGCTGTCTCTATAGTTAGTGGGTAGTACCGGCCGTTGTTTAACTCCCGAAGAACTTCCCAACAGGAAGTGATTTGGTGTAATCGCCTCTCGGTTCTCCGGATCTAACGGTACGTACGTCAACGGTCTAGAGTTGATCATGGCCTCAGCATCGTACAATATGGTCTCGAATGTCTCGTCATTCGGTAAATTCCTCACCTCCATTACCGTGCTGATCGCAGCCTTCACTGAGCGCACCATACGCTCCCATGCGCCTCCCATATGGGGAGCACCAGGCGGGTTGAAGTTCCAACGGGTGTGTTCATTGGTGAAAGTCGTTGCCAGGATTTCATTACGCTGCTCGATTTCTTTCCGAAGTTGTCTGCTAGCGCCCACGAAGTTGGTCCCGTTGTCACTGAAGATTTCTATCGGTGCACCTCGCCTCGCCACGAATCGCCTGACCGCCATTATGCATGATTCTGTCGCTAGGCTATGCACTACCTCCAAATGGATCGCTCGTATGGTCAAACAGGTGAATACGGCAACCCATCTCTTTTCATTCGACCTTCCTCTCTTTACCAATACCGGGCCAAAGTAGTCGAGTCCAACGAAGGTAAACGCCCGGACGAACGGTGCCAGTCTCTCCTTTGGTAGCGGTGCCATTGGTGGTACTTGTGGTAGTGCCCGCCGGATTGCACAGAACACACAATTCCTCACCGTTTTCGCAACCAACGCTCGCAGCCTCGGGATCTGGAACTGTTGTCGTACCTCGTTCACTACTGTTTCGTTATTGGCGTGGCGATAGACTCGATGATAACGCTCCACTATTAGCTCAGCCAATTTAGAGTTCCCCGGTAGAATTACTGGATACTTTGCGGAATAGGGTACTTCCGCCGCTTCTCCTATTCTTCCTCGCATCCGTAAAACGCCTTCTTCATCCAGAAATGGCAATAGCTTGTATATACGGCTTTGTTTAGCTACCGTCCCGCGGGGTACCTCATCGCCATTTTGGGTGCTCAGGACACGAATTTCCTCCGAGTAGAATGTCCACTGGGTCTGTTTCCACAAGATGATGTTAGCCTTATAGAGTTCCTCGTGGCTGAGAACTCCTTCCAGAACTGGCTCGCTTCTCCTCTTCTTGTCCAGGTTGCCTACATAACGCACAAGCCACCCAATTGTCCGTTGCAGTCTCTCCAGCCTGCTAAACCGTTCATAAGGTATGAGTAACAGTCTGGTATCAGGGCCCTCGGTGTGAAGATTTACCCGCCGTATTTCTTCTCCCGTGCCTGTGTCGGTCGATCTTTGTTGCGGCCAGTCGTCCTCTCCGTTCAGCAAGAATTCCGGCCCTTTAAACCAGATTCCGTCGTAGTCGAAGTTCGGCCTACCCTTCCACTTCGTTGCCTCATCCGCTGGGTTGTGGTCTGTCGGCACCCATCGCCACTCATCCACTGCCGTGCTCTCCAGAATCTCGACTACTCTATGGGCAACGAAGGGTTTGTAGTTTCGGGGATCCGCTCTTATCCATGACAGAGCGACCGTGCTATCAGTCCAGAGCACTCGTCGTGTCACACGAATTGGATGGTGTTCCTGCGTGTAGCGCAAGAACCGTGCGCCTAACACGCAACCTTGGAGTTCTAGCTTCGGTATCGTAAGGGGCTTTAATGGCGCCACCTTAGCCTTTCCTCCAACCAGGGTGCACTGCGGTTCACCGGACTCATCGATCGTGCGAAGATAAAGAGCGCATGCATATGCGTGCTGGCTGGCATCGACGAACACATGCCATTCGGCATTCTCGTACGTTTTCTTCGATGCTTCGGTAAAGTAACAACGCGGAATGCGTATGTCGCCAATCGTTGGGAGAAGTTCTATCCATCTGCGCCATTCGCTGTATTGGATGCCATTTATTTCTTCATCCCACTGCGTGCCGGTTCGCCATAGATCTTGTATCAGGATTTTGCCGTGAATCACGAATATCGCCAACAACCCAAGAGGATCATACAATGACATCACACATCGTAATACCTCTCTCTTCGTTGGAATCCGCTCTGCCTTTAGGAAGTCAGCTATCACCGTACACGCCCGTGTGCAGAATCCCAATGTATCGGATGCAGGATGCCAACGCATTCCTAATACGCGTTCGATATCATCCCCCATGGTTGATAAATATTTGATGTTTCCGCTGTTCTGCTCACCGAGGTGTTTAATTACCTCTGCACTATTCGAGCTCCAATTCCTTAGCTCGAATCCGCCATTGCTGAATACTTTCCGGACCTCGTTAGACACTCGACACGCCTCCTCCGTCGTCCCAAAGCTGTCTAAGAAATCGTCCACATATGTGCTCTCAAGGATTCCCTCAACCGCACGTGGGAATTTCTCGGCATGCTCTTTCGCGTTCCGGTTCTTGACATACTGCGCTGTCGCGGGTGAACATGTAGAGCCAAATGTCACAACGTCCACGATGTAGGTATCCAGCTCGTCCGAAGGATTGTACCGCCATAAGAAGCGCTGTGCATGCTTGTCCTCTCTCCGCACTCTTATCTGTAGAAACATCTCCTTTACGTCTGCACACACCGCCACTGCATACAGACGAAAACGGAATAGTACTCCAAGTAAAGACATAACCTCGTCAGGACCCTTAAGCAGCATGTCGTTAAGTGATGTGCCATGTGCCTTAGCTGCAGCGTCCCAAATCAAACGCACCTTTCCAGGTTTGTTTGGGTTAGTAACCACTCCTATTGGTAAATACCAAATTCGTTTCGGGTTAGCCTCCGACAGTTCCTGTTTCGTTGCCTTGTGCACATACTGTTTGTCCAGCAGCTCGCGAATCTGACGGTGTACCTGCAGCTTGAGCTGACCATCTCGTTCCATCCTTTTCTCCAAACAATCGAACCTACGTTTCGCCATAGCGAGGCTTGAAGGAAGCTCTGAATGATCCACCTTCCACAATAAACCCGACTCGAAACGTCTTCCAACACGAACCGTGGTAACCTCCAATAGATGTTGAGCACGTTGGGTATCCGGGTCATCCTGAACGTGTGTGTACGCCACCCCCATTTGCTCCAGTTCGTAGAATTTGCCAATCGCGTCGTGAAGATTGTTTGGGCTATTGCACTCGCAGATGTGCAGTAGTCTATCACCCCCCTGGTTCGTCGGCTTCCCGTAGATACACCATCCTAAACGCGTTTTGACTGCGATTGGATCACCATCTCCGCCCTCTACCGTCCTGAGGGGAACCGTCAGCCTCAGGTTGTCTAACCCAATAAGCATCTTGGGTTCCGCATCCTTATATTCCTGTATCGGCAGCTGCTTCAGATGTTCCCACCTCCCTTCGTCCTGTACGAAGGATTGCCGCGGTAGGTTCATGGCTGGAACCGTACGTACCGAATTGACCGCAAAACGCCTTGTAGAACCAATCGGACCCACCTCGAGATTTACGCGTCTGGACCCAGCCTCGACCCTTGTTGTATTGCCGGTCCAACGAATGCAAAGAGGCTCCACCACACCCTTGACACCTAATTTCTCTGCCAAATCCTCGTCAACCAACGTCATGGATGAACCTTCATCCAAAAAGGCAAACGTTGCCACCGCTCCAGCCGGACCATACACGGTGACAGGCACAATCCGGAAGAGTGCCTTCGACGAAGACGATGCGTACTGATGATGGTTGCTTTCCGCAATAGCACCACCATTGTTCCTTCCAACCCCGGGTTCCGAAGCGCCGATCTCATTGCTGACTCGCCGAGACTCCTCCACTCCGTGCAGCAACGCATGATGTCGGTACGTACACCCTTCTTTGCCACACACTGGCCTGTTGCGGCACGTCCGCCAGTTGTGCTTGCCCAGGCAGCCGAAGCACAAAGAATGTGCACGAGCCTTATTCCACCGTTCCTTAACCGACATTGCTACAAACTCAAAACATTTTCCCACATCGTGTCCCCTTTTATCGCAAATAAAACAACGCAATGATTTCCCTACCTGCGTTGAGTTATTCCCAGATGTTGTTGATTCCTGATGATCGACATGTGCGTGCACATAAGCCTTGGTGCTGGGCTTCTTCCTTTCCGCCGCCTTCCACGATGGTAACTCCCGGTTGGTTAACGTCTCCGCAGCGCTCTGCAACTCGGCCATGTACTCTGCAAACATCCGGAGGTCTGGTTCGTCGATGTGCCGTACAAATCGCACCCAATTATATTTCTCGGTCATCGGTAGCTTGTCCACGATCTCCTGTAGCAGCAACGGGTTAGTCAGATGCGCCTCTCGTCCAGCGGCCTTCATATGGTCCACCATGCTTTGCACCGCTTCACCGAACGCCACGATGGTGTCGGGCTTCTCCATGCAGGGTGCAGCCATCCTACGCACTTTCTCGATTAACGCCGAGATGAGATGCGTTGGCCGACCATAACGTGAGCGCAGCGTTGCTATCACTTGCGGTACCACTTCCGGCAAAAGTAAACGGCTACGCACTGCCTCTAGAGCGGGACCCTTCAGCGCCTTTTGCAAACGCAACATATTTTCCCAGTTGGAAAAGCCGAATTTGTCCGTAGTATACTCATAATGCGCGATGAATATTGGCCAGTCCGCCGGGTCCCCGGCAAACACGGGTAATTCGGTTGGTATGTTGCGATGCACATTCACCTCCTGCTGGGCATAACCGCGCTCCTCACGTCTCACACGTTCCATCGAACCACCCTCCGCACAGGATGGTATCACTGTCGATGTCTCAGCGGTCACTTGCACGCCCAGTTCCTCAGCCAAAATCTGCTCCTCTTCCTTCACGAACCGCAGCTGCAACTCCAGTTCCACCCGTTTCTTCTCCGCTTCTTGCCGTCGCTTCATTATGGCTAGCCTGTTTGCCATACTGTCGGATCCCTTAGCAAGAGTGAGGTTAGAATTTGCCGCCACGCTGTCGGTTGTATTCCGTGAGTGCAGGTTGAAGCCTTCCGCCAAGCGTTTCGTAACCTCAACCAACTTGAGGTTAGGATTTTCCAACACGCCGTCGCTTGTTTCACGCGGAGAAAGATTGACGCTTTCTACCGTGGGCATCATAACCTCAACCCGTTTGAGGTTATGTGTTGCTGGACCTGTTGGTGCCGCCACGTGCTTGATCGGCGTCCTTTTTACCGCTCCAGAACGCTCTCTGCCCGTGCACGCGACGCACAACCACTTCCGCTTTTCCACGGCTTCCGGCGATTCCGTTATACCGACGCACGAAAAATGCCACCATGAGTCGCAACTATCACACGCCACAAAAGTTGCATCGTCCACTTGATCACTGCAAGCCTGGCAGCAATCCTTCCGATCCACTTCCATTTCACCTTTTTTTCACCGTTTTAAAGGCTTTTATGTTGTCACAACTTCCAAATGAATAGCACGGAGAATACTTGGTGATGGTTTTAGTTATTTATTTTGTCCAAAACTTTAAAACGGTGCCACCTATTCCCCCGTTTATCTCGCTACTGCCGGGTTGACCCATCTTTGACAGCTACCTGTCCCAACCATTGTTCTGACAGCTGTCCCTCGTACGTCAGTTCCCCAACTGTCATTTTCCTTCCTAACAGTTTCATTGTGCACCTTTAAAATATTACTGTTCAATTTTTTGTAAAACATTTTATATTATTCCCAAGCATAAAAACAAGTAATAGTGAAGATTTTATATTTTATATTTTTTTTATCCTCAAGGCACTCGAGTGTATCCTAGATGTTGAGCCCACAACCTGCTAATTGTTAACGATACGTCCTTTAACAGTCCGGGAATTTGATATCGGTTCCATCCAAATTGCGCTCGGTCCATTCATTAATCCGCCGTCTAATCTCGTCGGTCATCTCTTCCGCATTGCCCCGTACCTGCCCGTTACGCACAAATCCCTGCTCGCCACTGTTCAGGATACCAACCGTCTTTAGCTCCTCGCACGTGACCGATTTGTTGTTGCGAAAGTTTCGAATGTCCAGATGGGTGCACATGGTTTCGATTTGCTCATCGGTTAACGATTTATCTAGGAACGCAGCCGTCTTGCGGATGGTATCAGGCAGATTCCGTTTCATATCTTCATAGTACATGAAGAGCACATTTTCACGATTCTTCTCTTCCCAACCTTCCTTAATGTGGGTCCAGTACGGTGACCAGGGAGCTGAAAGCAGGGGAAAAAAACAACAAATTGTTACACAAATACATGCGAAGTGCTTACAACGAAGTACCAAACTTACTTAAATCCTTCTCAAAATAGTTGTAAAATGTTTCAAAATCTCCAACATATCCCTGGGTCCGGTACAAACGATTCAGATGGTAGTAGGAGACAACCACATCGGAAGGGTTACGAGCGACATAAATGATCTATAACGAAAGAGAATTGTTATCATTTGCATATGTTATGTATTTTTGTTTTTGCTGCTCATTATCTCTACCTTGGCTTTCTTCTCAAACACACTTGGTGGTAGCAACGAAATGGGCAGATGAGTCTTTATGTACCGAGGAGTCTTCATTTCCGACAGCATCTGACCGACGGGCTGAGCAATCTGATGGATGAATTTTATGCTTTCCTCATCGTTTGCGTTTTCCTTCATAAATTCCTTCTTCATCTCATCATGCACAAACAGGTGGAACCTTTAATAATAAGAAAGTTTAAAGTGCCGTCACTCATCTGAGACGGTTGTACGTACTCGAAAAAGGGAAATCGCTGCGTCAACGGTATGCTTTTGGCGGTGTCAAAGTCAAGCTCGTTGCATATCAACCAAACCATCTCCTGCGACCACGTTGTGCCCGATCGTGGAAAGGTGACGATCTGCGGAAAACAATGCATTTTTAGCATTTCAAATTTTTCTTTTTTTTACTACATTGCAAAACGTTCACTACCCAAGTATCGTCTGATCGTGCTTCGAACGAGTACAAACTTTCCGCATACTGCTTAAAACGGGACGGGAAAAACCATCGCTTTTCTCCAACTTGCACAAATCCGGTACGTTCACCTAAAACAAAAGAAGCATTAAGTAGCATTTTAATAGTTGATGTACTCGAAAAAAGAAAACGCAGGCGGATGGTGTTTTTTTTCACAAACCATGAAAATCTTTCAGCAACTGTTCGTTCTGTTCAGGCTCCACAAAGTCTATGCTGTAGGGGAAAGCCATCTCGTTAATTTTTTTCGATTCCGTAGCTGATTTACCCGAGATTCACATCCACCGACAATGAAATCGAAAACGAAACTGAATGGGACACGCTCCCTAGGACTGCCAGAGCCGTTAACAACAATCATCACCGTCATCATCGTTGGTTCCATTGGCCAAAATATGCTGACCGGACAGAGGTGCACACGAAGGTGGGTTCACACTTTGAGTTTCATTTTGGGCCCGCGAGAGAAAGTTACTTGTTGACACAGTTCCGACACAACGCCGTTGGAAGTGTCCAATTCGAACAAGAGAGGGAGAGTAAAATGTGTTTCCACCGCATAATTATAATGTGCGATCTTGTGTGGTTTTTGTATGCTCTACGCAGGAAGAGAGTTGAGATCAAGTTCAATATTGGTGTACAGCGATCGATGTAACTTCCGCCTACCATTCAGGTGGTCAAACAAAAGAGAATGTCTCTCTGCAACCATGTGTACTTACTTTTCATTTCTTTTGTGAGATTGCTTTAGAAAAATGGTTTTATGGTAGTAGGGAAAGGAATTTATAAGAAAATATTGACGGAACTGGATGGATTCCATCGCCACTTCAATTACACAGGCGAGGATCGACATTGGTTAACTCTTTCATAGCTTCAAGATGGATGTACCAGATCGTATTATTGGGTCAAAAAGAGTTCTTATTTTGGGTGCGGACATGACTTTGAAATTGTTCTAACCATTCTACAAAAGTGGCACAATCTAACATTAAAAATACCGCTAGTATATCATCCCGATTTTATTAATTATAAATAAATAAAATAAATAAAAATATATCATCCCGATTTAAAAAACCGAGGAGCTTTTTTACAGCGGCTGCCTATGCGGTACGGCCTTTAAACTCTTATTACAGCGGTGCTCAATAACAGCTGATTGTCAAAATTGTGTTGAGCAAAGAAAACACACACACGCGCGCTTTGTTGTTATGCAAACTATTCCACGGTAGTGATTCGGTTCCGTTTTTCTCTGCACCATGCAATCCAGGATACTACTGTGGCGGAAATTCCGCAAAATTTGCGTCCCGGGTAGTATCGTGTCGGCTGGACTGTTGCCATTCACCGCGAACGATCATGATCAGATTAAAATTGACACCAAAACCGTACAGAGCATGTACGAGGAGGCGCCCGGTGATAAACAAACCGGCATGGAGCGGTTACAAATGATGTTTACGATTGAGTAAGTAGAAACATTGCCTTTTATACTCACCACCTACCACTCCTTTTGTTAATATGCTTCCGCAACTATGTCCTTTTAGTGAATTTGGTCGTGTTTCGAGCGAGCTTAATTCCATCTACCAAGCCGGTTTTGTTGGTTTTCTGTTCGGTGCCTGCTACGGTGGGTTCGTTAATTCACGCGTCGCGTACATGAACTTTCTCGAACGTAACCAGGCAACGGCGTTTCAGTCTAGCTTTGAGGCGAAGAAAAAGTTACAAGACCAGGTTACGCTTAACTTTGCCAAGGGTGCATTCCGATGGGGTTGGCGATTGGCACTCTTTACCACGAGCTACGTGTTAGTATCACAAACGATCCGTTCATTTGCTTCAACATTAAGTTTCGCATCCATACCCTTTCCAGTGGCATCCAGACGATGGTTTCGGTGTACCGGGGAAAGTCCTCGCTGTACGAATACATGGCTGCCGGTAGCGTTACGGGTGCTATGTACAAATTTAGCATGGGTCTCCACGGGATGGCATCCGGTGGGCTGGTGGGCCTGGTACTCGGCGGTCTAGCCGGTGGTCTTTCGCTTGGGATTATGCGTGCGACCGGCACTACGATGGAGGAGGTACGATTCTGGCAGTACAAATGGCACACGAACCGGGACCAGGTTATACGCGATTCACTCAAAAAGCAAACCGATGTGGAGGAGGAACCACTGCTAAAACATCACCACAGCAAGTTCGGAACGGCCAATATCGATCTCGAGGCAATCGAAGCGGAAAAGCGAAAAATTCAACTAGCGGTCGAGCGGGAAACGCTCATGAAGAAGCTGGAACAAGAAGAACAAGCGGAAGTGAAGGGGAAATAGAGAGATAGCGAGATAGCAAAAAAAAAACACCATCCGCCTGCGTTTTCTTTCTTCGGGTATGCTGCTGATTTTTATAAAAAAACACCAATTTATTCGATGAGAGAATAGTACAGAAAGACGTGTCTCACAAGATGAAGTTTATTTTCAAACGGATGCAAAAAGGAAATAAGAGATATTACACAGGCACGCGCACGCAAAATGGTTATCTTCTCGCTGTGGGGAGTGCCAAACGATCGGCGGTAGGGGGATATGATGGGTTGTGCGTGCGTAAAGCAGCTAACTTATTGTCTTCATGTCGGGCAAGGATTTGGATTTCATTAGCTTCTTTTTGGCTTGTTGCTGCTCGTGCTTAAGACGAAGCTGAAGCAAAACGGCCGCACCGCACGCATCTGCTGGGGGGAGTGGAAGGAAAAACGTTTTTTTTTTTGTTTTGGGAGGAAAGAGAAGGGGAAAAACGGGATCATTCATAGAGGAAATTATGGCAACGGAAAGAATATGAGAAAGAGCAATATGTCATGGTTTTACTGCATTCCCGATTACTACCAGATGCACCATACAAAAGCGCAACCAATGGCAACGGTGGCGGCGACGACGACGATGTTAATGTCACACGTACACACATACACACAACACGGGTTGGGTTGAGACAATAAACTCATCGGTTACTTTTCGGTTTTATTAACGTACAACATAATAAAATTATTTAAAAAAAAATCTATCTACATATAGGTAAAGATGTGTCTGTGTGTATGCATGTGTATGGGTATGTGTGAGCCTGTCTATGTGTGGGTGTGTGTTTGTAACTCTATTGCGCTTGAAACATTTAAAACACAAATCCGGTTGCAACCACAGTACGCAAAAGAACGTAGCGGATACATCAACACACCTACTATGACTATAAAATAAAATGAAATGAAAATTTTAACCATTAAGCAAATGGAACCGCTCCGAGAAAATAAAGAACAAAATTAGGTGCATGAAATTGTCGAGCCTTTTTTTCTTTTTCTTTAACTAGCGCCGAGAGCCTAGGGATGAGATGAAGGTGGGTTAAAATTGGGGGAACTAGAATTAAAGAGTTGAGAATGAGAATGGGCAAGCCACTGGGAGCTGCCCGGATGTAGAAGCACCACGGTCTTGTCTGTTTTGTTCAGGATAAAAATTAAATTGCTATTTCTGCTACTCTCCTTCTTTATGAGCTTCTCTGTGTATTTGTTGTTAGTGTTTATGTGTAGGAAAGCGCCCAGGGAAAAGCTTCCGAAAAGGATTCATTCCGACGAATGAAAAGAGCGAATTCTTTCCCAATTTTCGGGCTTAAGACAGTTGAGTTAAAAATTTCCACGAACAATGGGCAGATATTGCGAGGACTCCCCCTGCATGTGTGTGTTGGTCGGTTCGAATTGCTCTACCTTGCTTCAGAATCATTCGTACGATTACGCCACGCCATTAATTCTACCACGCTGCAGCCACCTAACTAATGCTGGCCTATCCACTGTACACCATTCATTCAGCATGAAAAATCTCTCATTCATATTCTCATGCGCACTTTTACACATCACTATCACGATCTCGATTTAAACGACTGGTTTTTTTTTCTTGTTATTTCATCTCACGCACGCGCCCTTTTGCTTACTACTACCCCCCCACTAATCACGCAAATCGTACTTGCTTTCCATAAGTTCATAAAGTGCCGATACATTACTGACAACCAACTTCACGCGCCATTAAACATTAACAAGGAGATTAAAACAAACGAAAAAATGAAACAAAAACAACAAAAAATAGTATGGGACGATCATCGGTATATGCGCAAAACGGAACAGGAACTGAGGACAACAAAATAAACAAAACAAAACAAGAAAACGAAAAAAAGTTATGTACGAATTAATTTCACTTTATCACAAGTGTGCTTTTCTTGTATCACAGAAGAAGGAAACTAGGTTGTACACACACACAGTAGCGCGCACGCAACTGTAGCAACTTCTTAGGCAACGGCAAACCAATTTCGAACACGACCAACAAACCCCACGACGGGAGGACGAACAGAGCATACGCCGGAGAGATCCTGGCCACAGCTAGGAAGTGACACATAAAATTAAATGAATGGTTTTAAGCAGAAAAGGGATGAACAATGGATTCTACACAGATGGTGAATTCTAACAAACGGGTGAAAGTTTCGGGAAGGACATTACTTTTTGTATGATCATCAGTATGCGAGCTAGACGATAGATTAGAGAAGGTATGAGGGTGCGGGGATCTCTGTCTCGGTTTGATCTTGTTGTACGTGTAGTATTATGATGATGATGACGATGATGATAAGCTATCGCTTTACGATCGCTGCTGCTGCGGCTTCTATCGATTCTCATGATAATCACATCCTCTATCTTCTCTAACCGTAACTACTTCTTCTTCTTGCCATCCATACACTGCTGTGTGTTCGGCGTGTGTGTGTGTATATATGTACCAGTTTTTAAGTAAACTTTTGCCTAAATAATCGTTTATCGTTGCCGTAAGTAAAAGTATGCCAAATATGCTAAATTGAAAAAATTTAATAAGTACCATCTTTACACAACATTAACGAATTTTGCTCTCACTCGCTTCTCTAAACCACTTTTTCTAATCTTTCAGTTGTAAAATAGCACATCTTGAACATATTACAATAAACGCGAAATTCAAGAATGTCGAATTTCATAATGCTTCCGAGATTGATGCTATTTTACGTATTCTTTGCAAAATTATAGTACTTCGTTTCGGGATGCGGTACCCGCTTTCCTGTTTAAGGACATTCTTCTTAAGTTTTAACAACGCTTTTCAATTTCGTTTGAAACACTTTTTTTAAACTCGCATCATATCACTTCTTTTTCGAATCGTATTTTCACCATCAACAAAACGAACATTGAATTAAATTTTGTATAAAACAAAAACGTAGATTTTACCACCAAACATTTCCCCACATTGTTCAAACAATTAAAGTTACACACGTATCTTATACCTGGCAAGCCAGTTTCTTGTCGGTTTCGCGCGCATTTTCCGAGCCATGATTAATTGGTTTGTCACTACATGCTGCCAACAGTCTGTCATTACCAGCAACAAAAAAAAAAAAAAGCAGGACGTTCCCGGTAAGGGATTACATCTCCTCAGAATGATCTTCTCAGTTAGACAGAGCGTTGGGCAGCAAGCCAACAGGTAAGGTAAGTGAGTGATATCGAATCGATTGCACAATCTTTTAAGTAACTACCTTGTAGCACCCTGTTATTCATTCATCAGACGCTTGTTGCTCGAAACCCAACAATAAATTGGCAAGCTTCCACTGTGTTCAGAGTTCAAAAAACCAAATCATAGGATTAAAGTTTCAAAAAAAGTATTTAAAATGTTCCGTTACATCCGACAACTGGTTCTATACTATTTTTAAATTTTTACTTTTTCTAAATAAAAAGATGATATGGCGAGATGCCTGTATGCCCCCGAAAAGGACGTGCGGAGCTTATTTAATTTGCTTCCATGCCCCACTTCTTCTCATTCAGTCATAAGTTGCAGAGTAGTAAAGCACAACAACGCGATCACGCTTTGTGCGCGCGTGTGTTTGTGTGTGTTTTCTCCTGTTTTTTTCTTTTCATTTTTGTTAGTTTCGTTTGTATGTATATATGTCCTATTCAGTCAAGTATAGTATATCAAAGTTGTTGTTCAACATCATCCAATCATATGCATTCATTAACGCAGGGACAGAACCATAATTTCAGCTTTCTTCCATTCCAGCTATTAGACACATACACACACACACACACGCACTTCGGTTACGATGATCGCGGCGGTTTCCACTCAATTTCCCAAGTTTAATGTTCAAATTGATTCAATTATTCAAGAAGGCACATTATGTTTCTTTTTTTTTCTTCAGTAGACTTATGTGGGGGATTTGGGAGATGTAATAATAATAATAATGGGCATTCAGCAAAGCACAATACGTCCCCCTAGGCATACAAAACAGTTCTCACGATATAATCCCAAAAGTGAAGGTGTGGTAAACGGTATACGACGCGACAACGGATAATCTTAATGTAAAAAGAAAATGGGTGAACTTGTTTTTAACGAAACTCCGAACATCACAGCTTCCAGACGAAAATGACAAGAATCCGGAATGCTTGCATGCATGGAAAGACAAGTGTGTACCTTTTCTTTGTTGAAGGCGCATAAATTAAACATTGCATCGTAATGGAAACGAACCTAATAAATAATAATCACACACACGCCCACAGACATAGGACAGATATATCAGCATGGATGTTTAGATAAGTACTTCCACTATCACTCCCTTCTTCGTTCGCTCCCTACTCTAGCGGTTCTCTAGCGTGTTTCCTGCCTGTCCGCCAATGGTGTCGCAGCTGCAGATGTTGACATTTGTGTTGCTGATGAAGAAGTTGATGATAATGATAATGAGGAAGAAATTGTTGTCGATGTTGTTGTTGGTGTTGGCACCACCGACGACGACGACGCTGACGACGACGGCGGCTGCTGTTGTGGTGCAACCATTTGCGTACTCTTACCACCAGCAGGACCACCCTCGTTCCCAATCTCCGTTAGCGAATCCAACGAACGAATCGAAATCGAATCTTGCGACGTGAGGCTAGGATTCTTGAACATGCTGAGCGAGTCGCGTGCAAGCTGTCCAAGATGGCTCAATACTACGACCGTGTCGGACTGTCCGCTGGAGGCGCTCGGCGAAGGTGAAACTACGATCCCGGCACTACTACCGCTCAGCATCATCAGATCACCGCCGGCACTGGTGCCGCTGCTGCCGATGCTGATGCCACTACTGTTGCTCGTTGTGCTGCCACCCATCAAGCTGCTCGGTCCGCCACCGAAATAGTGGATTACTCCGCCACCACCACCACCACCACCAGTAGCTCCACCTGCAACGCTCGGATGATTCCCGTACTTGTTGGTAAGCGTATCGATATCATCCTCCGATTCGTCGTAATCACCACCGAGATGGAATATAACCTTCGGATGGGGTGTAGTGGTAAGACCGGCCGCAGCAACCGGTACATTCACTGTTGGAGACGATAGCATCGCAATGGTTGGCCCCCCATCCAGTCCAGCACCACCACCTGCCATCGTGGGTGCATTCGAGGTGGACAACAACAGTTTGTTTGTGATGGTGTTTTCCGGTGAGATGTTCTCCTTCATTTCTACCTTCAGCTGAGGTGGCATATGTTGGGCACTATGCTGTTGCTGTTGCAATTGCTGTTGATGGTAAGCCATTACATGTGCCTGATTCTGCAACGGTTGCAACTGTTGCGGTGTTAGTGTAGTTTCGGGCGACACGTTCACCTTTAAACCGGCTCGATCGTCATCCTTTTTAGTCGCTGCCGTAGTGGCAGTACTGGTTGGGCTTGTGTTGGCACTCGTGCTGCTACTATTGCCACTATTCCCTGAACCATGATGCGCCCAGTAAAACAATCCTCCCATTGGACTTTCCTTGCGTGACGGTGGCTGTGATCCGCCACCCGAACCTTCCTGCGTTGCTGCCGGCGGCGGACTGGCGGATGATTTGCTAGACGAAAACAAATTGCTCGGATGAAAGATGCTGAGCAGCTTCTCGATCGCTGGTGGATAGCCGCTGCCACCACTCGGTGTCGGTGTACTGGCGCCGCTCGAGCCGGAATCAGCATGCTTGATGCTGCTGCTGCCACTGCTTCCACTGCCGCCGCCCAAAATCCACGAGGTTTTACGTACGCGCGGTGGCTTTTCGGTAGTTGCTGTCATCTTGCTGCTCGCCGCTACTACCGGCTCGCGATCGAGATTTTGCACCGAGGTTAGTGTGCTTTCGTTGGAATTGTTACCACCACCTGGTTGACCTCCGGCACCTAGCGAGCCGACCGATTGTACGGTGGATTTTGCGGTATTTACCGCCAGAGTAGTGTTTGCTGCTGCCGAGATGGACGAAGAGTTGGAGGAACCGGATAGATCGTGCACATCGTACAGGGATTCCTGTGAGCTGTCCAAATTTACCTGTACCATGCTAGAGGTGGAAAAGCTTGCGGGTGGTTGTGGTGCCTCTAACGTCATCGATGATGCTTTCGGAATAAGTGTACTTTCCTCTTCCAAGATGCGTGATGTGGAGGTGCTGACATTATTGCTCGATTCGGAAGATCCACCACCACCGGTAGAGCCACCAGCAGCAGGGGCGGTAGCGGTAATGGCCGGTGGCGGAGAATTTACTATCATATCGAAACTTTCTTCCGTCGAGCTAATCGAAGCGTTAATGTTGAAATGAGCGGCATCGATCGAATCAATGCTGTTGCTGCTGATCGACGAACAGCAACTATCGTCCAGCATGGTTCCACCGGACATGAACCGTTTCACCTCCAGATCGGGACTTTCGATGCTGGTGGAAGAAAGCACCGAGTCGTGAAGCGTACTACCGCTACTGTTGTTATTGTTGTTGTTGGTGTTGTTGTTGCTACTGCTGCTGCTGTTGCTGCTGTGTTGATGAGCAGAGTCGGATGTGTTGGACATTTGGCGCATCTTTCCGGTGCACGATGATGATGACAGTGTTGTTTGTAGTGGAATCTGTTGTTGTTGTTGTTGGTGGTGGTGAATGATCGTTTGTGGTACGATCTGCGATTGTAAGGATGAAAGCGTAACCATGTTGGGCTGTATGGGAACCGTTGTATTGCCGCCGGGACCGAACGTTGTAACAAAGTGATAGTTTTGCGCCGGCTGATGATGCATCAGTGGAACGAACTGTGGTGCTGGTAGTGGCTGGTATTGAAGTTGCTGTTGCTGTTGTAGTAGTGTACATTGTGCCACTCCCAAAGGGATCGTCGTGTTATTCGGCATGGGAAGTATCGTGGATATGGTAGTAGGTGACGAGGATGATCCCGCAATCACTCCCGCTGACGATGCAATCAGTGACGTATGGAAGGTATTGTTACTCCCGCTGCCGTATGATGGTGGTAACAGCGGGGAAGGTGTTTGGCTAGCTACCCGACCGACCATCGGCACTCCACCAGCGGCAGCAGCTAACGGAGACAGTGGCGATGAGGGAAAGGATGAGAGTGTCGGTGCGGAACTGCACACCGGACGGCGATTGATAGTAGTCACGGGTGCCGTTCCGCATACACCACCACCACCAACCGTATAGGATGTGGTTGACGATTTACCACTCATGGGTAGACTGATCGTGCTGCTGCTACGGTACGGATTGTTAGCACTTTTAGCACCGGCATTAGTGTCCGGCTCGGCCACCGTCACCACCCGGAACCGAGAGTTCGACGGAAAGAACAGTGTCGGCGAACTGCCGGTAGACGAGGGGGACGGGGACGATGCGGAACCGCCGCCACTACCACCACCACCACCGGTCGAATCGGTCACGCGTGAAACATGGAATCGGTTGCGGGACGGACTCGGCACCGGGGAGGCAATCGGTGAAGGGATGGGACTCGGCAATGGTGAACGCAAACGACCACCTGTCGACTTTTTGCACCCACCGTTCGGATCGAGCAGATGTTGCTTATCGGCCAGCGCGCTCGGTGATGTTTTGATCGATGGGCAGGTGAGCGAAATTTTTCGCGAACTCAGATAGTTGGCCCGGGCACGCCGTACCGTCGTCGTACTGATCGGTTCACTCGGTTCCGGTGGGTTTTTGTTCCGTTCGCACTGTGCCCGGATGTTGTTAACCAACCGGCTGTACTCCGAACCAACACCGTCCAGCGATGTATCCTGCAAAATGATAAGATTCTGTGAGTAAAATCTCTAAACAAGGAGAGGACCCTATATTTAAAAAAGCACTTGTCATACATAGCACAATACATAGCAACGTTTAAATGCTTATGTTCTAAGTCAAAATTGCCTAGCCTATCCTAAGTTTTAGTTTTAAGTATTGCACAGACCCCTGCATGTGCCATCCAAATAATTCCAATCAACAAGTAAAGAAACAAACGCGCCCTTACCTTGATCCTTCTCGGCGTGTCATCCAGATCGATGCGGGTGATGGATTTGTTGGATTTCATCGCCTCGTTCAGCGCTTCTAAGCCCGCCTTCTGTATATTGTTGTGCCTCAAATCGATCCGCTGAAGCGACGAGTTGCCCCCGAACTCGATGATTTCTGCCATCGTCTTAACGCCCTTGTCCGACAGATGTGCTCCCTGCAGTCCCAGATTGGTAAGTGTTGTGTTCGCCTTCAAACTCCCACTAATGCCGGTAACAAAGCTATTGCAAAGTTGATTACTGCCAACATTAAGCGTATCGAGCGTACTCGACCTTTCAAGCAAACGTTGAAAATGACGAGCCGAATTGCGGGTAATTTCATTGTTCCATAGCACCAGCACCTGTAATCCACACGGACTGTTTGGCGATTGTTCCGTGCCAACCGTCTCACGGTTTACGTTCGATTGCTGCCGTTCCAGGGTACCGTTCTTAGCGGCAAACTTGGATTCGTGTATTTTAAGGCTTGATTTCGAATCATTTGAATCGATCGACGTTTCACTGTTGAGGCTTTCCGAGCTGAACGAACGCTCGTTAGGAAAGGAGCTCGGTGCTGTCGTACGGAACGGGCTGCTACTTTCAAAGTCGGACTCATCACCGCCTACCGAATCCAGCGAACGAGACAGTGGTACATTTTCCTTCATAGGAATGACCTGCTCTACCACGATGCTGTCGGTGCTGCTGCTGCTGCTCGATTGTGTACGATCCTTATTCGATGGTTCCAATCGCTCATCGTTGCTGCTAATGGCACTTTTTCTTTCTCTCTTTTCCACCGTTGATACACCGTTCGTGTGTGGCTGCACCTCCGCGGCAGTGGATTCCGCTTTTAGTTTTTCCTTCTCTTTTTGATGAGATTTTTCAAGCAATAGCTGCAGCTCGTCCTTTTTCGATGGTGGTGCAAGCGGTGAAAACACATCCCCGGACGATTCAACGGATGCACTCCGCTCTTCCTCGCTCAGAGCCGGTATACCAAGATCGACAAAGAGATTTTCTTCGGAAATTCGTAAATTGCTACCATCATCATCGTAATCGGCACACAGTTCGGGCACGTCCTCTTCCATCAGCATCTGCGCACGGGGAGGCAATGCTTCCTTGGTAGCCGGTAGCTGTTCCGTTTTTTGCTTTTCTTCTCTTTGGTCCCCAATTTCCATGGCCGTGGAAAGCGATGCCTCAAACTCGGTCAGTACGCTGTCTTGCTTCGCCAGCCGAGGCTTTTTGGGCGCTTGTGGCACTGGGCTATCCGAATGTGATTCCTCTTCCTTCGCCATCAGCAACTCCACAAAACCGTCATCAACCTCCTGCACAACCGCCATCGACGACTCTTTGTTGTCGGTTTGTACTGTTTCCGCTGAGGTGCTCATCGTCTTGCTTTCATCACCGCCACCCAGAACCGCCACCGATGTTGCCACTGCTGTTAACGTTGCTCCACCGCTAGAGGAATTCATCAGTGCTTCTTCCTCGGCCGTCATCATGACGGGGCGTGCTACCATGTCGGGCTTCTCTCTATCACTAGTTGTTTGTAGACTTACACTATGTTTTGTACTCATTTCCACTAGATTCACATTCGATGGAGCGACAGCAACGGGCGATGGCGTTGGCGGTGCGGTAATGGGTGAGGGAGGTAGTGGTGGGTTCGTTTCATCTTTGTCGGGCTGGTGCTGCGTCGTATACACTGGAGCCGTTGCTTCCGTAGAGTCGAGGAAGGTGGTGCTGCTGGTGGTGCCATTCGTAGTTTCCAGCATTTCGCTGGCCACTTTCTTTTTCTTGTTCTCCTCATCTTCCGTCGAGGTCGTATCACAGGGCGGAAGTGCGGGTGTTGACGGTGGTGTTACTGGTGGAGTAAGCGTAAGCGGTGAAGGTGAAGAATCCAATTCGGGTTCCGTTGCCGTGGTGGAGGACACTACTGAATCGGAATCGGACGAACGCAATCGCTGGGGAAAGTAATTTTTCGCACTGTTGATGCTGTTCAGGCTACTCGAAAGATCGGAAAAGTTCAGAAGATCACTTTTACGTTTCTTTTCCTGCACTTCCTTAAAGTGTGCCGCCTGTTCTACGATCGCATTCACAATGTGCTCCACGCCTTTATCCTGTGGTTGGTGAAGAAAGCAGGAAAAGAGTTTCATATGTGAAGGCAAATATTAAAATGCCAACTTAAACTCCGTAACTTACCCCGATTCGATTGTTGGAGATGTCGATCAGTTGTATGTGAAGGTTTGTCCGTAACAGATTCGCGATCTGCAGCGCATCCTCGCAGCTCAACTGATTGTGCGCTAACCACAGCTCGCGCAACACTTTGTTACGCTTCAGGGTGGAGCATAGTGATGCGATCGGCTCCTGGCTGAGCACGCAATGTTCCAGCTTGAGCGTGTGTATGGCGGAGGTGTTTAACGCTTTGGCAAGATTATTTGCCTGGTAGTTGGATATCATGGGGCCACGCATTACTAGCACATTTAGCGCTTGGCTCTTCTTGATCATGTTTATGCAAGCGGTCCAACTTTTGCCGGACATCTGCAGATTGTCCGATATGTCCAGCTCCTGTGCCGCCTCATAATACTCGATGATGTCGAACATTACGCTTGCCGTCACATCGTCCAGCCCGCTGTGTGACAAATCGATGCAGCGGTACTGCACGTGCTTAAAGATCTCCTCGAGTGCCTCACACCCGCTGTAGCTAAGGTGTTGATCTTTGAGCGAGAGCAACGGCACACGGCCCTTTGTGACGTCGATCGATTGCAGGTGATCGAGCACAGTCTTAAGCGGGATCGTGTTGTGCCGCTTGCAGGAAGTTTGATACAGTTCCAATAGCTCTGGTGTTTCACAAACCGATACTGTAAAAGACGGAAAGGTGGTTGAATTTAGTGAACGAAAAGCTTCTTTTTTTGGAACGGAACGAACCTGGAAGGTTCTTTGAATCTACTGCTACAACGGAAAATGAAAAGTATCGCCGTGCCTGACGTGCAGAAATTATCAGTCTAGTCTTCCCGTTTACACAATATTTTCGTGGATCAAGGACAGCTATTTTTCTTGAGTAGTTCTCCAAAAAAGATTTTTTCAGTGTGTTTTCCAAAAAACATTTGCTTAGCTACTTTCAGCGACGCTTTCGTTCTAACATACACGAAAAATGAAGTTAAAGTGAACGTTTTAACATTCATATGGCTAACAAAACTTCAGTCCCAAACGCACAACTTCCTCTAACCTAATGTACCTTGTATCCTCGTGCGGCCTTCGTCAGTGTACCTGTCGATCTGCTCTGCTCTCTCATCTGCTGACCTTTTCAAACTCTAAACTGCTGTCTTTGTAACAGAACGTCAAAGAATCAAAGTGTTTTCGTGCTTGTCCGATTCCTTCATTGGATCCTCTGGAATTCATCAAGAAAGTGTCCGTAGTCCTCTTTTAATCGCTAGATAAATTACAGCTTCTTTTAGCTTCTTCTAGATAAATTACAAGTTGCCAATATGTCCCATTAATATCGGTCCTATTGTGTTAGAAACCCATTACTATTTCATTTCATCATACTGTCCAAATATGATCATATCCCTGATAGAAATACAAACTGAAGCAACTGAAAAAGACTCTAGTTTGTTCAATAAACACTGAAATATTTGTTATATATCTCGTTGCTAAAATTGCGTGATTTGTAAGCAAATTGTAGACGGCAATCTCTAGCCGATTTCCACAAACAAAGAAAACTAGACTGAATTACACCAAACTAAACCATTCGCGGCTTTGGCTAGTGGGGAAACAGTTCACTTAAAAATGGCTACCAAAATCATGGACGACTTGTAAATCATTATCAGAGATGTTACAATAATACTTACTGCAGGCCCACGGGTTAACCGGATCCAGATAGCCCGTGATAAGCTGCGCATCCTGAGGAAACGAAACCCGCCTTCTGTTTTCACCCTTAGCCGTAGCAGCGGCCGCCGCACCAGTAGCAACACCCATTTTGCTCGATTTCTTCAAACTACTCTGCAGCACTGGGGACGTACTTCTGCTGCTACCACTAACCACCGCTGCTGCTGTATCGGCAGCACTCTTTGGTAGGACATCTGCGACTGCGGATGGCGGTATGCTTACTACTAGCGCCGGTGTCAACGACGATGGTGACGAAGATGCAGCCGCAGCAGCCTGCGACAGTTCCTCGGCTAGTGTTAACAAACGTGTGGTGCTGGTGCCACCTTCAACCGCACCTGCCGTCTCAACCGATCGAAGGACTGAACACGTCGGCGGTGGAGCTCGTTGCGTATGGTGAAGCACCGTATCGGACAATCCTTCACGCTCAAGGGAGTGTCCTTTGGGTGAAGTGTCGCCACCGAACGGTCGATTGTCTACAGCGTGTTGAGTGTCGTTCCCTTTGCCAGAAGGTTCTTGTTGGGATTCGGCCAAAAGTTCGGATGATGATTCGGACGAGGACAACGAGCGCGCAGAGGACGTAGATAAAGGAGCAGTGGATGAGGAGGACGAGGTGGAGGACAACGACGATGATGGTGGCGAACCGTTGGCGGTATCGGTGGCACTGGCAAATGTTGTGTTGCTTCGCTCTTCGGTTCGAGTCGTCACACCTTCGACGGTTTCGTTCTTTAGATCCGCCGCCACGGTCACAGTGGCAGCTGTAATTATGCCGTCCTGCTGTGTCGTTTCGATCGGTAACGTTTGTACTAACTCTATCGGTGCTACGGCCGGCAGTTCGCAGTTATTGTCGTCATTCGCTCTCACCACCACCTGGGTACGTTCTGCTTTTCCCAGCAAGGTTGCTACGCTCGTCCGCTCGTGCTCATCATCGGCGGGTAGTAGATCATGCTTCATGATGAGGGTGGTGGTGTTGGTGACTGAGCGCTGCCGTTCGCCTTGTCCTAGCGCTATTTCGGTTACGGATGTCATCGCCGCAGCAGACGTACGGACGCCTTCCTCCATCACAACGGCAGCGCTACTAGCAACGGTGTAACCGCTCGCTGCGGACGATAAGGACCCTGCTGTTGCCGCCACCGTCTCATCGCCATTCCTGTTGGTAACCTTCGTTTGCGTGTTGTCACCGAGCACGGTTTGAAAGTCACTATCACTGCGCTTGCTGTTATTGTTATAGCGGTCATTGATGCAACCGCCAGCAGTACCACCGTCAGCAGACGAGAGATCAACCGCTTGTACTAGCGCGGGATTATTGTTGGAAGCAACTAATGCCTGTTTGTAACAGCACTCGCCTGCCGGTGGATCTTCCGTGTACGAATCCTCTTCCGGTACGACCGGCAGGCGCCGTTCCTCACCGACGGACGGTGTCGAGGAGGTGGATGAGCTTGAGCTTGAACTCGATGACAACGTTTGTTGTGGTGTTTTTGGTGTTGATAAGGCTTCCGCGGTCAAATCTTCTACCGGCCCTACTGCTATCGGCAACAACAGTGTATCGTCCTCCTTCGCCGCGTTACTGTTGTCCCTGTTCACTTCGCTTTCTAGCGCAGCCCCGTGGACCGGGGCAACAGCTGACGCTTTTAGCTCGAATGTCCTTAATTCGGTGGTCACGTTTTCTGGTATGCATTGGCCCTGCAATCTAGTAGTGGTAGTGTTCGTAACGTCTAGTGTCATCGTAACATTCGGCTGATCGGGCCTCCCGGTTGCGTTCCGACAGTCAACACCGAGCGGTTCTTCCGTTGCCGTACATTGCTCACTGTTATTGCGTTGGCCATCTTGATCTGCTCGTTGTCGTTGCTGATCATCCTGTCCTCGGTCTCGGTCCGCCACCGGTTTGCTACACTTTGCCTCGAGTTGTGGTGGTTCTGCTTCCGCCGTAGTTTCATCGACCTCGTCGGTGCTGCTGTTTTTCGAAATCGATGAAGCAGTAGGCGAAACGGTCGACGTGGACGAGGGCGATGATGGGGAAATTAGTAATGCCAGTACCGCGTTGGTAGTTGTTGCCGTAGTGGTGGTGATGGTTGTTGCTGTAGTCGCCGCTTCTGCCGTTTGCTGATTCTGCTCTTCCTGTTCTTGTGCCTTGCTCGATGGATCTATATTCATTTTCCCGAAAGCTTTGCCCACACTGCCGGCTTCAGGTTTCAGGTCTTGTCGTGTGTGTGAGTGTGTGTGTGCTGATGGCGTTCGGTAGTTCAGGGACTATAATTTCACGCGGTAACTCAATTTATTTTTGCAATACTGCCACCGGAAAGCACCGGAAAGGATTATGTACGGTGAATGTTATGTAGCTTACTGTTTTTGGTTTCTTTTTGCAGACTTTTGAGTACACTCGAAAATTATTCACTCAGTTCGCATCAATTAGCATAAATAATTTCGCTTCCTTGTATCCGTCACTTGCCGATGATAAGAATCTCTTTTTTTTTCGCCGAGCTTCCGGTTTGTTCGTTGACTTCTATTGCTATTTGTCAAGAAACAAACCAGACATGAACTGTGGTGTTGTGTGTTTGTTTTCGGTTGCAACGCGCGCCTGTTTGCTTGGCCTTCCTTTTTCTCTCTCAAACGGGACCCAACAGCGGCTCCCGCCACTCTCTTGGAGGTTAATTTTAGTAACCAGAAATGGCTAAATATAACCCAACAATCATCTGTTCTGTGTTCCACTTTTTTTTGTGTGTTGCTTCAGCGCACTGCTGTCGGCTAAATTCTGGCCGAGTCGCCTCCGGCGTAGGCAATATTCAGATACACATACACACACACAAACACACGCCGTTCTAGATGTTCTCACCTTATCCTCTACAGCAGCATCACCTGTAACACAAGTACACGGGGTTTGCGCTAGCCTCTTGTTTGCAAAGCACAGTAAGTGCTGTTTAAGATCTTCCTTTTAGTTTATTGCTTCTATCCTATGTCCCCAAAACACGCGCAAGCTGCTGAATTCAAATTGTGCCTCTTTCTAGAACCGACTGATCATCCGTAGGAAACGGTTTCTAAGTACACAGTAGCAAGCATGCACACTTAAAGTGTAATAAGTTGTGGCCGCATATGACCGCTTCTTCTTTTTTGCTCTTCTTGTTGACGATCTTCGGCACGATCCGGCTGGGGGTTTTTCTTTTAAACCGCCACTATTAAGTTACGTTGGATGGTGCGCTATTGCTACTCTGCCTTCAGTTCACTTAACAGACACACCGACGCCAACACGGCCGCTTAGAGTAATGTGTTCGTTTGCCGATTTGTTCGCGTATTTGCGCTGCTGCTTGCTGTTGTGCGACGACGAGTAATTGCCGGCACGTCACCCCACGGGACACGGCCGGGGGTCCGATCGGTTCCGGATGGGGTACGCGCTGCTGCCGTGCCGCGCCAGCACCAATCGATCCACTTGTGTACGGACGATGTATGTAGCAATCACGTTCGCTTGACCGGGCTCTATCAGCACAACCGGCAGCACCTTAGTATTGTGTGACGTCGCGCACACTGGACGTTCGTGTCGTGTGCCGTGTGTGAGCTTTACATTGGACACTCTTTGTTTCTTGTGTGTTAGACTATGAGCTCGGTTCTACTCCTTCGCATCCATTCTCGCCTTCCTGCCTCTTTGTATGACAACACTTTGGGGTCTCTCTTTCCTCAGCAAAGGGATTTTTCCTAATGTGACTCTGTACCGCGTGCGTATACCGCTGTCTATTATTTCCTTTTTGTGGCTTGTTATGCTGTATTCGTTTCATGCACGCACGCATTCGTGTATCGATTCACCGCTAGCCTTTTTCCTATGTGAATGGAAGCAAAAAATGACACAAAAGAACAATCGTTACTTTAAAGAATGATAATAGAATGCATTTATAAAGATGTGAATATTTCTTGAAGTGCACAGACGGCGACAAAGTGCTATTATCATTCTATCACAAAAAAAAATCTGGCTCAATCCAGTTCCGGTTTGCTCGTAGGTGTGAAGTACTGGTTCACGAACACGTCTCGCATACGATTAGATTCGATCGCCCTCGCGTGCATACGAGTAGTTAAAGTAAAGAGTCTCATCCAATCTAACAATCTCATCAATATACCCCACGCGTCATAATTAAGCTTCTTCCCACAGCGTCCACAATCTCCCTTCTTCCGGATGGCTCTCATGTCAACCAGATTCATTTATTTGTTGCCCCATTCACCACCCTAAAACAGCTGACCAGCGTGCAACTGTAGATCAGCGTTATTTGTTGCTGTCGAACCCAGTGAACACTATGGAGCTGATGAATACTCGATCTTAGCTATACGTTAGCGAACGAACAGAGGGAACACACAACATTTGGAACCGATCGTAAAAAAAAGTGTAACAACAAGAAACAGGTTGCAGAGTCCCGAGAGGAAACCATATGATGGGACTTCGTTGTGTGCGGCAAAGCGCACTAAAAAGACAGATGACAGGCCGTTTTTAGCGTGCAGGAAGACGCGAGTCGGTAAACCAGTTTGCCCACTCTCTGCTACTGCTGCGGATGTGCAGCAACACGTTGGTCATGTATGTGGGTCGGCGTGTATGCACACTCCGTCACGTTCGTACGTAGGTCAAGAAGATGGCGTAAAGATCACACAGCTAATGTGCCAACCCCACGAGTGTCACGCGGGAAATTACCGTTTACAGCAACGCATACCGAATAGAATTCTCGCCCGTACAATCCGATCTACCAATGACGCTCCCTGTACTGGCAAAAATGCTAGTGTTCTTGTAGTCTTACTTTTTTGCCCTTCATGAGCTCATCCACCAGATAGCGGTGAGTTGGGTATGGGAGTAGGTGGTTCGTTCGTTGTTTTACTGGGTCCAAACAACACATATACTCAAGTGTGTATGTGTGTACACTGTACTGAAACACACACGCCCTGTGGTACACTTATCGGTCTATGGGCAATGTCAAGTGCGGTCGGGTTTTAGTAGAGTACATTACGTCATTCTAAGAATAATTTTGCATCGCAAACAAACCACACTGGCGAGGCACGATTGGCACAAGAGTTAAGAGCAATGTTGTACTGCTTTGCACAGAATCCGAAAAATGTAACCACAAAAGTTTTGTTTCCCCGATGATGTCAACGTGATTCATGCGATCACTGCTGCGTGTGAGGGGAAGCGCGAATTGCAACTGGATCTTGACCAGAAACAGGATGATGCAATGATTAAGACGGAAGAGACGATCATTTCAGCTTAGACTCGCCAATTTACATTTTAAATACATGTACATACATGTTACATGCTAAAGCAGAATTCTAGTTTGCAACAACCTTACCATAAGTTCAACAAGAAATAGTCTGGTTTGTATCATGGTTTTTCTTACAAAGAATATCGTCTTTCGTATCATTTCTGCTATACACAGAAAAATAGGCAGGCGTTTACAACTGATTTGGGCTAGCTATGGTGAAAAACAGACGATCAACTTCGATTGTATATTTCTTCTGAGTAAAAAGTTAGACAATGTGTTATTAAAAAAAAGAGACGAACATGATTAATCGAGACCACTCTACAATATGAAATGATCCTTCAAAGGCAGCATAAACTCACGTGAAACACCTAGGATTTATGCTTGAATATCTTATATCCTGGATTCAGACAATCCGCCAGAACCGTTTATCATGGATAAAGTGGACAGTATTGTACGAAACTGATGATGATTTAATGAACTACTTAACGACCAGTTCCCCTTGTGATTGGTATCTCGGCATCACCTATCCCATATACAACAAGGGAGATATGTTGGACTGCAACAACTACAGGGGTATTACGGTGTTGAATACCGCCTACAAAATATTCTCCCTAATCCTTCAGGATAAGTTTGTACCATTCGTCGAACGGATAGTTGGAAACTATCAAAGAGGATTCCGAAACGGAAAATCTACCACCATAGCTTTCAAGGCCGCATATAACAGCATAGCCAGGGTAAAACTTTACGAAGCCATGAGCTCTTTTGGAATCCCGACAAAACTGATCAGACTTGTTAGAATGATCATGACCAACGTCACATGCCAGGGAGATTGGCTCACCTGTCTAGAGAGGGCCATCCGTGACTCGAAGCTGGAGACTCCGGGAACCATCTTCTATAAGTCAACCCAGATCCTGGTATACGCTGATGATATAGACATCATTGGTCTGCAGCTCTCCCAGGTCGCAGAGGCCTACCAAAGGATCGAGCAGGCGGCAGAAAACCTCGGGTTGCAGATTAACGAGGCAAAGACCAAAGTGATGGTGGCACCATCAGCGACCCTACTAAGAAATCCGGAACTACGTGGGGATGATGTACGGATAGGTGATCGCAAATTTGAAATCGTCCAAAACTTCACCTGTCTCGGGTGAAAAGTTAGCACCGAAAACAGCATAGAGACAGAGTTGCGGATGCTAGGATGCTGGCGGACATTCGCCTCTGAGACATGGACCCTGTCCAAAACAGACGAAGCCCTCTTAGCCGCGTTCGAGAGGAAGATGCTCAGAAGGATCGTTGGCTTCCCGTATGTGTGGAAGGACAATGGAAGAGCCGCTACTACGACGAGCTGTACGAACTGTATGACGACCTCACCGTCGTGCAGCGAATTAGGCTCGCCAATCCTTTTAGGCCGTCCACAAGGACAGAGGAAGCGTGTAAGGCCCAGATTGAGGTGGGAGGATGGCGTGGAATCATCCGCCATCAAGGCCGGGATAACGGATTGGCGGACGATGGCGCGGGACCGTGAGCGGTTCCGGACTCTGCTGCGACAGGCCAAGACCGCAAAGCGGTTGTAGCGCCTGATAAGTCACTAAGTATTATAGGAAACTTGCCGTCCACGTCTGAGCCCACGTTGTCTATAAGTCGGTAGGCGTGTTGTCAATCAAAGGGAGTCCTAATTTAACATTTATTTCACTCTACAATCACGGTCAGCATTCATTGACATGATTTCCCCCGCAGTTGGAAGGTTAATCCGGTCCGGAACCGTAAATTACCCACACCATTTGGACTTGGAGTGATCGCCAAATGATCCGTAAGGCTCATAAAATACTGAACTATATACTACAATTTATTCTGACCACAATCAAAGCTAAGATCTGATCAAAATAAGGGAATGGTTACCAGCTGTTATAATGCCAGCTGGATGTAGTATTCGAGCAAAGTTGAAACCATTGCTAATAGGTTTAGTAGTTTTATTTTCAACGCTATCAGAAGACAAATTCATGTCTATAGGGCAATCGTCGTTCATCAGTACGAAAGCATTAAGATTAAACAAGGCGATCGAAAAATAAAACAAAGAATTCCGCTGTGTAGTGCATGATCATCGTCATCTACTGCTGTGCAATCTGTTTGGTGATACATATTTCAATGAATAAACAAACAACATTGTGTGGGCACTTGTTTCAACAACCAGCCAAGAAGGGTTTGAATAATTTAAACAGATGAATAAATTTTTCCTATTACTCGAAATTCCTTTACTGCCAAAAGATGCCCAAGATAAGCTACGTTTGCTTTCGGAGACAGCGAGTCTTCCGATGCCTTTTTGATAACTGGTGTAACCATTATTACGTCATAAAATGTTTTACCACAAAAAAGTATAAATTATCCTCTGTGTTTTTGCTCGCTCGAGGCAAATCGTATATGATGATGAAGCGCAACCGTATCTCGTGTTGCAAATTGCAGCCACACATAGCAAACAGTAATCGCGCAATGATAAAGTGTCGCTTGCCCTGGCACCGACGTACGCGCACATTACGGTCAACCTCCTCCCAGAGCTAGTGTGTGTCACGTTTACTGGGGAAGTTTGGTTTTGCTGTGAGCAAAGGCTACAAACCGCTTACTAACTGTGTCTCGCACGTTTCTTCCTTCACCAAACCACACCGGCGACACAATCGTTATCGATCCAATAATGAGCAGTTTATGATGGCCAACGACCGTACGTAACTGACCGCAACGTTTCGTTTCGTAGCAAAAAAAGGACATTTCATTCTCGACTACACGCAATGGTGCACAAATTTAGAACACACGCGGCATGAGTTAAGAATGTGCAACAAGCACAAGGAGGCAGACGTTTCTTTGCATGCATTCTTTTTGCATTCTAACAAAACCTGTCGTTAGTATATCGAGATATGCCGTGTGCGGCGATCAAAATCTTGTGAACAAAAATCTAGTCATCCCCACACATCCCCCACATAAACCCCCTGTCTCTTTGTTGCACTTTGCATGCCACTAATTGCAGCGTCCTTTATGGCCCCCTTTCTTGGTTGGTTTTATAACCGGAAGGGTTCCTCTGCACGGTACGCAAGGCGTAGACGGGTCCATCGATCACCAGCCAACACAAGAGCACCCTTCGGAAAATGGAGCTCCTTCACAGCGTGCCTGTTATTTTAGCATGCAAAGTTCGGCATAAGCTTTGTGCTTTGTTTTGACATTACTGTAGGGCGGCATTTTTCCTTGACACCCAAGGTTGAGGTGAATGCAACGGTACCGTATATTGTAAAAAAGTAATTCAAGCACGAAACGCCGAAATAAGACTTGAAGAAGAAATAAATTGCCAAACGATTTCTATCTGGCATTGATTTCAAGGTTTCAAGCGATTTGAAGGTTTGTGGTAAATTGTGGTCCTGCTTTTTTTTAGGCATTCGTCATCACACCGAAATATTAATGGATTGAATTACAAGTTTCTTCGCCATAAAAAGTTCTTCCTCATTTTCTGACAGATTTTTTATGTATTTTTTTGGAATATTATCATTGATATTGGATTGTTCGCGCCTGAGTCGAACGATTTATTAACCAACTTCCAAATCAATGAATAAAACCATTCTTCAATGTCAACATTCGTCTCATTTTTCAGTGGGTTACACCTTGTTCGTGCTTATAGAGAATTTCCAGATAATTTCACTTGAATAAGAAGCTTTTTTTTGGCAAATGACATCTCGCGGTAGGACAGCACCAAACTGTACCAAATTTTTGACAGGCAAAATCAATACTATAGCCTTATTTTAGGTAAATAAAGTAAACCGTAACCTCTTTGGGATTTTTTTCCAACATGTTGAATAGCCTAAATATTTATGAAAAAAATTAAAAAAATGGTCTGTCAAATCTTTACCGTGGATAAAATATGTAAGTTAGGTTTGTAAATACCTAAATTACATATTTTATTATACTCAGGAAAAATGAATTTTTGCTACAATTTTACAACAGAAAACTTCTTCCTTGCGATATCGTTCAAAATTTTACTTACAGTGTTGTCTTATGAAGTGCTGTTGTTGAGAAAAAAGGGAACTAAAGGGAACCACCCAGGAACCTTCAACTTTGGAGACCAAAAATTCTCACAGGTCATGACTATTATAACCACTTTGGTATTTAATTGATTCAAAAGCATCTTTATTTATATGCCTTAACCTATATACTATATCCTTCATGCATTATAGCAAGCCATTTCTTCTTTCTCTTAATTTCTCTTTAATTTTCTTCAGCACACGTGCCTCAACCCCAAGTGACGTAAACATAAAAAACGATCTCCCATAATGCAGCATTTTTTCCTTCCAGAATATGGTTCGACCCGACCACAACAAAAACAACCATCGGTGTGTGGGCGCTGGCACCAGCAACACCACCAACCAGCGTGCGTTTAGAGGGCAAACACCTTGCGTGCGCAAACAAAACACGCTCATGCACACATACCAACCTGCTATTGGAACAGGATTGGAGGGGGGGGGGGGGGGAGGGGGGTGCGTAGCGCGTAACTACTACACACCGTAAATTCTGAACTGAGCAGGCGTTTGTTGAATGAAGCAAGGATACAACGAGAGCGAAGGATACGGCTGATGAGAGAAACCGGAAATTTGGTGTGTGCTGGGGTGGGAGATTTTTGTTTTTGTTTTGTAATGCGCTCTTTCTCTCTTTTGCTGGAAAACGTGCTCCCATGCATCGTGGACGCATTTGCACCGCGCACCAAAAATTTTATGCTTTTGCTTGGAGAAAAAACGGCTACGCGTTTGTTGTGTGTTGTGCATTTTATTTTCCCTCGATCTGTGACGGCTGGTTTTGGATTCTCTCTGGTACGCTACTACGAACGGAGAAGTACATTCTAATGGCGAATTGATTTTCACTTTCACAACAATCAAATCCAATTAAAATCTCATATCCATTCGAGAGAACGTTATTGTGACTGTACTGTTGCGACTCTCTTTTCATGAAATACTCTATAATCATGTTCCGTTGACGCCTGCACCACCGGGCCGGGGCAGGCGACAACGGCGCCGGTCTGCAAACGGCAGGACCGGGGTTCAAAACCCATCCGGACCGTCCCCCCGTAGTGAGGACTGACTATCCAACTACGTGGTATCCGGCAGTCTTAGTAAGCCATTTCGATGACCGGCATGACCTTAGCGGTCGTTAAGCCAAGAAGAAGAACAACATATTTAGCTCGAGTCCCTAGAAAAAGTGTCAATGAACTCAAATGTGTAGCGATGATCCTAGCGATAAAACATGAATTAATCGATTAGGCACACATACACTACCATCACTGCGTGGAACGCAAGTGTCCTACCCGTTCTTCTGTCCTTGCACGATGTCTAAGAGTACTACAGCGCCATGTTCAGTTCAGTTCTGTTCAGCGGATCTTGGGAAGCCCACGGCAGAATGAAAGAGGTCCCAAACTCTTTGAATGTTCTAACCCGAGTCAGAGGCGAAACGGAGCATCGTATGAAAATGTTCTCCTACGGATTTTGGTTCTAGTGGTTTGATATACAAACGTATCGCCACGTGCCCCAGGACCCAGAAACATAGGTGCCCCAGGACCCGGAGCGCCTGGGAACATCCGTGTCCTCCGACATCCAGTTAATTTACTTACAAAAACCAACTAAGTGGTTCTGGAACGATTTCAATGTTTAGTGAGCTGTGTGAATTAACAGACAGGTCATACGAAAGGGTAACGTCTCCAAAGTTAAAGTAAACTTACGAAACAAAAGGGATCTCGTCCTACGTATCCTTGCCTCTGATTATATAGTACAATGATCCTTAAGACTTAGATAACAGTTCAAAGCTTTCAAGACGTGTTTCAAGATTCTGTTATCAGTGTGCTAATGCAGGGCATCAGCTTCGAAGGTACCTTGGGAGCGAACATATTTATCTTAATCATTTTATGGTACACCTCGCAAATTTATCTTGTTTGTTAGATATAAAACCGATCTGAAATCGTATCCTTCTCGCTCCTACCTCAAGGTTTAAGATCAGGATCGACAATTATAGGCACATTTCAAAACCAATCATTTTCTTCTCCTTTTTTTTGCGAGTCTTGGACGTGACATAATTTACCCATTAACTTAATTTACTACCCACAACAGCGGACGGTAGGACATTTGGAAGAAATTTACGTGACCCCGACCATATTCCAGCATGGATAATTATCTCTTGTTTGCATATTTATAAGGTGTTTTGGTGTACTAATTTTTTGTTGCGGGTGTCAGTATTTTCAGAGCCTCATTTTTCCCGAGAGCACTACCGACTAATTGTAGCGCAATGACGTATTTCGTACTGCAATCCAGTGGACAATTTTGTCCATCAATTAAACCGATGGCACACACACACACGGCTGCGTGAAATGCACGAGAATCAATCATTTCGCCATCGTTCGGATTCTATCTCTATACCAAGAATTGGTCATTATCGTCGCGCACCAGTTACACCAGGCGTTGCGAATTACACGTGTGGTCACTACCGGGGAGAACCAGCAGCATATTGTACCATCGGAACAGACGGGATGCAGTTGAGGGGAGTGCGCGGGACAAACAACCAGTACGTGGGTTATGTGTGTTTGTGTGAGATGCTGGTAATTTTCCTCTCTAAGCTAAACTACCCACAGCCCACAGCGTGACGATTAATCC
The DNA here is from genome assembly GCF_943734695.1 of Anopheles maculipalpis. Classification (NCBI taxonomy): domain Eukaryota; kingdom Metazoa; phylum Arthropoda; class Insecta; order Diptera; family Culicidae; genus Anopheles; species Anopheles maculipalpis. The sequence goes on along the minus strand of NC_064871.1, from coordinate 26,766,326 downwards.
ACGACGATGGAGCTTCGAACGACACGACCGAAGCACCTTTTCCCATTCATAAAAAGGATCGGGTTTTCGGGTGGGCCGAGCTTGACACACATTTACCGGTGATCAAAAAATAAATAAATAAATAAATAAAGTCACGGTATCCTCCCACGGAGAAGGATCTGTAATTTAGTCGGCCTCGACTTGCTTCACACTGACAGCAGAACACCACACAACTGTTTACTTTTTTCACCTCGACACGATCATCACTTGTCATCTCAGCCGTCTAATCGCAAAAATACATCACAGTAGCCTTGTTGCACACACAAACACTGCTGTTATGATGCTCGCCACACCAACGCGATTCTTTCGCTTCGTTTCCTTTTCCTCCCACCGGTAGTTTCACGCACAGAAGCAACGACACCACTTACTTGTGTTCTGAGAGCGCAACTGTTCGCGTGCGTGTGTGTGTGTGTGTGTGTGTAAATGTAGCTGCAGTTGCATCCGTACCGTTGCAGAAAGGGAACGCACACACTATTGTAAGTAGTACCGCGGGTGGTTCGCGCAAACGAACAAACGCGACACGCGAACTGCAATTGCAAATGATTATATCACACTTTGTTTCACATTCGATGAAGCAAGGCACTCGTTTCGACGACGTATGGCCGTTCGCTCGTTTGCATGCATATGAGGGGGGGGGGGGGGGCTTGATGCTGGTCTCAGGACCCCAATCAGTGCCACAGTGACCAGCCCTTACAATCGGACTACATACCCGTGAGCCTTAGGATGAAAGGACGGATCGAGCCAGAAGACAAGAGAGCAAAATAAAAACCTCAACACATTCTCACGCACGCACACACAACCCGGTCGTTTTGCTGAATGAACGACCTCTTTTCTTTTCCCCCCGGGGTTACGGATGCCGTTGTTCCCACACCCCCTCACGTACATCCAACATAACAGGCACGCGAATTTCGATTTTAGAACACTCATCATTAGCTGCGGAGGACAATAGAGCGACACACACACACCGCGCGCGGTTGCTAAAGTGTTGAGCGACGCATTGAAACGAACGGTGAAAGATGGTGTGAACGGTGAAAGGTTATGTGAGCCGTCGTCTGGACTTTGGAACTGATGGTCGAACAGTAGTGTATGACAAAGGTTCAAGTTGGAACCAATTTTCGGATTCGCGTAACAGGAAGATGACGACCGATCCCAACAAGCATCACACGAGCACCTTACCCTGCACACGCACGCACGTTATGTGTGACGGAAAACTGAACTGCACGGGGAGGGGAAACGAGAACACACAGGAAGTGAAGGAGAAAATTGCGCAAATCATAGAAAAAAACCGATCCCCGTGTGCTGTGTGCACTGTGCTGCCACACTGTGAGAGATGCACTGAAACTTGTGCAGTTGCACCAGCTGTGGTGTGCCTGACCGATCGACAACGCCTCTCACTTCGACCACAACACACCGTAAGCCCTTTTGTGAGAGAGCGAGAGCAAAAACTTCACGGAGCGCGTGTGTATGGGTGTATTCCGCGAAAGTGCATCAGCTTGCACATGCAAGCTCGCCGTTCTGCACACGAGACGATGCACCAGTGTAATTGGGTGTGTGTTTTTTTATGTTTATCGCACAGAGCGAGAGAGAGAGAGAAAGAGACGATGAGAATGCGCTTTGTTGAGTTGATGCTGAGAGCGCAATTGTTTTTGTTTTTAGCGCGAATTTTACACTCATAATTTGGGCTCATAATTTTCTTCAAGAGCACAAGAGAGAGAAAGAGAGAAAGAATCAAATTTTTAGCTACAACAAATATTGAGCGATGGAGGATCCGGATTCGAATGAATGTAAAATGCACACAAAGCCGCGAAATTTGGGTGTTTTTTTTACATGGGCACGCACAACTTTTTCTTCTTGCGAGAGACAGCACGCACGATTTACATTGCGTTTGAGAAAGATGTGGTTGTGTGTATAATGGGTTTTTGTACAAATAATTAAAACATTGATTTAAATATTTGTACCAAGAAAAAAAAGGTCTTCTAATCACTTCACTGGCAATTTTATTTAGCAATAGATAAATCACACACATACATTGACTTCCACATACCCTCGGCAGATCGGTGCTGCCTTTAGAAGTGTGTTGTGGCCCTTGTTAGACAGCAGGCTGCGCTAGTCTAACTTTATCGTCGCACACACACTTGAATACCGATCTTTCCCAGGCTACTGCGGCTCAGCATAAACGGTGAAAAAGCTTCGCTTTTAGCAGTTTGTCCCGTCACAGCACTGAATATTTAGAAAGTTTAGCCGCCAGGGCATTCGGGAAACCCCCGTGTGCCAATCAGCTGCTGCTGCAAAACAGGTTTATGGCTATAGCAAAAAGGGCACACCCGCACACCTATTCTCTGTTTGGGAGCAAATGTCGGCTTTGAATGTGTGACAATGTACTCTCCACGGTTGTTTTTTTTTTTTACTTTATTCTTCGCACTTGTTTTTTGGTTTTGTAATACTATCCAGGACAAAAAAAACACCTTTTTACTAAAAACAATAAACAATTTTTAAAATCTTCCTTATCCATAACTACTTCCATGAATCGTCCAACCCAGCCAGGGATATTTTATCGATCCAAAAGAAGTAAAAAAAGGGCAACAATTTCGCCAAGTTCCGTTGTACGCGGGGTACAACACGCTCGTCTTGTCTTGTCCACCGCATAGCCATTCTCTTCCATCGGGCCAATCACGCCATCCATCGGTGTTACGATGCGTGCGTAGAAGTGCGTGTACGTTCGAACTCGGCTCAATGGTAGAGTGTAGTACATGCGCTGGCCACGGTGCGTGTGTGCAAAATGTGCCATCAAAGCAACCGTGGGAGCAACAAAGCGGTTCGCTTCTTTCTTCTTCTGGTACTTATTGCTATTGCTTTTTTAGGGTTTACCTATTTACAACTTGAGAGACACCGTTCTTTTCGACTACTACCCGACTATCATCACAACTACTGGATGATATCATCTGGTGCGATTTTCATTCCTCTTTCTTCCTTTTCTCACTATCTCCTCCTCCTCCTCTCTCACTCTCTCGCTCGCTCTTTTCGCAGGATTCACTAGTACACTTCTCCGGTCATGTGCACACTATGGAACGCACTAGTAAAAAAGGGTAACCAACAGGCCGCTAATGGTTATATGACTGGGAAAATTTTCCACTCCGACCTAACCGATTCCCTTTCACCATAGGTTGGCGCTGACTGGCCAAGGGTTTTACGCCACACCACCAGACCACATACACGCACAAAAACACACACACATACATATACGTAGGCAGACTGCCAGGTATCTTGGATTGTACTCTTACTCCCCGGCGGAACCTTTCCTCCTTGGCTTATTGCACAGCCCCATACACCACACCACCCAAAGCGCAGTTATCCGAACTGGTACAAAATGTTGTCACCTTTCGGAACACTTGTCCACTTTTTCTACAGGCACGGCAACGGTTCAACATTTAGATTGGAAAAGATGGAAAACCCATTCTATCACACGCGCGGACACACACTCAGGTTATGCGGTATGGAGCCCCCCCTAACCCCTCACACAGCCCACAGACACGGTGGGGCTCAAAGAAAAACTGATCGCGTTTTATAATTGGCATTCGTGCATCGGCCAAACAAAGTAACATTCGTTTCAACGGAAGTACATCATACACCACACATGCTTTACGGACTTTTACCTTTTTATCATTCGAAACGCACTAATTCTATAACTATTACTCTTGCTTCTGTTCGTTTTTATGTTTAACATCCATTTTTTCACTCTCTTCGTCTTGCTTTTTCTTCGCTTTGGAAATTTTTAACGAAAACGTCAAAAGCGTGCACACATTGAACGAAAACGTCAAAGTGAATATTTCGAAACGCGGATGGAAACTCGTTGTTTATTACTTAACAACAAACGATAATTAAATACAGAAAATTTTGTTTCTACATCAATTATGGTAGACAATTTAGAACTAAAGGAATCCTATTCTGAATCGAATTGGTTCTATTTTTGTTTTGTTCGGAACGGCAAAGTGCACAAGACGTTGTGTTTATACTACGCCTGGATCGAGCTCGAGCTAGAGTCATAAATAATGCCGATGAAATACCGATCTCGGCTTTTCTTTCCTACATCCCGAAAATTCAATATTTGCTGGACAATTGTGATACCTATAGCAGTCACTAACAATAAAGTTTTACTCTTTCGTTGTTTTGTTTTCTTCTAGATTTTTGCTTTTATTCAATTGATCGTGTCTCACTTCGTGTCTGAGATTTTTGCCAGCCTTCTTCAGTATGATTAGAATGTAAAAGTAAAGCATTACAAGCAATAAGACTATGTTGATGCATTCTTCCGTTGAGATTATCACAAGGATTCACTTTCTATCAGTCAGCATCAGCAGCACAACGAAAGCCAAGATTACCCGCGGAACTGTCCTCCGTATTTTGCGATCGTGCTGCACAACGATAGCGATAGCAGTAAGATTCGTGACATAGGTAAGATCCACCTTTTTTAACCCGATTGGGTGGATCACTGCTCGGGTTGGTACGTGCTTGCTTGTCCGTTTCGTTCGGATCCCACAGATCCGCTGTCCACTCCCAGACATTGCCAACGATATTGTACAGATTGAAAGGATTCTGCCGAAAGGATGACACCGGACAGGTGGTATCGCAGCCATCCTCTACGAGATTGCTGTCCGGAAAGTTTCCCTGCCAAATGTTCATCATGTGCTGTTCCTTTGGCATCATTTTGTTGCCCCATGGGAACAGTTTCTGCTTCCGACCACCACGGCAAGCCGCTTCCCATTCCGCTTCCGTTGGGAGACGCTTACCCTTCCAACTACAGTACGCAACAGCATCGTTCCACGATACGTGCACCACTGGATGGTCTAGCCGATCGCCTATATCCCGTGACTGGTCACCATCCGGATGCTTCCAGGACGCGCCCCGTATCTTATACCACCACGGGGCAGCTGCAACACGATAATCTTCGTATTCTTTGCGTACATGCTCCGCGAGCAGTTGCTGGAAAACGAAACTATCACCGAATTTTTCCGCCTCCGTAGTGTAGCCGGTTTGTTCGACAAACTCTTTAAACTGTGCGTTGGACACTTCGTACTGGTCCAGGTAAAAGTTGCGGATTGTAACCGTGCGGGCTGGAGATTCGCGATCGTTGACAAAAATTGGCTCATTTGTGCCGATAACATATTCACCTCCTGGAATGTGACTCATCGCTTCGAAGAGCTTGGAATGGTTGATTAAATCCAGCAAACTATCATCTGGCTTGCCATCTTCATCTAGTTGGGATGATGATGCCTTTGATGGGAATATGACACTCTCCTTCGGTAGCTCTTGTCCTTCTGCATTTCTTTTCAGCTTATTACATCCACAATCACAGGTTGCATGTTTCAAAAGTAAAAAACAGTTTAGTAATAGAAAAAACACGTAGTACACGTTGCCCATGCTTCTGGCGTGAATTCTGCAGTTGTTTGTCAACAAAGATCAGCTGATTACAAATTTTGTAATAAAAAATCGGTGTCAATAGTCGGAGAGCTACAAGCTTTTTCATTTCTTTTCTAAAGAGGATAAAAATGAAGTATGTAGAGGAAAGAAGTAATGTTTTTGCAACGAAAATATGCAAAAAGTCTTTAATATTTTTCAAGAAACAAAAATCTCCAACTCACACAACTGACAAAAACAATGCAACACTCAAACGCCTCGTATAAACGCCAAACCATTTCCAACCCTTCGTGGGGTTTGTTTATATTTACGTTTTTGCTGTCAAACGATCTCTTTCCTGCAAAGGGAAAAAGCATAATTTCTTTTCGGGTCGGCCACTGGATCATGGTAAAAACTCGAATGATTACCAAACATTGTCCCGAGTGTGAGGTGCAGGTGGCGATTGCGTCGAAAAAATGTTCCTGTGGACACGTATTCAGCATGCGTCAGTCCAGTGCAGCCGTGTACGAACCACCAGCGCGTACAAAAGCAGGCAAACGTAAAGCAGCTCAAGCTGCATCAGCCAGCTCCAGCGACGGGCGCAAAGGATCCGGCCAGGTTCAGCGCCGGCGGACAAGTCGGGTTCGTCGCGAAAAGCCCAACTACTACGATTCGCTACAGTATGAAAAGAAGAAAAAGAAAACGAAGGTGTGAACTTGCAACAACGTTCTTACAGGCAATTTGGAAGTTTCACTGTTTTTCTGCCTGTCCGTACCTATTTGTAGAAATCATCGAAATCATCACTTTTCAAAGGAAAAGATGCTAAACAAACGCAGCTAATAACGGCAAAAGATCCGCAGGCGGCCAGAGCTAATCGACACGCAAACCGACGTGCAAAGAAGGAAGAGATTGACGGTGGTGGGGATCTGGCTGCCAAGTAAATATACCATTAACGATTTGCTGTAAATAGTACGTAAATACTTACCTTTTTCTCTCTTCTTTCCAGACTGCCATTCGATAAGCAAGAGGTGGCTTCGATCATACTGTCGGAAATTAATCGAAAAATTGGTTCCGTAGTGTGGACCCAACCCTGAAAGCACCGTTTTTTCTCAAGACAAATATTTTATAAACCATTCCTAGATTAAGTCGATCCGAATACAAAATTTACAATGTAAATTTATTGCGGCGTAGTTTATATTTCCAACCCGGTGGGTGTCACAATATTATAGTACGATAGGCTGCGTTCGTTGAAGCTGCTTGTCCTTGCGGATGCGTTCTCTGTTCGACAACTTCCAACGTACGTCAGCGGTTTCCATGGCGATGATTGGTCTACAACACCGAGAATAACACTTTTCCACAGCCCAAACATGTTCGCTCCCTTATTTAACGCTTTGTTGTTCAATAGTTGTGTGTACCTTTTCCAGCAGCTAGGTTGTTACAAGTTTCCTCCAAGTGGTCGTCAAAAGTGGGTCAGTTGTATTACACCGATTCTTTGCGACAACTTTGGCCCGTAGAGAAGGGTTGTATAATTAATTTACAATTGGAGCAATGTGCCAGAAAACTTCAAACTCCTTAACGATAACGTGTGTCCAACGATAGTATAGAAAAACTCTGTCCCCGAAAAAATGGCATCCGATCTGGATGCGACCGTTTTGAAACGAACGCAAAATACACTCGGAAAGTTTGTGAAACGTCCGGCACTGACCGATAAATTGCTGCGTAAGCCACCGTTTCGTTTTCTTCATGACATCGTCCATGCGGTACGTTTTTTTATGAATCTCGCCGAAGCCTGCGATCGATATTACCGGTTCGTGGTCAGTTTAAGTAATGCGACGGAATTTATGTGTGTGTGTGTGTGTTTGTGCATATTTTTTTCTGATGCAGATAATTCGCGAGCATGGACTGCTGGAAGGGTTGTACACGGCGGACGAACTAAACTCGGACAACATTAAGGACCGGGACTCGAAAATGGCGTTTCTACAGAAGCTCATTGACGTCGTTAGTAAGTAGTTAATGGTTCGCAGCAAACTTGTTTATTTGGCAACTCAATCCGTGGCCTGTATCCTGTTGACATAGAGACACGCCGTTGGTAGGGATGTCCTGAGCAACAGACACAAAATCGTTAGAAACTTTCTATGTTGCTTTTGCTCTGCCCTCAATCGGTTTCGAGATATGCAAACCCTTCCGCGATAGCCTTTCCATTTCGATGACCTTGTCAGACGACGGGCCAGATGACCTGTCCGGTTAGTGGTCAACTGTGGGTGATTATTGATTTCTTACTCGTCTCACTGTTCAAAGTGTCCTTTTGCTGAATCATCATGAACGTATAATATCCATATGAACGTATTCCATATTTTTCACCTATTTAAATTATTTTATAAATTTTGATAAAGTTAAGTTAAATTTATTTCCAAACAAAGGAAAAATTGAGATTTCCTTTCCAGATTTTCAGGCAGGATAGATCAGATCACATCGAAACGTGAACAAATCAGCAACATGTGATGAAAAATGTGACTAAACAGAATTCGAATTCTTAGTGGAAAAATTTTCTTCCAATATCTTCTAATCATTTCATGTCACACAATATTTTCCATCCACAGAACTCACAACCGACCGTGAGCTAAAAGTTCGCCCTTCGAAAATTGTGGCCGGTTTGGAACCGGAACGTACAAACGAACTCCTGCAGGCATTGGCAACCGCCTTGGAAAACAAACTTAACATAAACGACCTAGTCCGTCAATACTTAGCCGACAATCCAAAACCAAATGGCCCGACGAACGATGTACCACCACCACCACCACCTGCTACTAATGGTGACACTACCAAAGTGGAGACACGCGAGGAAACTAAGAAAGCGGGAAAGCAAGAAAAGTCGAAAGATAAACCGAAAGAGAAGGAAACGATTGCCGTGGAAAAACGGAAGGAGAAAATCAGCAAAGTGAGCAAGGAAAAGGATGTGATAAAGAATGGTTCAACAACTGTCCAACAGCAGGTAGAAAATAGATCGGAAAAGGGAAAGCCAAAACAAAATGGCACTAAAGCTTCAACCAACGATTCAAGCAGAAAGAAAACCGATAAACCCAGCAAAGGAAAAGAGAAGGAAAAAACACTTAAGCGTATTTCCTCCATACCGGAGGAGCAATATCCTGTGGTCGCCGTACCGGAAAAACCGGCACCGATTGCGAATGGTTTGGAAACGGTGGCCAACGGAATCGTTTCGCACGAAAATCGTAAGCGAAAGGACTCGCTCAAGGAGTTTGGCGAACCAGTCACATTGCCCGATGCGAATGGTGAAGAAAATGCGGTACCATCAGCCGATGAAGACCAGGACAAGCGAAAGCAATCCGGCAGTAACAGTAGCAGTCGACGATCTTCGTTGAAAAAGCAAAATAGTTTGACGCCTAGCGAAAATAATGCACTGTCGGAGATGAATCAATTTAATGGTTTGCATAGTTCGCTCAGTCGACAGGACAGTAATGGCGCGGTAGTGGGACCAGATGCATTCGGTAACGAGGAAGCGGTGCCGCCTGCTGATTTGTCCAATAGAACGGAGATCACGGTAACAGCAGCACCAGCTGAATCCAAATCATCTGCAAAACCTCCGATGCACCGTCAGCAATCCGTTGAAACGGTTATGAGACCACGCACTAGCCTGAGACCGCCCAGCGTTCGACCTCCATCGGCAAGACCGGGAGCACCGCGCCGGAAAGAGAAAAACGTCGAAGTAATACTGCAACCGAACGAAACGCAAAAGCTGGGCGAAATTAACGTCAAGATGGAAGTGTTCAATAGCGAGCTGCTGGACGATGATGGTGAGAATTTAATCGTGATCGAAGACCCTTCAACCATCACCGATGAAATCGTGTATGGCCGGGTAACGACAGAAGCGAGTGGAGCGAACGAAGAACCGGGACGACTGCAACCTGCCGAGCAGGAAGAGCAACAGGGCCATCTGGTGCAGCAAATTTTGGAAACGCAGAAAGAATTTTCCTCACACACTGGCACCAGCGACAGTGAATTGCTACGAAAAGCAGATATGGTAGATTGTGTGACTCGTTTTCTCGGCTAGAATGTTTGTTAATGAGCCTTTATTTCTTTTCCCTTCTCAATACACACAAACATACACAGGAATGGACCGCCGGACAAAGGCAATCGTCAGCGAAGCAGATGGAATCGTTACGCGAATCGATACAGAAGCTAACACGCTCCGTTAATCCGCTCGGGAAGCTGATGGACTTTATCCAGGAGGATATTGATTCGATGGAGCGGGAACTAGCGAGCTGGCAGCAAATCTACACACAATCGATGGTGGAGCTAAACAAAGAGAGAAGGTACATGGACGTTCTTTTCCCAACAGTTGACGCAACTAATAATAATTCGAAATGTGATAATTGCAGTGCCACGGAAAACGCTATCGAGCCGCTGAAGCAGCAGCTGCAGCAAATTGATGTGAATATCAAAGAGTACCGCGACATGATCGACACAACTCGGGCCAACATTCTGCAAAATGAGGCAAAGATCGAACGGCTGTACATGACGGAGATTTAGCGAATCGTTACGGGGGATGGTGTCGATCGGACGAACCGACGTGGGCATGGATAAATAGCAAGAAGCAGTAGTTATTTGCCACTTTTTTTTTCTTATCCACCACAAGTGTCCTCTTTGCAACTACAAAAGAATGCAACATGTACATTTATATTAGCGAACGAGGAATAAAACATGGAAGTTAACATTTTCCTCCACCATAATGTAGTACCGACTTGTCCTATTCAGTTCCGGATAATTGAAAAACGGTATCAGAGCATACTACAGCATAACCAGGGTAAAACTATATGACCTTACGAGCTCTTAGAAAACGCGGCCAAGATTATCATCTGCTAATCTCAGGTTCTGGAAAAAAAGATTCTGGAAGCAGTAGCTGCCTGGACATCAAGTAAGATTTGAACAAGGTAGCCGTTTGACTGCAAGGTCTCTTGCTTGTTTAGTCCTGGATGACGAGGCGCCTTAGCACGGTGATAGAAAAGGTTTCTTGGGCAAAAAGCCTACTTCAATCTTAGAAGGACTCTTAATAGTTTTTTGGTAGACGACAGCACTTAGATGAAAAAGCTCTTTGTTGGGAGATGTGGCGGTCTATTGGAAAAAAGGATAGGAAGACGACATTAATATGTAAGACCTATATGTAAGTAAGTAATGGCTGTGTAGGGGTGTTGGTTAAACATGATATAGATATATTTTATTTCGTTTAGTTCTGCATTTTCCCACCACTTTTCCTAGCTTTGTTTTTCCATCTTTCGTCAACATAATATATCATTTTGTGTATGATTTTTACATTCCCTTCCTATTCACCGCATCTCTCCATTCGATGGGGAGCATGGGTGGTCGTTACTTTGTAATTTTCTGCCTTCTGCCGATGATTACTTTACAGCCAGTGAGTTGTTCGTTTATATATACACACACATATACCGCGCTCTACACGACGTTTCTTTCATCATGCGTGACAAATCCTTTCACACTCTCTTTTATCCACAGTTGCAGATGGACGTCGACCGTTAAGAATATTACTATTACCAGTATCTTTACAAACATTTACACGACTAAGGCTTTTTTAGTGCGGGCGCGCACGCTTGCTAACTTATAATTTGAGGGAGAGATTTTACCAACAGAGTATCAGAGCGCTTTTTTTAAAGATACAGTTTTACGGCTGAAAGGTTCTCACTGCTTAACGTAACATGATTTTTAATAATTTTGTAATAAATGTTCAAGGATTAATTAAATAGCTGCTAGTTCAGATATTTAAACATTATAGCTAACTTTCAGGCGGGAAAGGAACGCTTTCAGCCGGTGTAACACCAAATCACCAACCCACACACATAGTACTCGTTCTGTTCGGTTGCTCATCAAATGTGTAATCTCACTAGACCAATAGTTTTGTCCATTAATAGTGTCAATCAAGGATAGTTTCCTTTCTCGGTGTCCTTATGTACATGAGAGCAAGAAATGAAAGAGGCTTGGTGATCTGGGAAAATGAATAATTCTTCAACTCTTCCGCAACTACTACTGTGTTGATCGCGATGGATAGATAGAGTATGTGGTGGTTTGTTTTATGATTTTATACAGCTTTCTTATCTAGGTCGTCTTATATAGGTCGCGTTTTGGTTGTGTGTTTCAATTTCTAGATTTGGTTTGCAATCAGGAGGCACCACTTGCACCTGCCTGCTAAAATGGGGGATAATTATGGATTAATAGTACTTTACTTTGATTACGAGGCAAGACAGTTTCAATGCGTTTGAAATGAGATTTTTCATGAAATGACACAGGGAGCAACCAGCGTCCAGAAATATATAGATCAATCATATCACAATTTTGAATTAACTTATAATCTGTTTTTTTCTTTTGTTTAATTTCATATATTCTTCCTTTTTTATATTATCGTGTCCCGAAACAAACTTATGTGTTTGAATGGTATAAAATATTAATGATTTGTACAGACCAAAGCAATTATTATACACTAGACAAAAGTATCCTAAAGCTTTTTTCCCCGTCATTTTAAGGAATTTTTCAATTTCACTTTTAGCGATTTCAAGTTAGTAACTGTTGAGATTTTTTAATCGTCCGTTACCATTTCTGTGGTTCTGGCAGCATTGTCAGTTTCTCCTTAGTCAGACGTTAACTCATTCAACAACGTCAAAGTAGTCGCATCAAAACTCTCGCTGAGGAAAGGACTCTCTGAATATACTGCTGTAATTCCTGTGTGTCGAATACAGATTTCTTCATCAAATCACAACAGTAAAAATATTTAATCGTTAAGAACAGCAGTAGCACGCTTCCACTGCCCCACTCTGCTGGAAAATAAAACACACACAGTCAGCCTCTTGTCTTAATAACAAATCCATTATTCCTCGTTGTAATTATCTTTTCAGGCAGTTTGCTTGGAACTGATTCTAGTTTTGAGTTTCTGTCAGAGGGTTGGTTTTGTTTTTTTGTGAGGGATAACTGGAGACTGATTTGATTCAATAACAATGGACACTTTTACCACATTGGATGATCTGAGGAAGGAGATTTAGCTGATTAACTTAGCGCTCAACAATGATGACAAGTGGATGTCTACTCTTTGTCAACTTTTGAGTACCAAGGTCTGAACCTGAATGTTATCGCCAATAAAATCTATAGCAAGTGTGCTGCTGCTGGAAGGAAAAAGGTCACTATCCAGAAGGACATTACATCAATAATCCTTATGTTTCTGTGCCGAGGCAATAATTTTGATAAAATGTTGTTGTGATCTTCAGATGCTGGCAAGATGAGAATAGTCGATTTGAAAAACACCTATCAGATAGTGAACAATGTTGGAAAGGGTGGGAATACAACAATAACACTGTCAAAAGAGTGACTGCTGTGTTTTCTATGATCGCAGTGAGATTGCTTGCAAGTGAAACCTTAGCTATTCCGAGAGCAGTGAGCCTCAACGTAGATGATACTGGTCCGAAATTTCCACGTTGCATGCAAACTGTAATAATGGCATCCTTAATACCCGAAGGACATGAAGGCAGACAACTGATGAAAGCCCTGCTATGGTACTTGATCGAGGCGAACCAGCTTCTTAGCAAGGAGCAGTTAGGTTCTGATGCAAGCATCCTAGCTAAAGTGTGTCCTTATTCAAGAGCATCATTTGTGTGGAAAGGTTGAACGGGCTGCAAGGGAGCGATGTTCTAAACGAACAATGGCTCGTCGCCATTTTGTTCAGCAGCTTGCCTGATGAGTATGAGGCGCTGGTAACAGCATTGGAAGCTAGGCCCGATCCCGATCTAACCTTAGACCTTGTTAAAGGATAGTTGATCGATGAATGGCTTAAGAAGAAAAACCGATCTAGTGTTTTTGGGAGTCGAGAAACAGCTCTTCATATGGCCAATAAAAAAGAGGAAGTAAAGTATTATTTCTGTAAACAAACTGGTCATAAAAAGGTGCATTGTGCGAAGTGGAAACAATGAAAAATGAACAAACCGAATAAGGGTCATAGTGTGACCAATGTTGTGGACAATGGATATTTGTGCAAGTGGGCGTTCTCTGTGATCGTAGACCTGAAATCCGGGGTATAGATCTTAGATTCGGGTGCGACTTGCCACATCTTCAATGACAGAAAGTTTTTCGAAACATTTGAAGATAGCGTTAACACGATAACAGTTAACAATGTATTTTTCGTACCGGTTATGAGAGCAAATCTATTATCAGTGAAGCAGTTGGTTCAAAAGGGATACAATGTCAATTTCGATGCACAAGGCGCAACTATTAGCAAGAACGAAGTAGTTGGTGCTGTTGCGGAGCTTGTGGACAATCTGTTTGTGATGAAATTGCACAATCGAAGTGTGTCATATGCGTGTGATGCTAGTGAACGAATACCATTTCCGAAGAGTTCAGATAGTACATCGAATAGCGTTTTGGAACTGATTCATACGGATGTATGTGGACCTATGCGGACTCTTACTTTGGTTCCGCACTGTGTGTAATTTTTAACAGTCAACTTTCCGTTCCTCGAAATGTAGAGGGATCTATTTTCATTTATCTACTTTTGATAAAAAAAATTTCACGACGATATGTAGTATGTATAGATTATGCGGATAAAGGCTTTTTTTAATGTAACAGCTGAGATGCGTTCTTAAAGTGCGTGAGGATATGGTCTGCTTTAAAACCTGCAAACAGTGAAGGCCAACAACAGACTTGCAATAATACCTGCACTACCATCGATTGTGGATGCAATTAACACTCAATGTGTGGTTATCTCCTACCAACAAAAGGATGAAAATAGAAACGTACTTTCAAAGCCGCGCATTTCTGCGGTTTGTCGCTAACTGACGTCACAAAACGGTCGGTTCAAACGATTGTCACCCTATTGCGTGCGTTTTTTCTGTTTGTTGTCTAGCTAGCAATGCGTCACAATCATCGATCGAGAGGTAAGGGAGCGGAATAGGGATCAGGGGAGGATATAGCGGTGCGCCCCGTTGGATGTGAACTGATCACACTTTCCTCACGTAGAGGAACGCCATTGGACAAAGACGACCTATTTAACGTCATTTATGGGATGTGGCGCTTATCTTTCCGCCCATGCGCAGACACGATGCAAAGTGCGATTAAGCGTGATGGTAGATTCAGTGTATATGCGCTCTACTAAAAACTAGATATATAATAGCACCTCTTTCGGGTCAGATTGCTTCTGCTCTTGTGTCTTAAATTCTTAACTCATATTAGCACTCATTTCCGCACCTCTCTCTATCTCTCAACCCTGTTGCCGGTTTGATTTAAATAGGATTTCCAATACTGAATGCACCACACGATTTTATGTGAGTGTGTGTGTGTGTGTTCTCACACACATCAAAAACGTACCTATTTGATACCGCACTTATCAGCGGGCGCAGTAAACAATTTACCTAACCACTTTGTATGATGATGACCGAGTGGAGGATCTCTCCCGGGTCTATACAATAATGCAGCGAGCACGAGTCTTCAAAAAATTGAGTGAAAAGGTAAAGCTAGTAAAGGATAAATATGTGCTTAAACAATTGTAACCATCGGTTCGTGGTCCGTTTTAGGGAAATTTGTGGAATGAAATAAGCACAATGTTAAGTTTTTCGCTTCCTGTTTCAAAAAATCCCTCCAACGAATGCGTCGCCAAAGTTTAAAGGTTTGTACCTTCAACTATCGGGACGGGTGATGTCAACATCAGGTTACCGTGGGTGCGTCGAGTACGATTGATTAGTACGCTAACAATACTGCCCAACTTGCCCTTCAAACTAGCGCCAAACGTTTGCAGCTGTACGTGGAACGTATGTCGATGGCGTACATACCGTGTAATGTAGTGATGATGAGGATGGTGATGATGGTAAAGATGATAGCGTGATGCCACGTATCTTCCCGCCACAGGAACCATCATTAGAGCTTGCGTTTCCAACCCGTTCGAATTCTCCTCTTCCTCCTCATTGTCTTCGTCCTCTTCCATCATCGCACAGCTCATGGATGAGTTCCGCTGTCTTTCGGTTTGGTGCCATGACGGTTGGTGCTACAATTCGAACAGTTCGTCTTGCTGGCGTTCCAGCTTTTGAAGTGAACTTTGCACCCGCTTGCCTTGCGTCATCACAATCAGCTGGTTCGTGTCGGACGCGGCACTACCGGAGGAACTCTGGCGCTTGTGATGATGGTTCGCGCCACTACCACCAGCAGCGGACACATTGTTGCCACCACCGCCGGCACCACCACTCGGTAAATGATAGTGATACTGCTGGTAAGACGAGATCGAGGACGAAGACGATGCATTCGAGTAGGCACGCGGTTTCGAATAGTAGCCACTGCTACCGCTCCCGCTAACACCACCGCCGGACGAAGACGAGAAGAACAGATTATCGTCGCTCTGGCTGCTCGTTACGAAGTCACTGTTTCGCTGTACCTCCGCAATGCATTTGCGGGTCGATGCAATCGAGCTGTCGATTTTGCCAAGAAATTCTTCCAGATTTTTGCGACTTTCCTCTTCGGGCGATACGAGCGGTGATTCTTCGCTTAGCGAGTACCCATTACCGTCGGAGCTGATACTGTTGTTGTTGTTGTTGCTAATAATGCTGCTGCTCCCGCTTCCACTAGCACCTCCACTGCTGCTGCCTGATGTCATCATCCGACTGGACAGCGCGTTTGGACGTATGATTGCTTCCGGATCCTTAGGATAGTGGGGTGAGTCTTTCGCCACGGGTACCATAAGAAACGGCCGCAGAAAGATGGTATCCGTTGGCAGTAGCCTATTTACTCGCCTAATTTGTTCCATCTGGAAGCAGACAGCAGATGGTGGGTAAGTTTGCTATTTACGGCCGCCAAAGGCAGGTCAAACCATACTTACGCTACATCCGTATTTCAACGCAAGACCCTGCAGCGTATCGGTCCGCTCAACGTCATGTCGTATCAGTGCGTCGGTGGGCTGTAATGCAGCCGGGCTTCGACTTCCGCCGGATATGCTGCCGTACTTCTTGAGCGAGCGGGCCGAGTCCCGTATCGATTGCTTTTCACCAAACATAGTTTCATCTTCCATTCCGGCGTCTGAAACTAGCTTTACAAACTGCCGCCCAGACACACGCACACAACAAGATAAGGGAGCAAATTAATAGCAGCCAGTCTTCATCACCACCAAAACACAATCACAAAACCACCCTCCCACCACCCATTCGCAGGATCTATTTCGGTAATCAAGTTTTTCAATCGCTGCCGCGTTACACTGTCAGCCGCCAGCCAGCTAGTTACAACCAAACAACCACCAATACACTTCGAGGAACATTTGCCACGACAATCGCACAAGGTACTAGATTATTTTCTAATCGTACTACACAACATACTGGAGAGTGGTATTTTTAGCGCACGTACAGTAGTGAGACGAGGAAATCGTGTGCGGAACCCTATGCCATTACCCCACAGTATGTACAGAAGCACCTTTTCAGTAAATTTCTTTTCAATATGCGTAAGAAAAATATCAATAGCAGAGCGCACCTGCTTGCTTTCACCCGATTTCGAGGCTGCGTTTTTTTTGTCTTAAGAATTTGACAGCTTCACGATGAGAAAGCGCAAGGGGCAACGAAACGATCAACTTGACTTCAAGTAGTGAACGCACTCATCTAAACTAGGCATAAGAATTCGATTAAAACACAGGGCAAATGAAAACAAAGGCGTTTCTGGGTGGGGGAGAGGTGATAGAATGATAAGTGTCTTGTAGGTGATTATTTTGACGCGGGTAATAATGCGAATGGCTTTATGATAAGCTCATTTAAATAGAATTAGAAAGACTAATTGTTGACTTCTTCCTATCTGTATCTCCTCTCGTTTGAGCTGCGGGAAGCTAATTTGTACAATAATTAAACAAATCCAAAAATTATAATTAATCTACCGCCGTTTGAAAGTGATAATGAGCGCACACATTGCCAAACCGATTGTTTGTGCGAATTGCTGTAAACGTTGATTGATGGCAACGAAGCAACAACGCTAATTAATGCGTAACCGCCAACAGTTCCAGGCGCGATAACACTGCGCCCCACACACAGGCACGCATCTTTGCCACCTGATGTGCGGGTTCAGGGGTAAAAACTTTCGTTGCTATAGTAATGCAAATACCATTCCACCGTTTGACCTTGAGATCGAATTTCAAAAGCCTACAGAGGGAGCGGGAGGGGGGGGGGATAAAAATCGCATGAAAAATTGTGTTAATCGTTCGATGATCATCAGCTAGCAGTATCTCTCGTTAGCGAAAAAACACAAAATCACCAATGCATGGTAGATCGTTCGAAGCATTAGCAATAGAATTAACCCAGTTGCCAAATGTTTAAAGTGTTTTGTTTAGCGGAAAACAAAATCGTGCAGGATCATGCAACTTCATTAAAAAAAAAAACATGCAACCGTGTGATTCATCTGGAAAACGCGTCAAAACCCCCATTCGCGGTAAGGGACTTTTTGGATGGGACAAAAAAAAGGTACTGCGGGTAAATCTGTGTCGTAAATGGCAGAAGGGATTGTGTTCGATCGCCATGTCGATCATCATGGCACGTTGCTGTGCCCGGAGTGTAACACGCTTACAAAATGGACTAAAACCCCCCTAATTTCATAATATCACGAAGACGGTAGTTCGTTGGCTGGCTGGCTGACGTTGGTGATGCCCCACGGAGTTGCGGATCGTTGACCGCCCTCCCGGGTGCAAATGCATGTAGCAATCGTGCTGCTGATTGCCGCTGTGTGTGCGTTTTTTTTATTCGCTCGTTTTGCTTGTCTCTGCTTACCTTTACGTATGATCTCCAGTTTTTGTACTTTTTCCTCAAATCGCTCATCGTTTCGAGACTCATCGCGCACTGAAAACCACAGAGAACTGTTTCTATGCGTGTGTAGTGTGTGTACGTCGGAAGCTACAACAGAACGGAGGCCTTTTTGTGTACGAAGATGATGTTTAATCGTTGGCAATAAATCACTTTTATCCTAAGCTTCTCACACACACATTCACACTGATTTCCCTTGACCACGAAAATACCACTCGGCACACCGGGGAATGCAGTTCCAAGCACGGGACAATTCCCTGGTAATCCCACGTACGTATGCAGTACACTCCGTTCGTTGGAATTTTGCATATAAAGAAGATAACACTTGCTCCCCTCCCTTCCCCTCCACTGCACATTCCCCGTTTCTACCCTTGATGATCAGGTCCGCGTACCTCTGGTACAAGCGCCCGTACAGCGGAACACTTTTGCTTCACTTTTCGTCGTTATCACCAATCACAGTAGCACTGGTGACGACGCAAACACACTTTTCGGTTGCTTTTAACAGCACGCATACGCCAACGGCTTCATTGCTTAATTGGTTCTAGCTGTTCTGCGCTTTGCGGAAGTAAAGATGTGATGCCACAATGAACCGGCTGAAATCTCGCTCACTCCGTTCTGTACTTTCGTGTTCCCGGTAATGATGATGATCTTCGCACTTGGGCCCCTGACTGACGGACTGATCGCAGCACGACGGCGATTGATGTGTGCTCGTGGGCTTGTCGGCAGCTGGTGCGTTTACGTGAGGTTGTGCATCATAATTTAACGAGATATTCAAACAAGCAAAATTAGGGAAATAGGGTTGGCTTAGGTCTGTTTGACACATTGACATGTACTTTGACAGTTGAGAGCCATGGGGTACGAAGGACGAAATTGAAATAATGTATAGAAATAGTGATTAATTGTTTAATGGGTGGATAATTAGTATTTTTCAAATTCTATTCTATTTCACAAATTTCAGCATATTCACATTTACTCGTCTTTTAATAGATTTATGTTAATCTCAAACAAATGTCACATTTGTCTGCGAATGTACGAACCTGTCGCTATCTCATTTGTTTACAAAATAATACTGCTAATAAAAAAGACGCCGTCAATAACAAGCGCCACAGAAAATGAATACTTACCGAACAAACGTGAACAAAAAGTGCTGTTCCTACTACGAGTGTGGCAGCAACTCCATCGCCAATCCGATGGTAACTTTTTTCGCTTTCCCCAAACAGCCGGATCGATGTGAGACATGGATGAAGGCGGCAGGCGTACCCGCACACTTGGTGGACAGTCGAAATCATCGTTTTTTATGCGAACGGCATTTTCCCAGCATTTACATTTGTCGCAGTCAAAGACGAACGTTGCTGCTGGCAAACGCTGTTCCCTATCCGTACAATGAACCGAGCGAGGAATCGGAACGAGAACAAGAGTTGAAAATAATGGAGGAGGAACTCGTGGACGATACGATCGATGATTCAACGGATATTATACATGAAGGTTTGGCAAATGGCTATTGTGAGTGTTGTGAGCAGATTGTTACATTAATTGAAACACATTTTTTAGATTTTCATCACGGTAAAGACTCGATGGGCGTACCGCAACATACCGAAACTGCGATAAGCGATGAAAATCAGTCGGAAGTAGTTATTGGAACCATCAACGATCAACTTCCATTGAATATTGAACAACCCTCCGCATCGTATATCGATTATAGCCGTAAACGGAAAGTCGTTGCTGCCAAACTTGCCGAAATGAAAGCAAAACTGTCCACTATTCAAAACAACACTGTTGCTTCTCCAGTTACTCTTAAGAAGAACCAATATATCAAGATGGAACAACTGGACGGTAGCAACGTCCATCTGGTGCAAGCTTCAAAAAAGCTGCGATTAACGCCAAGCGGTCCGGTCAGGGAAAGCAGTGCGGAAAAGCCAGCGAAAGAGGTGTTCAGAACAACGCTTAAATCTCCAGTTTCATCGTCCACAAATGCAATCGCAATCATTGAACAGAATGATGACACCTCGACATCGCAGAACAGTGATGATACGGTGCTGGAAAAGGACGATAATATTAGCGAATTTATCTTTAAGGGCAAGGAGTACGTGCAGATGCCTAAAGCGTACTATATGAAAAACATTAACAGACTAAAACGGAGTCTCGCGTTTTACGAGAATATTGTTCGAAATATGCGAGAAGTACTCGGCCAGGCGTATCCAACCAGTTCGTTGGATTGATTGATTAAAGCAGTAGTATTTACACATAATTGAAAAATATATTTGAGGCTTAGATACACGGAAACGTGTACATGAGAAGAGATAAGAAGCATACGGTGGAGACCTCTTTCCATGCTCATAGGGTTTTTATCGTCACACCAAACAAATAACCAGATACCGTTTGAAGGAATGATGGAGAAAACTTGGACTGTACAAACGATTTTTCAAATAACAGCTAGAGTGATAACAATGCTGGTTCTTATTTCCTCATTTTTTTTACATTACTTACTTACTGATACTACACTTTGATCTTTGATCACAATACGGCACTGGACCGTAATAATCAAATGTAAAGAAATAAATAAAAAACTTACTTACTGATCAGGCGCTACAACCGCTTTGCGGTCTTGGCCTGCCGCAGCAGAATCCGGAACCGCTCACGGTCCCGCGCCGTCGTCCGCCAATCCTCCAACCTCAATCTGGGCTTACCACGCCTCCTCTGCCCGTGTGGACGGCCTAAAAGTACTTTCTGAGCTGGGTCGTCCGGTGCCATGCGTATAACATGGCCAGCCTATCTGTTTTGGACTGGGTCCATACCTCAGAGGCGAATGTGAGTACTGGGACTATAGAGGTACGATACAGTCCCAGCTTCGACCGTCGCGACAGGTTTTTTGAGGTGAGATGTTTCCTCAGGCTGTACATTAACATTACATTACATTATATCTTCTTTATGTGAATAAATTTGGTAAAAAAGAATCATTTTCCTATTAGAACGGTAAATTAATTTAAAATTAGGGGTTTTCCTCAAAACAATACGCATTATTTTCACTGGGGCAGAAAAAGTGACAACAAAATGACATTTCTGTCGGAATTTTCCGAAGTTTGGCAACCTTCGCTGCTAACATCAATGCCACATTACACTGCTAGCAAATTGAGCCTGTAGTTTTCAACCCAATTTTGATCTGGTTTTACTTTGTTTTCGCTTAAAAATGCTTCATAATCATGTTTGATAAGTGGAAATGTTAAAAAAAAGTTAGAGAAACTATTGTTGTCTTAAACAGATTAAGTTTCTGTGCGGTACAGCTATTGAAAAGAAGGTTCTCGTTATATAGTTTAAAAAAATGGTGGAGCTTGGTTCGATGCTAGCTACGTTTAGCAATTGCTTAATAATGGTTATGATATCGACGGTGTGGTTAATAACAATGTTGTTTACAAAAGGTTTTCGAAGCGGTCGGACGTAGCTGTGCGCTCCTTCGTTCTGGGGAACTATCACCGGAAGAGTGAAAAAAAAAAAAGAAAATGAGGCGACATGTTTGAATTGGTTGGAAAAGTGTTACGCTAAAGCAATGAGACCAGATTTTCCGAAATGGGCTAGTGAATTGTTCCGTGGAAGTGCTACAATTTCGAACGAATGAGGTGTACTGTGAACGGAAAGAGACCGCAAAACGGTTCCCAACCACGTGCAGAAAGTGGAGATGCTTCTGCGATCACGATTTTATGTGACGAGTGTGAAAAGGTGCAGCTTTTCTTTAAATTCCGTTCTGTGAAAATTCGAGGTGTGTGTGTGTCCGTGTGTGAGTGAAAGTTTCCTGAAACAAGGGCACCAAATAAAAGTGTAAGTTAAGCCAAGTACACCGATAGGGTGGGTTGTTGCCAATGTGAAGATCCATTTTCCGAACTCCCCCGTATGATAAGAAGAAAATCGCGTGACAGACAACCAGAACCGGAGTGTGGTTCCCATTCTCGAAGGTTTCGAGTTAGTTTAAAGGTTTCGACTAACGGGGACACGGATCGTAGCCGTACGTTGCTCAGGTTCATGATGACGGTGGCCAACTTGATGGTGTGACGAGCAAGTTCTTCTGTTTCTTCTTACCTTGCCCTGGGTGTCATTTCCCCCTTGCTTTTTTGCTTGACGGCTGGTTGGCCGTCCGTCGCGGCGTAATTCCGTTCCGTGCTTGTGGCCACGTTCGGGCAAAGTGTGTGTGTTTGTGCATGTTTCAGCAGCAACAGCGACGGAAAGGGGTCCCTTCACGCACCGAAACACACACACATACACACTTACACAGAACGGCCATCAGCCGCACAGCCGGTTCAGATGCGAGCTACGAGCTTGCGGCGCCCAGGGTGCTTGGCGTGAGAAATCCCATTTGAACGAGCGTGAGCGAGAACGAGAGCACAAGCAGCAAGGCAACGCCAAAGCGTACCGGAGGGGAACGGTCGTGCACAACCGTTCGCAGCGGGCGGACAGAGGAGGAAGCATAGAGGGGGAGGAGAGATCGGAGGGTGCGCCGCGTGGCCTTCGGTTTCGTGCCTCGCCGTAACCGTTCACTCGCCCGCGTACCGCTCTCGCGTCGAGGCCATCGGCGTCATCGGTCGTCGTTGTCGGTTTTCGGGCCCTCTGTGGTCGTCGCGTATCGTGTCGGTCGCGTCCAACGCTCCCGCTTGCCTGCTGGCCGCCGGTTCGCTCTCTGCGTGCCCCGTGTGTATGCTGCTGTCCAACTGTGTACCGGTCGCTAAGCCTGTGTGCGTCGCGACACGCTGGTGCCCGCCCGCGTTTATCTCGCTCACGGGAAAACGGGTCGAAGACACGCGGGACGTCGCTGCTGGTGTGTGACGTCGCTCCTTCGCAACCTTTTTTTTTTTGCTTCCGCGCACCCCCTGACGACGGAGTGCCCATCGGTGACGGAGACGGGCAATGGTGGACGAATTATTTATCGTCGAGCCCCAGTGGTGTGTGTAGGTACCGGGGAATTGTCCGTCCCGACCTGAAGAAGGTGGATAAAAAGCAAAACGAAAAACGACGGCCACCGCACAACAACAACAGTTCCAGCTCCAGCATTCTCCGTGGTAACGCTTACCCCAAAAACAAAACCGGGTGGAGGACATCGAGAACGTTCAGTTGAGCGCGATTTCATCGGCCGCATAAGGCAGATTGTTGTTCGTTGCACGGGAATTTATAAGTGAGGAGAAGCGAGTGAAAGTGAAATCTCTCCATCAGGCGTGCAAAGTACTCGCAAGGTGTGCGTATAAAGCGTACTTTATAAGCTGAATGAATACAGTTGGACTAAACTGTAACCACACGCCACTGCCAGACCATCCATTGCCATCTAGAGAGTAGAAATACGTTCACGAATCCATACCGATTATCACACCCAGACACGATGGCAGAATCAAAGCAGACACCGCTCTCAGCACCGGAAGTGTCGCCAAAACGCGATGATGGTGGAAGAGATTCACCGCAAGAAAGCAAACCGGCAGCGGACACAACAGAAGACATCACCTTCAAGGGAGCAGACAGAACGTCCTGCTCACCACCAACAACTACGCGTGAGTCAGTGGAAGCATCAGGTGATGAGAAAAATGAAGAAAACCCAACAATCAAGCAAGAAGCCGAATGTACACCGAAAAGTGAACCGGAGGAGGAAGAATCATCCCCGCAGAAAAGTGGTAAGGCAACACATGAGGCCACATCGGTAAAGGCAGAAGAATCATCAGCGCCAGAACAGCCGAAGATGGAAGCGACCGACCGAGTTGAGGAAAAGTTGACACAAAAGGAAGAGGTAAAAACAAAGGAACCTACGTCACCGGTCACTATGGAGACGCAGCAGCAGCAGCAAGTCAATGATGGCGATGTCGATGAGGATGGTAGTGATGGTGTAGCACTATCCACAGATAGTGCTGGCATCGATGCTAAGGGTGCGGTAAACAGTGAACCAAAGGTAGCAGGCGCAGCTGCTGTGCCAAAAGGCGAAAGCAGAAAACGCTCGCAGACTGACCATAGTAGGCGCAGTAGAAGCAGTAGCGACAGTAGTACCAGTAGCACTAGTAACGAAAACAGTACCAGCCCAGAAGACCGTAACAGCAGTAGCAGCAACTCTGGTGGCAGCGGCAGCAGCAGCAGCAGTAGTGATAGTGAGGGAGCCAGTTCAGCGAAAAAGGTGAAATTGGAACCGCTGAACGAAGAAGAAGAAGAAGAAGCACTGGTGAAGACTGAAGTGGCTGTGGCCGAGATGGATGCAAAGCAACGGGCGGCAGCAGCATCACCGTCTGCACGTTCGGTTGAATCAAACATGGCGGCTGAGAAGATGGAAGAAATATCTGGCCCGGAAGAGCAACCGAATTCGACTGAACCGTTAGACCAGGAAGAGCAAACCAGTACATTCTTGCCACCGGCGTCAGTACAGTCATCTTCTCCTGTCGAAAATGTTTCGACGCAGGATGAGGAACAGGCGCCCGGCAGCGAAGAAGCAAACCGTACTGAATCGTTGTTACTTCCACCACCTCCCCCACCTCCACCGCTGCCACGGGTCGATGCGGAGATATCCCGTACGGTGGTGGGGAAGGTTTCCATCGTGGCACCGGTGCTGGAACGACCGGATTCGGCTCGGTTGACGGCGGATCTGCAGAGCTGTCAGCGGCAGCTAGCCGAAGTACGCTCCAAGTTCGACGTAACCCGCAAGGAACTGCACGCGACCAAGCGCAAGCTGAAACGCATGTCGGTACGGTTGGGCAACACGACCGGTGGTGCTGGTTCGGTACCGTCCGGTGCGCACACCGTGGGCAGTGTGTCCCCACATCCACTAGCGATCGGTACAGCGGACGAGGACCGTAACCGGAAATGGCGCGAACCGATGATACGGGCGGCGATGAAAATTAAGACAGCCATGGGCATCCAGGCGTACAAATCGCTGATCAAGGACGGTGAGCTGCTGCTACCCAGCTTGCGAACCATCACCCGCTATTTAGAGTCGCTGCGAAAGTCTGGTAGTGGGGCGACTGCTGCCGCCCTGGCTAATGTGGGCCCGGCCACGAAAGGGACCACCACACCGATCGAGGTGGAAGACGTGGCAGAAGAGGAAGAGTATGAAGATGAGGAGGAGATGGTGATGGATGAGGATGGTATGGTTGCGCGAAACGCGGACGGTATGCTACAGCGCCGGTTGGAGCAATCGAGTGGGAAGAAGAAGCAAGCGAAGGCTAATGGTGGTGGTGGTGGTGGTACAGGCCGTACGATAGATTACAATCGGAACGAGCAGAGACGCCATCCGTCGTACGCTTCCCATCACCAGCAGCAACAGCATCATCGTCATCTAGGGCCGGATGTGCAGCTGCAGGAGATCAAAACAGAGCAGGACCCCGTCAGTTTTACCGGTAAGTTGAGATGGAAAAGCCTTCGTGTTTAGTTTGATATAGTTGGCCTTCATTATTTTGGTAAAGATTAGCTGTACTTTGGCGATTAGTTTACTCAAAGAGTTTTGTCTTTTAAAGATACTTTTAGTTCTGTTCTCAAAATGCCCTTTACAGGCTGTTAATGCAGCTCTCTCGCTCTGTCTGTAATCATACCATAATATATCAGGTTACGATGTTCAAGGATTTTTCCTACTATTTCACTCCCCCATTTTATCGCCGCACGGGGTGAGCTGCAAGCGAATTTTGTTTCAAAACGTCTTGAGATTGTTCAAGACGATGATGATACTCCCCAAAACGGAAAAGAAGAGATCTACGCAAACTTCAAGTCACCCTTCGTTGCAGTTTTGTATGTGGTCTGTTCTGTTCTCGATTCACGGTTCCCGAGGGGGGTGTTGCGAATCGTTCGTTGTAGTAGTAGTGTGTGAAGGGTTGGTGCTGCCGTGGGTATGTTTCTCATGGCACAAAGCACAACGGCGGCATGTGGAGGGTACGCCGGTCACGCAGCACAAGCAAAACCGGCAGCGAACGGCGCTCGGCTGGGTGTAAAGTATTGATTTTCTCGAAGCACGGCTCCCGGAATGGCTGCCCCGAGTCCCGTGGCAGAGCAAAATGGTTGGGTCGAGATCGGGTTTGAATTGTAAGAAGAGCTACACCCCAGTTGGCAACGCTTGTAAAACTGGTCCATCATGGAGAGGTATGATGCTGCTGTGTTGTATTGCTGGGGATAGTTATGGAACAGGAATTTAATCGAATGGTCCCGTGCTTGGGCGAACATGAGTTTACCGCCACGCTTGGCCGGAGGACAAGACAATCGCTCCTGCTGGCTGTCCCGAATCCGTCAGAGCGTCCTGTGCCCTGGGGTGAGGTGGGCTTGTATCTGCTTGAATTTCCACCCCACTTTTCCAAGGTTTTCCACTTGGAAAAGCGATCCCCCGAAGGGATCGCGAATCTTCTACCCGCACGGTGTCCAATGATGGATGAAGGGGGTGTTGCACTCGGGGAATTTGCCGCCCTGTTTGTTCTAGAATCCCCAGAGTTTCCCCAGAACATGTCAGCTATTTCGAGATGTGTCCCCTTTTTGCGTGTGCCCGGGACCGGGCGGACATTGCCTCTCCCAACTGTGTATGTGTGTGAGTGTGGTGGTGTATGGGGGCCGCAGTGCGCGTGTCCTATTCCATGGCTACGCCTGGTCCCGGTGCCTGCTGCACTCCAAAGGGCACGAACTTCCGATGGCAGCGTGGAAAAAGGTGTCCCCCGTCATGACTGAAGCTACGTGGCAAGCGCCGTGCATGAGGTTATCGAGCAGCCAGTAGCAGTCGATTCGATAGTGTGTAGTTCCGAGACCGTGCTGTGAGTGTTTGTGTGGCTCAGCTTGTATCTCCGGTCGCCCAGGATCCCCGCGCCCCCGTTCCGACCGGTCGTTTAGGAGTGTCGCGCGTTGGCAGAGTGTTGGGTGAGATTGTTTGAAGAGAACTTTTGCCTTTGCTTTGTTTCGGGCATGGAATGAATGTGGCAGGCGAAGGCGTTTGCCGTTGTCAAGGGGGTTTACTTCACCCTGCAGGGGGAGGATGGTGAGTGTGAGAGAGGGACAGGGGAGAAGGGGAGAAGCGAAAAGGTTCGGGAAAATGTTGGCAGCAACCTCGTTGGGACACATTCGGCACTGGAAACCATATTCTCGGCGTGGGTTTGGCCTTCTTTTTTTTGGTTGTGACTTTTTTTTGTGTGTCCTCCACACACACACACACAGCGGGACCGATCGAAGGTAGAAATCCATGCGCTGGGAAGATGGTATATCCTGCCAATGGTTGAACCTTTTTTTTTTCCTCCTCGTACTTCACCCCACGCGCTGTTGGGTTGCAGCAGCACGCAACGATGGTACCGTTCCATTTCATTCCATTCCGGGCGGGAGCGTTTTTATTAAATTCACCCTACCGCACCTTCCTGTACCACCCCCACGAATCCTTGTAGCTCCACTCCCCCTTTCAACCGACCGGATTCGAATCCGACACGAGATGGCGATCGTCAACCGATTGCGTCACTGTCCCCTTGCAAGTGTGCTCTTATTCCCGCTACATTCCGGCCAGTTGAACAAAAAAAAAAGTTTCACCATGGCGCGCTGTTCCCTGTAAACCGAAGGGACCGGTGACCCATGCTTTTTCCTATTTAAAAAATCTACTGCGAAAATGTTGTGGATGGATCTCAGTGCGGTCCTTTGAAAGAAGAGAAAGGGTAAGAGAAACACAGAGAAAAAGAAAGTTTTTTGTTTGGTGGGAAATAATAGTCCACATAGTGAGAGTCAGAGTCCTGTTGGATAAGTCCTCTTGTCCAACAGGAGATAGTGAAATGAGATCTTACGAAGCTTCCTTCCTTTTGTGATGAGTTCTTTGTTTCACGCGTGTGTATAATCGCGTCTGACGTATTCTGTTCTCGAGCATCAATAATTATCCTGGCATCTTAAGGATTGATGGATTAGAACATCCTTCCATCGATGTGAAAGATGAAGCATTGTACTAAATGAGAACCGTGTAATACTTCAAACCATGAGAAAGTGGGATTAACTTTTAATTCTGGTGGAGGAAATATTTCGTGCAAAGCAAAAGAACTTTAATGATTATCATTTTCGAGATTCACTCCTTCTCTGGGTTTTTCTTTTCTTAATTAATTTTCTTCCAAACGCATATTTGGTCCACACAGCTCAACAATACTGCCCCTAAGTTCTTATTATTCCAGGTTTTCCTGTAGCTTTTTTATAAAGGAACCTGCAGAGGCGTTCTCAAATCCTCGGAGCGACCTGTATTTTATTATGGCCACGATTTCTTGCCGTAGGTTTGCTCCCCACGCGTGTAAGCTTCTTTTTACCCTTTGTCGTTTCAACCCAAACGGATTCTACTACAGCTCTGTGAATGTGTTTCCTCTCGTTATTCGCTTCCATTAATTTCCAGTTCATCCGACGCAAGCGGTAGAAGGTTAGGGTTTTTGCCTGCCCGCTTCCCATGCGACGGAGGGACACGGCACCGAAGTGACGTCGATGTTCGTGCCGTTGCCCATGGCCATCCGCGCCATGGTGCCGTCTTGTCCTCTCGCTTACACGTTACCTTTGCATCGATGCGGTCTATTCTGTTTTTCACTCTGTTTTTTTGTTGGCTTTTTATTCTTCCTCTCTGCGCCCGTACACCATGCGAAGCGAAGGATATCCGTAGCTGCGTAGTGTGGCCCCGGCCGTCGACATGATGGTGCGGTCGTGTAATCGGTACCTCCCAGTGTACGCTCCCTCGGTCCAAAAACGGTATAGCGGGGGGCCCCTTTTTGGCCCAGCTCTCTCAACGGTCGATTTTCTTCGTGGGCTGGTTTTTATCGCAACCGCCGGGCCCGGGCCACTGCCAACCGTACGGTGGCAAGAGGGTTGAACGGGAAGAGGGAAAAGGGACTCATCATCGTCCCTTAGCTCGCGTCCCTCTACCTTTCCCTGCGTATCGCTGTTTCTCTCATTCTCATCCCCGCGTGAGAGGGATTATGTTACCGAGGGAAGTAAAAAGGAACGCACGAAGGAGCATCATCCCCGCGCGCATACACACACACACACACACACGCTCAACACCCACTCGTCCTCGCAGGCCCTTTCTAACTAGTCGTTTGAACGAAGCTCTCTCGCCTCTGCGTCTCTCTGTTTTTCCTTTTTGGGGTATATGATGGTCCGTGTGTTCGCTTTCTTTCAGGCAAACCTGTGCCTTTGCTTCGTGCGGCCATCTCTGAGTTTTGGGTTGCCGATCTTCTTACCGCCTTACCGGTACCGTGTACCGGGCATCAGGTTGAGGCTGATTTTCTACCAACAAAAGCGGCACGGAATGCTTTTTTTTGTGCTGCTGTACACCGTATCCGTTTCGTTTCGTCGTATGGCCGGCCCTTTGGTTGTCTGCAACCGTGTCTTGGGTCGTTGGTAAATTTTGGATACATTTATTTGTTTTTATTTCGAGAAAACACATTTTTTGCTCTCGGGCTTGAGGCTCAAATTGTTGGCATTGCTTCTGGTGTGAAGGTATAGAAAAGGAATCGAAACTCAGAATATATTGGCTACGGAATCGTAGGATGGAAGTTTTAATGATGTGTCCTATGGTCGGTTGATCAGTTTTTTCCTTAGACGAAATTTGCATTCCTATAAAGATGGATTATATGTTTAAGGGTTGAATGTAAATGTGGAGAATCACAGGCAGCCAGCCACACAGAAAGATTCTCTAGTGACAAGAACTTCTTTTATGTCCTAGAATTGACATTAAACTGTGTGTAGGTGTCTCAACATTTACGTTAATTACAGAAGGTACTATTTCCATGATTTTTAACAGATATCGGGACGACTTTAAATTCGCTATTTATCTATTTCAACAGACCGCTAAATTTGAAACAATCACCTTTATCCATTACTGAAGTCTATTAGTGGAAGAATTTCTTCCATGGACCAGCAAGGAAAAAGACGATGCCCGACAATGCGGCATACAGGGTGTTCAATATATTCGAATTCGCTTTAAAAACGAGCTCAAACAATTTAAACATTAGTTATTATTTTTTGAGTAATTTTTTCTTGAAGTCATGTTTATTTACTATCTTTTTGGCATATTAGATTGGATCCCCCCCCTCCTTGTACTTTATCCCGAGCTTGAGACGTTTTTCAAACGAATCACACGCAGCACGCACCTGTTCCATCAGCATTTCGTACCAGATCTTGGAAAAAAAAAGTTCTTGAATTGGTCGACTATGTTCACTTTATACTCGTTTTGCTTGGCCAGCATGTATGACCATACATAGTAATCAAGGGGATTGAGAACCGGGGAACTGGGTGGTCATGACATCTTATCCAGAAACCCCGCCAAATTCTTCGGACAGCACGCTTGGACGATATTCCCCGTGTTTGGCCGGAGCGCCGTCTTGTTGGAAAATGTTAGGATCCTTTCCGTAGAGATCCTGAAGCGCGGGAGCCTTAACCTTCTCCAGAACCTTGATTTTTGTAGTACGCGGCGTTAATTTTGACATTTTTCGCAATAAAAACCAGTGTTAGCTTCCCACGCCTGGAACGGGCCCCCAAAACCATCACCGACGCGGCTTTCTGGAACCGTGGGATGTTTATTTGTGGCCGGGGGGGATGCTGGCCAACGTCGGCGCCCACAGTCGATCATTTTAAACATTGTGCGGCTGTTCCAAAACAAAAAGTTTCTCATTGGAAAACACAAACTCCTGATCTGTATGCCGCGAAAGTATCATTTTATGTCTGTCCTGCATGTTCTGCTTTGCTGCCTCCATTACTCCATGTACTTTACGTTTCTTGTACGGCTTGTACTCTAGGTCCTTCGTCATAATAGTGTGAGTCGTCCCGATTGACACATGCAGGTCATCAGCTCGATCGTCCGTATCGAGTGGGCTATTTTTCGGCGGATCAGCTCCCTCACCACCTTGATGACTGCTGGCGTCCTCGTCGAACGCGACTGCCCGTATCTTGTACGGTCCTAGGTTGATTTCAACCGCTGGGATGTGTCGCCGGGCTGCTCACCTCCCAGAAACAATTTTACTATAAGATTGCGGTACTCTTTCATCGAGCACAGTATTTACAAACTAAGTGACAGTTATTCGACACCACATGCAGCGGTTATCCTATACATGATACTAATGCTGACACCAATACTAATACACAGAATACACAGAGTGCACAACTACAAATCGATGAAAAGTTGTATTCGAACTTATTGAACACCCTGTACATAGCGAATAGTATGAGTGAAGATATGCATTTTTGTGGTCGTTCTGGGTTCGTTGCTTGCACTATCATTTGTGCCGGAATCTCTTTTTACTTTTAATTGAATCCCACCACCAACTGTTGCGCAGAGAGGTGAAAAAATATTTTTAACCAGGTAGCTTCATAAGCTACCAACAAATATGGTAATTTTGCAGAACTCTTATTGAGTAAATTAGTGTTGTTTAAAAGAAATCAGTACATTTGTTTTGAATTTTAAGGAAAATTCCATTATCTGAAATGGGGAAAAAACATTCGATGTTGAAAAATGCATCGTTCGGGTAAATTATGTTTGATAATCTGGAAAATTTTAGGGAAGGGTTTTTTTTGTCAGCAACAGAGGTTTTTATTTTATAATCAACTGCTTTATATATATTTAAACAGCTCGGCTTACATGCATTCGAACAAAATACTGTTGTTGCTATGGCAAATGCAAAATGTAAAACATTCAATCGCTTTTGTTTATCGTGTTTTAAATTTTCCATTCCTATGCAAGTGTCCGACCACGGCACATAACGGGGAGTGATTTTCAATCTCTTTGTTCAGTGTTATTTTATGTTTCTATATGGATGATTGTTCGATAGGTAAATTTTGATCCGGCTAAAAACCTCTGCACCTAGCTCTATACACTGGACTGTTTTGTGTCGATGTTCAGAAAATAGTTTTCCGCGCTGGTTTGAACATCCGTTGCTGCTTGCCCAGGCCATGTCTTTCTCTTTCCTTCTCTCCCCGCCAGGGGTTAAATAATTACCCCTACCATGGTGGAGCGTTAAAAGTGTGACTGGTCCCCGGGACCTCCAATTTTTCCACGTTGGTGGCAGCTTTTGAGCCACTAGACAGACGGGCCGGCAGCTCGTTGGTTCTATGTGTTGCATTTTCCGGAGCATTTTCACATGTGAGGGGTTTTTGTTCGATTTTGTTTTTCCCCACGAACTCTTTTCATCGACAAGTCGGATCAATGGGATACTATAATGTAGCGCGTTGCCATGTGCAAACTGGAATCAAAATTCTGAAATGGAGATTCAAAATGGGATGGACTAAAAAAAAAATTTGCCATTGCAGAGGATGGCAGGATGCTTTCACAGAACCTGTTTTTTTACGCGCCTGGCCCAATTTGTGGCTTGCAAACACTAAAACCGTGTGTGTGTGTGTTTGATTATTGCATATAGAGAACATCAATAGTAATGCTCTACTCCATAGATGTTCTTTATTAGTTTTGCGTATGTATTTTATGTTCATTTCACTGAAAAGACCCCCCAGCCGTCCGCCGAGGACTGTGCAAATTAATGAGAGTCCCCTGATTTATCTGGGCTCTTGATGTGAAGTTTTAACGTACAGAGATATAGCGTGTGCCTAGGCCTAGGCCAACAAAAAAGCCGATTTTAGGATAACATTTTATCCACTTTCCCATGGTCATTCATCGAAAATATCGCTCCACTCATCAATTCATTCGATGGACCACAAAGCTCTCCCCCCCCCCCCAGTTGGATTTTACGCCCCTACACACATACACACACTTTTCGTTTGTCCCAGGTTATAATTATTCACGATGCCGCGTATGTGAATTATTCGAGTGAAAGCGTATGTCCCCGCTGGTTGATCTGAAATTACAGCCATCGGCTTTGTATCCATCAGGCTGGATTTGCGAAAGGGCGAAAGACGAAAAAGGATTCTAGAGGTGGTGTGCTGGGGTATTGGTAGGCGTTCGATTATCCAATGAAATTTTCATTTCAATCCTGCAGTTCTGTTCGCGAAGAACTTGAATTTTTTTTCATATAAAAATATTTGCGCGAACGTTCGGTGCGAAAATTTCCTGCCAGACCTGTAATCGAAAATAAATAGTACAAACTACAGGGTGTTCGAGATAAATTTGACAGTTTCTGAGGGAATAGGAAAGGAATTTTTATCAATTTTATGTTAAATATTAAAAAAAAATTTCTACAAAGTTTAGCTTACCATGTTTGCCGCATTTTTTATTCGAAGTACCCCCCCTCCTGTCGATGGCCGGCTGCACCCGCTTCCGGAACCGCGCGCAAGCCCGGACAACCATGTCTCTGGGGATGGCCGCAAACACGGCCTTTATTCTGGCCACCAGCTCCGCTTTGGTATTGCAGGACGCCCTGTTGGTGTCCCGCTCAACTGTACCCCACACAAAGTAATCCATAGGATTAAGGTCAGGGGAGCTGGGTGACCAAACGTCGGTGCTGGTGTATCGGTCGAAATAGGCAGTGAGCCATTGGCACATTGGGAAGATGTGAGGCGGCCTCACATCTTCCCCCAAGGCCTGTGGCTGAATGCTGACGGGTACATTGACCTGCTGGCCAACGTGGTGAAGCCGTGGATTGAGACGGTGGCCAATGGGCTGCCGTACGTTTGGCAGCAGGATTCTGCACCATGCCATACGGCCGTAAAAACACGCCAATGGCTCAATGCCAATTTCGACCGATACACCAGCACTGACGTTTGGCCACCCAGCTCCCCTGACCTTAATCCTATGGATTACTTTGTGTGGGGTACAGTTGAGCGGGACACCAACAGGGCGTCCTGCAATACCAAAGCGGAGCTGGTGGCCAGAATAAAGGCCGTGTTTGCGGCCATCCCCAGAGACATGGTTGTCCGGGCTTGCGCGCGGTTCCGGAAGCGGGTACAGGCGGCCATCGACGCGGACGGGGGGTACTTCGAATAAAAAATGCGGCAAACATGGTAAGCTAAACTTTGTAGAAATTTTTTTTAATATTTAACATAAATTTGATAAAAATTCCTTTCCTATTCCCTCAGAAACTGTCAAATTTATCTCGAACACCCTGTACATAAGCAAACAAGCAAACGCATGGGAAAAGCTTAATATATATGTACTAATTAATGAAAATATCTATTCGCTTCGGACGTAAGCGGGTATAATGGTTGCTATATGTTTGTTTTTGTCGTTTTATTTTTGCATTTTAATTATTTTTCCGACAATACCAGCGTTTTGCATGTGCCATAATAGAGAGTAAGGGATGGAAAGAGCTGCGGCAGCTTATAGAATTTAGTGTGCTTATTGTTTCATTCCACGCCCTATACGCTGCCAGTAAAAAGGATCGTTGTGTGAGCAGTTTTATTTTATTTTAAATATTATAATAAAGCTCGAAAGCCTCGGCCCAGCGCTTTTATTAGCACTGAGCCGCCCACCCATCTGGAAATGAAAGTATTTTACTGTTAAACAAAAAATAAATGGCCAATGCACCCATCAAAACATCCGCGGTGCGTCCAGGTTGAATGGGTCACTCTTTTCACTTCGATTCGATTTTCATGGAAAAATGTAGTTTTCATTTCGGTAGGGAGAGAACAAAAAACCAAAACATTTTTCTCCATCGATCCCATCCTTCTCCTGCGAAATCTGTGTGCGCCATTTTGTGCCCGAACGAAGTTGGCCACCCGATTTTGGGGGAGCGGAAGATGTGTGTGATGGTTTGCGGCACCCTAGAAGCTTTGGGCCCAGGATTATTCGGGCCTTGGATGTTTAACTGTGTATGTATAACCGTTGCCAGAATGGAAAACTGTACCAAGGGCGGCAGGTAGATAAAGTTAGCCCGGCTGCTGATGCTGTTGCTGCTTCATCCCCCTTCCCTTACGTGTCTTCTCTTGCCACAGGGACGAGACACACCAACACACAGCTCCGTGTACCGAAAAGGTCGGCCTGGTTCGGAGGAGGCCACGAAAATGGTGCGCCACTTTGAATTTCCCGCTTTTCGTTGGCGAACCCTCCTATCCCAAAATCAGGCCACGACCCGCGCGCGCACTCCTTGTTGGGATGTTCATGTGTGGGAGAGGGAGGGTGACGCACTTTGACAGGGTTTGGAAAGCCGCACCGTAGAAAATCGATAAAATACCATCGACAAGCGGCCGCAGGAACTCGCAAGGCGACTGTAGCCGAGTTGGTGGACTGCTGCCACTGGTCGAGAAAAGGGGGCAAGAATGTTGGGGGAGCGTGCGGTGACAGAGAAAAAGATGGAAGCAGGCCCGGGTCATGGGGTGTGTGGGTGGAAACGCCCGTAGAGCCAGCCCTATGACGGCGTAAAGGGAAGGTTGGCATGATGTTGGGCTTTTGATGCTTCACGGGACGTTAGGAGGTCTTGGGCCATCGTCAATTCTCACCAGACACACGCACACACATTTACCCACACACGCACAAACACTGACATGCAAGTTCTGTTCCTCTGGGCCGTTGTATTTATCTCCCAGGACGACTTGGATTCGCACGCCGTGCGTAGGAATTTGTTCTTTTTCCGATTTTTGACAAGCATTCTGTTGTAGGCTTTGCATAATTATCCTTGAAATTATGTGATAATTATCGCAGTACATGGAACGACCGGGTGTTCTGGGGCAAGCAAGATAATCATTCTTATCGTTTTATTGAGCCGTTCATCAGATGATATTTTGTGGAATTTCGATGAGAAAAAGAAATTGAACAGAACGTACTACATAGTTCCAGAAAATATTGCACACAAATTGTTTTTTTTTTCATTCATAAAGAGATTTATTCTTTATATGCTGAAGTATGCTTAGTAAACTTCAGGAATCAATTCATGAGAAATACGTACTAAACGCTTCTTTTAATTTTGCTTCCAAGACGTGCGACCGGTGGCCGTTTCCTTAACCTTCATCTGCCTGCCACCACGAGAATGGGGCTCGATGGCCTAAGCGTTTCTAAAAGGAGGACGACCATTTTGTAGCCATCCCAGGACCAGTCAGCAGTATCGATCGGTTTGCGTCCTCCCTGCGTGTAGCATCTCAGCCACGCTCCCCTCTCCACCGCTTTGTGAGCCCCAGGAAGCTCAAGATCCCTTTGGCCTTTTTTTTCTCGGTTCTTTGTGTGCGTTTTCGCCCTATAGCGCCTTACGGTGAGGGCGGTACGAGGGGGATGCCCCAAGCGTATCGTCGCCCGTGGACACCGTCAACCTTCGGCCCCGATTCGGAGCGCCCATGGTGTACCACGGGAGCGCCCACGACGCACTTACACGCCGAAGCATGCGGCGGGAGCATTGACTGTCGTGAAGCAGGAGGGGGGTTTTCTATCCCATTTTTTTTTATTTGTTTCTTCCCGCTCGGACAGGCCAACTTCATCCCTTGCAGAAGGACCGGAGGAACGCGTATTTCTCGCTTCCCAATCCACTGCCTGCCTCACTTATTACGAGCCCTTGGGTTTCGTTGTCCTCGTTTTGGGTTCTTTCGTCTGTGTGTGTGTGTGGGTTTGTGGTGTGAGGTTGGTTTTTGGATGGGGGAAGGTATGCCGGGTGTTGGAAAACTTTGTACAGCAAGGGGACCGTTTTGCCACATCGGGGTTATAGGGTAGGGGTAAGAGAAAGCCGGCAGAGGAAGATTACCTTTTTCTTCGATGAAGAAGCTGAGAGGTGATGAAGGAGGGACCGAGTGGTGGACGGGCACCGGGTGTGTGTGCTGCTGTGCAGCGAGAAGTTTATGGCGCAGGATCGAGGCCCTGGCCAGCATCCGGAAAACGTTAGAAGAGGGTCGTTGGTTTTTTTGGTATTGGTATTAGTACGGGCGGCCGGTGATGGTGAAAACAGCCCTGTGCGAGGGCCTGCACCTGATTGTAGCAGGCATATGGTTATGGGTGTGGGTTTTGCTGCCATCAATTCACCAACACTGGCACAATGTTAAGAGATAGAGAGCGTGAGCGCACGCCGGTGTGGTACGGTGATCTGGCTGGTCGTGCTTTCCCGTCACTGGTCCCTTAAGATTTGGTCTGGTGCGACGTATATATTGGAGGATATGGTGCGGTTTATTCCGGACTGCTATGCCCACTATGGCTTCTTTTCTGGGTCGAAAACCCGGTGCACAAGTCCTCCCAAATTCCGGTTTTGGTCCTGTGAAGATGTAGCGATTATAAGAAGGTAATAAGAAGATGGAGCAATGTCTGAGGAGGTATACCGACCGATGGCAGAGGCTCTCAAATCATTATTTTTTGTAAAGGCAAGATGCTTCTAATGCTTCTTTAGTTTGCCCAACTTTCCGTTCAGATAATTATGTTAATGATTTTCAAAATTTTTAATTATTTCATAGTAACAGCTCCTCTGCAATGGCTTTCGACTTATTTGAAACTATCCTTGTTTGGTATGGCTACAAATATTGTTTGTTGACTATCAAATATGCTGAAACAAAATCATATCTTCTTCATTGGCAAGAAATTCTCAATCTTCGGGAAACATTTTGGCCATGGCAACTGCGGGCTGCGGCGGCAGCCACAAGGCACAGAAAAAAGCGAAACTACGGCAGCATCGTGTTGCCACATTTCGCCTGCTGCTGCCGTGTGCTGTCGCGCTCTTGCCTTTGTCTGTCTTTCTGCCGTTTTCCGTTGCCTTATGTCGTTGCTGGGTTTGTTTGCTGCGACGGGGTTTCGCACGAGGGACACGAAACCCCGTGGCCGCAATGCCATCTGTCGGTATCCGTCGCGCGGAAGGAAGTTATCCGACGGTGCCGCCACAGTGTGCGAGTGGGAGCATAATATGTGCGTGTGTGTGTGTGTGTAGGGGGGGGGGTTGATGTGAAGCACACAAATACATATAGTGTGGGAAGTTTGGAGGAGCTGTTGTGTCCATAGCACCACCATCTTGTACCACCATGAAGCGCGCAGAGAGGGCCAGCTTGTAGTTTCTGTAAGCGCAGCGCAATCTTCACTGCCACACCATTGGCCGCCATCTCTTTGCTTAATGTTTTCCCAGCTACGAGCTCCTGTTGCCTGTCCGTTTGTTTGGTGATCGCGTTTGTTGAAGAATCTTGAACCGACAGGCGATAATTGGTTGCTGGAAAGAGGGCTGTTCCGTGAGAGTAGTTGTACAAAGGACACATGGGATCTTCTTGATGATCCTCGCTTTAATGACCATAGCGAGAGAAATGATATAGATGGCAATGTTGATTTCTAAAGATCAGAAGATGAAAGATACTCTATGATTACCAGAACCATTAGAACAGTTCAAGAGGATCCCTTCAACTTCTCTGAGATTCTAAGGTTTCACTTGTAACTTACAGGGTTTACCTAGCCAATTAGGCATCGTCGAACTATCATCGGGCAACGTAAATGCTTGCGTCGTAATCTCTCAATTGGGCTTCGTCCATTCTATTCGGGCGTCATCAAGTTTAAATCCGTCGTTGCAAAAATTGGTTAGTTACCAATGTAACTAACTAAGATGTTGTATTATTTGCATAGTGTAAGGTTTTGTAATATTTGTACATTCATTTAGCTATCATAAAGTTCATCACCTCAAGCCGTCAGCATAGTACAGGACTTGTAGCCGTAGAGGACTCTACCAGACGCATCAGACATACCAGACGTCCGAGGCACGATTCCCCTGAACAATCCGGTTTTCGCTACTTAGTTCAAAGTTCATCTCAAAAGTTCATTTAGCCATCACAAAATTCATCACCACAAGCTTTGGAACACAGCATTGAGCAATGGAGAGCTTACGACGCCAGAGTAAGCGTTTACGTTGCCCGATAATAGTTTGACAATGTCGAATTGGCTAGGTAAACCCTGTATTGGCAGTATTAAGTTACCCCAACGTCGCCTCCTGCGTTATTTTTTGTTCTTAAAGACGGAATGATGGGTTGCTGTGTGGTGTACTTGAGACTCACACATCCATGAAAACGGGATTGCGTAAGGATGCGACTCGTTGCACATTTGCACGTTAATGACATTAATGTATTTGTGCAATGTGTGCTCGCGCTCGGTGGTGTAGTGTTAATGGTGTAATAAGCGGGCTGTCAATTATGTTGCATGATGAGGAAGGGCAGCTCATTAGGGGAGCTGCTGCTGCAGAAATCGCCGATGATGAAGGTGACGATACCTCGTTATTATGGTGATAATATTTGAAACAAAATGAGGATGCTGATGGAGCAGTATCGCAGTATTGTTCACCGCACACCAATACTATCGCCCAGTAGTAAAGGGTGTGCGGGGGTTGGAAAAATGTATATAGAAATCATATTACTCTAGTGGGTTTGTGGCGACAAAGGCAAAGGTGTGCTGGTG
This sequence comes from Anopheles maculipalpis, assembly GCF_943734695.1. Taxonomy (NCBI): domain Eukaryota; kingdom Metazoa; phylum Arthropoda; class Insecta; order Diptera; family Culicidae; genus Anopheles; species Anopheles maculipalpis. Next base: position 26,726,876 of record NC_064871.1, on the reverse strand, counting down.
GGTCGGATTTGGGGTCATATAAACCACCACCCACTCGATATTTCCACCCATCGACCCAAGGGAACAGGTAAATGCCCTCGCCCGCTGGCTGGGTGTGCATGACAGTACATAGGAAAATTTTCCACCCTTCACCCTTCCGTTCCTCATCCAATCGGGTTATCCTGCAGCATCACTCCCTCTCCCCCCCCCCCCCTCCACGCAAATCCAACGTCCCTCCCCCATTGGCAAATATGGTTCGCGGAAAGGTGGAATTTGAAATTTGATTGCTTATTTGTATTTGCCGGCCATTGAGTGAGGAGGGGGGGGGGGGGTGGGGGAATTTTGGAACGGGAAAGCAGGGGGGTGAAAAGTTTGTATGCATGTGTGTGTGTACATTTATGTGCGTGCGCGCACGCGTTTGTGCGTGTGCAATTGGAACACAAATTGATGAGAGCGCCCTGGTGGATGGTCACAGTTACGGGGGCAGTTGGTATTTCGTTTTTTAAATCCTCTCTCCGGTTCCGGACGGGTTTCCTAGTTTTTGTGGGCGCCCCCGCCCCAGGTACAATGGCAAGCTGTGTATGGCCGTTATCTTGATCGGGTGTACTTCGGTGCCGAAATGTGTGCATCATTGGTGCAGCGTTTGGTGGGAGCATATGTGCCGGAGCGCGGGTTAATTGAATGCACTCTGCTGCTCATCAAACTACCCCTTTACCCCTTTGTCTCCTTCGCCAGTGTTGGAAGTTGGAGAGTGGGTGGCTGTGTTGTGTGTGTGTGAATCTGGCTGCGGTTTCGATTAATTTGTTCTTTAGTGGAATCGGATGCTGCTGTTAAATGTTGTGCCCAAACATTCTCGTACAAATAAAGTTGGAGCAATTGCAGTAATGCCCGGGCATTTTGGTGATAAGCAATGAGTTAAAAATACTCCGATTTTCCTTTTATTTTTCGTTCTGAATTATCATCATTAGTATAGGTGTAATAGGTGCACCTAACGGACCCGTTGAAGCCAGAATTTTCCAGTTTGAAGGTTAACAGCCCCGCTACCTATTCTAGCTATATATTGAGCTGAACATAGTATAACATCGACAGGAGCTACCTTCTTCTTCTTGGCTTGCTCAGGTTTGAGCACGTCGCGTGGAAATGGTCAGGTCTCCATCCACGGCTGCATCCGATCACCGACAGGTTAGACTCTACTTGATCCTGCTCGAGCTTGCTCGAGCCAAAGCGAGCCAGTATCCTACTGGCTTTCACTACCGTCAAGAAATCAGCACCGTCAAACAACTTAGTTGACTCGTGGTTCATTCTCCTACGACGCACGCCCTGCTCTCACACACCGACAAAGATAGTCCAGCAGCATAGTGCAATATTCGTACCCGTAGAGTTTTGTTGGAGTCTTCTGGATCGCAGGAGTTTGTGAAGTCCGTAGTATGCACGATTCTCCTGAAGTTACGATAGTACCAAGCTAGCAGAACTCCTCTACCACCTCGAGATTGTCGCCTTCAGCTGGTGGTACTCTTGCTCTATCACGGTCAGGAGCCTTCGACAAGAGCTATTTTCTTCTTCTTCTTCTTGATTTAACGACCTTCCAAGGTCACGCCGGTCATCTGTTGGCTTACTACACTCTCCGATACCACGCAGTTGGATAGCCAATCCTCACTATAGGAGGACGGTCCGGATGGGATTTGAACTCCGGTCCTGGCGTTTGAAGACCGGCGCCTCTGTCACCTACACCACCGGGCCGCCCCAAGAGCTATCTAAATATGTTTATATTAAATCAACTGGTGGTAACGAAGATAATTTTAATCGTGACAGCTCCGTTCTCAGACTCTTCGTTCACTAAAATTATTCTCTACTTTTACATCTAACATGTAGTAGGTAATATCTTTTGTGCAGTGCTGAACGTGCATCAGATGAAGAGTGAGAAAATGCATAAACGGCCAGGCTATGACGAGATGATGATAAAGGATGGAACAGTGACTGGATTGTACAACGAATCTTGGATGCGTGCTGGGATTAAGTCTAAGTCTCTTCTGATATGTAATTTACTGCAGACGTGTCCTGTGACATGTCACACAAACTCCTAGAATTGTTCCCGTTTTTTTGACATTACATTTTGGAAATTTTCATGACAATTTTCGTAGAGAGAAAAGGGACAGTACTCGCACAGGAGGCTCACGTAGAAACCGTGTGTGTAATCGATGGCCTGGGTAACGGGCAAAAACAAAAAAGGTCCCGCATATGGCCCCAACTGGCCCTGATCTCTCTTTTATTTTTAAGGCGTGTTAGTGTGTGTGTGCTTGGGGCATTACATTTGTGGCCACATGCGCTATCCCATGCATGGCAGTCGTGTACATGGCCATCGCACACATTAGCGCCCCGTGTCCCCGTCAACGACACGCACGGTAAGCTCTCGGGGCGGTGTCGTTCTGTACTGTGTGTCAGCTGCTTCCCGAACTCCAGACACAACCGGCACGCAGCTGGCTTTTCTGCTGCTGCAGGACCAGCCGTGAGATTGGGCATCCCGCGCCTACCCTGTGTCTCGCTCATTGTCCCTCTTGGTTCGTAGGGGGGGATCGCACTCGAGGCCACTGTGTGTGTTGTTCGTGCAAGTGTTTACGAGTTTGTTGTCTACACCCGATCGACGATTCACGGAGGTGGAACGCGGGCCTGACAGAACGGAATATGTGTTGTTTTTTTTTCGTTCGCGCATTCCCTTTGTCGAGTCCCGCGGAGTGTTTGGCTCATCGGCCATTTTCTCACTCTCGCGCATATGTGGGCACGACGATCGTTGCAGAGTGCCGCGTGTCCCAACGGTGGCGTATTGCGTCGATCGGTTGGGAACAGAGCCCTGGTTTGCAGCGGTGGCGACGATTACAAATGGGGTGGCTCGATGCTGCCGGTCATATGCGTGTGTGAGAGAGGAACTCGGTGACGTTTTTTTTTTTACGTTCGCTGTCCACCTTCCAACCCTTCCGCGTACTGTCCGATGGCCAGTTTTCGGTTGAGTTGCGCTTGAGAATATTTCTACCGTGAGTTGCGCCTGCAACCAACACGCAAAGCATGTGGGGAAGGCGCCTGACCACCGAGCCCAGCCCAAAATGTGAGAGATGATGTCGCACCGCGTTGTGTTGTGCTTGTGGCCGCAAACGAAGCTTCTCGCTTCACTTCACTTCCGCGCGCTGCTTGATCGTCTCCCTTCCGTTTCCTTATGCCGCGCGCGCGTGCGCCCCCTTCGTCGCTTCGTCCAAGAGAGAAGAGGGGTGCACAAGTGTCCGATGGTCCGGGGCGTCTGACGCTGAATGCTGACGCAGCTGCTGCGTATGATTTTTTTTGTTGTTGTTGCTGTTGTGCTCGTCTTCGCCATCCATTCCCCAACCCCGTGCCGATTGTACACCACCGCTCAATCGTTCGATCCCTTTTCTTTGCGGCCTGTTCTTCCGACGTGAGCGTGAGATTGTTCCGCGTATTTGGGCTGGCTCGCTCACGCATCCAGCAGCATGCTGCTCGTGGCGATCGCGAGCCTCGTCCTCTTCTTGCCAACGGGCGGCGGATTCTTTGCCGTTCCCTCCGCGTGCGTACTCGCGCGCGCATCCGGTATTATGGTGGCGCGCTTGATCCGCGCGGACAGGCGGGGTTGAGGATGCAGGCAAAGAGGGTGGCTTTTAGTGGTCGGGTTTGGCCTTTGCCATAGCCATGCTCGCGATCCTCGTGTGCCATGCTGTGTGTGAATATCGGGGGCAATGGAAGGCTCCTTCGATCTGTCGCCTTCGAGAGCGCGGGTATTGGTGGTGGTGTTCATCACGGTCACACAGAGCACCTGATGACTGGTTTTTGGGCAGTATTGAATAAATACAACAAAAAACAAAAAAAACGAAAAACGCGACTGTCCATTTTTCGCTCTCAAAACATTTAGTGTGGTGTGCGGGCTGGTGGGCTTGAGATATTTTATAGCAGGTCATTGGGTTTAAAATTTATCTACTCTGGAGAGATAACTATCGTGGCCAAATATTTCGCCGTTGGATTTTTTATTTGTTCGGGCATTAATGCCCAATGCTTGTACATACTGGTAGAGTTCGTGGTTTGTCATTGCCGTAGTAAAATAGTGATACTAGTAAGACCGGGTTAATAGATGTGTGAAAGCATCCCAACAGGAACAAGTACCTTTAAGAATTAAATCATAGATTTCCATCGACGTCCTACCGGCGGCCATCGAATGGCTTACTAGATTTTATGACACCACGTTGTTGAATGTTCGGTCCTCACGACAGTGGAATGGTCCGGATGAGATTTGAACCACGGTGTTGCCATGTAAAGGCCGGCCCGATATCACCTCTACCCCATACCCCTCCTATAAACTACAACTGTAATGTAGAAAACTAAGAAGAAAGGTAAAGGCCTTAACAACATTTTGGTACGCACCCTGTGTCCAACGTGTCACGGTCGCTGATTTGTCCGTGGATGTGGCAAAATTCTGCAACCAGCAGAGAACTTGCGGTTAACCAGGTACTATTTTTAGTGTGCGACCTGTCACTTTTCTGCATTTGTGGGCAAAAACCATGGCTGTTTCGGGCACGCTGTCCACAAACCCGTTTTTGACCATCGGCACACATTGGTTTATACATTATACTCAAAAAGAAATCCGCCAATCGGATATCTTTATGTCTGAAGTGGCTCTGAAAAGCTTATCAAACCGTGGCATCGTAGTACAACAACCCAAACAGGAGATGACTACTGGGGTGCCAGCTTGAGGTCAGTACCGTGCTGGTATCCGGCCTTTGGAAAAGGTCCTGACCTTGCCGCGGATACGATCATTCATTCAGGTCGTCGTAGGAGAACGGCGCAAAAAGTATTGCACCACATGGCTGACAGAAAGATCTGCCCTGGCCGGTCGCGTCTCATGGCGATAGATGTGTGTGCTCTAGGGTGTCTCGAAATGTCAGTCGATTTAGTCAGTGGCCGTTATTTTTGACACCGGTACCCATTGACAACCTTGAACATGGAAGCATAGAGTGTTTAGCCTCAGGTGTTGCCGGTGGAGAACCCATTTTGTGACCCACGATGGTTGAGGTCAGGTGTACGGTACGCTCTATGGAACCGGAACACTGTCAAGGTTTGACGGAGGGTTTCTCTTTCGTTGTGATGTCGTGAAGATCTTGTTGGCGAACGTTGTAGTATTTTGCACCAATGCTCAAGGAAGGGTGAGACCCATTGCACGGTTATCGGTGGCTAATTCATGGTGAGCGCTTCTATCGTTGGGGGAGAATGGGGAATGTGTCTCAGTGTCGTCGAGTTTAGCAATGTTATCATAAATTGCGGTTCAAATAAAACTCCCGTTCCCCAGTGATGATGCTTATCTGCGGTAGCAGTACGTCGGTTGTCTTCCCCCCAGTGCCGAAGGCGCGAGAGAAGGACATCATGCTGGAGTAATGGTTACACTGGGTAATCACTTATAGGTTTGTGTCCGGAATTTTAAAAATAAACAACTGCATTCCACAGCGCTTTTTGGCGACTTTTATATAGATGAGGACGTGCTGCTTTTGGAAACTGTGAAAGCATTTTCTGTTAGAAGCAAGTATACGTTGTCTTACTGTTAGGTTCTCTGGTAGCTTCCTCGGTCATTTGTTGCTCTGAGAGTCAAAAGTCGAGGCGAAAAAATCGATCAAATCGAGGTAGCCTCACAGCGAGGGCGAGAACGGTGGTCGTCGTGGCCACGCGAGCAGCCGCAACAGTGACCGCCGACCACCGAGTCGCTGGTTTTCTTATCGCGCTTCGCCAACTTTGTGCCGATGTCCGTTCGGTCCGCGTCCGTGTGGTGTTTTGTACGTGATTACATCACCACCATCACCACCGGCGATGACCGCGCGGCCCGTCGAAATGCCCTTCACTCGCACGGCCGATCCGGCCCACTGTGCCTCCCCCCCCCCCCCCCCCCCCCCTTTGCGCGACCGCACACCAACGCGCACAGCTCAGCAACCCGAACACGACCCCGATGACGACGACAACGGTTAGCGCTCGACGGTACCGAAACGGGCAGCAACAAACACACAGCGCACTGTCACCCAGACTTGTCAGACGCAGAACGAAGGAACGAGAGATAAAGTGCGGAAGGGTGAGAAGGGGGATGTTACGGGGCCATGACGCTTCCCTATCCATAACCTCCACCTTCACCACCCTTACTGCCGTTTTTGAATCTTTCGCTCAGATCACCCTGCTGCTGCTGCTGCTGCTGCTGCTGGTTTGGTAAATTTCGGGCCTCGATGGTTCCTCGGTGGTGTAGAAAACGCCTTGTGCCATACGATACGATTTAGCGCTGATTGGCGTTCGATTTTGCCACGCGGGACTAAAGTACAACGAGCAGAAAAGGAAGAAGCATAAGGGAAACGAAAGGAATGAAGCGCGAAGCGAGCGGTGGTGGTGGTGGTGTCACAAGATCGGTCGCGCGAGAGCCTGTGCGGTCGTCGTCGTGCACATGTAGACGGGGCATTAAAAGGCATCCGCGATCTTCTTCTCTCAGTGCGTGCCGTTGTGTCCCCGAAAACTTGGATGGTCGCGCACTTTCTGTAGCGAAGCTGGCCACATCTTGGTTAGCCATAAAAGAAGAAAAAAGTGACACACGGACAGCTTCTCCAATTCACCGCGCTTCGTATGCAAATCCTCCCGCGATGGATGGTACACCGGCGAGGATACAAGGCGAATATTTATTCTGTGTAACAACCGGTTTTTGGTGAAAAACGATCAAGAACATGGCACCTTCGATGGCGTAAACGTGCGTCCTCCCTTCACGATCCCACAGTTCGATCGTAGTAATAGAGCTGGAACAAACTATGTATGTTTAATTTTTATTTTTTTTAAATTTATTTCTAATACGGCGGCTCTATGCCGTATGGTTAACGCCGCATGTGTTGGCAAATTACAAATTTCACAAGGGATTTTCCTCCTTGGATTTTGTCCTTATCCCGTGCCTACTCGGTCAACAAATTTTATGTATCGAGTTAAAAAACTGCTTGCCAACTTAAACTGTTCTTAGATAGGTATTTATGATTAAGATCGGTTTTGAGATAACGCGAATAGATCTTGAATTTGGGTTTGTTGTATTTTTTTTATTAGGTACTACGTCTACCAAAGCAGATGACACTCGTAAAAGATTCATTCCTAAATCCCTAAAAAAATATGGGTAATTCCATATTGAGGGCTAAACATAGATATCATCCATCAGTATTGCGCCGTGTGGCAGTTACATGATCAGTGAATTTCTTTAATATTCTGCATTCACGGTCGTTGTTTCCAAAATGTCACATTCAGATATTTAATTGATGATGATGTAGCAATGGGTGATTAGTTGTGATTAATACAACTCCATTTTTCAATACTCAGAATGAATGGCTTTAAATGGGACGAGGCTGATGTTGATGAGCCTCAACGACGGTTATTTTACAGACCGATGGATCCTATATACTAAAGAGAACTTACTTAACATCACGAATCAAGTTAGAATCTTAAAAAATATAGTTTCTGGTTTTAACATCTGATTGTACCTGTGTAAATATAAAGACATGTTCTAATTCGATTCTTGCTTTCGCTTGTTCTGCTTTCTAGCATCACCCGACATAAACTATTACCAGCATGCGGACGACGATGAGGAAGAGGATGAGGACGGATACCAAGACCCAACATCCCTGCTGGAAGAATGCCGATACGAGGAAGCTAGCGGAATGCATTTAAACGGAGGAGAGGACGCAGGCTACCATTATGGTCAGCAAGGTCAGCAACCGCAGCAGCAGCAAACACTGTCTCAGGCACAAATCGAGTTCCTCAAATCGATGGTAGGCTTCCGGAAAAAGTGGACACCGTACGAACTGCGAACATGCAACGATATTCGACGCATCATTGGAAGCCGGGAGTACGAATCATTGCGTCGAAAGGATGGCATGCCACTGCCGAGTGTAAAGACGCTTCGCAAGTACCGCCATGCTGCCCAACTGCCGGACGATGTAGACATAATGGGTCGGAAGCGTAAGCTCAACGAAATGGACGACTCCCCGACCAATCAATCACGCACTGTGCCACGGTATGGCGCAGGAGTAGAACCTGCTGGTGGCGGCGGTACGGTTGACAATGGTTCCGGTGTGCTGTTTCCGTTCGGTAACGATACAGATAAGGAGCTGCTTAAACCGGAACACGATCCCGATGGAGGTCATTTCGATGTGAGCATACTAACGTTACCGCAGATCAGTTTCCTACAGACACTGACCATGAACACGAAGGGCTTTTCCGACTACGAGTTACAACGATCGCTTGAGCTGAAGAACGAACTTGGTAGCGGCAACTATGAGACACTACGGAAGCAAGAGTTTCTTAACATTCCTACGCTGGCTATGCTTACTCGCTACGAGCAGGACAATGGGCTGGAAGATCTGTCGCGGCTAAGAGGCCGAAAAGCTCCAGCTAATGAGCGCAAGCGTCGCAAGCTAAACGAACCATCGATTGGGCTGGCACAGGAGCAGGAATATCAGCGTAACCGAGAGATCGAGGAACAGCAGGCATGGGAGCAACAGCAGCAAGAACAAGAGCAGGAGCATCAGCGGCAGCTGGAACTGTACAACCGATTGACACAGGCGGATCCATCACGCCATCCACTGTTCGACAGTATCGCCGGAGACTCGTCGCCCGCCGAAGGCACAGATCCGGCAATAACTGCGGCCGCTCTTGCGGCGGCCATGGCTGCGGCAGCCGCAGCCGGTTTGCATCACACACAGCTGGACCATATGAACGGCAACACAGCCGGTGGGGAGGATTCATCGATGAGCATGTTTGAGCATCATTCTATTTTCGACAAGGACACACCGATGTTTGATATGACCAAACTGTCACCGGCACATGTAGAGTTTCTAAACACGCTGCCAGAGAATCCGAAGCGATGGACGCAGGAGATGATCAATTCCGCACTCGACATCAAGAACGAAATTGGCACACGGGATTATGAAATTCTGCGCCGACAGGGAATACCGCTTCCAGCGGCACGAACTCTCCGAAGGCACAAAGACATTCGCAACAAGGCCGATCGTGCGTTGAGCGAGACAGGTGAAATCTTACCGAATAGTGGTTCAGCGACGCCGGCAGGAATTGTTGGAGGCGGCGGATAAATGAGTTTCGTTGCTTTTGTCGAAATTTCCCTCCTTCCTGCGTTGGGTTTCTCATAACTCCGTACGGTGTTAGAGTTTTAGACAGACGGGTTGTGGTGGATCAGTAAACGTACCTGTGCCAGATATTTTTTAGTTTCATTAAAATAGTCAAGGGTTAAGGCAAAGCTAGACGCAAATGTGATCACAAGGGAAGTACACAAGGCACTAGTGAAAAGCAAGCAGAAGAGTGTAGAAAGTTATCAGTACATCTGAGCGAAAGATTAGAAGCAGGGGCGCCACTGTATTAGTTTCTTGGGGTTGTTAAAATTTTCGTCAGATTTGCGCTAGCTATACAGCTATATCAGTAAGTAGTGGTTATAACAAATTAACAACCGAACTCTGGAGCTCCTTTTGTACCCCGCGTCGTGATTGATTTTACTTAATCTTTCGAAAAATTCCTAACCGGCTTTACTGTGTGTGATGCGTGAATGAGTGACAAAATGAAAGGTAGTAGATAAAATAGTTAATGAGAAATATGCAGGAAAAGCTTTTTTCCAGTCCGCTTAAAATTAGTTGATTATAGATCTGGAAATTGACCGTCAGGCATGCATCCAACAGAAGGATCGGTGCAACGAAAATGCGATGGATGAACGTATCGAGGGTCCTTGCGCCAACTCAATTAATGTAAATAAATATAGCTAACTACGTGGTAGATGTTATTAAGCACACGTATGAAAACAGATGTAGATGGGGATGTTATCCTTTTCGGAGCAATTACGAAGAAATTATACTAGTTGTCAAGAGTATAGCGTAGCAAAGATAATTCAAACGATGCCAACTTAACGTGTGCCGGAAGTGTAAGTGTCAATGGTGCATATGCATGGATGAAAAACTCATTTGTGAACATTTTTAACTCTAAGTGTGTTTTAATGCGAGAGTTTCATCGTACGGAAGACAGAGAAAGAGATAGAAAGTATGTGTAAATATTTCTGTGAAAACATTAGCGCATTATACGGTTAATTTCTCTGAAATTACCACCAACTCGATGGAAACAATCAATGGAATGGAGCCGTTTACCTTGAGACCACAAAATAATGTTATAAAATAAATCGTAAACAATATGAAGGTTCGTATGGATCTATTGAGAAGATAAATTTCTATGCCATTGTTCATTATTATAACACATTCGAAAGGGTTTTTTTTCGTAAGGACGGCCTGGCCGTATTGACTTATGAATACCATGGAGTGAGGTAAGTCAATACTCAGTTCTTTGAACCCGGTCCTGCCGTTTGAAGACCGGCGCCGCTGTCGCCTACACCACCGGGCCGCCCCACATTCGAAAGGGTATTGTTTTGTCTTTTCCAGCTTTAAGTAGAAGAGATACTCGAAATGGGAAAATATTCTCCATGCCGGAGGGTAGATCGTGGCGTACATTTAAGGTCAACTATTCGTTGCGGCTCTGTTGCTAACGATTTTTGTATTATTGGCTCATTTGAGATTTAACGGATATGGACAATACTAGCGCCACCTACATGTGAATAATTTGAGACTTAAAGCGCCACCTTGGTGTTGTGCTTTGAAACACTCTCCAAAATGTATGCAATACTCACAACATTGTGCAAAATGCAGTGTTTTGATTATTTTTGAATAGATAAATAACTAAACTAAGAGACATTCATTAAAAATAAAAGGTTGTTTGGTTTCCTATTGATTCATTTTAGTTAAAAAGAAAATTTCACACAGAACCCAAAATTTCTAATCGACAAGATATCTTTTACATGAAATTAAATCATTATCAGAAATGTTTTCAGGCTTAGGTTACTTGAAAACAAACCTCGAAGTTTATGAAAACTGCTTAATTTTGGGTCGAAGAGGGTCAATACTGAGCATTATGACCATTTAAGTTTTCCTTACGTGGGTGAATAAATTTAGCTCTTTGCCCCTTTCTTTCACTCTTTCTCTTTTTATCTCTTTCCCACTCTCCCACTCTCCCTCTCTCTCTCTCTCTCTCTCTCTCTCTCTCTCTCTCTCTCTCTCTACACATTCTAATTCTCCCTTCCGTACGCGTATCGCGATTCGAACTTGCGACCTTCCCGACGGCTGGTAAGGCACACCATTCCCACTATCGTAGGTGGGATCTGCGTGCAATCGAAAGCGACGAACCCCCGACGGGCCCGGCACACACCGCATGTCCAGCTTCCGAGCTTTCCCTCTCCGATCAATGCTTCGTGGTCCGTCTCCAAAAACCGGCCCGCAAAGAAATGGAGTGGAGAAAAGTGTGCGAGAGTAGAAGAGAGCGATAGTTGCCTGGTTCGCTGCAAGATCGTCCGTACGGTGGTCGCGTGTGCCACCACAAACCCGATCGAGACGTGACGCGCACCGGACCTCTTTTGAACGAGCGCGCGCGCGCTCACCCCATGTACGTGTTGTGTTGGAAGTGTGTGTTGATCGCTGCTGATCAACGGAGCTGATCGTTGTATCGATTATTGCTGAAAGTGAGTTTTGTTTTCGAATCGAGCGAGCTACACAAGGTGCCAAACGAATGGAGCAAAATAGACAAGTGTCAAATCGAGCGCCAGAATCGATTTAATTGAGCGGTGTGAGAAGTGCCGAAAAGAGTGTCTCCGCCAGAAGTAATCGTACGCGTGGGGGCTAACTTTTGCACGGCATCTTCCGTGGCTTTGCAAGAGATCGCACGCGCTGGTAGGTGAAAACGAAAGTCATCCTACCTGTTCCACCATTCGCCGTTGTTCCCACAGCTCCTTCCCTGGACCGGATCCGTAACCGGAAGTGTACATATGGATACATTTAATTTGTTTGTGGTGCTACATTTCTACACCGTGCCAGGTTCGAGCGTGTGTGTGGTACCGTGCGACACAAAAGATTATTCGGCGTTTATGTTTTGTTTTGCAAATGTTGGCAGCGGAAAATAAAACCGCACTAATAAAAGAAAAGAAAAGAAAAACAAAGCCGTCCCCAGCATCGTCATCTTGTGCGATTGTCCTTTTTCGCGAGTGCATCCGGTAATCGTTGCATATACATAAAGGTTTTTTTTCCTTCTTCTGTGTTTCTGTCTCGTGCTTCGTCGTTTAAACCGCCACGGTGGTCACAACGCTGTGTAATAAATTTTCAATTGCGTAAAGTGAAGTAAAACGGCCCCGTGTAGTGTCGCATGTGCGTGTATGGCGTGGCCAAGAAGAAGTAGCAACCAGCAAGCGCCTTACGTAAGAGTGCCGGGCCCCATGCTTTGGCCAATGGTTCGTTAAGTAGCAAAAGGAAACAAAAATCTGCCACGCACATCCGCGTGTGTGTATGTGTGTGAGTGTACTTGTGGTTTTGTTAGCGTTTCCGGTTTGTACCTTTAGTGAGTTGAATAAAGGGAGATTGGGGACCGGAAAAATAAAAGAATCCATAAAGGGAAGAAAAAAAAAAAGGCACCCATCAAGGCACCTCCAAACTCAAAGAAGACGTACATCCTACATCGTACATCCGCATTCAGCCACACAGGCTCCTGCTGGCGATTCGGGTTTCTTCAACATGGGATCAACGTTTCGGATCAATGCGGCACTCGCGGGTAAGTGCAGTTAAGCAGCGCGTGGGAAAGGCATCTGGTTTGCAAGTTTGCGCCTTTTTTTTTTGGGACAAAATCACTAGACAGTTGGCACACGAGTTTTGTTCTTATGGGAAAGAGACAGAGAAATGGTGCCCCACAATTGAGCCGAGGTCCAATGGTATGAATGTGAAGTTATCTGAAAAATTTGGCCTCTATTTGAGCCGCTTATATACCGCTCGGACCATCCATTAGGGGTAATAATAAATGAATTAAACGAATGAAAATAACGGTATTTTTATGAGGTAATATTTTAAAAATCAACACAGAAGAGAAAAGAATGTAATGCACATATACAGAGAGGAGAAAGAGGGAGACATTATGCGAGGAAGGGAATTTAAATACCTTTTTTGAGCCAACATTTACTGGCCTTTGTGTGTTTAAATCATTTTTAAAAGGATGGTTTAAATAATGCAACCTCTAGAGACGTTTCTTGCAATAATTTGGTATAAATTCTTGTGCATTTTATGCAATGCAGAAATGAATGACACACTATAAACGTTGGTAGTAGCTCGTGTGATCGCAGTTTTACCTTCGTAATGCATAGTAACGCAAAGCCGACTACGATCGTAACGTCTATCAATGTTTTTGTTTTTCGATTTGAAATATGGTTTTGTTTAATTTAAAGTATTACGGCTCGGTGCTATATTCTCAGCTCTTCTTGAGTTAATTTTGTACAAGTTTCTCAAGGCATTTTCTTCTTGTTTTTTTTTTGCCGGGCATGTTCGTTTGTTGAATCATAACTTATCACAACATTATTTAAACTTCCAGCAAATTTATGTTAAAAGCAATAAAAACATGCGCGATTGTACTATAAAATCAACCAGCTCACAGTGGCACTTTTCAATAAACTTTATTTCCCTCCCCAAAAACCCTCGCGGATGAATTAATCGCTCACATCAATAGTGATCCTGCCTTTTCGATTGCAACGATTAGCTTGATCTCATAAAATAAGACGATCGTACACTTTCCAAAAGTGTTCACGTAGCTACTTCCCTGCTTTGGGTTTGACTTCAGCCGTCTGGCAACCATTCGTGTGCAGCTTTCGTGTGCAGAAACAATGCACAATTGCACCGAACATCTCACCGATGTAAAGCAACGAAAAAAAAAGGTGAATGTGAATCCGGTACCAAAGTGGAAAATGCATTCCCCTTGTCAAAATGACGCCAAACGACGATGCGCCACTTTTACTCTTCTCATCGCGTCTCGGAAACGTCTCACTTCCGGCCAACATTACACCAGCTACACTTACATCCTTTCCGCGATACCCGGCTCGGAGCAACGTTGGTACACACTAAACTGGGTATCAAATCGCTTCTTACCCCTTCGCTTTGTGGTGGATGAAGCACGCAATCGTGCGATCGTGTATCGTGGTGGCTTTGGAGCTAGGAGATTTTATAGACCGACCGGATCTGGGATCGAGCCGTAGTTAGTGCGTCGGCGTCACGGAAAAGCTTTGGGATATCCGGGAATCGGTTCGGTAAAGGGTATTGGTAGGCTATTTTGAAATGAGTGCAGCTTTGGAACTTAAATGAAAAGCAGTGGGTAGTGTGTGCCATCAGACATCAGAGAATGGAACGGAATACTAGAGAATGTTTCTATTGAGTTTTAGAACTGACTGACTAACCAACTACGTGGTATCGGCAGTCTAGTAAGCCACTTAGAGGTCGTTAAGCCAAGAAGCAGAAAATGAAAAAGTGTATAAACGTGGAAAAGGTGTGTGTTTAAGGATCATTCCCTATTGTGTAGGGCGATCTTATTTTTCTTTTTGGCCCTCTCAAGGTTGAGCACGACGCGTCGACATGGCCATGTTGCCAATCCATTTCCAGGAACCTCGGTCTAGGGCTGCAGTTTTCCGCCCAAAGATGCATCCGATCTCCGACAGGTTTGACTCCATTTGATCTAGTCAACGAGCTCTCTGTGCTTCTCTACGCCTTCATGGTGGGATCATGTCCCATGTCCGGCATTCTCATTATGTGACCCCATCGTGTAAGGTATTTGAGGGTAACAAACAAGCGACAAAAATATTTCGATTTTTCATGCGCTTGTGCTGTCACCTGGTGGTCGGTCCACCGGTCAGTAGTCAATGTATGCTAGTAGAATACAAGCTGTCAAAAATTGAGAGTATTATCTTCTAATTTACAGTAGCTAGTACGACAACAGTTTCTTCGTCTGCTAATTTCGGGCCCCAGAAAATCGATCTATCACAATCGGACAACTATTTTTAAGATTTTCGCCTTTCTAGAGTAGGGAATGTTTGTAGAGTGTGGGAGCCTGGAACTGGCCACTAGCCATTGGAAGCCATTGGACCATTGGAAGCCACTGGAACATTCAACAGAGGCTTCGGTTCACAATCAATGAAAAGAACGTCACATTCCGTTTTATTTTCTCCAGGAATGTCATTGACCGATGTGATTTATAGTACAAGGAGCCTCCCAATAGTTGCGACGTGCATTAAAAAGTTCCAAAAAATGGCGAAGTGATGTTATTATTTATTCGAAACCAGCGCTGGATTAATGGACCGTTTGGGCATTCTAGGAGATCCCAAGTTGCCATCTTAAGTATACCGTAGAATCGTCCAATCGCAATTTTCTGGATCAATTTGAAGAGGAAAATCTCTTCTAAGTAATTACGCGGTCGAAGACAAGTACGAATTGATGCAATAGACGAACTTTTAATTAGAAAAAAAGCTCAAAAAAATATTTTTTGACACTTACGGCAGAAGTGTCGCCAAAAGACCGCAAGATAACAAGGCAAAAGTTGAATATTTTTCCTTAAATAGGCAATTTATTAAAGGAAACAACGCAATTTGAATGGTAATAGTATCTTTTGTCTTTTAAATTTACCATGCATCTGAAAAAGGTCGCTCTTTTAATGCATTTTAATGCAACGTATAACCCACCGTAATGGCTATCCTAGTTGATCCAGCGTGTCCTCAAACACGTTGGAATTTTTATATCAAATTTTTCATTTAATACAGTAGTTTATCACCGTATAAGAAAGATTTAAAGTCGTATGTTTCGTCATTGATTTTTATTTCCCAAGCACTTCTTTTGCAGTCACACTTACGGAGCGGAAATAAAATCACACATTCAACCAGAGTATGTAGCCAAAGAGTAGCGAATTTCCTTAGCTTAATGCAAGCTCTAGTATGTTACACCACACATGGCCAAACTTTCTCGCATGGTTGTAAAATTTAACCTCAACTGCATGTCACACAACGTAACAAACCCCCCCGTGCAAGAAAGATGGAAACAACGCTTGGCGTGTAATAACAGCCTTTCGATTGTGTTCCGATCCACGCGTTAATGTCCACCTTCTTCGCTAAGGACTACAGTAACACCATTTTCAGTGACTCATCCGTTGGATGGTGTGTTGCATGTTTGATTAGTTACGGATTACCGGGCCTATGGGGCTGTGTGTGTGTGCTTTTTTTTTGCTGCTGCAGCAGTTGGCACAGTTGCGTAACGCCCCGTACGACGCAACCGGTGGACATTCCCTCTTTTCTTTCTGTCGAAATCATCTCACGCGGTTCCTCGCTGTACGCTGTGCAAGGTACGTGTGGAAGTGGGTCATCCATACGGTGGCCTCCAGACCGGGTGACGATTGCAGCCATTGCAACCATCGTTGTCTCGTTCACCTTCAGGGCCTTTCCCTGATGCTCGCGTGTCCGGGTTTATGCTTTTCTCCGGAGCTGTGGAAGGCCACAAAAGTACGCCGATTGCATCATGCAGCCCGGTTGTCCGATGAGTTGTTGTTTGTGTTGAGCAGCCAATCTAACAGATCAGTGGAACAGATTTGGTCAAACTCGCCTTAACACTATATCCCTTTTGAAGCGTGTGATTTTGGCGAATCAATTCGAAATTCGCTACAAAGTATTAAGCTTCGTGCATTGATTATTGCATATTTATGAGCTTTTCTTTCTGAAATGAAGAAATGATAATTAGGCGCTACCGAACGAGGGAAGGAATTAAAAATGCGCTCAGTACGAACGGAAAGAGCTGCCGGCGAAAGTTAATTCTCATTAGGACGCCCGAGACTTACAGAAAATTGACTGCCAAGGACATGCGAAAGTTTTGCTTTAAAACCTCGATTTTGTATCAACATGGAGAATGATTCATTTGTTTGGATAAAGACGTTATGGAGAGACGGGATTGGAGGACAATAAGGAAAGGGTAAAAAGATGATAGCTCTGAAAGCTATTAATTCTGATGAAGTGCCATTATGGAAGGAGCTCAATTTGTCTGTATTAATACGAATTAGATGTTGATCAACGCTTTGAAGATAAAGCTGACAAACGAATTTCCCTCCCGAACTCCCGAAGGAAGGTAATGCTTCGATATTACTATGCAACCTTTGCGGTTTCGAGTTCCACTTCTTCTGGCGGGTCACCGTCAGCAGTGATGCCAAATGAGCCATAACTTTGTTGGTCAAATGCCAACTGGCTGCATCTGAACACGTACAAGTCTACTGAAGAATGCAGGTCATCACAATGGCCATCGTGTCACGATCGGTGCCAACCACAGCTGGCTGATTTGTCTGAATCCGAGTCAGTCACACAAGCATGTTTTACAAATTCCTACCATCCGGGTGATCTCTGTGGAGCAATAAATGAAGAAAAAAATTCCCCAAAAAAAAAAATGGGACACAATTTTAAAACAATTCCAGAACACACGGAGCGTGAGAAGCGCTGTTAACCTGATTAGTGAATACAACCGATGGGTTTGGGTTTTGTTTATAAATTTTACCAAACTAACCATAACGCAAGCTATAAATCTGTACAAACTGGGCCAGCCAGCCCTCACACCGTGTCCGCGGTGCGGCCGTAAATCAGTTCTGGCTGCGAAAAATAAACTCACCGATGGGTTATAAATTATGCGGTGCGAAAGCAATTAAACAATCAACGCGACGACATGTTTTACAATCGTACGCCCAAATGGCTGCTTTCCACCTCACGGTAACGGTAACGTAGTGACAGCTGTCATACCTGCTAAGTGGCCGTTGATAATATAAGTCAATGTGAAAAGTTTAAATGTTGTCGTTTGTTTGCGTGGAATGAAAATCTTTCAATTATCTCTGTAGCGCACGGGCAAGAACCAGACCCATCCCGGCGATGGAATCGCTTTGTAAAACCGCTGACCATCACTCGGATCTGATCTATCACGGTCAATCACCAACCGTTAGCGTCGCTTAATAAAGCGATAAACTTTAACCGCCGCCGGAAAATGAAAGCCCGCGCCGAAAGGCCCCGGCGAAGAAAGCGAAAAAGGGGTAAGACGGCCGAGCGACAAGCTCGTCAACAGGAGGGAAGTCGGTGTAACAATTCAACCCTCTACATCTCTGTGGCTGTACGCGCGCCCGTATCGGGACGGGTTTTGCGGGCGGATTGGCGCTCATGAAATATTCATCAACTTCCCAACAGGTTGAAGTACCCGATGAGCGTCTGTGTGTGTGTGTGTTTGTGAGTTGAATTTTATTTTTCGCTCGTTTGATAGCTTTCCTGGGAGGGAAAACGTATCCACTGTCTGCATGTGTTGTGTCTGTTTTTTTTTATTGCTGCTATTCGGTGGATTCATTCCATCATCCCGCTTGGTTCCTGTTCGTCACGGTTGACCCCATTCTTCATGATCGCATAACCGGGTCCGGACAATGCCGGACGTCCCGTGTACCCGATGAACCCGCTGAAGGAAGAATGCTTTCCCCCCGCTGTTGGTTGCTCGTACAAAAGAGTGGCGGCTGATCAGTGTGGCCGGGAAACACTCACCCAAACACTGGCATGATGCTGGCACGAAGTAACCACGTGTGAATCAGCTTTGCCCTACGGCATACCTAAAGACAGGCCGAGTTGTCACGGTTGTACGTGCTAATGTAGTATCATTAGCTGTGAACAGATGTTTTTTTCCTGGAGAAGTATTAGCGGTAAGGAACGGTGAATGCTTACGAACAAAGAATCGTCACATGCGGGAATGTGTTCAATTTATCTTTGGTTAGCGTTTTTTTGTCAAATTTTTTGTGAGGATCAAATTTAGTTATACGACCAGGGCGTTCTTCAGTGAACAAATGATCAAAAAAGATGATCAAATGATGTTTTTTCATCGAAAGAGGCGATCTTTCGTACAACTATCAAAATAGTAACATTGTAACGCTTCTAGGCCTTAGTTCTTCTTGACTCAACGATCTTCTAGGTCACGCCGGTCATCGAATGGCTTACTAGACTTGCCATTACCACATAGTTGGATAGCCAGTCCTCACTACAGGCGGTCGTTGTCGCCTTACCCCCCAGATTTTTATCTTCGTTATATAAAAAAACAGTTTTTTTATCCTCAATCGCATAATTTTAGCAGCTAAAACAGTTGTATTGCATAAAGAAAAAGGGACAGTGCAACTAATTTTTCATGAAGATAGCTCGAATGCTTCTGACCGCCATAACTGTTTGTGTTTTCTTAAAGTTTTTTTTGGAAGTTAGTACACCGTCATGGCTGCAGAATGCTTGGCTAAGGTCAATTACAATCTATTGATCACTGATGAGGTTAGTTAAAGGAGGACCTTTGAACGACGACATCGTCAACGTCTGGTGATTTTGAGTGATTCTCTTGGATTCATCTTAAACATGTAAAGCGAGTTTTACACAGCAAAAAGTATCATGTGCAACGAATTATTCATTTCCTTGTCCGAGAGCTTCTTCTACTACCTGTTTTTAAGCCGAATTTTAAAATGATCTTTTGTATACAAAATAATGGATTTTCGTAAGTGATAGTTATGATATTTAAAGCTCTTTTCAAGCCAGTTAAAAATGAAATAGTGTGTGAAAAATATGAAAAAATGTGAGTAAACGTACAGTTTAAATCTCTACAACTTGGCGCAACATAACTTTTACTTATCTTTTCAATTTTTCCAGTTATTCTCAATAAACTTCTGGCCTTTTTATTGCATAGCATACTGTAGCAAGTAATAAACACGAAATTTGCTACATGAGCTTCTTGTGCTTGAGTTTTTGATGCCCGGAATCTGTCATCTATAGAAAATTTTTGTAAATCTATAGCAAAGGGAATATATTAAATTACCTGTAAATACTCTATACGTTTATCCAACTTTATCGCTCAGGAATAAAATTCACAGAAGAAGCAATCAACTGTAGTTTTTTCGACTGTTTTAGCTTCAGCTACTATTAATCAATTGACTTAACTTACTTAACTTAACTTATCAGGCGCTACAACCGCTTTGCGGTCTTGGCCTACCCCAGCAGAATCCTGAACCGCTCACGGCTCCGCGCCGTCGTTCGCCAATACGTTATCCCGGCCTTGATGGCAGATGACTCCACGCAATCCTCCCACCTCAATCTGGGAGGATGACGCCTCCTACCACGCCTCCTCTATCCGTGTGGACGGCCTAAAAGGACTTTCTGAGCTGGGTCGTCCGGTGCCATGCGTATAACATCGGGCCAGCCCGTCGGAGCCTGGCGAGCCTAATTCGCTGCACGACGGTGAGGTCGTCATACAGTTCGTACAGCTCGTCGTTGTAGCGGCTCCACCATTGTCCTTCCACACATACGGGGCCAACGATCCTTCTGAGCATCTTCATCTCGAACGCGGCTAAGAGGGCTTCGTCTGTTGTGGACAGGGTCCATGTCTCAGAGGCGTATGTAAGTTCTGGGACTATAAAGGTACGATACAGTCCCAGCTTCGACCATCGCGACAAGTTTTTTGAGATGAGATGTTTCCTCAGGCTGTAGAATGACCGGCTGGCTGGCAATATCCTAGCGCGCAACTCCCCGTCTCTATGCTGTTTTCGGTGCTGACTTTTGACCCGAGATAGATGAAGTTTTGGACGACTTCAAATTTGCGATCACCCCTACTTGGTTCTGGATAACTTAGTAGGGCCGCTGATGGTACCACCATCAATTTGGTCTTTGCCTCGTTAATCTACAAACCGGGGTTTTCTGCCACCTGCTCGATCCTTTGGTAGGCCTCAGCTACCTGGGAGAGCCGCAGACCAATGATGTTTATATCATCAGCGTATGTCAGGATCTGGGTTGACTTATAGAAGATAGTTCCCGAAGTCTCCACCTCCGAGTCATCCCGAGTGAAATCTAACCTCCGAGTGAAGATCTGGTCAGTGGTTATATCAATTGACAAAGCAGTAAAATTTGCCTGCACTTCAAAGACAAAAGACATGAACGTTGGATCGTTCGTTCGGGTGGATTGTTCGCGAACATCGACAGCATATTTTCAGACGTTAAAACACTAAAAAATTTAATAGTAATAAACTATGCCAAAATCGTATTAACTGTGCCAATATCTTATATATGTTTATTATATTGTTTGCTTCCCATCGTTATGATCAGGTAGCAGAAAATAAAGGGAAAACACTCCATAGTCGGGCAGCTAATGAGAAGCAGTGGGGCTTAGTTTTTGGCCGTGTACCGTTTAATTATTTACCAACATGCTTCCGAATCGTATAAAGCCAAAAGAGCTTCGTTAGCTTAACTTCGGGCTTTCAGTTTCGAAAACGACCTACACTGGAATGGATGCTCCGTTTGTTGCGTGCGTCGGGACATCGCAGAACACTGCTTAGTGCTTCGGTACAAAAATAAAAGGCTATTCCCATATCCGGTACGTATGGGGTCCGGTTCCAGTTTGTGCTACCCTTAGCTGGCGCTCCGTTTCCGGCAGCTGTTAAAAACTTGTTTCCCAGCCTGCAGACGTTTGGAGAAAGAAGCAAAAACAGGCACCACACAAAGGTGAAGGAAGATTTCGCGCTGATTAATCGATTAGATAAATGTGGGGGGTCTGGTTTTGGTATGACCGGTGGCAAAATGGGCGTCTGTTTGTGGTTTTTTTTGTTTGTTTGTTTGATGGAGTTCGCTGTAGACGTGTCCACTCATTCAACGACCATTTCGAGATGTGCCTACCAGGGCCAGCCCGTGCTGGCAAACAACCGGCCAAGAGTCTGTGTGTTTTTCCTCTCCCTACATAATTACTTTCTTTGTGTGCGTGTATGTGTGTTTTTCTCTTTCCTAACCACTTCCAAAAGGAGGGACACGTTTCTAGCAACCCGTCCGTAGTTGATCGATCGATTAAGAAGCTAACAGGGAGGCTGCCTTTTCTTCATACCTTCCGTAGTCGCTAGCGTCTAGTGCTGCCGAGAGGTTGAATAACGATACCTAGACGGAATTGAAAAAAAAAGAGGCGGAGAAGGAGGAGCAAAAAAAAAAAAAAAACAGATCGAGCTAGACGCCATCCAAACCGATGATCGAAATGCGCCCGCCGCAACCGATCACGATGCCATTTCACTTTCGTTCGCCTATCATAACCTTATGCCCGGTGTTGGAGGTACATTAGCAGAAGCAAACCATTACAGAGTGTGGTGCGCTTTCATGGCCATTTGCACGACCCCTCACGGTAGCTTACGGTGGCCAGGGAAGTATGCTTTTTTCTTGTTGTTGTGCTACACACGTCCTTCCCACTTCCGCTTTCCCAGCAGCCGCGATCATGGCACACGGTTGCAGGTGCATAATTGCGGGGCGAAATGGTGTAATAAAAATTGACAGCCGGCTAAAAGTGACAGTAATTGACGATCGACCGCTGGCGGCAAGGTTGTGTGTAAAAGCACGTGGCAAGCCCGCACGGAAACGAAGGCGGAATTGGCGCCATCTAATCGCGGTTGGGCTATGAGCCTGGCGCCAAACGCTTACGTGTGTGTGTGTACGCGTTAGGGACGATTTTCTGCTTCCTCTTTCCTTTCTTTACGGCTTCATTTTGACACCTTTCGCTGCGACTTGCTACAAGCGATGTTTCCAATGTTTACGATCGTGTGTGCTTTTTCTCTTCTTTTTGTGGCTGCAGTACAACTTTATTGATGGGTCGATTAAAAAGACATCGTAAAGGGTGTACTTTGCGCCGAAAGACGTACGGGTGTTCCATCTTTCGTAGGAAAAAGGGTTGACACGACCGTTGACTATTTTATGATAGGTTTTTGCGATGCGTGCTTTCCTTGATCGATGACAGTGGTGGTGGCGGTGGTGGTGGGTTAGCGATATGATTGGAAATGGCGGAAGTAATGCGGAAGCGTACTTGTCATGAAATGGATAACGTCTGTGAAAGGGTTTTACCCACCATTACCGCAACAGATCAAGAGAAACCTGAGATTTGTGGGAGACGGTGCTTATTAAAGGGGTAGATGAAAAAGGACGAACTGTGATAACGACGCACCAAATCCGGAAGGTGACTGGTTGCATGGACATAGGACTAACTGTTAAAGCAAAGAAAAAAAAGAAGAAACAAAATGATGAAGTTTATCAAAAGTTGCAAACTATTTAGTACACTCAATCTACAGTACTGATCAGAGGCGGATCTTCCTATAAGCGTGACTGAGCGACCCACCTCGAAATGAGGGATGCGACCCTCTAGCTGAGGGATGCTTCTCCGACCAGGGGACCTCGTCGATCAGGAAAGGCTCGTAGACGAGGGTGTCTCGTCGACCAGGAGGGCCGCGCTGGAGAGATGAGCTGCACCGATCATGGGGATCATGATCGGCAGCTACAACGATCATCCCTTGATTATGAAGGCGAAGGGGCCTCGGATGATGAGGATGAAAGTCTCTTCCGCCTTGGGCCTGCTTACACTTTGATCTGTTCCGTTTCTCTAAGGGCGTCCAAAACCATTTCCGCTTAGGGCCTCAGAAAGGGCAGAATCCGTCTCTGGTTCTGATTTTTCATCTGCTTCTCTTAAATTCTAGCGGATTCTTACCTAATGCATTGTACTCAATTTAAAACGATCTAACACGTCACATGGAGAAGAAATAACACATAAATCGATAGGGAAATGAGAAATTGTACCGTGTGGTTGGTGCTGTTGCTGTTTTGGTTCAGGATAAAGATACGCGGGTCTCGAAGTAGAGAAGTAGCACTACTGTGCTACCCGAAAAATAAAGTGACTGCTTTTTTTCATCACCTTCGAAGTTATCTCCTTCCGATGCAATGCACCTCTTCCACCTCTTCGCCAACTCCTCAAAGCAGGTGGAAAACGCGGATGCTGGGATGTCCTTTAGTTCCGCCGTCGCTGCGCCTTCAATCTCCTCCGTAGTGTCAAAACGGTGTCTCCGAAGCGGCCGTTTTAGCTTGTTAAACAGCCAGAAACCGGCCGGCAGGTACCAAATCTGGCGAATACGGTGGTTGCGGAACACTATGAGTGCCAGTTGTTGCGAAAAACTCCCTCAAAATGATGGCCGTATGGGAGGGCGCACTATCGTGATGCAAAACCCAACTGTAGTTTTTCACACAAATCTGGCCGCTTTCGCTGGATGGACTTTCCGAAAGGTCTCGTATCGCCAACCGACGATTATTGACCACCAAATCCTTGATTTGGACGACCTGGGCGTCGTCGGTAGAGTAAGATGGTCTACCCAGACGGTCTACGTCTTCAACCTTCTCACGGCCATTCTTGAAACCACTGTACCATTTGTACACATTTTTCTTCGACATAGATTCTTCCCCGAAGGCTTTTTGTAACATCCACAATGTTTCCGCAGCGTTTATTGCATTGCGCAAACAAAATTTGATATATGCGCGCTGCTCCACAAGCTTCGACATGGTCAATAAGGACAAAAACACTTGACGCTGCTCCGAAAACAAAGCGTCACTCCTTGTCATATTACTATACATAATTTTTTTTGCAATAAATTTTTTTTAAGATCCGACTGTTAATCGAACGGAATAATCGAACTTTATACAGAAAAAAAAATCAATTAGATTGCAGGTTCTAACATTCTCATGGACAACGAAATTTAGGTACAAAAAACCTACTTTGTGATTCTATTTGAAACCAGGTTCGATCGTTCCATTCAAGGAAAAGCAACGAACCTAATAGACTCGGTCCGAAATGTTTATCACTAGTATAGTGTGTGCTGTATGGAACCTCACCACGGGTTGCCCCGGTCCTGCCGTTTACCATAATTGCGGCAAAATAGGACTTAAATAAATATGTAAAAGAGAGCCGCATAAGCCCTTGCCCTTTTTCCGTCAATCTTCAATAAGTTAGGTTACAAAATTGTAAAAAGATAATAGAATGGTAAGTACCTCGTCCGCACAAACGTGTTGATAACCAACAATCGAAATGTCACAGTTTAGTTTCTTAAGGTGAAATTGCACTTTAATAGCGTAATTGGTGGTACTCTTGCATACACACACACACATTGAACCTCGTCTCGATAATCAAATTGCATTCGGCGCTGCCAGGTGCACGGTAAACCATCCACCCACTTTACCAGTGGTCGTAAAAAACTCTGCGTACGATCAACCTTGCGCGAGGGTTGATTACGAACGGGCGCTGTTCCGGCACGATGCACCCCTTTCAGCGTTGCGTTTTCCCCATTTCCATCCGGTGCAATCGGAGCGCGTCATGCTACATAATTCCGCACCGTATCATTATCAGTTTGTGCTGTCGGATCTCGGCTCTGCGCGGTTGTGCAATCTTTCGGTTATTGTTCGAGGCATCATCATTAGGCGGGAGTCGCCGTCCTGCCGAATTGAAAGGGAAATGAGAAATGGTGCTGTGTGGTTGGTGCTGTTTTGGTCCAGGAGAAAGATATCACGGGGTACCTCGAGGTACGGGCATAACGCTCATTACTGATTATGGTCGCCGTGGACTAATGGTTCGCCTCCCCCCGAAAAAAAAAAAAAAAAAAAAAACCGAGAGGGAAGAAACACAACACAACGGCAGCAGCAACAATAAGCACAACCTCTCGAATGTGTATAAGCATTTGGCGAATTGGTAATGTACGAAAGTGAAGAAGGCAAAGGTAAGACGTTACAAGACGCTACCAAGACGAAATTCACCACAGTCCGTGACGGGGAGGGAAGTTAAGGTACGTCCTCCTGTACGTTGCATGCCGTGTGCTGTTTGTGTTCGCTCATTGTAATGAAGAAATGATAAACGGAGAAACAGTGCGGATGATGTTTGTTTGTCTGTTTGTTTGTTTTCCTTTTTCGGTGTTTATAAAACGGAGGGGGTGCAAGCTACAAGCGGAAAAAGCGGCCTTAAAAGCAATGCAAATATGCAGATATGCTCGATAGGGAAGGTCAACATAGAGCGACCGGAACGGAACGGTGGCAGGAAGCAAGGTGAAGAAACAATAACAATTGCAAAATTGATCCAACACAGCCAAGAAAGACGAGCGGCCCAATGTGTATGCATGAACGAATCAGTAAAGAGCGAGAAAAGGTTCCGAGTGAAAAGCGGATCGAGTGGATGGATGGGATCCGCAACAGTGGAGTGAATCCCGGCGTAAATGTTACACAAACGAATGAAAGCGAAACTATGGGGCATGGGAAGTGTTGGGAAATATTGTTGTTTTTTTTTTTTCGTTTTCATTTTCCTCGTACCAACTTTAACGGTCTTTGGTCACAGCCAAAGTCAAACACAAAACGGTCTTTGTCGCGTGTCACGTTCACGCGGTTAGGGAAGAGAAAAAAAAACCCCGCTTTTTACCGAATCTTTCGATTCGTCGATTTCGTAAGTCGGTTGTAACACTTGGCCACTGAGGGTGGAAGAATGAACTTTTACGCCTCATCTATCTGTTTCGATGGTGATGGTTCGATGCACGATTCCGTTTACAACTGAAATGTGCAGTTTATCGTTGTCGGATGACGTTTTTGCAGAGGATCGACAGTTCCGTCTGGAGTTTAATAACAAAAACCATTTTCGCAAACTCTTCTTAACCTACTTGTGGGTCGTTTTACACAAGGGGATTTCTTTTACAGGGAGAACTTAACCCTAATACGAAAGACGCAAATCATCGCCATATTCGACAAAATGTAATGACAATGCGTCATTCCCTGTTGACGTATTGAAGAAGACTTTGTGATTGTATTGGAAGATTGGAATGGCATTTGGTAATTGTAGTACATGGTCTGCCTGGCCAAACTGGCCAGGACGTTCCCACGAAATAACCAAACTAATCGTAATTTCAACCGGAAACATTTTACTCCATGATAAGATAGGGAGTTGTTGAGGAAAGTAGTTCCTGAAGACTTTATTACAATTTACTGTGACATATTTTTCGTGTCTCAAATGAATTCACTACGGGATTTACTGTTAACAGTACGAGTAGTAACATTATCTCGATGAATATGACAAGTAGAAGAAAAGATGGACTCGGAAATAAAGCATTTAGGAATAATAATTAAGATGACAATAGACATTGACGACCCCATATGCATAAAAGCGTTATACTGCAGTCTAGTCAGGCCCATCCTAGTCCAATGTAGCTCAGTCGTTTGGTGCCCTTATGCACCAAATTATTATTATTATTATTATATGAGTGAATACGGTGAAAGAGCCATCAAATCTCTTTACTTCTTCGTTAATAGAAACACTAAATTGAATCTAAAAAATCAACTGTTACTCTATAGAGCAATAATAAGACCGATCATACACATCAAAAGATGTCAAATAACGCAAAACAAGTGGCTAAAATAAATCTCGAATCTACCACCATGGCACAGTACGAGAGATATGCATTGTAAAATACAATATTTAATGGAATATTTGAAAACATTTAGTAAAAAATATATAGCGAAATGTCACACTCGTAATAACAATAGATAAAATCAGACATATTTGAATGCATTTTGTAGCATATATAAGTTTTCTAGTTTACAATGAGATTAAACTAGTAAAATAAGGTCCAAATTTAAGTTAAGTATCAAGGTTTTTTTTTTCTTAATTTCTCCCAACTGTCAAATGAATCGTCATAATAATTAAAACACCTCCTAAAAAGTCATCGCGCAGACAAGTAAAAGTAATATTGTGTTAAGGCTTCAATCGTTCGAATATTACTACATATTTAATCCTGAAATACCACGTCACAAAATAATGGATTATAAATAAAAAAAATGGGACGGCCCGGTGGTATAGGCGACAGCGACTCCGGTCGTCAATCGGCAGGACCGGGGGTTCAAATCCCATCCGGACCGTCCCCCCGTAGTGAGGCCTGATTATCCAACTACGTGGTATCGGAGAGTCTAGAAAGTCTAGAGGTCGTTAAGCCAAGCAGAAGAAATAAAAAGAAGAATGACGCAGAACGCTGGCTGCTGATAGGATTACAAACACTGGAAAAAAGCGTCGGAAAAACGCGCAGGTTAGTAATATAGCAGGCTTAATGGTAGGGACAATTGATCGATAGTTGACAAGATCAATGATGAGAAAAATCTCTCACTTGACTTCTCGACAGCATAGATTGTTTTATGAAACCAGACAGGACACGCAATACGGCGGAAACGCCCCCATGACTATAATTATGCGCTGATTTCACAAATATTCAACTTTGCAATGATTATAACAAGTTTTAGGCATAGGAGAAGAGAGAAAATGACGTAGAAAATAGGTAATAACTGTAATAAATTATTATTTGTGACGCTTTCGTTTAGCCTGCTTGGCAGAAATCAGAATCGTGAAGTACAGTTGCGGGTTAAGCTTCTAACGTGATCAATAGAAACAAATCAAGCGATACAATTAGTAGGAAAATTCTTCAGCACACCATTCTTAAGCATCAAATCGTAAGAATAGCTCTGAGGTATGCTCCAAGTGAAACACTCTCGATTTTCTTGATTGTCCAAAACGCTTCCGTTTGAAGCTGATGGCATTTTAACACCTGCCGGGGTGTGTTTTAGATTCCTCACTAGGATGCCGTTACTTTCACTCCTATCGTACGTCACGCCACCCAGTTGCTCTGTTCTGCACGTTCTTTAAGAAGATGCCAAAGAAAATCTAATGGTTTCGTGACGCGGTGTCATTTGGATCGTTGAACGCTCACTCGGCACCGGCCAGAAGAACCGGTTTCGTGTGGCGGATGACCTAACGGAAGATTGTCTGCAGATGGATGCTGCTGCAGAGGGTTAGAGCCGTGCAGACCATTTAGAAGTTGGGATGAAGAAAGAGAACGTTTTTACTTTCCACTTCGTTTGGGGAATAGCTTTTTGTCATGAAAAATGTGGTGCATTCGTTTCGATAGATTAATGAATGATTGACTATGCCGTACGGTGTATTCGACATCAACCTAAATGCTTTGTATTAATTACACCAATTTTCTAGTTTTATAATCCATTTTGAATTACCGTTACCGTAGCACGTGGAGAGAATGCTACGTATGAACTTTGTTCAAGAATTTCTATTTAACCCTTTAAAAAAGGTTTCAAACAAACGTCTTAAGCTTGATCTTCTACTACTCTTCGCCTAATCGTCATAGCAACGAAGCTAGACTTAATCCATTACACGTAACACGCGTCATTATAAATTACGGAATGAAATGAGACATATTAACGTACAACAATGCGTAGCCACGAAACAAAGAAACAGTTTGCAAGATAATCGGTCGAAAAGGAAAGAACCAACTCGGTATGAAATCCGACACTGAAACCGAAACGAAATCGTAACCACGAAACGAGTAACCGCGCGCCAAGCACCACCAAATGATTCATAATTCACTTTCACTGCATTACTAGATCGCGCAAACTTCCTCACCGATGCCTCGAACGCGTCATCTTGTGGAGGTGCTGGTTGAATGTATGCGCAATCGATATGATTCAAAACTTTGCTCAACCGCTGACTGTTTGCGGTTGAATTGAGCGTGCTTTTCTTTTGCTTCGAGACAGTGCAGTTTTTTGGGAAAATGAAACACATAACCCTTTCTAGCGTAGCGGTGGACGGTATCGCACCAGATTGCTTGGACGTAGTAAAGGTAAAGGTAACGAAAGAAATACTTACCTTTAGTAGGCCCTTCCGTAAGGAAGCTTCGAGTGCGCGCTACCGGCTTAGGGCATAGTAATAATTCGGATGTTGCATTTTGTTAAACAAATTCCATCTTTACACCCTTGGTACAATTTAAAGCACGTCCGTACACACACACACACACACACAGACACGTGCACAAAGGAACGTGGTGGTTGGTGGCATTCCACACAGTTCATGCGGGGTTCGGGTTTCCTGCTTTCTCCGCCCGGGTCGTACCCCACGCTTCTTTACGTGCGCCATTTATTGTGTCTGTATTTTCTGTACCTTTTTGGCTGGCTTTGCAGAACATGGCTGCAGGGCAGTGGAACTGGAAGAGGAAAGGGGTATAATAATAATTTAACATTTTATCTGGTTGGTTCGGAAGGGCAGCTACAGTGGGACGCAACGTAGGGTGCGCCGTAAACAAGAAGTTTTTCGAGACTACGTACAACTGCACACCTCTACCATTGCATTGCAGTTGTCCCGTAGACAAATGTTTACTAATGTACTAAGAAGGGTACACTGACAGGCGGACGAAAAGGAAAGTTGAACCATGGCGTTGGCATGATTACTTTCGCAATTTATTTACCAGCTACTGGTTTCCGGTCTTTGCGGAATTTATAGTATAATGTCGGCACGGTCCCGGTGGTAGAAGCGACAGTGACGCCGGTCTTCACACGGCTAGACCGGGGCTAAAATCCCATCGGGACTGACTATCCAACTGCGTGATAATCAACAAGTCGAGCAAGCCATCCGATGGCCGGCATGACCTGGTAAATCGCTAAGCTAAGAAGAAGTTAGATTTTCAATTTAAAAATGATGGGATAAGGAAAATCTATCTAATTTTTAAAAACGTTAAACGCGTGATCTTCACTGGACTGGAGGACTGAATGATCAATTTTCAATTACCGGCGTGACCTAATAGATCGCTATTACAAGAAGAACTTGGACTACTGTAATTACTACCATTAATACCTGTAGTACAATGTCTGGTAAAAAATACTATTAGAAGTATCCAAAAATGAAAATCTTCTGCAATAATAATAAAGTACAACATATCTTTGGTTCATAAATACTAACCAAACGTCACGTATTTAGCTGTCAAGCGGTTAGTAATGTAATCGACCACTAGCTTTGACGGCCAAAACCTTCGCCCATTGCTATGAATATCAATTGCATTACTAGCCCTTGCCGGACATTTGCCTTGACTGACACCGTTGTGCTTCTTACGTGATCCAGCGTCCGAAATGGATCCCATTGCATAATGCCACAATTGTCACAGGTGTGCCGAAACAAACAGACATGAAAAAGTAACGTGTTACGGCCCATCCTTCGCTAACGATGATATTCCCGGTAGTTCCGGATACCCTGCAGGCATTTAAAATCGAGAGAGAGAGAGAGAGAGAGAGCGAGAAAGAGAGAGAGAGAAAGAGACACAGACGCTAAAAAATACAGAGCAACCACCCGATCTTGTCCAAAGCGACGAGCGATCGGAAGATGGATTGGCCCGTTCGCTATGGTGTTGATGTTTTTGAAGCAAAGAAGAAAGTGGCCTAAATTTGCAAAACCGGTTCCCTGGCTGGGTGCCGATTACTTAATACTGTTTGTATTTTGTGTCCGTTTGTGCGGATTGGCGTGCTTATGCGCCTGGCTTTTTCTATTTCACACTAGTTCATAATCGTTCCTTCTTTGTTGGTTCGTTTTTTTTTTCGTTACAGTGTTACTGGTGACAGCATTGCTTCTGTCACACACCCTGGTGAGGGGCGATTCTTCGGCCGGTGGAAGCAGACGATCACCGGCACTGATCGATTCCGGCGTTCGAGGTAAGCAGAGTTACATGCTTAACGGCGACTATGAATGACTACGAATAACGTGATTTACTTCGTACTTGGCAGCTGGGTCACGAATGCCGGTAGTTCCTTTAGCTGGTTCGAAGGTTACCAAACTACGGCCGGTTGGCAAGCAGCCACCCGCCGAGGAGGAGGATGATGACGACGACGACGACGATGATGACGACGATTACTTTGACTTTGGGCTGGGAGATGATGACGACGATGACGATGATGATGATGAGGACGAGGAGGACGAGGACGATGACGAGGAGGAGGAGGAGGAAGTGCCTATCAAACCAGAGTCGCCAGCGCCGGCTGTGGTAGAAACGAGCACGACACGAGCGAGATTGCTGTCCGATGCAGCCTTCAACAAATTGTCCGAGACGCTCGGTGCTTTGAATACGGTCGGACGGTACATCGTTAACATTACCAAGGGACAGGAAGCGAGTGCCATCACGCAGGTTGACCCCGGCACTAAGGAAACCGTCCCGGAAGCGCTTCTTACTCTCACGAAAACGGTTCTCGGGCAAAACATTACCAAATCGTTCGAACCGTTGATCAAGCGGGTGGGCAATGGTGGTGGTGTCGGTGTGGGGGGAGACCACGAAACAGTCAGCGCGGTCACTTCTGGTCCGTTGGTGATCGTGTCAACTGGCAGCACCTTGGAACCAATGGTCGCATCCATTACTGTACCATCAGTTGCAGTTACAGCACAGCGAAAGGAGGACAATGAGCTCACACTCGCGGACAACAAGATCCTATCGCCTCCCGTGCCGGCCAGTGGTGCAGCAAGCGAGCAAAAAAAGAAGAAGAAAAAGAAGAAGAAGAACAAGGTAAAGCGCAAGGATCCGGCACATCAGGAGGTGCGGCTAAGTACGACAACGACGACGACCAGTACAACGACGCGCCGGCCAGAACCAGCGCCGAGCAGTAAGTAATGCAGTAAGCCAGCCAATCATTCCTCGATTTTTAAAACCTTTTTGTTTTTTTTAATTTTTGTAGATAAAATCATCGAATCCACAAAGGATATTGAAAATCGTTGCCGCACGCCGGACGGGCGCCCCGGAAGGTGTGAGGATTTGAGTACGTGTCCCGGATTGCTGCTGGATTTGAGTCACCTGCGGGAATCGCTTTGCTTCAAGAGCCTTTTCGTACCGGGCGTCTGTTGTCCGATAAGCACCACCAGTACAGTGCTTACCACGCCCAGACCACCACGGCCACAGCAATCCGGTTCGGGTAGCGGTGGTTCGTCTAGCTTAGTACTCAGCCCGGTTGTTAAACCAACGACCACGACGAGTACAACCACAACCACCACTAAACGGCCCCTCGTGCCGGTGTACACGGTATCTCCGGATGATAGTGGAGCGTTACTATCGGCCACACTCAAACCGATCGATAACATCGTCGATCCGCAGGACTGTGGACAGCAGGAATATTCGTCCGGTAGGATCGTGGGAGGTATAGAGGCACCAACTGGACAGTGGCCGTGGATGGCAGCGATCTTCCTGCACGGCACGAAGCGTACCGAGTTCTGGTGTGGAGGATCACTGATCGGCACGAAGTACATCTTGACGGCCGCTCACTGTACGCGAGATTCTCGGCAACGGCCGTTTGCGGCGCGACAGTTCACCGTCCGGTTGGGTGACATCGATCTGTCCACCGATGGGGAACCGTCGGCTCCGGTGACGTATAAGGTGACGGAGGTGCGGGCACATCCCCGGTTTTCGCGTGTCGGATTTTACAACGACATTGCGCTGCTTGTGTTGGACAAACCGGTTCGTAAGTCGAAGTACGTGATACCGGTGTGTCTACCGGGGGCGAATTTACCGTCGAAGGAGCGACTAGCTGGTAGGTAGCGATCGCATCTGTGCACTCAGGACAAATAACTAACCACTGTCTTCGTCTGGTTGTTTTAGGCCGTCGAGCAACGGTCGTCGGTTGGGGTACGACGTATTACGGTGGAAAGGAATCTACCAAGCAGCAGCAAGCGACACTACCCGTCTGGCGTAACGAGGATTGCAATCGAGCCTACTTCCAGCCCATTACGGACAACTTTGTGTGTGCCGGGTTCTCGGAGGGTGGCGTGGATGCGTGTCAGGGCGATTCTGGTGGACCGCTGATGATGTTAGTTGAGGCCCGCTGGACACAGGTCGGTGTGGTGTCGTTCGGCAACAAGTGTGGCGAACCGGGCTATCCCGGTGTGTACACGCGTATCAGCGAGTACATGGATTGGATAAGAGAGAATACGAAGAAGTAGACGCCATAACGCTCCCGGGCAGTTAGTGTGATAGAAGTTAGTAGCTCGATTTCGGATCGACAATCTAGTGACGTATTTAAAAGCGCAGCAGCAGAAGAAAAGAAAGGCAGAAGACACAGGCTAAGTGTTTTCGGTTTTTTGTATATAATTTATTTCTTTTTGTTTAATCCACATCCCCTTTTCCCGTCTTGATTCTTCGCTATCCCTTCGACACATTCGCGCACCCCGCTCAATCATGCGGCAATCAATTAGCATTAGCCCTTTCGTTTGTTTTTTTGTTTATCCTAATTTATAAACTAACTTATATCGAGACTATGCATCGCTAGCGAGAGAGCCGTTTTTTTCTCCTGCATCATCGTGTGTAATTGATGGAACTGCCGGTGGAGTGCAGGCAGAGCAGTAAATTATGTACGAGAACATGTATAATTGTTAGAATTAATGATAACAAACTACAGAAAGTTGTAGTGTAGTAACAAGGGATGAAACGTAATGGAGATGGTAGAAACCTTTACGACACTAAGGAACTAACAATAGAAAAAGAGAGTAAAGCCGGACGAGCTGTGTATAAAATTGAACAAACCGTGCAGCGCAGCCACGTGGTAAGCGTGGGCTGGGTGGCGAAATAATGAAATATTTCAACACGAAACAAACGCAAACAAATTTCGCCTTTGGTATTTTCATTTTCCCTTTTTGTTTTTACACGCCTTTGTGCCAACAGTTTTTAACCGATGGCAAACAATAGATGCCTATTCGCTTCCTTTTATATTCCTATTTAATTTTATAACTCATTCGTTTGCTTTTATGGTTTATGAGAAAACAGAAAAAACGCGATAAAGGTTCCCTCTCTCTCTCTCCCTCGACTGCAGTCACAGTGTTTCCTTCGTGGAGAAGAAACGTGCATTTAAGTAACTACTACTTATCGATAGACATCGTCCTCCAAACCATGCCGTGCCAACCATCCCAGGATGGCACACTTTTCACTACTCATGCCTGTTGCCTGTTAGTTTTTAATTTTAATGTTTTATTCTTTTTTTGTGTATGTTTTTTTTTGGCGCTGCCATGCACATTCACGGTGCACGGGTTTTGGGTTTTTTTTTGTAACATGAAACGTTCAAAGATTCGACACTAGTATTTTACACAGTACGGATTACGGTAGCTTCTCCCCTCTTGTAGCTGATATCTTCTCATCAACGGCACCGGTCACATCCAACCTGTGACACTAACCTAAAGTGGGTGTGTTGTGTAAGTTTATGCGCGAAAGTTGTGAGTGTGTTTTGGTGAGTTTCGAGTATATCTATATCATTAGTCCGATCATTTCTAGACACGCTTTTGGACAACATCTTTGCTTGATGGTATTTCAGTGGCGCTTGGTTTGGAGCAGCGCCGTGTTTAAAGTTTAATTTTTGTGTGTATAGATGGCAATGGCAGAACAACAGTGGAAGATGCCAATTGTTGGTTGGAGCGCACGTGAAACACACGCTTCCACGGTTCCTATATATATGTATGTATATTATATATTAGCTGCTAGCGTGATCGATTCTGCTCCTCCCTTCATATAATCGTTTCGAACCAAAACCGGCCGGCTAGGCCAGCCGGTCTATCGGTTCTCGGTGTCGGGATCGCGTACGGGTACGAATAACATGTTCGTTAAAATCTTGTGTTGTTTTGTTTTTGTTTTTGTTTTCTTAATGCACAGCACCACAGTTACAAGGGTTTTCTTGTTTAAATGTAATTTTCTTCTTCTCTTACTTACTTACGCCACCACAACTTAACACCAACGTCACGTAGGAAAATCTACAGATTTATGTTTGTTTCTTTTATAGACAGATTGTTTTTTTTGTTTGTTTGTTTGTTTTGACACCTTTTTGCCATATTTACGTAGATAAGAGTTTGTCTTTGATTGTTTATTACACACGATTAGAGCGATATACCGGTATGTTTTTTTTTTTCTCTCTCTCTCTCTCTCTCTCTCTCTCTCTCTCCACTGTTTGTATGTGTGTAGCAGTTCTTCAGCACACTGTTGAGAGTAAATTTTTCCATTTATTTTATTTCTTTTTTCTAGCTTTTGGCTTGCCGATTGATGTGATGCGTACAAATGCTATCGGAAACAGTACAGGTTAACAGGTTTTTTTTCTTTGTTTGTTTGTTTGTTTGTTTGCACACACTAACAGCCAACAGACATCGTAAAACATAACCTCGGTATCGCATAAAGAGCGGGACGACAGCGTAAGTGTTTTTTTTTTTTATAGTAAAAATTCCGATGAGCCGGCCAAGAAGGGAAGGCCACAATAAACAGCGTGGCAAACGGCCACGCGCACGCACACGTGCTGTGCATGAAATCTTTCATTATGAAATGGAAATATTTCAGTCCGATGCGAGGGCGAAACCCTACGACGGTCGCCACACGCCACACGGCACGAAAATATGTTCCACCCAACCCGATTCGAACTATACAGCACAGAATGGGCAAATTCGATTGGTGTTGTTTGGCAACAATATACGAATTACGCGCATCTGCTTTGTGTGAAATGCTTTAAACTAATACACCGCACTTTGCAAATTGCTGTTGCTGTTGGTTTTCTGGCACTGGCCGAGATGGAAAAAAAAACAGAGGAAAAAACAACACTGCTTCAGTTCGGCGTTACTGTGTCACGCGCAACCGCGATTTCATTGTGCCTGAACCCAAAAAGGTGGATTTAGTTTTGTTCGGTTGTGGTTTGAAACACCACCTAAACAAGAGAATCCAAAAACTTACACACAATGGCGCGTGAAGAAGGTTTATGAAAGGACCAATTCACGCTCGTTTACTTATTAACTTGTTTTGGTATTTTCCCGCCCCTCCCACCCGCTTTGTCCGGGATTTTTTTTTTTTTTGCGTGTTGCCAACCGGAACTTCGAGCCCGCCCTTCTTCGTCTTTCGGCGTTCGTCTCTAGAGCTTTTGAATCTAGAAAATACGTTTAAAATTTCATATAAAAACACGTGCAGCTACCATTAACCGCAGCTCATCGAATGGTTGGGGATTTAGTTTTGTAGCCTTTTCTTCCGCTTTTTTTTTTGTTTAACATTTCTCCCCCGCACTAGCACAAACTTTTGCAACGGTTTGTTGTTGTTGGGTTTTGTGGTGTACTTACTTAGAAATCTACACTACACTACAGAGAACAGTTTTTCCGCTTCCTGCCTTGTTTTTGATTCGGTATTGCATTAACGAAATGCTCTCTCCACAGCTAGCTATCGGATTTTTTTTTTCGGTACGATTCTTTCTGCTCGATTCGTTTCAGCTTTCCCTTCATTCCCTTTTTTATTTAGCTTCTAAATGCACTTCGCGCACTCACCCTTACCCTTGACCCACGTCCTTCCTAACACACACACACACACGCACACACACATTCGCACATAGCACATAGTAAAGTGGTACCTACTACCATTTATAA
Source organism: Anopheles maculipalpis (assembly GCF_943734695.1). NCBI lineage: Eukaryota > Metazoa > Arthropoda > Insecta > Diptera > Culicidae > Anopheles > Anopheles maculipalpis. The sequence goes on along the minus strand of NC_064871.1, from coordinate 26,689,875 downwards.
CATCTAAAATAATCTTCGTTCGAACTTGCTTTGACATGTCTTTCGCTTATTACACTAAGATTTATGCGCTACGTTGTTGTAGTTGAAGTCGTGTTTTTGTGTGTCCCGTGTGTCACACTGTACGGTGTGAATGTTCTTATACGATAGAATTTGTAATTCATTTTTACCTTACACTTTACATCGCTCTCGTTTAGCAGCTAATAATCTGTGTTAGCATGTGTTTGATAGAATCTCGTTTTTTGTTGTTTTTTTTTTGTTTGTTTGTTTTGTTTACTTAATGTTGTGCATTCGTGCCAACAATAGCTATGACCCTGTAATTTTTAAAAGAGTTTCCCCCTTTTGTTGTTGTTTTTTTTATGTTTAGTTTCCATCTTAACAATCCACTACGTTAAAGTTCACTCTTTTGTAGTTGTTTTTCACATTTTTTAAATCTCTTTTTCTATGCTTGAGTGTGTGTCTGTTTCTGTTCGCGTGTTTTTTTTTTCATAATGCCTAGTGCCTTTATACGTTAAGAAAACTTGTGAACTATTTATCTTCCTGCACGAGAATATTTTTTTTTATACGATTGTTTGCATTGTGTGCGTTTATCTTGTGTGGCCTGTTTTTTTCCCCGCCCTACTGATTACTGCATTAGTATATGCGTTTTTAAATAGTTTTTTTGTTTCGTTTGTTTTCCTTTCTTTTCTCTTGCTTTAGTTTTGGATATAGCGTATGAAAGAACATTGTGTGTGTGTTTTTTTTTGTTTGTTTTGCTGTGTTTTTGCACATAGAGTTCATTTTTTTTTTAGATTTTTCAATACATTTTTTAGTACAAAAATACCAAACGATTTTGCAAACACTGGCCACCGCACTAGCACTCCTACCGGTGCTGGACTGTGGCGTCCGATACGCTCTACGGGTAGTTTCAGTGGTATTTGGTAGTTTTCGCTTTTCTTGTGTTACTTTTTAGTGTGTGTTTTGTTATGCTAGGTGCAGGAGCAACAAGATAAAACAGAGAACAAAAGAACGCACTCGTATCGGATCGCTGGAACTGATCGATAATTTTTATGGAACGATCAACAATAAATTGAGTTTTTTTTCATTTTCCATCGATATACTACTCTCTGTGAACAGTTTTGTAGGACAGTTTTGTGTGAGGAAAAAAAACGTGTTTATGTGTTTGCCTATATAAATATAAGTGTTTCTGTTTGTGTGTTCGTGTGTGCATGTACGTGTGTATGTACTTGTCCCGGTCCGCATTCACAACCGCAAATGTTTTAACAACTATGGCACTAGCTTAATGAGATCGGGACGTACACTTAGTGTGATCGTATGTTTATGTGTGTATGTGGTGAAGTTGAGCATGTCTCACAAAGTTTGTTCCTTTCTATGATCGCAAAATAAAAGAATAGAAATGCAGGTTGAAAGGGAAACATGGCAAAAGGTGAACTTATACAAGCTAAAGGCACTATTATGTCCAAACTACCGAAGAAACCGAGCACATGGCAGCATGGGTTTGATAGGTGTGCGTATCCGTATGGTAGGAAACCGAGTGATTGTGTTTTTACTTTTAAATAATAGCAAACTAAATAGACAAAAGATTATTTTTCGTGATACGATTTGCCTCAAAGTATGCAATCCGTATAACAATGTATTCGTTCGTAATAGGCCAGCGTTCCCTATTAGAATTCAATCCTGTCGTGCGTGCTGGGCGTTCTGTTGAGATACGGCTTCAAACTATGATCTTTATCCGTGGCCTGTGCGTGTGGACTAAAATGGAATCCATCAGCTAACAAGGTAGTGCAGATTGGAAATGGTTGATTACTGCTGTGCGTTTATTTGTTCTGTGTTCTATGTCTCTTCACAGCTGGTAGATGCTGTGGCTTGTTTGCTAGTAACTGAACTATGTATGTGCTACATATTAACAGGCATGGGTTGATGTGTTGTTGTTTTGTGTTGATTTACTACGCCGAGCTTAGTTAGCTCAGTTAGCTTATGAGTCTGTGCTGAGTAACATTGTTGTGTTCTGTGTTCGTATCTTTCGTACCACATTCCTGCCACAATGGTTGACTAAGTGCGTTTTGACTATTGTTGAGCGATTGACATTTTGCGTGTTGAGAACCGTTTCCTTCTCCATCGTCTCCCCTCTAGGTAGGAAGTAGGCGTTATCTGCTTCACTCTCGACTGCGAAGGTCCATTTTTAATGCTCCTGACACCTTGTTTTTTTTTTTGCGGATATCGCGTAGGTGGCATAATGTTTAGCTGGAACTAGACACTTGAAGGAGGGCTGGAGGATGGGTTGACTACTGCTGCTACGGGGGTTCTTCTATTGCTAACACCGGGAACGGGAAGTGGCTCAATCCACTTAGTCTTCTTCCTCTTCCCGGAAGAGATAGGTGCTCCAGTAGACCAGGTTGAACAGGGCAAACACCAGCGGGAACGTTATCCGGGAGATAACGTCGATGCGCTTCGACCGCGAGCATTGTCTGCTCGGAGGTAACATTGCGCGGATACAGTGACAGGGAAATAGAGAGAAAGAGAGAGAGAGAGAGAGAGAGAGACGGGAAGAGAGAATGACACGTTCGATTAGCACGGAATGATTGTGGTAAACTGGCATTTCAATCGTTTCGACGAGCTACATGGTGATCACGATCGATCATCAACTAAGAGTGTGGACTAGATTGATCATCACGTCACAAATGAAAGAAAAAAGAAAACGTATGCAGACAAGACAAGGCAAGTAAGTATCTAGAGTATTATGGATGGTTGAACTACTGGTTGGATGAGTTTGATGAAGATTCATTCGAGGCATTCCAAATGACTGAAAACTTGCGAGTTGCGAGAGAAAAGGCATGGGAAACAGAGCAGTAAATAGAGTAGCTCAAAAAACGGTAATGCTAATGTCGTTTTGTTCTTTCGATTTGTTTCATATGGTAAAGAACCGATCCGGTCGCAGCCGTTGATGTTAAATGTATGTTAAGATGTACCGCAAAAGGATCGGATCAATGGCAGCTGGATAACTGAAAGCTTTATTTAGTTGTTTATTTCTCTGTTGGGGAAACTAACGAAATAGAATATTAAAATAAGGAGCGTACTAAGAAATGAACGACAGTGTGTTACTATATCTGCTTGTTGGTGTTAGTGATGTGGGCAATGTATGTGTGTGTCTGTGTGTATGTGAGAGTGTTCATGTGTTGCATGAACGTGTGTGGATGAGAGCATCCATCGGTCGCCACATACGATGCGGCACGAAGGCTGCCAGGTTTAAATGGTGAGCTAGGAATGGACGCAAAAGCTCGAGACGACCGGGACCGGGACCGTTCGTCGAAAGCGTTATGGACGACATGAAATGGGATGAATATTTACAACAATGCTGCTTAGAATTAGTGACGGGATACAGTTTTGAGCGAAATGTATTATTATTTTTCATCGTATACCGCTACCACAGGGCATAGATCGGTCAAATAGCGCATGAGAATGTACACGTTATGAAAATTGGAAAAGCGGTCGAGCATGAAACCAAAGCTAATGCGTTCTATTCGGTTACAAACTAAATCAAAACCAAGCTGCCAACTCAAACTGGGGCTTTGGGTTTTTGTATTTGTAGTGCTAGGATAGGAGCAAAATTGTAAAAGATTTCCTAATCGACTGCAAGATGAAGAGATGAGAGTGATGTCTACTATCTATTGGTATTTGGTTGAGCAAAATGATTATCCTTCTGACAGTTTTCTTTTTATATAGAAACAACCTCTGATAACATTTGTCGGATTTTGTGATACAAATAAATTGAAATTTAGTTTTTTTGTGCTGTAAATTTTGTACTGTAGAAACAGTGTGACCCGAAAACTTCAAAAATGATGCTTTTTTATTCTAATGCACATAACAGGCTTCGAATATCGATTTAAGCGCCTAAAGGTATGCAATACGTATCGTTTGGTCAACCATTTAAAGTCATTTTTAATCACCATTGCATATTTTCAGGCGTTAGGATCGCAAGAAACGTAGCAATAGAATTATTAGGAGCACATAAACACACCATTTCTGTTCCTTTACAAACACTGTCAGCGTAGGACCTTTGTATGGTTTCAGCGCGTGTACTCGAAAAGCAGCATCCAAGGATGAATGAGGCGAATGACGCTAGTTTCTTATATAGGACATGAGTGAAAAGTAAGGATTAAACCCAACCAAACAAGGCTTGCAAAGGCGCATGATACAGGACAACAACAACAGCAATCGATAGAAGTGAGTTGCACGAGAAAGGAAAATAAACAGGAATAAGTAAGAGCGTTGTACAACGAGCACAAGAGAGTGGCTTATGATAATAATTAAAGGGCGATATAGATAGGCAAAATTAGTAAAATTGGTAGTAGTAGTAAAAGTAATTACCCTCGTCCCAGACACGGCACCTTTTTGAAGGGGCTTTTAGGTTGTCGGGCGTTCGGGATGAAGAGCATGTTCGGTTCGAATAGGTTTGAGTGTGAAGATTTGTTTGTTTGTTTCATATTGCCGTGATTTCCGTGACATGGAAGAACAAAACAGATGACAATTACACACAGTTTTCACAGCTTTCGGTACTGTTGCAAGGGGGTACTATTTTAATTTCTGTGATAGGAAGAACTAAACCACGTTACCACGAATCGTTACGCCATCGGGAACGGACGACGGAGGTAAGATCTTGTACGGGTTTGGTGTTTGCTTTACTAATGCTCGTCCAAAAGGACAGTTTTCGTAGTGCATCAGACGGTTGGGGAAGATTGAAAGACATAGTGTCACAAGTGCTTGTTCCGGTGTCAGGTGTCGTGTGGATTCATTGTAAATTAAGGTATTCTGATGATTGTAAGTAGCTGTGATTGTTTTTTTTATTTGCTTCTTTGCTGTGTAGTGAGGCTGTGTGTATAGTGGAAAATGAAAAATGTGTTGCACAAAACCAATCGGACTAAAACAATGGACAGAAGAGAACGTAGACAAAACAGAAACGCAACCACACTGTGTAACCCGTGTAACGGAACGGAACGATTGGAAACGGAAGAAAAATACGTTAAAAACTTTGCTTTCGCTAGAACGAATCCTTCCAGGTTCTTTTCGCTTGTTTTTGTAGCTATCTGTATGATGTAAGTGACGTGCGTGCGCCATTTTTGGAAGCGCCTGCAGCAGAGCTTTAGCCAAGACAGACAGACAAATAGAGCGCGAGATAGAGGGAGCAACAGAGCGATAGGGGGGGCACACGTTCACTTTTGGGGTTTTGGTGGAGGCATCCGCGGTGTCTTGCGAACATAGCACGACTCGGCTTACCTGGTTGGGAACTTTGACAGCCAGCTACGGCAGCAGTTTGGCCGCTTCGGGGCCTGCATGTGCACTTCGCACTGGCGCAGCTTTTCCAGTGCCAACGGATCACCCGGGTGGCGCACTAGCGGTTTCTGGAAAATGTAATGCAGCCAATTACTCGCACTGACAGACAGACAGTTCCACTGCCGGTTAGAACATAGTTAGCGATGTTGTGTTGCTTGAGATGAAGTTGTTCCTGCTACCGTTTCAAAACTGAGAAATACCCTCTATAAATTGAGTTTTGCGGTATGTGAACCAAGTTTGAAATTAAATGGTAAATTGAGATTGAAAGAGCTTTTTTTTTTTCTCTGGTGGATGAAAATATTGATGATGAGTAAATGCAACCACATTCACTCGACAGGGCATTTTTCTTATGCTTGTGAAGTAATTTTTCAATACAAAATGCTTGACTACTGCTATACGCTTGATACTACTGTCTGACGCTTATTACACTCATGCAGAAAGGATGAATAACTTGGTGAACAACGACAAATCGGCAAACCCCTAGGGAAGGGGACTGTGCAGTACAGCGGTCAGTGGTAAACGGCGCACAAACCAAACAGGTTTGCTGGCTTACTGTCCGGTTTATGGGAGGTTTTAGTGGGTAAGGTTAGTAGGTCCCGGAGCGTGCTTTGCACAACCCGTGCAACCCTCGTCCAATACGAACCATCGCAAAGGTGGCATTACTGTCGGTGTCCAGTAGATCCGAAGCCGCGTCCAGACTGGCCTGTTCCATTTCACGGCGCTTTTTCTTCATATTCTCTCGGTGCATGTCTGCTGCCCTATCCGCTTGGTGAGCATGAATGGATTGATATAGAAGCGCAAAAGAATTTATGTGTTCCAAAATGGGAGGAAAAAATGAAGGATGTGCCATGTTTGAATTGATGGTGGCGATGCATGGGTGGGTGTGTTTGCACGGATGAAATGAAAATCATGAGATGCGTGATCGTGCATGGATGTGGGATCAGGATTTTCCAGTTATTAAAGGGGTGTCAAAATCGACAACAACACATCAATTGGATATATTTATATGTATATATGTGCGTTTGTGTGCACACAATGCAAATGGCAGCAAAAGGGAAGGGTAAGAGATAGGGTAAAGAAACGTTATGTTGAGCAAATAGTACAATGGCCAAGTGAGCAAGTGATTCAAAGGTGGCGTTCAAGCACACATTGCGGGTGCGCACGTAGTATCAAACGTGTGATAGGCGTTTGACGGTGGGATTGACAGATGAGAGGAAAAAAATTTGTACGATTTGTGATTGATAAAAGGGTGTCGGTTTCGATGTATGGGCGAAGGACGCGCAAGGAATGATGATGAGCGAAAACGACCAGGTGTGGGACGTGGTGACGAACGGAAAAAAAAGAAACGTTTGCAACGAATGTAATAAATGGCGAGTAACGAAATCGAACGAATAATTGAGGCGCGCAAGTAATGACAGAAATGTGTTTTTTTTTTTCGATGCAGCGGACGAGTAACGCAACCGGTAACGTAACGTAACGTGTGTGACGTGAGCAGCAGGAGGAGAGGAGAAAAGAAACGAAAAAAGAGATGCGGGTGACATCATTATAATCGGTTCGAACTACGGTTGTATTATTTAAGGTCATTGCAGAATAGAAACGAAAACGTACAACACTATAGCCCAGAAACAGAGGTAGAAAAATTATATAGAACATAACACCGACGACGAGCACAGGTGGAAACGCGGACAGATGGCAAGAAAAAAAACAGAAAGGATCTGCATGGGAGCTGTTCGTTAGTGTTCGGACGGAGATGTGGAGTGGGAGGATAGCAAGAGCAACTGTACAGCGAGCGAGCGAATGTAATTGTTCCATGTTCTCCTTGGGAAATGCTTGGGAAACCGCCGTATAACGCAGCAAGCACGTGCCGGCAGCGGTAGACTAGCGCAGGATTTAGACATTTGACAGCTGTCTTCTGGGACAGCTGCTGCTGCTGTTGTGCTGCGGATACTACTACAGTTACTACTGCTGTCACGTGTTGTGTTAGGAGCGGGTAGAGCGGTCACCTGTCAAGACACCCAAGGGAACCGGAACCGTATTATCATTCGTGCAGTTTTTTTTTTTTTACTGGTGGACTGAAGGATAAAAGGCAAGAGGATAGTATTAGGAGGCTTTGGAAAGAGCAAGTGGGCTTGCAGCAATAAACAAAAATAATAAAAAAAAACGCATCAGAGCGCGACACAAATAAACACATACACGAACAATAAAATTAGCAAACCTGAACGGGACGCGTAGTTGACCAGGGCGAACTCGAGCAGCGCCCCGAACACGAACGTCAAACAGACACCGGTCCACACATCGATGGCTTTGGTGTAAGACACGGGCGGTAGCGATGCGTTGATGCCCGACGTTTGCGTCGCCATCGTGAGCAGGGTGGTGACGCCGAGCGATACGCGCGCCGGCACCGCACCCTGATCGAGCCAGAACGAGACCCAGGACACGATGACCAACATGCAGCAGGGGATGTAAATCTGGATCAGATAGTACGAGAACTCGCGCTTGAACAGCAGATCCACCTTCAGGCAACTGTATTCACCTGCGGAGACGTGTTAGATGTGCGTGCGAACGCAATCACAGAGACAGAGAAGCGAGGAAGACGTGTGCGTTAGTGGCGCAACCGTATGGAACCGATGGCACCGATGCCGCTGGTGCCCACCGTTCACCCGTACGCTTACCGGTGTTGGTTTTGCTGTTGCAGTAATCGGTCAAGAATTTCTCCAGCGTGAACCGGGGCAGATGCAGATTCTTCACCACCTGCACGGGATCGCCCTCCTTCCACAGAAACACTAGATCGGCCGTCGTCCAACCATCTGCGGATCAGAAGCACCGTGCAGCCCGATTAGTCCTGGCGTTAGTGGCGTGCGTTACAGCGTCGGGCAACGGACAGTTCGGTGGCAGCGAGGATTCTGCCACCCTTTTATGGAACGTGGGGGCGTGTTTTTGTGTGTGTGTGTGTGTTTTATATGTTGGTGGTGGTGGGGCATCAGTCAGGAGGATAAAGGATGGAAAAGGAGGAAGTGGATAGATGGACGCTTCTTGTGTCGTTGCTGTTGTGTGTGCTGGGTTGTTGTTTGTTTGAGTGTGTACGGTTTTTTGGGTAAAAAAACGGTACTTACAACTTGCCATACGTAGCGAGCACACCTGACGATCCAGTGGGTACAGCTTGAGATTCATCGGGCAGGCCAACGTGAGTGAAATACGTATGCTATATAGTACCGATCCGTACGGGAAGATACGGATGTAGACGTTCGGCATAATGATGTTGTGGAAGTGACCTTCCTTCTCGTTCGAGAAGAACAAGTCAGGCATCCACACACGGTTTGCTTCGGTCAGTGTAAGGTACTTTAAGCGGCCTGCATGAAGAGCGAGGAAGAAGAAGTGAAGACGGTGAAAGAGGTTGTGTGTAGGTGCGAGTGTGTGTGAATGAGAGAGACAGACAGAGAGATAGAAAGAGATCCTTTTTTTTTTGGTCGATGCTGGGGGGCAGCGAATTATCTTTAACGGTTTAAACCCGGTGGGGCAAATGGGAAAATCTTTATAATCGCAACTTTTAGAACACTTCATCTACTATTCCTGCCAGTTATTGAGGACTTTTTTCCATCCATCCTGACGTTTGTGACATTTCTTCCTTGCACTATAACGCTTCCCTTGAGTTGATATTGAGTATTTAAAAGTAAAGCAGCAATAAAACATAAAACCAAAACCTGAGCCTTCTCAAAATGGTGACCAACTTTTCACATTTATCTTCTGATTAATTATCTGTCACGGGCTGCTCTAGAAGATAAGCTAGCACCGGGCGGCTCCATTGCGCCATAACCTACAAACTATCGGCGAGAATTGGGAATATCTGATTAAGCAGCAAAGTGCACCCGAAACAATAAATCTTCCATTCTTTCATTTTATTTCTTCCCCAAATGGGTCATCGGGGAGTAGTTTAAAGAGAAATTAAATGTGCTAAGATGGTGTAGCCTAAAAAAAAAAAACAAAAGAAAACAAGCTCCTCCGACCTGAGGTTCTGATTCTTCGAACTCTGGCCACTGTTTGCTTAGGACACAGTTTGTATTCTCGTTCGCATCTTCGAATTTCTGCAGGCGAACGCTGTGCACTAGCGCTCGCCCGGATCCGTCTTTGGATGTGGACGAGTCGTTAAGAGTGGGGAGTATCAAGTTTGATCCATTTTTTTATCACGGCTTCACGGTGACAAAGGGATTGAGGTGGTGAGGATAGAGTGGGAACCTTACACGAGGCACAGAGTAAATAGGATGGGTTGCCTAGTGAGACACGTAACACGCACAGACTCGTCTAGCTGTTTTTATCGAAGACCTGTTTGAATTTTCAAGTCTCTGCGGAAGTTTGCTTATTGGGGCGAAGGTACGATCGAACCATTGGGGATGGGATATTGTGAGAGTTTCGACGATGGTGTTGGTTGGTTTGGTGGGTTGGTAGTGGTAGGTAAATTATGATTGATATGTAAACTTTACAGCCCTTGTTAGACATACACTGACCGAAGACCGAACGAAGGCGTAGACTGCTATAGACCGGAGTCGATGATAGATCCGTGTTTCATGGCCCTCGTCGACCAGCCCTTAAACGTCCGTCCGTACCGCTTGTTATCATATTTTTTTTCTGGTTGGTGTGTGCTTGTATGTGCGCGTCCGGCGGAGAGGTGTGCGTGCTTGTGTGCTTGTGCGTGCGTTGCCTCGAGCTGAACCGACGATCCGACGATCCGACGACGAACGGGCAGTTTACAATCGTTAAGCGCTGTCCCATTTGACGTACTGGTGGGGGACACACATACACACATGGCTTGGCGACATGTGCGACGGGCCATGCAACCAAGACTGGTAATGGTTTCCCGCGGATAAACCTTGGCCATGGCCACGAATCCACACGATGGTGTCGATTTGATGCGATGCTGTGCTGGTTTGTGTGTGTGTGCGCGCTGTTCTCCACTACATCTACTTCTACACGTACATATTTATTTCTTGCCCCGCCTAACGGGAGCCGGGGACGGAGACCAAATTGATTTCTTTTCCGAAATTCGGATGATCAGAAAAATCGTCCATCGCTTCCGGCGGTCGGTGTCGAAAAAAGGGAAAACGGATAAGCGAACATGTGTTTACTGTTTTGCGATTGCTCTCCGGGCTCTCCGGGGGCAGATGGGGACTCATTTTATCAACATTATTGCGTTTCGGGGACTGTTTTCCCCAACAGGGGTACCGGATTTGCGCTCACGGAACTGATAAAGTGGAAGGAAGCGCACCGAAAACATGAGTTTTGGTTTATTTGCGCAGTGGGACAGAGGGGGAGTGGATGGATGAAGGAGAAAAAGAAGAAGGATTCATATTAAGGTGGCTCCTAACACATGCTCGATATACATACGTTTCATACATGTATGTAGAGATACACATAGACGTATGTGTCAATGTTTAAAGGATCGAAAACCGGAAATGCCCAACTGGTAGTGCTATTTTGGCATCATCGGTGGCGAGATTGATGGAACGGTCTTCCTGGACGGGTAAATATCAATATTTCGCTAGAGTTCGCGATTTTTCTCGAACTGCTGATTGCCTCCGTTCAAATAGCCGGTGCGCTTTTTTTTCTTCTTCTTCTTCTGGTGACACGACGAACGGGGTGGGGAATGTTGGTCGGACGGGTGCTGTTGCCTCTGGTGTAACTGCACCCCCTCGGAAAGGTTGGTGCGGAAAGTTGTTCCAACCTCCTTTTTTTCCCACAGGAAAACGAAAAGCCCTTGATTGGCACGTTCTTGGGGACGTTCTTGTTTGGTTGATGCGAGTGTGTCGTAGCCTTTGGGCCGGGATCGGTCGATGAAGCGTAATCGAATTTCGTCAGCAATCTAGGCGCTAGGCAAAGTTGCCCGCAGGAGTAGATGCTAGCGACGGGCAAAACGTGGTTTTTGGAGGAAGAATTTCAAGTTTGTTCCGGTAATCGATGGTGTTCGGAAGCTTTCCCTCGCTTCGGGATGTGGAAGAGTACCGGAACTGCGAAACAAGCACGTGCGCGACGTTTGATCAGGGAAACACGAAACGGGACCCAGGGTGTAGCGCGTTCCGGGGGATTGGATTGGCTAGCGGATGATGAGAGATGGTTGCAATGCGGTGTGCCTACATGTAGGCGCTTCATCAGCTACGAACGGAAGGGGGCGCCAGAGAGCGAGCGAGGGGTTGGCGGTAACATTATTATGGCCTCCCACGATCCCACACTCTCCCACATCAAACGAGTGGCAAGCCGAGTGTAACATATCGAATTTACGATCAAGCAAGGGCGATGAAAATGATTTTCGGTACAAAACTCAGCCCTCCAACCGGGGTGGCCCTGGTTTTTGGGTGCTGAAATTGGCAACTGGAGTTCGGGCCGTTCGCATCCAAGCTCAGGTTGTGTGACTCTGCTGCTCGAGACGGTGTCAGTGGTGTCGGTGGCGGTGCAAAGCCTCCTCTAATTTCCCGCTAAAGGAGATGATTGAAACGCTTATGACGTTTAGCGAAAATTTAATCTGTCCAACGAGCCCGCCTGCCGGATCGATGGAGGATTGTATCGATGGGACGTTGGGTTAGATCAACAGCACGTAGAAAAGAAAAAAAAAAAAACGGCAAAAAACGTCGAGCTCTTGTGCTTGACTGAATGACTACACTACTACACGGAAGAAACACGGGTGCTAGAAGAGAAGCGGGTCTCTACTACACAAGCTCTACACTTTGAGCTCCTCGGGTAAAAAAAAGTCTATATCAAGATGTCAAAAAGTGGGATAAAAAAAAAACAACACTCTTGTAATGAAATCTCCTGCGGAATAGGATAAAAGATCGTGTGTTCGACAAAATTAATTTGCCTTTAAGGGTGAAAGTTTACAAACCACCCCAATCTACCATGGTTCCCTAACCCTACCCCTTGTTTCTTCTCATTATCATCAACCATACTTACCTCCGATGTCATCGAACTTTAATCGTTCGTCCAGCCACTGTTCTCGGAACGTGAGCTGTACACTGTACTCCTACGGGGTCGTCATGTTTTTTTTTTGGTGTGCATAGTTTGTATGTGTGTGCGTGTGTGTGTCGAATGTATGCAAGAGTTTGTGTGTAGTTTGTTCAGGTTTCGTTGTTGCACGTTATTGGTTGGAGATCAACGGATTCGATGCATAGCGATGGTTGACGACACAGGCGTATTTGGTGAGCGGCCATGTTGAGAAATGAAAGAAAAAGTGCATTAGTAACGTGTCACCCAACTTCCCATTGTATTGCATGTAAATTGTGTGCACTTAAAGTAAGGACGACGATGATTGTATGTGGCGGGGGGTTTTTTTTTTTAGTATTCTTTTTTGGAATATTGTTAATTTTGCTATGATTATAAGGGTATTTAAAACAAACGAGAGCTAGTTTGATTTAGTCAGGGCGGGAGCTAAACATAACGAGAGAGAGAGAGAGAGAGAGGATGAGTGAGTGAGCCAGTAAAAAAGACAGGGTTGGACAGTTTTGGAGCTTAAGGTTGGAGGTGGCGAATTCTAATATCACTACAAGGGCAGGTTCGATGCACGGAAAGGGCGTTGCGGGTCTTTTGTCGGTAAGGGTCGTCACGGGTTGCTGGTAGAAAGGGAAAAAGGTACTCATCAAATCATGTTTTCCGGTCTATTATACTATCTGGGGTAGGGATTATTGTTGGATAGTACGTTTTCCCTAACTAATTTTAGCATTGCGTAAGTCTTTCCACTTGTGCTGCCTATACACGCATAAACCGCAAAACATTTTGGGAAAAAAAGGGGAGGCACATGGGAAGGGAGAAACGCAAGACAAAAAAACGGAGCATGAGAGGAGATTGTGTGTTTTTTTGCTTTTCTAATTGAGCAATATTTCATATATCTCTGTGTGTATGTGTGTATGCATGGATGGAATCGAACTTTCCCTAGAACATTCCCTCGCTGGATCTGTGGTATCTCTAAAGGGAAGCTAAAACCCTTCCGAATCTTTCCGGGATCGCTTAAAACACACTACAAACATTGAGCTATGTAGAGGAAAAGGAGTAGGATGGAAGGGAAGGAAGCAAGGCAAAAAAGAGGGCGAAAAAACAAACTCATAAACTGGTTAGTAGTAGTTCATGTGGTTCACGAGAAATGGGAAAAATTTCGCTATTTATTTATAAAATACCCTTATCTGAGGCCGTAAGGGAATGGGATGAGATGTCAAATGAAGAATAAAGGAAAAAGGAGTAGTTAGTGGGACTAGTTTGGGGTGAGGGGAAAATAGTTTCCATCCAGTTAGGTCACACAGTAGAGCCACCATGGATGAGTCATGATGCGCTATCGTCTAAATTATTAATACACAGGAATGAGTCTTTTGCTTTTTGCTGGAAACTATAAAAGAAATACTATTTTTAATTCCTTTTCAACGTACGTTTAAGAGAGAGAGAGAGGCAGATAGAGAGGAAAAGACAAATTACTCGAGATAAGAAAATGAGACAAAACCAATCTAATTGAAGTAAACTAGTGTAAAAGGAGGTAACGGTAGTTACTACGAAAGGAACCTCCTAAAATAGGTAAAAATGGACGAAAAATTTAAGACGATCGAAAAATAGAATAGAAAATGAGAGAAGAAAAATGATGCGGAAAAAAGGGTACACTAAAACAGGAGGGAGAAGAAAGAAAATAGACTCAAAGAGTGGGATCGTCAGAATGTAAAAGAATGTTAATTGTAACGGTGAACATCCGGGGGAGGATTAGTTTACGTAAAAAAACGGGATATTTCAGGAAGTTTGGAAAGTTCGGGTTTCGATAAGAACACTAGTTGGGTCTTGTATAGTTTTCCTTCTCTTCTAATGAAACGGACGTTTTTGGGTTGTGTTTGTTGGTGAGGGGGGGGATGGTAAGCCGACGAAAGTATGTAAATTAGAGTCCGAATAAGAATCCGTACATTATGTGCGAGGTTTTGGTGAGACATTGTAGGAAGAGCACTAGAAATTCCATGAACCATAAAAGCTTGAAATCGTTTGTTTATCTTTCTGTGTGTTTGGTTGGTTTTGGGTTGGGGATAACAAAGAAAAATCAACAGCAATCCATTGCTGCAGCAGGCGGGGTAGGGGGGGGGGGCATTGTGGAGAAAAGCAACGTGAAAAAGGCACACAAACACACACACACGCGCGCGTGAGGTGTGGCATCAAAAGAAAAATGGGAGAAAATAGTTTTTATCTTGTTAAGCAACGTTTCCACTAAATAGTAAGAACGCTCTTGATTGTACCACACAACAAAAAAAAAAAAAGAGAATAGTAATACAAGTAGGATAAAGGTTGTCTAGTTTGTTGTTCAACCCGCTTAAAGCGCCACCCAAATTGTGCACTTTTTCACGTGCAAATGTTGAATTTCCTTTGAACAGACAAAACAAACGTTGCATGCAGGTGAGGAGAATGGAAACGTATAAACAGAGAGCAGGAAGGGACCAGGACGGGGAGGAAGTTGGGTAGTTTTATTTCCGGTGCCAGGTTCGTGGCAGATTCCGAAAAAAAAGGATATCGTCGTGTTGTGCGCATTCAGTTCGCCTTTCTATGTGTGATGGTGGTGGTGGAAAGATGTGTCGCACGGATATGGCAAGAGATTTTAAAACATTAAATTTGTTATTTTTTGTGTAGTTCATTTTACTTTTTTGTCATCTAAAACATTCCAATTGATAGGAAGGTTATGGTTCGGAGGCGGCTTGGGAGTGGGAAGGGTGCGCCCATGCAAAAGGAACCCATTATTGATAAGG
Source organism: Anopheles maculipalpis (assembly GCF_943734695.1). Lineage (NCBI taxonomy): Eukaryota > Metazoa > Arthropoda > Insecta > Diptera > Culicidae > Anopheles > Anopheles maculipalpis. Next base: position 26,674,804 of record NC_064871.1, on the reverse strand, counting down.
AGCGTGGTAAGGTTACTGTTGCGGGCTGGTGGACGGGCAGTTGAAGGTATGAAGTGGGGGGGAGGGAGTGGTGGAAAATAATAAAAGACAACATGCAATCCCTGTCATGCCACATGCACAGGTTCTTCTAGTACATGCTAGGTGACGTGCAGAAGCGCTTGCATGCATGCAGCATCATGCACCTGGATGATTGCAGAACGCGCTGTAGACGCGCTGGATGGCAAAGTTGTGGTAGCAAGTAGCACGACAATAACAACAAAGAACTACAAGACACGCATGCCATGCCATGCCAGGAAGATGCCATTTATCGAACCATGGTAACAAAAGGGCGAATTTCGGTGTAGTTGTGAGCGTGCACATTTTTATCGTGCTTGTTATTATTTGCAGAAGCAGCGTTTCGAAGCACCACGCAAGTTAAAGGGTAGGTTGTGGAAGGAATGAGAGAGAGAGAGAGGGAGACACAGAAAAAAACTGGACCAAATCTAATGCTCTAATGCCATCATGCGAGAGAAACATTTCATGCGACAAACGGCTGGAGACACGCGGATTGCTACGCGACCATGCACAACCACGATGCAGTGGGATGTGTGTGTGTGTGAAACGATGGTGGGTATGGTGTGCTACACATGCAGTACAGCATGCAACAATCATCATCATGCATTATTGTCATTCTCATCATCATGCTGCTGCTGCTGCTGCTTTCATCGTTATCTACTTTCGCATGCTCATGCTACGTGCGGGCTACATGCATTCAGGCAGACATGCACACATGCACATTGAAGGCAGCTCTACAAAACATGCATTGCAAGTACGGTGAAGGAAAAGCTAGAGAGAAAGAAAGAGAGAAAAAAAAGTAGTATTTGCAGGTATGTGTTTTTTCAAGAACGATGCGCATGCAGCTAAACATACGTGCATCCATAATCTACTTGTACGGAGAGAACTAGAGAGAAGGAGTTCGCCGAAACGTTCGCCGCGACCATGCATTCGCGGTACGTATTTGTATTTGTTTTTCTTTTGTATTTTTTCGCCTTTTGTTTCTTTTTTTTTTTTAAGTTTCATTTTCGCATTTTTCCAAGGCGCATTATTGCGCGAAGTTTGAAGTGCTGGATCCCCGCAGATAGATCCGCGTACGCTAGACGCAGATAGTCAAGCCCACAAGCTTTGCCCCTCTTTGTCATTGTACGGGCGGTTCGGATAGGGTCTGAAGGGTCCGCGCTAGGGGAAGAAAGACGCCTAGAAAAAGAAAACAAGTACACACTCGTAAACCAAAAAACGAAACGAACGAAAACAAAACGACCAAAAACACGACAACACTGTTGGACGGATGTTCTTTTTTTTTCTTCTCTTTTTGTGCAACGAAGCCCCATCCCCACCCGTCTTGTCCGTTGCGCGATCGGCAGAAGGCATGGTGGGCTCCTCTAAGGCACGTGACGTTGGACCTCTAAAAGTAGTAGTGGTACTGTAGCTTTTTGGGGCATGGTTGCCCTAAGAAACTTAAACCTTATCTTAGTAGTTTTCTGATGCCTGGTTAGATAGTTCTGTGTGAGTAGTAGCAGTAGTAGTAGTGATAGATGACAGACAACATTACCCCAGCGATAGTGCTGTTTAAGGAATGCGTCTGTCTCGTCAGTTCAGTGAATGATGTTTTTTGAAAGTGAGTGTATGGTCGTTGGCTCGCATTCTTTTAGCATATAGTGTCTATAAAGTTTGTAGCGAGAGTATGTGAAAGAAGACAGCTAAAGGGGGAGACGGAGTGACGCTAAGGTAATTATGACGGATTTTAACATGTCCCCTCACTCACAGGCTGCAGTAGTGGATGCACTCTACTTAGCGAGTCCGGCGAGTGAGTTGACAGCTGCTGTTACTGTGACAGTTACGACACAAACCGTGCTCCGTGAGTTTAGTCTGGCTTGAAGTGCCTTAGTTGAATGCTCGGACACTTAATCTTTCACTCCTTCCCCACCTTTGTCATACCTCTGTCATCTCTAGTGAAGAGTACGTGTCCGTGCATTACCTGCTCGCAATGCATTCCCTTGGTTTTCCCCCTAAAGAATAGTCACACACGTCAAAGTTTTTGTACCAGTCTCTAATGGCAAATCGTTTGCCAGCAGCTCAGTCTTAACATACACACAAACAGACATACAAACACACATACAACACACGCGCGCACACTTATAACACACATACATACACTAGGAGTGGGCGCGTGCACACGCTTTCCGTTACACGGGGTTGCTTTTTTCACATTCACCATTCACAGTATGAGGAAAATGAATTTTCGAAATGGAACGTAACGACCACAACAAGAGAAAAGAAGAAAAAGAAAACAGTAAAAACCAAAAAAAATCACAATCAAAAAGGAAATCAAATAAAACTTGAAGATGAAATTTTTTTTTATTTCATTATAGAGAGAAGAGCTTTACAGCTGGATGGGTAAGTTGTTGGTTGGCAGGTTTGGTTGTAGTTTGTTTTTGTTTGTGTCCGTCGGACGCAATGCAAGTGCCGAGCTGCCGAGGCAAATCAATCCGTTACTGCGCCAAGCCAACGTACAGCTGCTTGTGGTGTAAATTTTCTCTCTCTTTTTTGTCGATGTGTGTTTTACTTTGTTCTGCTTTTCTTTCGATACTTATTAGGTGTTGGTTTGATTGGCGCCATACTTTTGTTGCGTACCAGGTTTATGTTGATCTCTATGTGTATTGTGTGCTTGCTATTCTTCTTTCCCAAGCGCACTGCAAAGGTTGTCAAGTTTCGTGAACCAATCCGTTCATATCGGTTTTACGAAGAAGAAATTTATCACGGTGCAAAAAAGCTCCACATTGAGCAAGGGAGCGTCATTAATTTATACTACATATGGGAAAGCTTTTCCAGAACAAGTTTGATCAAACATTAATCAATTATGCAAAATGCGATCATGAGATGTGAGCATGTGCACCGAGGTAGGGTCGTGTTGCTGGCCGGGTGGAACGAAAATTTCCTTCCAGAAGATTCAGACTGATTAAGTGTTTGGCCGGGTGCAGAATAATTTACGTGAACGTGTGCGGCTGTGTTGCGTATGAGTTTATACGTGTGTTTGTAGATGTTTATGAGTGAAAATGACACATTGGGGTACAGTTATGATGGGTGAGGAGGGTTGGTTACAAGACACACATGGTTAACAGTAGCGACTGCATACGGATGCACTTTGATGGTGTGAATAAATGAATGCAATTATGACACAATAAGCTTTGAATGAAAACTTAAAATGCAGTACTTCTCTCAAAGACGTCGAGCGGAGCATCGTGGCAGATCGTGAGACAAATTAGGGAAGATTTTACATATCCTGTTTGGTATTATGACAACCTTACCTCATCTTTAAGATATTTTCTCTAGTTTCTTTAAAAAACAGGTACTTTAAATCTACTTTCAGCAAAATATTAAACTGTTTTGTATAATAAATGAATGGTCTGTGATACTCCTCCAATGCTCCAAGGTTGGCTTGCTTGCTCCTTCCTCTAAAGTATAGCCTTTTCTCCGTGAAAGTTACAACTAACCAAGCAGGTTTCTTACCACTTTAAGAAACCCATTTCCATTGCACTCATGTGGCTGCAATTTAGTTTGAAAAATTGCATTTGCCATTGCATTTTAAGCCAAGATCTGGCAGTGAGAAAACGACCACTTTATTTCTAGCTCACAACCAACCAGAGGTCTCACCTACGGAGTGGCAGGCAGAGTGTGGATAAAACTTTGAATTAGTGGTGCTTTTGCTTTCTTCCGCCCATACAAAGAAACATACACCCTCCTTACGCTTTGTTATAATAAAACAAAGCGTCCAAAAGATTCCTCTCTACCCGGGAGGCATGTGCGCCAGCTTTGCGCTGATGATGACGACGACGATGATGATGAAGATGAAGATACGGACACTGATGCACTAGCGGTGTCATAATTTATTCTCGCCGTTTGTTGCGGCCAACCCAACTTTGGCCCGTGGTCAGCCAAAAGCCGCACCATCGGCAGGTCGCGTCGGACAGCCCGGGTGGAACGGTGTTACGGGGCTTGTGTCTGTGGGGATTTATTTGCATTCATTTTTTATGGCATCGCGAATGCAAGACGCGCGACCATCGACTATCTCTACCTCGTGCCGCACGAGTTATTGCATTATTCAACAACTTGAACAATGCGGTTCGCATTCGTGTTAGCATGCTTGGTGGGTGGGCATTACGGCACCATGTTACCATGCGAATCGAGTGGAACGGTTTTCACAAGTTACCATATTTTATTCCACCACACTGCTATACGGTGTGATACCGATGCGATGGACCGGTGGCGCTCCGCGACCGACGAGATTAAGTGCATTTAGCATCGGTACGAACTGTTTGTACTGCTGCAAATGGAATGGTAATTTATGCACAGAAATTGCAAAAAAGAAAGCAAACAAACCACCATCTTAATGTTTACTGAAATCAAGCTTGTTATCGTTGCACCGGGTTGGTGTTGTCTTCAATACCCGTAACCGTAGTGTGCAGTTAAAATAGTGGCGAGATAGTAAATTGCCGTGTGGCTGGCAACATAAATATAATTCACCAGCTTTGTAAAGCTCCACTGGTAAGTGGGAAGGAAGCTTTTCTATCTTTCCCCTGGCCTTCGCCCTATGCTTCACGTACTTCCATTTTCGTCCCCTCGCACCAGATTGACAGCCGATTCGATGAACTTTATCTGTACTACCACAATTCGTTGCAATATTTAGCTCGTGCAATTTTGGGAAATTGAACCACCGTCGAGGAAATGGATTGCAATCGTAAAGTAACGTCAATAAAATAAACGAAAACCTGCCCTTGCTCATGCAACCGGGGTTGCAGAAGGGAGGGTTGAGTTTTGCAAATGCTAACCGGTACCAGTCCGGCACTCGTATCCGATTTGCCAGAAGGGTGGGTCTTGTGGGGGGAGGAAAAACTGAAAGACCGCTGATACAGGCAGCACGGTGTTCGATCGTCTGCATTTTGAATGTGGTCGACCGGTCAAAGCACATTGAGTCGAGTGGTTGAAAAAGATGCTGGGACGAACACCGGCGAAGCAGAGTGGTAGATAAAACCGAAGAACGAGCAACATTTCGGGATGGTTTTAAAGTTAATTGGAAAAGTTTTCCTGAAGCGATCATACGCTCCTCAGCTACGTAGCCACCACCGTACCGGAGCAAAACCGGTGGCAGCGGTGGTACAGCCAGAAACGGTGGCAGCGTACTTTCAAAATTTGTGGCCGATGCACATTCTCCCGGCACCAACTGGCTCGGTAAGATTTCGCCCGGGACAACCCAGAACTCCAACCTGGGCTGGGCCGGGTAGGCTGACTTATGGCGGACCGATAACCGTAAAATGCACTTTACTAGGGAACTTTTGGGCCAATAAATGCGAAACGGGCTGCGCTGTGTGCTGTTCGGGAGACTTTTTTTTATTTCGTTCAGGTTGTTTTTTTCTTGTTTCTTCATTTGGTCACCAATAAAGCAAGCAAGAAGCACTCGAAAAAGCTCCTAGCCATCTTCCGAGTGTGGTGAATTGACTGGACGAATGTCGGTCGGTGCGCTTGCTCGGTCGGTGCAAATTTAATAGCTTATTAATTTTACGGTCTAGAGTTTAAGCTGGTTCGAACCCCGGAGGTCGGTCGTTCGTATGTCTCGTTGAGATAATTCTTCCAGCCAGTTCCCGGATAGACGATGCCATTTGGTGGCCTGATTTGGTGTATTTGTATGTGTATGCCTATTTTTATTTCCATAAAAACGGCTTCAAATACAAGCATCACTCCGCCAACTGGGTACTTTTGGCCAAAATGGTGTAGATGTAGGTCGTGAATTTTATGTTATCCACATTTAGAGCGTTTAGATTTGTGCCCAGTAGCATAATAACTTGCAGGATAATATCACCAGCGTAGCGTGGTCCAATTGTACATGTTTTTGGTTTCACATTGTTGAGCTCATAAAATCACGTGCTCCTGTAATGGAGACGCCTGGTACTTCATGACACGGCTGCTGTACTTTTATCGTGCATTACCGTATATCTGTTTGCGAGTCTGGTGGCACGTGGATTGATATAAAAGATTTCACTTTAAATCACTCCAAAGAAACGACCCAACGAGCAGCAACAAACGGTTTGGCTTCGAACAGGGCGGCTTAGGACAGTGTTCGCCCAGCGATGGAGGCGCATGGTGATTTGTACAATTTTCTACGAAAGCAATCACGCACCCATTCACGTTTCGGTGCCGCTCCCGGGTTTTGCCGCACCATGCTCCGCTTAATGAGATGTAAATCTTCCATCCGGTTTTGCGAACGCTGAAGGGTTTCATCCGCTTTGCAAGGTTTGTCAGCCAGTGCGTCGGTTTTATTTCGCTGTTTGTTTGTCGCCGCTACACAATACCGGCAGAAGGTCAGCCCCATTCCTTGCATCGAAGGTCAGCTGGGACTGCCGACGTATGACTGTGTGTGTGTGTATTTTTTGTTGTTGCGCTAATGATGTCATTCGTAGGCGGAAGCAGCAAACAGTGCTTGACAATCGTGTCAAGTGGTCGGGGCGCCACATGTACGGTCTTCGGTGTGTTTGGTCTTTGAAATAGTAATCCCTTAGCCCACCAATACCGCCCAACAGTCAGTCACCAAACTGGGCTGGGTGATGTCGAGCGGCAACGGCATGAATGCTCGGTCTGGGCAAAATGTTGTTTGCAGCTGGTTGATGCGGAAATGGTGATGAAGATGATGAGGATGTTTTTGAATTATTTTGCCAGGGGTTCGAATGCGAAACGCGAAACCATCTAGGCACCAGCAGGAACGGAACGGAGCGAAAATGTAAATGTGCTCATCAAATCAGAACCTTGGATTTGATTAGCATTTTTTCGTTGCTGCTGTTTTTGTTGTTCGTTGATGCTACTGTTCGCGCATACTGCACACTACTTTCAGCACTGGCTGAGCCAGCAAGCACACCAAAACACCTGCTTCGTTCGCTGCTGCTGCTGCTGCTGCTGTTCCAATTCGCCATAGGTAGACGATAATTAATTCTAGTGAAATTTTTTGCATTCGTTATGTTATCTCTCTTTCTAGCTTGATTGAATTAATGCGCAAATGGCACTGGGAGAGGCAAACGGAGAGAAGGTTCGAAGCAAGAAAAGCTTGAACGTGTTGCCTAACGAGCTGCGCTAAATTGTTAAATTATTATCACTTTTCCGAATGAAAAAGATGCTGTGCGATTAGTTTAACATGATAATTAAACGTAAAATTGATTCGTATTCGATCATTACAGAAAATTATGTTGAGAGGGCGCTATGAAGTACTGACATAACTGCAAAAGTAACTGGAACAGAAATACATGTAAAAAGATGCAAATAAACAGTGAAAAATGTGAGATGAATACGTAAAACAGTAAATCAAAGAGAAATCGACCTTAAATCTGGAAGATTCAAGGTGATTAGATAGGTACAAAGTAATGGACACGTACAGACGACAGAAGCTAAGCGAATAATGGTATGCAGGAAGTGAGATGTGTTATCTATCGTTAATATCTTAAGGCAAATACATTTTGGAATGTAACTGCAAGATAAGAATAAATTTACATATGTAAATCAATCGTTATGATGTTATATATCTCATTATGGCGTTGAGAGTTGTCAGTTTGATGTACTATAGCATAAAGCTAAACTCAATTGAATTGTATATTTTGGATTATACTTCATACAGACGACGATAACAATAACACGATAAAATAACATGATGTATTATGACAGGAAGTACACAATTATACGCTTTCAATACAAACGACAATGTTTGTTGACCAGTTGTTACAGATGTGTGATAAGTCTAGAACATAAAACTAGCAATAAATAAAGAGACATTGACGAGGACAGATGGAAGTGATGAATGAATAGATGAAATTTGTGTAGCGAATGAATAACTACGAAGTTGTACGCATGAACTGTGTTTGATTAAGGTAAAAGAGAAAAAAGGCATAATTAAACTCTGTGTGAAATATGAAAACATAAACGAATAAAATAGCATATTTAAATAATAATCATTAAGAAAAATAATTAAATAACCGTAAAAAATCAGCAACAATACGGTGCAAGCCGTCATACTAAAAATAGCTAAATAAAACAGTTAAAATATCAACAGAAGTAAAAAATGTCACAAAACATTTTTTAAGTATAATAAACACATTTTGCATTGAACTAGACATATTTCCGTTCTGTAGGAGCGTTGCACAGACAATACGACTTTGTTTGGTGTGTTGTTATGTGTATGTATGAGCGTATGTTTGTTTCTTCTTTTTCTTCTCGATGTCCAGTTCACTCAAACAAGCAGTATGTAAGTGGGGTGATGGGGCGAGAGCATTTATGGTGGAATTGGGAGGAAAGGGTTTCGAACCCGGTTGGCGCCTTTGCATGTCATAACAATGCTGTTGTAATTCCGTATGGCAGGATGCTGTACCGGAAGTTGAAGTAAACCGTGTGTTCGGCACACATACAAACAAATACAGTAACACAAACACACATATGCACGTACGGTAGAAGATGGAAATGGCACGGAACAGTGAGCTGAAGAAGAAGAAAAAAAAGGGCACGGAACAGAAACACTTCAAACTAAGAAACCAAACGACGAGTAGAAAACGGCAATGAGGCAATGGATGGAGAGCCCAGCAGATATGCTGATGAAGCGAGTAGGGCGCTTCGTACTGTGAAAGGTCATGTACGCTGGTAGTTGTGCAGCGACAGTGTTTTACATGTGTGTCCGTAGGAAAGACGAGTGAATATTAGTGACCTTGCTGTGTGTACATCTGGAGAGAGAAAAGTACGGCCGGTACCGTACCAGTGTGCGTGTTTTGAAAGGGTAGGTTTAAAGTTGGAACAATGTGCACTAAGCACCGAACAAAGCTCTTCTTACATCCGATCCCAATCCTAGTTTGTAAACATTCAATTGGGACAGCAATAGTTCCCATGGCGAAACAAAACAAAGTGACCGTAGAAATAGGGTGCAGTTATTGGTGAGCGTGTTACAGACATCACAGCACACACATTTTAGTATCAGTAGACATCAAACACAGTAACCACACACACACACACACACACACACGCACGCACTAAAACACGCAAGCAAGCGCACTGGCACGCAATCACACACACACAATCAAACAGTAACAAACACACGCGCCGGATGCTGTGCGTTTCTAGCTGACAAACCGGCTTAGATAGGTCTACTGCGATCGTTTATACTGTGCAATTAAAAGACGTTTACACCTCAGCCGAAGTATGGTGGATTATTCAATATGAAGAACGAGAGATTAATGAAACGCTGTTAGACACGGCACTACACTCGCACATCTGTGCACACAGTTACATCGTTACATAGATTATTAAAAAAACAAAATTTAAAACAAACAAACAAACTGTAACATAAATATAATTTATAATTGGAACTAAAAATCAAACAACAATGAACGAAAACGAAACTAAGAACGATGAATGAAACGTATTGTTGTGTTTGACGAAACACGTTGGTGGTTTTGAGTACGATCGACTGGTTGGATTGATTTCGAAAGGTCAGTTAGTGTGTGTGTGTGTGTGTGTGTGTGTGTGTGTGTGTTTGGTGTGTATATTTTGTATGCGTATTAATGTCCCCTTGCACTGCAGAGTAAGATGATGCTACCCAGTGGGTTTGCTGTCTTATGTTTAGGAAGTTCGTATGAAATGAGGATAACAGGATCAGGAGCAATGTAACGGTTCAGGAAAGGCAACTAACGATGGAAAACTATAGCTCAGGAAGATCATGTAGGTTTGGTGGAGAGGAAATGTAAATGAAAGGGTATGAAAGTACACCGTACTATATACAGTTTTTGTTTTGTTTTGTCAAAAACTTTATACCATGAGCCTAGCTTTAACTGAAAGACACTTCCGTGCTGATGTTTGGTTGGAACGTGATGGCGTTTAATGATTTTTATTTGTTATTATAGTTTTTGATGTAACATCATAATGTGTGTATTACAAGAGTATTACGAGATAGACACTGAATCAACAAAAGGAAACGGTAAAGTAACAGGAAAACAAACAGAGACAGAGACGGAGCAGCCGAAGTAAGACAATGGTGGTAAGTAAAGGGCAGGCGAGCGGGCATTCAGGAATGCTGGAATGCCCTTCTGTGTGTAGTTTTGTACAAGTGTATAGCAACTGTGACGCTTGGTTGCTTAACGGTAGACGCATAAACACCGGTGCTCTGAGACACAACACAACAGCATGATTGTTTGGAAGTTTTGTTTTTTCTTTTCCAAATTTTCATTATGCACAATGCCGGCACGAAAGGACGCACAAAGGACGCACAGGAAACGAGTAAAGAAACACTGTACAAACTGGTGTGGTTTGACTTTGAAACAGATTAATTAAACGGATTCTGGTTGTTCTGGGACTGTTACAAATGCACACTAACTCACCATTTTGTAATCGTCGATTTTCGAGATCGATCTTAGGAACATGTTGACGAACACCTGTGTGGCCTTGTCGTCTACGGGTTGGTGATTGGTTTGGTTTAATTGGTTTCGTTTTGGTTTTTTGGTTTTTTTTTTTTTGGTAAATTTGTTTTTAATTTACATTTTGTGGTTTTGTGTTGTCATTTCACACGTGAATATTCCACAGGGACACGCCGGGACAAACGCACGCATTCAACAAACGGACGGATTTTGTTTGTTGGGTGCGTTTGAGTATCGTTTTTTTTTGTTTGTTTGTATTGTTTCAATGGTGTGGTTCGAGTGGTTTGGTTCAACGCGTTAGCGACCGGTATTCAGGATATTTGTTGGTGGCCAGTTATGTATGTATTCCCGGATCGGTGGAGCACAGAAGGGGGTTCGGAGGTGTGGTTTTTGGTTTAGATCGAATGTAAAAGCAGTATGCGAATACGGGTACGAGTGGTATAAAAAAAAGAGAGAAAATTAATTAGCACTGAATATCGCTTGAACTGGTATTGATGACAGTGTGATGGCACTGGACGGTTTTTTTTTTTGCTTTTAAGTACACTTATGAACTAAGATCGAAGAACGCAAGAAATGAGAATAATTATCATTGAAATACAAACCCAAATGTAGATATACAGATACAGAAACATAAATAACCATGTAGTCGATCAGAACATAACCAAAAACAAAAACCACTTGAAACGAAAAATAAATGCAAAACCAAACTCGACAAATGAATGCAGTGAATTGCATCGAAAAATGCTAGAATTACGGTTACAGCGTTAGAGAGTGGGTTCAAATTGCACCAAACTTATATACCCCGGGTTGCAATGGCGTGAAGCACATACTTTCCGACGGTGCTACAATACGCACACACGCAAAACGGATGCAGAAAACCGTTCGATACGAGCGTATATCTGTTCTGATGCAGTTTGTTTTTGTTTCTGTTTCTTCTATGTTCTTTTCTTTGCTTTCACTTGCATCTAATTACTCTACGGTAGGGTTATGGGATGGATGACGGTATGAGTTGTTTGCTTGCATGTAGGATGAATATGCTTTCCAAAAACACTACGCCCATTACAATGTATGCTCCAGTAAGCTCTACATTAGTACTAAAAGTAGCAGTAAACGAAAATCTTGCTAATCAAATGCGTTGGTACGTTGTTGTTTTCATTGTTCTTTGATTTTCCAGCTGTCAAAATCTGTTAACAGACGTTGAGTTTTTAGCCATCGATTGAGATGGTATCGGATAAGGATACGGAAACCGTGCTTCATCGTACATAATAATGTACAATGATCGCTGACCGTGTGCCGTATCGAGATGCCTGAGGAAACTATGTGAAGAGAGAACAAGATATTTATTCATGTACACGGGTAAGGATGATAATAAGCAGAGCAAAGTCGTCTAGATGAATGTATAGACGTAGAATAACGAAAACAACAATTAAAGGTAATATTACAATAAAATCTGGTTCGATACCCAATTTCATTTAGAATCGATATTTTTGGCTACAGTTATAGCCTAAACTAACGTCAGAATTTATACAGCAAGAGAGAAAGAGAGAGAGAGAGAAAGCACGAGCGATAGAGAGAGTGAGAGAGAGAGAGAGAGAGAACTTGCAAAAAACTACTACGCACGTAGTCAGTGTGTGAGAAATATAGAGATTTAAAATATCATACAAATATATAAGAAACTTTGAACTTAAGTAATAAAATAAATAGAAGAGAGATAATGCAGAAGAATAATTAGCATACCTAGCATACATTGGCTGCGTATTAACGCCAAAAAAGAGTAAGCGAAAACACAATTTTGAAGCAAAATGTTATACTATACATTAAAAAAAAACCTACAGTGACATTCAGTGAACTATTTTATGGTTGGTCGATAGTCGAACGATGTTTTAGCGGCCAAGTGAGGGCAAAGATATATTTTTTCCATACTATATTGAGCAATTCAGAAGCTGCGCAAGCAGAAAGGTCAATATGGAGCATTTTTGAGGAAAACTAACAGTAATGCTCTGGTCGACATTGATCGGCGTACCGGCTCTAGTACGACATCGTAGCGTGTTTCTTCCGGAAAATATTTCTAGTCATTTTTATCCATGAATTGTTGGATCCATACGAACAGCGTTATCAAATACAAGAAAAAAAACAATCTAAACTTACTCTACTATCTAAAATACCACACACACACACAACAAATAGACAACTACGTGCTGAACGGGAAAACACTGAAAAGAGAGGCATTTAGATATAAAAAAAAACTAACAGATCCTACAGCTCGAACTAGTAGTGTAGTGTGGGCAAATGGAACCAAACTTTACATGCCACGTGTTCGATACGATAATGATGATCGTTTAGGACGAGTTTACACGAGGATCAAAACGGAACGCACTGACGGGTACACCCAGTGACGGTTGAGAAACACTTGATGTGAGAAAAAGACACACTAGGATAGTTCTAACATTTACTGACATCGACAGGGTGTGACAGATAGGTTTATCTACACCGATTAAATAACTGTGTGAAGGTGTGTCGTTTGGAGGTGTGTATTTGTGTGACCCTACACTTCTGGTTCGTCTGGTTGCGTCTGCTGGGTTCAACAGCCAATAGCAGTTTGATCCTTTTCGATAATGATAGATGACATTTTTTTTTATATAAATTTTCTCATTTACCTTCTACGATCTACGGCTTTGTTAAAAAGTGTAGATAAAAAAAGGGGGAAATGAAAAGTAACATCGTTACGCACGCTTATACGCTTATGAAAGTTATCGATAAGAAGCAAATACCAACTTACGACAAACACATTCACAACCGAGGCAATTCGTTGCAAAAGGTAAAATAAGGATTAAGGGCTGAAATTATCAGCAAACGGAAAGGGATAATCAGTGATTGGATCAAACGCAAGTTGCAACATTGTTTTTTGCATATTAATCGAAAACAAAACACACCAGTGTCAACGGGAACGAGATAGTATGGAAATATGATATTGCAGAACAGCAAACAAATGCACACACTTTCGTGATTATAGTAGTCAACTTTAAACGATGAATCAAAACAAATATACTAAACAGTAATGATGAAGAAAAACAAAACTCGTAACACGTCATTTTTACATGAAATGTTCGCAGCGGGGAAAAATATGCCAAAAACTTGCTTACTACGCGTGTGAAAATTTATTTTGTAACATTTAATATGACGGATCAAAAGGTTTTCTGGATTTAAGAGAGGAAAGCTTGCTACTGTAGCTGCAATACTAATAGTTCAGCCAAATCTCGGAACAGGAACTACGGAAGGATTAGTAAGGGGATGGGCGTCAGGAACGGTGACAGAACCAGCGCATCGTGCCGTTTTTCGGTGGTGTAAGCATGGAAAAAATATGTGAACTGCTCGCGCATATCGGTTTAACAATATCAATCCTGCAAAAAAGCCAACGATTAGTTCACTGAATGTTACATTGCATGGTGCGTCAAGTAGCACGTGTTATGCTGAGCTGAACCGAAGAAACACGATAAAGTATTTAGAAAGTATTTAATTTGATAATAGTATATGGTCAAGATATCCAATTGAAAACTAAAAAACAAAACAAACAAAACCTGAACAAAATGAAGTTTTCAAATATAAAAAACCATAAAGTTATTAAGCCGTGTGAATTCAAACGTCAATAGAAGGTAGAGAAAATATTAAAAATAGTAAAAATGCATAAGCAAAAATACAGGTTTACACAATTTGAAGATAAAAAGGAAAACGAGAAGTGAACAAAATAACAAATATGTCATACCCTCGAAAAAGAAAACAAAAATCGAAACATGAAGAGAAGCAAATACAGCACAAGAGAAGTACAGAACAGAGAGAGAGAGAGAGAAAAATGCTACCTGAAGGCAGGAAAAATGAAACATCATTACTGACTTTCTATCGTTCTAAGGGTAAAAGTTTAGGAGACAGTATCAGCTTGCAAATTCAGATGGAGCTAATCGTTGACTTTGTTGATGTTATTATATTTTTTGTGTCGTTTTGGTTGCCGAACGCCGAAGTGTACTATAAACTACGGTACAATGAGTAGAGATGAGGGTTGTGTAAACGATCGACAGAGATCTAAAAAGTGTTTCAATTGGTGCGTTTGTGTTTGCTTTTGCAACAACGATGACTCTTTTGTTTTCGATTGGAGAAAATATGGGCACAACAATGAATAAAACAAAATGTATGTCTAAAACTGTTTAGACTCGTTATATAAGGATTGTGAGTCGTTTGAATCTTGTAATTACAAAAGATTGTGCCTCTAGTACTAACTCTTACTTGTCCAGTTTTCAGGCTAACGCATAATAAGAACAAAAATGAACTAAAGTGCTCTCATGAAGTCTAAAACATAACATATTAAAAATGAACTCCATTAAACTGCACAAACATAACATCAATAAGAAACAAAACGAATAAAAAGTGTGAATTGTCTGAAAAAGAGAAGATCAATGTAACCCCAAACGAGAAGAACACAGTAAATACAAAACCAATAACACACAATACGAAAATGGAAACTGGTTAATGAAACAAACAAATAGGAATGTAAGGGTACGAGAGTAAAAAAAGAAAATAGGAAAACCAAACGATATTTTGTGTAACCAATGATGCAATTCGAGTAAAACATTGTGAAAGTTGTGTAATGTGACGGGATAAAATAGATATCAAAATGCCAAAACTCAAAATAAGGGTTTATTAAAAATTCAGAGGAGATGGAAAGAATAACACTACAAAACAACCGCTGGTAGGATAAAAGGAAGTAGGAAGAAACAAAAACAAGAACTCTCAACTGAGCATGGAGCATAGCATCAGGAAAAATACCAAAATAAATCAAATCAACTGAAACCCTGTTTAAACCAAAATTATAACCAAAACAAAACAAAAATCATTATGGTGAAGCCTTACTACAAAACTGTGCTAGCGAGAGCACAGAAGAAAAATGGCGTTATTTATCTTTTCACTACGGTTACTTAAGAAATACGCGTGAAAAAGGACCGCGAAGGCACACAAACACAAAAGCAAACAGGACGCACACACACGCAACAAGAGCGAACAAGAGGGAGGTGGGATGATTGGGGCCAAATCGAAAACCGAACCGGAAGCAAACACCAAAAACTTGCGCCTCGGAGCATCGAAAGACATCGAATTCTTCAAATAGTCCGTGGCATTGAAGTGGTTTGCGCCGGCAAGGAGTTTTGGCATTTAAGAAGAGATCCTTTAACCTTAAAAAAGATGGGATGCTGATGGTTGAAGGGCAGCGATGTGAGTGATGTGACAAAACAGATCGGGTAGAGGGGTAGAAGGCGGCTGCTTTCAGTAGTGTAATTATGTGTGTATGTGTTTATGTAAGAGGGTGAGTTATTGCATCAAAAGGTAAAGGTAGATTGATACACATACTCGCCGTTAGACAAAAAAAAAAAATACTTGCATTCAAACGAGCGTTTTAAAAACAACAAAACACAAAACTGACTGGGAGTGACTGGGAAGTAATCGTGAGAAAGTGGAGTAATTTTTCGAGTGTATGTGTGTGTGTGAATGTGTGTTTTTTAACAGGGTTGAGGAGAGTGGTTTTGAAAAAAAAACTCTTGCTTTAAATTTCATTCCGACTGTAGTGGGGGAGGGGATTCTTCTTATCGTTACTGTGCTCTATGATTTTTTGGTACGGGGTTGTTTTGATAGTAATTTTGTTGGTTGTTGTATTGGTTTTGGTTTTGTTTTAGGGGAGCTGATACCGTCGCACTTCTACACTTACCATAGTCACGTCATCGATTTTTGATATACTTCTTACAAAAATGTTGACGCGAACAACGGCCGGACCGTCTGTGTGGTGTGCACGAGCGAATCGATTTGCGAAAGTAGTTGCATTATGAGCGACAGTTGGGGTGTTTTTTTTTTAGTTACATCGGTTTTTTGTGGTATGGAATTAGGTTTCGTTTTTTCGTCATTGTTTGCAGTCGGTTGCAGTCGACGTTTGTGTTTGACGTTTCCGGTCGTCCCAAAACCGTCGATCGAACGAAGGCGTTACGATCCCATTGAAGCGCAGTTGAAACCGTGATGGTGTATTAGATTTTTTTTGTTTGCACGATCATCACGCAATTAGGTGGTTTTTGGTTTTTCGGTGCAAAACATTCGATAGATAGTTCGATTTTGTACATTTTGGTTTGTTTGTTTTAGTAGTTTTTTTTTAAATATGACAAAATTCGTAAAACACACAAAGTTGCACACAAACAGACGACGACGATGCCCATAATGAAAAGAGAGAAGAGATGTTGGCAGTTGAATTGCTATGTTGGTAGGAAGATTAGATGCTTGCATTAAAAATTGATAAAGTAACATAAAGTCACTGACTGTTGTTTCGACTGCTTGAATGGTTAAAGATAAGTTTGTTGTTTGAAAGAAATCATCATTGAACACGGCGCGCAAAATAGAAACAACTTGAGCAAGTTGTTGCTGTTGCCGAAACGGCCGGTTGTAATTCTCCTTCCACTTCTTCTGTGTGCTTTCAAAAACCAAAGGTCAAAATTATTACAAAGAAAAAGGTCGACCCATTTTGTAGTAAAACTTAGTGCAACAAAATAATCATATCCGGAAACGAAACGAAACCGATACGCGAAGGTGTGGAAGATTTTTGAAAGAAAATACCGCCACGTGTCGTAGTATCCAGCTGTCAAATGCATCTCGATGACAGCTCGTTTGACACTCGCTCGATGGCGTCATGTAAACAAGCGTTGTTTGTTTACTTATAGATGCTTGATGGTTTTGTGGTGGAAAATGTGCGCAAAAAGAGTTTTTCCACGTCGTTTTTCCGCGGACAGGTATATTTACAGGGACGTGAATGTGTTTGTGTATGGAATTTTACAGTGATGCGATCATATTTTGTGCAAATCGGTCAGTTTGTAGATAGTGTGTGTGCGTGTTTGTGTCTCATGTTGTACATTAGAGACGTACGGAATCATACAGCGATGTTGCTTTAGTACAGAAACTTTGAGTGAAAATATCGATCAGGAAACGTCGTATAATACCAATGCGATGAGCATAACGATGTCGGAATAGAGAGCGGAACAAACATCGTACCAGTTCGGTCCGTAATCATTTCTTTGAAGGTGTTCGGTTGCACCAAATGGGATGTGAGTGCAGTGGGAAAGATGTTTTTAGTATGCATCAAAGCTTGGAAGTACTAGCAAATTTGTGCAAATATCACTATAACCGGTAAATGAGATCATGTAACGATTGAGTACAGACTAAGCTACAAAGTAATGCGCTAGTAAAACTGGCGAAACGTGGCAAGCGCCTGAAAGACTACTCGTACCATGAGGATCATTTACGGCGTTCGGAAGATGAGGAGAAACGGTATGCAGCAACGGAACGTAAAGGGTAAGACTCAGCGCACTAAATTCAAAATGTAACACGCTTCAATAACGACTTCGGTTTTTGGCCCGTTTCAGATGGACTGATGGGAAAGAATTGCCTAGGCATGCTCTCGGCTAAGTGACAGTGCAATCAACTTGCAGTGCGTAAACTAATCTCAAGGTAGGGTAGCTATACGTTTCAGCATTACCGAATCACACGGTTGAGGGAAATGTGAGCTAATCCACCGACCCACCCACTCACCCACACTCGAAACACTCCCGAGATGCAATCTTAACTATTTGTATACCCTTTTGTCCCGGGGGTAGCAGTTCCATTAGCGTTTATTGAGAATGCTTTTAAACTTTCAAGCTCTCCTGAATGCTGCTGTATGTCCAGGGTAGACCGAAGGTGCCGAATGAGAACGACGGTTAAGGGCGTTCCTAATTTGACTTGAAAACGCGGTGAACTTTTAACGCAGGCAGACTCTGACGTACATTGAGCTTTTTGCCGTATATACTGAAGGGTTGGTTTTTTTTTGTTTTGCTTTCGTTGGCAATGGCAACCTGATAGTACCGTGGCCGAAGGTTTCAGTGTGCTCAAGGGAAATCTCAAACGAACGAACCGTACTACAGCAACTCATGCAGAGAATGTTTTGGTTGGCATCCATATAGACCCAAGGGGTGGTGCTGCTAGTTGGTGCTTTTATTACGTCAAAAGGTATGTTTTAATTGGAGTTCCGTTTTTTCGGAGAATCATAAACCTATTTGAAATGAGGCTGAATAGACGAGACGAGTGTTGTGTGAAAATAGTGAGGATAACCCCTGTATGCAGAATAGCAGACCATGCAAACATTATACCCAAAACACAAACTTTAAACATTAGAATCGGGCGTTGAAAGCATGCCCGCATCCTGTATGGCACTCGTTGTAAGACCTGCTGTGTGACTTCATCGACACTCTGGGCTGTTGCTGAAGCGCGACATATTCCTTTCATCAAACAAATAATTGACGATCTGTCCGGTCGATAGCGGGTGGACGATCCAGTGTCAGATTCAATGAGAAACCGGAAGGTATCGGTCCTCTCAAGTGTGTGTGTGTGTGTCTGTATACTCGTTAAGTAAGAGCAAAAGCTTCAAACAACAGCAATTACTTCCTAGCAAACGCGTGCTCGGACAAGATTCGAGTCGATTATTGTGTTATTTTTATCGTCCTTGTCCTTCAGTCGACTCGCCCCGAGGGTATGTTTTTTCGGGGCCCGGGATTATTTTGGCGTACTGTACGCCGGGCGCAATGCGGAGAAGGTGGTTGCGATACGTTCTCGGAAATAATTTGGCAATGTTGGGAAATTGGACACGACAATGCTGGGTCTAGTGCTCACTGGCAAGGTTCCGAATTGGTGCCGGAAGATGCTTGGAATTTATCCTCTCCCATCGCTCGAGTGGTCTGATGATGGTCGTCGTCGAGCAGGAGCAGCAAAAAGAAATGTAGCAATTTCAACGATGTAATTGATATGGTTACCACCGACCGATAGTGTACAGCAGCGTGATGTGCGTTGTTCTTTCATTATTTCCCTCTATGAGTTTCTGTAGAGCCCTTGAACGTGGGGCGTGTTTGTACATTTTAGTGTGCTTGTGTACTCGTTCCTCTTCCATTCGATCGGGTTGGTTAAATTTTCCTGAAGGGACAATTCCTCTCATACAACTGCACCCAAATGCTAGGAGATTGGTCCGTCGAGGAAAAGCGCAATTTTCTTTAATATTGATCAACATGTCACTCTCAGATTGAGATGCAAACGTAGCACACGTATACGGCTGGAAAAAAAACAACCATGGGAAAGGTTCTGCTTCTCTAACAGCAAAAGTAGTACAAATAGTTTTGGCAACTAGAGAGCCGGGTGTTCACCAGCTTTTACCGTTTGCCATCGAAACAGATCCTAAGGAAGGGGGTTTTCTAAATGGGGACCACATGCACCATCAACATTTCGAAGAATTTCAAGTACGTGCCGGTGCATTACCGGACGGATTTGGCCGATGTGAACATGCCGTTTTTTCCACGCTACCATTTGCACCTCATCTGCAGCGTCCTACCTTTCTTCTAGCCCGAGCCGGAGACTAGAGCGCTCAAGCACCATATGGCTGGATGTTTGATGCTACTACGGCCAAAAAGTGAAAATTTCTTGTTTGAACCAATATCAACGACGATGACGACGTCGCAATGTTCTACGATACAGTGCGGCGACGGCATCATCACGACAAGGAAGGCTTCCCGTCCGGGAAGGGCTCAGGTTCTTTCACAGACGAGCTTCTTTTGCCGTGAGTATGGTTTCGCTCACCATGAATCTCTAGGGATCAAAACATCCTTTCAGTTCCCGGTGCTGCTGGGGTTTTCCATTTCGTCCGACCCGGCGGTTCCTTTTTTCGAGTTGTTAATGGAGAGCTTGCTACGTTTTGCAACCTCCAAAACACTAGCAAACAAAAGTGGTACCGAATCCATTTTCGGCAGCTGACGACGAAATGCAAAAGCTCGTTTAGATCTACGGTCCTTACGACGGTTCTTTTGCGTACCCCCTTAAGCGGAGAGCATGAGGCGCGGCTTGAGGCTCCCGAAAAGGATCCACTGCGAGCGGTTCGGAAAGTTTTTCATCGTTCCCTCGTTTTCTATACTCACCAGGCACTCCGCGCTACACCTACCCGGCCCTGCCTCCTTGTCACCAGGTTTTCCATTAGTGCGGTATAAGGGATGCGCATTTTGGATCGTGTACGTCTTTGCCATTATGATCGAAATACGGGCGAAGAACAGGCAATTAAGAGACATTTGGCGCATGCCAATAGCTGACGGTGAAGCGAAGAAATGGAGCGTTTTTTAGGTTTTTTTCCAAAAAACTTCCCCGCGGATACTTTTCACTCCCCACCCACACCTTCCCACAATCGATCATCATTCGGTGTGGTGCGCGTGAAGCGCTGAAAGTTTTCTTGCACTGTCACTTTCCACCGCTAAAGCGAAACACAATCGATTACGGCTCATGACCATCATTTCCATTCGCTACTAGCACCGAGTTTGTAAATAACAGGAGCGAAATAATACTTTGAGCTGCCTGTTTTGCGACACGGGGTGGTACATTAGTAGGTTTGGAAGGACGGCTACTACCGCTAGTATGGAAACGGAAACAGAACGCAACAAACTGAGCAAAAAGTTAAGAACCACGGATGCAGCGAACCAGCAAAATGGGGAAAGAAGAAAAAAAGACGAACCGAACAAAACTTCTAAGCTGGTTGGTTGTATTGGTGGGGAGGTACATGCATGCAGCAGCATCCAGCACACAACGAAGAACGAAGGAAAAACGTGTAATGAATAAGCGATGAAACATTGCAAACCAACCATGGAAGCGTATTATCAGCTTAGCGCATTAGCCCTTGGAATCGGGCGCACACGAGGCAGCTCTTGGAGTACAAAAAAAAAAAACTGTGAAGCTAATTTAATCACCGATGGTAACCTTTTTTTTTTTTGAACATTTTTTATATCTTAGTCTTAGGGCGCTTGAATGCGGCGGAATGCGACAGCAGGCGCATGGGTGATGGGTTTTTATATCCGCGATGAAATGACGGTCTTAAGTCTTAACGTCATGTTGAAATTGGAAAGCTACTTTTACTCGCCGGATGAGTGAGTGATGGAGCAAGTTTTGACTTTTTCACTACGAGTTTGAAATCAACTTTAAATGCGAGTTTAAACGTGATGAAAGTTTTTTTTTTCAATTCTCTCGAACTCGTAGTGAACGATGGAAATGAAACTTTTGTGTGCTGGAGAAGAATTTAGACGAGTACGGTAACTTTTACAGAACATCCGAAGTAAATGATTGCTGCTTCCAACAAGCACACTCAAGAGCTTTTTCCAGTGTGGCGCATAATGTGCAAATGGAGTTTTAAAGCGATTCTATGAAATGTAATGCTACTGAAGATGGGAAAACAACTGTACCAAACAAAATGCAATCTCAGAACAGGTGGAAAGCAATAGACGGAAGAAAAAACAACCACACCTTCCGCTAGCTAGTAGCTGATGGTTAGGAAACAATCTTCGAAATCGCATGACCAATCACAAAGAGCAAGTAGAATTACGAGCAAATGTAAGTGATGTAAAACTAATCAAAATCGAACAAAAATCACCATCCTACACTATGACAAAAGTAAAAGCTGTTAGAAAAAGAGCTAAAAAAATCAAACTAACATCTCTGATAAAAAAAATGAGACCGGAGCAAGAATCAATCAACAATGCTGTTGAAACATCTGCGCGTAAAGTAAATTCCATTAGGACTTTCTCCAAAAGGATTTCATTGAAAAGGAGCACATTTTGTTGACAGAAATAGTGGCGCAGCGCTGACTGCTTCAACGTGCCACAGCTCACTGATTTAAATATAATCGACTACTTAGGAACATGCTGACAAGTTTAAGCGTTTCGAAAGAAGAATGTCAACTTCCGACTTGCCGCAGTACAACTGCACATGACATTAATCTATGGAGGGCACAACCCCCGTATGAGTCGTTATGACCGCTGCGCTTATTGCTTGTGTATGGTTGATTCTTGTAACTGCCCGTCTTGTGCCCGTCTAGTATCGTGCTGCTTGCACGGAACATTTCAATGACAAACGCACATATAGAACGAAATTGGAACGAGAAAAAATGAAGGAAAAATTGGAAAAAAGAACCTACACACGTTGAAATTGAAATGTAAATTGTTTGGCAAAAAGTTATTAAACAAAAACTGCACAAGCGAGAACCAGCGAGCGAGAAGGTTTTGGAATGGAAAAATGGCGTGTCTTAAAAACGTTAGCATAAGCGATGTGGAGCAAGTAAGCAAGAAAAAATAAATGTAAGAGAAAGCAACGTGTACTACAAAATTCTACACCGAAACTTGTGCCTGAGCTGACTTGCGGCGCACAAAAAAAGGGGGAGATGGAATGGAAAAAAGGGCTGGTAAAATGTGATAAGTATGACTGAACACCACCATGGTCAAGTGTTATATTTTATCTGCCAGGTTTTTTTTTGTTTGTTTGCTGCTTTCCAAGCATTCGCTTTTTGCTTTTTTCTGACCGAAGCAAGTAGTAGCTGGATGCCGTGTAGGCAGGTGTAAGCGTCTAATTGGCTTTTCCGTTTACCATTTGCTAGGTAAAGGTGTGGTAGCAGGGCTGCTGCTGTTGCTTCTAGTGGCGCTTTTCTTGTAACATGAATCGGAACAACGGTACAACCGTGCAGCGTAAGGTTGCTGCCGCCTGCATCGGCAGTAATCCAGTTGGTAAACTTTTTCGTCGTTTTGAAATGGGCAAATTATGAAACTGAGGAAATGGGAAACGAGACAACAAAAACTCGTTTAAGCCCATTCGGCTACTGGTGGGGGGGGAAAAAATGGACCAGTAGGTGGCGAAGCTGTTGCACGGTTTACGATTCATGATTCGTGCACAAAGAGCTGGTGTGGATGGTTAGTATTTTTAATGAAAATGGGACCTTGCACACAAGTTTAGGGCAGATCGGCAGTGCGAAAATGCGCGACCCGTAAACATTTTCTTCCCAACATGGGGGAAAGGAGTTTGGAAGGAACAAAAAATAATGTGGAAAGGAGATGTGTGGGTGTGGTAAGGTTGCAATCCAGGTGCATAAGCGCACGGTACAACATGTGTTTGCGTGATTTGTTTATTTGTTCTCAGGATTTGCACTTTGCCCAAGTCAGCGGAGCATTGGGCGAATGGTGAAGGAACACGGAGGCGATGTGCAGTGAACCGGTGTTAGTGTGACAGCTTAGTGTGCTATGGCTATGTTGTACCAACATCCTTACGGTTCCTTGTTCCGATGGAACGCTGCTTTTGCTGGCCCGTGCGGGATGCGAAAGGGATAACATTTGTTTCTGGCTAACTTTTAAAACATCGTTTCGTGTGTTTGCCTTTGACTGGAACAGGTGTAGCAAGAAAAATGTTCCAGTAAAGCACGAAATAACAAAATCGGTATTTGAATAAAGTTGCACTCAAGTGTTCAATCTATCTTGCTCTGTTTGTGCAGCAAAAGAACATCATGTGCTAGTTAGGGAAAACATTTATTTTTCCTCTTCATTTGCTTCATGTGAAGGGAACTAGTATTGAGTTGCATATTTCATGCAGCTCACTTGTAGTGAAAGCTGTGCAATCCTAACAAAATGCATCAGCATCAATCATGTTGAGACGTTGTTAATTTGATTTGTGAATATACAGTGACGAACAATAGTTTAACACTACCTGTTGTTGTATATAGCTCAAAAATAAGAGCCAACTTCCAACAAATCAACCTATTTTTATTTGTTTAAATAAGTTGAGCATGCTGAGAAACCGTTTTTATGATTAATATAATCATTAAATATATTCTTAAATATTTTTTTTCAATTTTGATGAAAATGTGGCCATAGTCCAAAACAACATAAAATAAAATAATTATTCAATTTTGAAATTGAAACGAATACTTTGCTGCATCAGCTTTTTACTTTTTTTTAACGCTAGAATTAGCTAACTTAATATAATAAGAAAAGGTTAAGTGTTTTGTAGTCTAGAATTTTTTTAATATTTTTCAGGGTTTTTTTTTGTTGCACAATTATTTATGAACTTATGGATGAAAATAAAATTTCTATAGATAGTTCAGATGCTGATGATAATTCTACCAAATTTTGGTAAAATTAAACGTAGTAGAGGTATCAAAAGCAGCAGTTAAAAACCTTGGTATAAGAATGGTCTTAATCTATTGTCCTGTACTGTAAGTCTGAAATGATTGCGTTGTACAACCAAATGCCTTAATATATTTCTTGAACTGGGCATATTGTAGCACCATATTGGAACCAGCAAACAATTCAAATACTCCTATGAATGACAATTATTTTGATTGTTAAACTATCGAAGAATGTTTCGGCATCCTTGGTTTGGTGTTTCAATTGGATTTCCAAGAAATTTCAATAAGCTTTGAACAAAATTCAAACCTATTTTATCGATTAGAAATGTTGCGTTTAGTTCAATGGCTTTTTTTATATTCACTATGTGCAATTTTGGCATTATTATAACATCAAACGCGATCTGCATTTAGCTTTCCAAGCTGTTTTGTAAGATGCATTTATCACTATACACGCCATTAAAGCTAGATCAGCAGCAAAAGAGAGTGACAAGGAAATCAAAATTTAATTTATGGCTTCAGCACAGCAAAAACAAAAAAGCTGCCTCCTTTTCGAGAAGGCTCCCACTGTCACGGTCAACCATCATCGGTGGCCACATATGAAAATGTGGGCGTGTGGGCGCGCGTGTGTGTGTTAAATATGACAACTAGCCTGTCATCGGAGCGGAAGGCAAATGTTTCATTAAAACTCATCCTCATTTGTACGATGCGGGAAAAGGAAAGGTCACGGTGCTTGTGTGCTTCTGCTGCCGGTGCTGCTGCTGTTGCTGCTGCTGCTGACGGCGATGATGATCGTAATAAGTGGAGCATTATTTTGCGGTTCCACCATACTGCCCAAAAGCTGTCAGAGGTTTGCGCTGATGTGCTGGGGGGGGGGATGGAAGAAAGCGGCCGAAAACCGCCCACAATCAAGCAACCGAAATGAAGCACCCAATTTGGGGTAGTCCTTTTATCTGGCAGGCGGACGATCAAGCGGGGTCAGACGGGCAGGATGTTTAATATGCAAGCACTTTTCTTTTCGGTGGAATCAGCCGCCCAAGGTGGGCGGAGGAGGCGTGTGAGAGCGAGCGAACATAATAATGCCGTGGCAGTGAGGAATGAAAAAGGGAAGCAACACAACAAAAAATATCTCCCGACTACCGACCGGGCTACAACCCAGGAGTGTCTGCTGGCTATGGATTAAGGAAGCGCATCGTTTGTATCGTTGGTGGTAACTTGCAAGGACACTCGGTTGGGTTTGGGTAGGCGAAGCAGAGGCCTTATTTATTTATAGGATTCGACTGCAGTAGCAGTAGTCCAAATTTTGTGCCAGCCGCAGCAATTTGAGGCATCGAGCTGAAATGAAATGAATAAATGAACGCCGGAGGGTCCCCCGCTTCGTTTTCAACAGGAGATTGCATTCTGTGGTTTGTAGTCTCTGAGCGAACAACCGGTGCCGCCCCGAACAGGCCGACGACAGGTCTCGGGGGAATGCTATAAAGGTGGGGAACCATTCGGTCTGCTGGTGGAGGATGACGGTGGCAAACACCTGCCGAAGCACTAGCAGCTCAGCAGCAACGGAGCACTTTTGGGGGAGGTGTGCAGGAAAAAACTCCAGACACAAAAAGAAGTACGGTGAGCTAATCCGGCTGAGTGTTTCGCCCCGTGCACACAGCATCAGCATACTCCCTGGGGAGGGGGGGGGGGGGCATAGGGGTACGATCGGGCTAAAGATGATGAAGCCTGCATTGGTGTCATAAGCCGGGGTGAAGGTGTGTGCTTTTAATAACACTGGTTGGGCTCTTTAATCGATGCAGCGAAAGCTCCCACGGCGATGGTGTGAAACGATGAGGGTAAAATTTTCCGTATTGCGGATTTTATTAACGCTTTTTTCTTCTGCTCCGGCAGGGAATATTTGATACGTTTACACTTTTTGACCATGGTGTTGCAGACATAACACATTATGGGTGGAAATTGCGCACCGAAAATGTGTGCGCGTTGTGTAGGGTGCCAACGGTGGAAAGAAAAACAGGCATCGACTTCTGTCGGTCGAGCTTGAAATGATTTTGATTGCTCACAGTGTAAAGATTTATTTTAACATTATTTGCTTTCATTAAACAGTCCGAGGGCTGTGCGTTTAGAATGTGAACTGATCTTTTTGTGTGTGCCTCTAACACTCATCAACACCTCAGATAGTTTTGGTGAGCTGCTAATGACAGTTCGGAACTATGCACTTTATGAAATCGTAACCTGTGAGCAATATATTTCACTATTTAATGTAATTGATGAAAATGGAGTCAAACAGTTTTGCTAGTGAAATATATGAGCTTTGAAAGAATGCTACGGTTAGGTATCTAAGGTTAGTAAGAACACGCATCGCTCATAGCTAACGGATGCAATATAAGGGCATGGCCAAGAAAATCAAACAACAAGGAAAGAAGTATTCAAATTAGAAAAATAACGAGAAAATTCGTTACGGGAAGAACGGCTATAGAACACGCCAAACTTTAAAAAAAATCGAAACTCTAGCTATAGGAAAAACTTGAGAGTAAGCCGTATCACTCAAGGCAAGTAGCGCGTGTAATGAAGCTTGATGAATTTGAATTTGAGTTTAAGAAGTAACGAGAGGAAAAATGTTAAGCGTTTACAGCCGATTCCGATTCGTAATGGTTTGATTATGAAAATAAAAAAAAAAGATTGCCGAGAGTACATCTGGTTCATGAGATTTTGTTGCTACCAAATACGGATTACCATTTCGAGATCGGACAGCAGTAACGTGGCAAGAGAATACGTACTTGCAGCTAAGAGTACGTGTTTAAGAAGATTGTTAGAAAAACAAAATTTAAAATTTTACCGCTAAGCTATACGCATTCGATGTGTGTGTTTTTCTAATGAAACTAGGTAAAGTAAAAAAAAAAAGGAGGGGAGCAATGAAAGTATCGAGCAAAAACCAAAGCTAACGCTAGCAGGCAAGCGAACGCCAAGCCAAATATTGGGCTGCGTCAAACTGGGCTACCATTTTTGTCTGCAGCCTGTGCATGTTTGTCGGCATGGCTCAATGATCGTGTGGGTAATGGTTGGGGGGGTCAGCACAATGTAGGTTCCAAATCGGTGTACCGAAGTTAACATTTTATCTTATCGTGTAACCCATTCGGAACGATCTTGAGCCATGCAATGCAATACCCGCACAGGACATACAATACTATTTGTCACGCAATCAATCAGGCTGCGATCTCTCATTCACAAAACTCAAACCACAAAACACACACACACACAGTCTATATGCGCAAGCGAGTAAACTGGGACGCAACACACGGGGGAATGCAACGGAACGAAAGTTCTAAAGAGAACAAAACGCGCGCTTTCGCGAAGAGAAAAACCAAAATGCGATCGAATGCGATATGCAGCGCCGGTGGGCTAAGAAGGGCGAAGAAACACTGGCCACACTACTCTACACAACAACAAAAAGAAAAAGTAACGTGTTCTTGCAGTGGGTGGTTGTGATGGTTTTTTTTTTGTTTTCAAAATTATTTTAAGCAAATATGCATTACTAGTAAGAACGCGCACCGAATGTACTCTAGCTGCCATTCAAATCGCAAAAAATGGGAATGTGATCGTGTGGTTTTTGCACTAAAATAGGCGAACATGGGTAGGATAAAATGCAGTGTCGATCGGGGGTGAAATTTGTTGTTTTGCTGTTGTTGTTGGGATTTGTTCATTGATTGCACAAGGCGTTGGTTGGCAGAAGACAAACGGACACTTACCATCTTAATGTCACTGATGGTCATAATGCTTCGAACGAACAGATTGATACGAACGATCGCCGGACCATCTGGCCGTTGGAGTTGGGCGTGGTGGGTTGTTGTATGTATGTGTGTGTGGGGGGTTTTTTTTTTTTGGAGAACGTGTGGAATTTCGTTTATTGTAATTTATTTTCCCCCACCAATGCGACCAGAGTAGAGAAGTGTTTCGATACGATACAGTGTTTTATGATAGATAGTGTATGTGGGGGTGTTGTATATGTTGTACAATGATATTGTTCCAAGCATTCATTGTTGCCGTTTTGCGTTTGTTTCGTAGAGTGGTTGCCGTAGTAGATTGCGGATCGCGAACGTGATTCGGTGTTAGTCGGTTTGCAAACGAAGAAAGCAACGAAGTTCGACAGTAACGAGCACGATATTTGCAAATTTTTTTAAGGTACATTGTGTATTTGTGTGTGTGGTTGATTTACATTTCGCGTTCGTGCGCGCACCATATTTCAAGAAAAGAGAGAAAATTGAAAGAGAAAAATGGTCAAAATATTGTGATGTTTTGGTTTGGTTTGTTTGCTGGTACTGGCGCTGTGAAAAAAAAAAGGTTCGTCGTTATGTAAGGATGCTGTGTACAGTGAATGAAAACATTTGTGCACGGTTTTGGAGCAGCTTGAGTGAAGTGTAAGTGTGAAAATTGTGTTGATCGTCTCTTCCCGCGCGGTGATCCATTTAAAACCTTGTTTACGATGCTGCTAGCACCAGATGTGGGCGTTTTGAAAAGGTACAGTATTGGCGCTTTATTTACTTGTTCATTCTCATTTTCATCTGCTAATGTTTTATGCAAGACAGCTTTACGGCCAGCAAATGCATTAAGACATTAATCTAATTACCCTTATTTTGCCCCTCCGCACAGCTGTTGATTGCGGTTTACCGAAAGAGCAAAGTAAATGGACATCGTTTGTGCAATATACATTTAAATTTTTATCTATTATCCGAAATGTTTAGCTAGCAAGCTAGTGCATTTATACAGCGTATGAAAGCATTTGTGTTAATCATTTTGCTGGATGACAGCTGTCAAATCACTGACTAGAACGCCTTACTTTTGGAGAGTTGTGTAATGGCGTTTTTTTTTTTTGGGAGTCCATTATTTAGTCCATTTTACTTTCAAAAAAAGACCGAAGGAAATAACCTAGCACAAAATAGTAGAGCTTTGCTCGAGTGTATGAGTGTGTGGGTGCTGTGCTGTGGGGATAGTATGTATATACGTGTTACACTATTTACACCAGACATGTGTACTTGGGTCTGTTACTGTTGTTGGGTTGGTATTGTTATTACTGGTGCAAAGATTTTGCTTTATTGCTTAAGTGAAAACGAAACTAAAGTACAGCTGTCGAAAGTACACATTTAAAACGCTGGGAAGCTTATTTACATTGGAAGCAGAAGCATGTTTTGCTTATTGTACAACGCTCTTTAGACGAGCGTCACCTTTGTGTCTCGTCAAACTAAGGCTAATTTGCTCAACCTTAAGAAGAGCTTAGTGTTGAGAAAGTGGTGGTCTTTTTTTTTTTTTGAATGGGATCTGAAATTCTAACCGTATGTACAACTCGCAAGCTAACACGTGTTCCATCCTGAAACACTATTTTCTTTGTGATTATTTTATTTCTTATTGGTCTGGATCATCCATCGGGCGAAGGGTATGTTCACTCGCCTGTGTTCGCTGTCAGGCACGTAAAGCCACTACCAAATGGTAGCACATCACATGGATATTTTATGTTCGTCTCGGCATTAAGAGTACATTCGCATACACACGCCCCACGTGGTCCGACGGACCCACCAGCTCTCGTTGCGTTATTTTACGATACGGCCGATAGTAAAAAAAAAAAAAAAAACTATCCAATTGAGCAAACGTCCTCCCGTCGTCGTCGGGATCCTGTAAATACACGGGACCGAGCGAAAGTTTTACGAGCACCGGGGCCACAATAAGTGGCGCACACATATTGCAGACGATTTGTATTCCCGGTTCTTGATGGGAGCGATTTAAGTCAAATGTTTGTCTGAGAGTGCAATAATATCATCGTTTATGGCGTGTGGGACAAAACCACCGGTGCTACCACGTGGGGCACACGTGTGTGTGTGTTGACGAACCGTTTAAAGATTAATGCCCAAACCATCCAGGACGATTACGGTGGCCTGAATGGTTGTATAAAGAACATCCCTAAACCCTTACCGTGTACCGACCGTGTGCTGCAGGTTCCGTACAAGAGAGGTGCATAAGAGCTTGGCTTAGAAGCAAAATTTCCAATAGTACGATAGTTTTCTCGCCCATGTACACCTTCCTTTAACACATTTTATGCGAGGTTTCGGCACCCAAGTGGATGTGTGAATGTTCGAGGGCGAGACCGTGAGGGGTCAATCGAGAAAAGAAAGGTAAACACCTCCGAAAAAGTAAACAACAAGCGGGGGCTACTGCTGAAGGTGCCGGCTCCCGCTTCGCTTGCAAGTCAGCTTCGTAGCAGAAGTAGCTTCCAAAAAGTTCGATCCGGACCGAGGCGAGGAGTAAATTCAGCCCCTCACAATGTTGACCTTCATCAATACATCAAGTCCAAGTTTTGTTCGCTCACTTGGCTGCGTGTTACTTCGCTTCTTGCACCAGAGCACAGTTTGGGTAGGCAATCTTGCAGAAAAATGGCTAACGGCAAACAATGGGCTGCGCAGACAATTTGCTTAACTCACTAATAGGTCGAACAAACTTTTACTTTCGTCGAGCGAGGGTAAAACTCTTTGGCAAAGCTCCTCGTGCTGGAATGGAAGAGGTGGCAAAATGTTTTCCAGTTTTTGCCTCCCTTTTGTTCGTGCTGTAGACTCCCAAAGACTCGGTCGGCAATACAAGGCAGCAAAACTTGAAATATCTTCAGGGAGTGCGCGCTAATGCTTTTTGCTTTTTTTTTCGGCGGTTACAACAGTTTTTTGTTCAAGATTACGAGAGAGAAAAAGCGAAAGATTTTTTCTTTCTTAAAAACCATAAAAATGGGGGGCAAAAAAACTGGCAGAAAACAAATCAACCGCAGAACGTGGTGGAGTTTTCACGAAAGCAAACGAAACGCTAACTGGTTGTTGTGTTCCGAAAATGGACAGTAGCGGTTTTGGTGGGATGTCCTCCAGAAGAAGGATCACGCTGGTAGGCGAACACTTTATTCTTGTCCGTTTGTGTAAGCGTCGTGTATGAGAACATCATCCGAACTTGCACGATGAGCTTAGGTAAATTATGGGTGGCTCAATTTGTGTCCTCGAGCTATCTCGCAACCGCCAGATAAAGTCGACCTACTTACTAAAAGGTCTGCCATCGCATCGCAAGAATCCTAAGCAGGACTAGAACGCAACTCATCACCTCACCGGGCGCTGTAAGGTTGATGGATTCGGGAAAAGTTTTCCATTTCAAGCTTCAATAACAGTGCCACAGAGTCCTTCAAGTAGGGTGCGGTCTTCCAACCACCCACCTTTCCCTCAACCCATTAAGCTCTTAACTCCGATGCTCGATCAGCAGTCGATTTGGTTGAGCGAAATTCAAATAGCTGATATAACATGTCCGCTCAGTTGGGACACATGGTCCCCGGTTCCATTTCCTATCGCAATGTACGATCCCGGCAACGAACTGACTGTGGGACAACGAAACACAAAATGTCACCTCGCTTGCCGCACCGATAGCCGGAAGCCATTTTGCAGGGTGGGTAGCTTTTTAAGGGTTTCTAGAAGGTAATTGGCGACGCAACTCCTGCAGCGCCGTAGCCTTTAGTGACGGGGGGAACACAATATCGAGAGGCCCGCGTGGTGTGTCGTGAAGTTTTTTGCCTAATTTGGCAATTTGTATGATTGAAGGACGAACGGCGTTTGCGTTTTGAACCAGTGGGAAAGGGGTTTATGTAATTTTGCTTTCTGTCCCCAAAGCAAAGAAAGGGTGTAGTAGTTTGTGGTGCGCCCAGGTTGTCCATGCTGTCGTTGGAAAAGTTTTGTTATGCACGTTTTTTTAAAGATCGCTCATTTTGTTTTTGTACCTTTTTTCGAGCCGAATTTTGTGACTCTTCTGAACGGTGGGAAGGATAAAACATTGAAAAAAAAAAACGGCAGACTTTTGTAAGTGTGTTGGTTTAGAGCAGGAGCATCTTCTTGCCTCATCTCGGTAACCATCCCGATCACCTCAGTTATGCGATTGACCAATGGGTGTTTGTGTATTCGTGTTTAGCCACCAGGTTAAGGTTGCGGCCAATTTGTCCGAGTTGTTCCCAGAGCGACGTGTGTCCACGTCGGTGCGCGGGTACGCTGTCAGTTACTAAATTTGCTCTCCATCTGCACAGCGGGAGCTGTGTTTTGCAACTGCCATTTTCTTTTCCCTGAGCATGGGGTTATGTTTTTGGCATCTCATTTACATGCGATTAAAATGCACAGCAGAGCACAGCAGAGACCATAGAGAGACCCTTGCCCTTTTGCATGGGTCACCCGAAACATAACAAAACCAGCAACAACACAAAAAGAAGCGAAATGGCAACTTTTCCCTCAGCGAATACTAAAGTTTGTGGGTGATTTGTTTTCGGAGATTTTTTTGTGATTTTTGTCAAGTGCTTCGGTGTTTCCCCTTTTTTGAGGATTTCCAACTGATTGGTTCGAGATCGGTGATTTTAAATCAGAATGGAAAGAAGAAAAAAAGCACCAAAATGAAAGGGCAAAATAGCTGTCACTCCATTGCAGCACGGGATTATGGAAGATTTAACCCAATCCCGTTGAATTTGGACAAAAATTCTTGGAAAAGTAGGGCATCGGAAACGCCACAGCAGAGCGCTGCAGCTTTGCAAAAAAAAAAAAAAAAAAAAAACCGTTCAACCTCTGTCAAAAGTTCGAAAATCCTTGGAGAGTTGTTACTTGGTTTATTTTACGACAAGTTTTTTGTTTTTGTTTAACGCTGTATCAGCGTAGAATCAGTCACTTGTTGGTGTTAAATACTCCCGGGGAGCACGAATGTATGAAGGCAGGGGTGCGTGTACATTTCACTTTTCACTGTTTGCGTTGTTTAACTTCTTTTTTTGCTGTGTAGCAACATTTTAACGTTTTGTGTTGCTTTTATTTTCATTTAGAAGGAACAATCTGAAAGATTTTGGGTTTTCCTCTTCTTTATTCCCACCCTTCAAGTTACTCAAGTAAGGACATTCACTAGTGAATGCCCAGATCGAAATCGAAGGGAGTTCGATGTTCAATTAATATTTATTTAAATTGCAAAAAATCAAAGAAAATGAATAACTATTGG
Organism: Anopheles maculipalpis; assembly: GCF_943734695.1. NCBI lineage: Eukaryota > Metazoa > Arthropoda > Insecta > Diptera > Culicidae > Anopheles > Anopheles maculipalpis. Next base: position 26,641,288 of record NC_064871.1, on the reverse strand, counting down.
AATAGAATGTCAAAAGATTTCGCAAAACGTTAGTAGCTAACAATTGTGTAAACATCCACTCAACTTTGATGGAGTGATGTTATTCTGGAACATTTAAAAAATCCATTTGATATGACAGATACAGCAACTGATACACTGACGCGCATAATTTCGCGTTGTATGAAATAAAAAAAAAAAAAACAGAACCGATCTATAAGTTCATAGTTTTCTACTCGAAAGCGTATATAAAAGTTACTCAATTTTTGTAAATTAGCCAACGTAAAATAAATTCTTACATACACTAAGATCAGACGAAAGAAATGGCAAAACGGCATTAAATAAAACAAAAAGAAACGAAAATCAAAAGGCTAAACTAAAAGGCCAGAGAGAAAAATTAAAACAGGGCCGAAACCGTGTAAGCGAAACCGAAACTGGACGCAAAGGCTGGCCTTACCGGTTCCGTTGATGCCGGACGGTCGGATACGCGCGTCGTACTTGCCGGCGCCCAGAATTTGATCTAGAATTTTCTTTTCCTTTTCGCGAAAGTTAACTTTGGCATTGTTGGCACTGGAAAAAAAAAAATCGGTTGGAAAAATCAGGAGGTCAGTAATGGTTGTTGATAAAACCAAAGTTGTATTTCAAATTAGGCAATCAGTGAAATCGTAAATAATGAAACACGAGGTTAAGCTTTCCCGGCCGAATCAATGGATGTGGCTCGAATTTTTTCCAGCGTATCGCTCTAAACTGTACGAAGAAAATATTGCATATTTTTTAGAAGTATTTAATGGTATGAAATTCGGTGCCGACATAGATTTATTTTAATAGACCAATTTATATCATTATTAAATCCTGGATAATATCAAAATGATTTAGTTGCGGGTTGCGGGTTACTCTCAAAACAAATACATCAAATCAAATAAAAAGGCACTGATAAAGTTAATCACAACCTTGACGACAGTTTGGATAGTCTTTCAAGTAATAGCTTGCAGGTTAATGTGAAAATTTTTTAAAAATTCAAATAAGCTTAAATTGACATTGAATGAGCCTCATCCCGATAGAAAATATAAGCGCAATAGAGCTTGCAAACACATGGATTGCCTAGTTTTGGGCGCTTAAAGTTTAATATACTTACAGCGATGCACTGCACAGGCAAGCGAAGTAAAATATGGCCCAAAAGAAATGGCCTGAGGCCATTCTGGAAACGTTCGATTTCGGATCCTGTAAATGAGAAGAAAAGAGTGAAATGTAAGAACTGCCGTCAAATGTTTATGCGCCTAGACCTGCTGGTAGTTAAACTGGAAACGACAGTTTTATAAAGCGAAACGGTTGACTCATTATTAGATCGTAAGATTGCTATCGTGCCAAGCAAGGGGAGGAGGGGGGGGGGGGGGCTCGTCCGCTGGGTAGCATTCCAGCATAAGTTGACACTAACTCAGTTTTATATCAGTCACTTTACTTCAAATCGCCCTTCCCGCTTTTTGGAGGTGGCCGAGTGCGGACGACTCTCGTTTTCCAGATAAAACGCAGCGATATAGCTAAACGAGCTTTTTTAATACCTTCCCACAGCGAGAGCAGGACGTGAGCGGTGGTGGACACAGCAATAGAACCCCCGTACGGCACGGTACCCGAACGGGGCAAAGTTTATTACAGTCTTCCGGGCCCGGTTGCCCGAAAGGGGTGTTATAAAGCGACGGTACTCATCGTTACCGGTCTCGATGGGAAATTACAAACGATCAGTGAGTTTTGAATGGTTCTAGCGACCCGGTAACAGGGGGCTCCGCCAAACCGTTCCGGCTCCGGGCGGATGATGTACCTCCGGTTCCGCCAGTTTCTCAGCGAGTGATGGTGAACTATTCGAGATATTAAGCTTCTTCCCGCATTGAGCCGGAGGAGCAAGGCAGCTTTTATTGACAGATACTTATCAGTGGTGAGTTTAAGCGAATGGGCTAGAGCTCAAGCTTCAAAATAAAATATAAAAAATGAAGGATGTAAAAAGAGTTTCCTTTGGAATGTAATAGGAAGATGCTTCGGCTTCGCCCATCATTTCCTTGTTGCGCAACAGTGTAAGTAAAAACCACATCAAATCGCAAAACTTGCGGGTAGCCGCGCACTCCATCCGTTTGGGATTTCTTTCCCCCTACCGTACAGAATGGGTTCGGTGTGGTTTTTGTTATTTATTTTCTATTCCCACCATTCGTTTGGTGCTTCCACTTATCCACACTATAAACCTGGAGGGAATAGATTGAATTTGGTGTCCCAGCGAAGGATAGAAACCAAACATTCTCCCACCTCGTCGCACCTCGAGTGGTCGTCTAATCTACGGCACGTTGCGTAACGACGATTGATGAACGACGGTTTTGGCTCTCGAACCGCATCCTAACTTAGCAGGGGTTAGAACCGTCCGGGTTCCGGTTGACCTTTTTTCCTGTATTGTTCTATTTTGTTAACCGTTCTTCCATGCTGTACCGTTTGGTTCGGTTGTTTGTATGGTTCATGATTGATCGACAGGTTTGTGCGTGTGCCTTGTGCGTACGATTCTGCTGCCAATCCTTTGAGCTTTCGAGCGTTCTTTTGCGCTAAGGTCAATCCAGAAAACCCCCGGCACCCACCCGGTTTCGAACGAGGGAAAAGTTTTCCACACGTGTTTTCGTGTGCTCTCCCTTTCTCCGCGTGTCTCGCATTGCTCTATCGACATAGGAAAGTTTCGCTGACCGAAAGTTGTGGTAAATCGGTAATGATTAAAGCGCGCTGCGATGGAGCAGAAGGAAGGTTTTGGGAAACAATAGAACTTTTCGGCGGTTCAGGTGGTGCTTTTTTTTAGCACTGTCGTACCTGCCTGCAATACCTATCGCATCGAAGTTGCTCCGGTTAACCAACAATCTTTCCCTTCCTGCGTGAGGTGATCGTTTCTTTGGTTTAACCGCGCGGATGGACGGAGTGCTTCGATGTTTTATTTTCAACCTTTCCACCCGTGAATTCCCCTAGCGAGTAGGGAAGTTTTTTTGGTTATGGTATACCACTGGTGTATCCGGGTGGGAAAATTTCCCAACATCATCAACCCCCTCGCACAAACACGCACTCACGACCGTGAGGTCCGCTACGGGTTGCATGTGAAGGATAATTTTTCACCACCAAAGTACCAACAGCCAGCGAATAAATGGCGTGTGCTACAAGTGAAAGTAAAACGTACAGACGACATCGAATGCCGCGCTGCCGATTGCAAATACCTTTCCCATTCCAGTGGGTGGAAATGTGTGTGTGCTTGTACCTGTACCGGGCACCGTTCCTCTGGAAGACTAATGGCACGGGGAAGTAAATTACGTTGTAACATGAATCTTTTTTTCGCCGTCAGTACGAAGAAGGTAAATTTTTTGTCGCTTTTATGCTTTTTTTTTGGTGGCGTTGGCCTGCATCTAACATTACGCTGTGCCCTGTTTTATATCTTGTTTTAATGCTTTGTAGAAATCGCTTTCTGCCGGTGCTGTCGGTTTCACGGGCGGAGCGGCGGTGGGTGTGCTCGTTCCACACAGTTCCATAGTGTACACGGGAAAGCTTTCTCGAATGAACATCATTATGGGCAATTTGAGAAGAAAAATCATGACGATTTGATTCACTTTGTTCGTGTGATGAGCAGTCGAGGACCGTACGAGCAGTTGTGTATGGTCGGAGTGTGAGAAGGAGAGTGCGGGGAGCGAGCGGCGAGAAGGGACGGTCTCCGTTATGATAAAGTGTGTGACCTTTTTTTTTTGGTGTGTTTTGTTTCTTACATGGGAATCTTATTGCATGAATACATTTCAAATGCAGCAAACGCGAGGCCATGATTTATGCGCACGAATGATAAATTATTGTTTTTTTTTTTGTTTGTAAAAGTGAAAAACAACGAATTGCTCGGACTGGCAGCGGTTGTAATAGTTGAATAATTTACAATTTGAATTATTTAAACTGATTGTTCTGTATATCGTTGTTTTGTTGTAGTCGCTGCCACGTACGACAGACATTATTTTAAAATTGCATTGAGTTTCTTTAGGATGTGTGCTTTGGGCTGATCGTTAAAGGAATATTCACAAACGCATCCGGTTTCGGGGAAATCTTGACCGGACGGGACAAAAAAGAACAAAGTTGCATAATTTAATGTAATGTTTCTTGCGTGCTCGGCTGTTCAAATTTCAAACGTTATGAGCGATCAGAACCACAGGTTCTGGGAACAATTAGGATTTAGTTATAACTCAACAGAATCAAAATGTGTGTGATGTAAGTTTGGAGGCATTTTGCAGTTTGAAGCGTGATCTTTTTCTTCTTCTTGGCCTGCTCAGGATAGAGCACGTCGCGTCGACATGGCCAGGTCGCCAATCCGTTTCCAGTAAAATCGGTCTAGGGTTGCGGTCTTTCATCCACGGCTGTATCCGATCTCCGACTGGTTTGACTCCATTTGATCCAGTCAACGAGAGCTCGCTGTGCTCCTCTACGCCTTTCCTGGTGGGACATGAGACCGGCATCCTCATCACGTGCCCCAGCAAACGTTTCCTACCGGCTTTGACTATCGTCAGTAGATCAGCGCCGCTTGACGGCTCAGCTAGCTCGTGGTTCATTCTCCTTCGCCACACGCCTTGCTCGCACCGCCAAAGATAGTCCTTAGCGCCCGCCGTTCGAAAATGGCGAGTGCATTGGCGTCCTCCGTCAGCATGGTCCAAGACTCGTACCCCTATCAGTGGACTCTACCGGACGTATCAGTGTGCGGTAAATCGAACATTTCGTGTGTTGTTGGAGTCTTCTGGATCGCAGGAGTTTGGTGTTGTTGGAGTCTGTAGTAGGGACGAGGCGCTGAACCGTAATTATATTTGTTAATTACTACTGTGACCGAAAAATAAAGTGACTGCGTTTTTTTATTGGAATTTTATTTTTATATTTTTAAATGGTTTTTTTATTAGGTCAATTGAAGGTCCTTCGAAGTAATCCCCCTCTGAGGCAATGCACCTCTCCCACTGCTCGAAGCGGGTGGAAAACGCGGATGTTGGGATGTCCTTTAGTTCCGTCGCCGTCGCTACGGCTTCTATCTCCTCGATAGTGTCAAAACGGTGTCCCCAAAGCGGCCGTTTTAGCTTGTTGAACAGCCAGAAGTCGGCTGGTGCCAAATCTGGCGAATACGGCGGTTGCGGAACACTATGAGTGCCATTTGTTGCGAAAAACTCCCTCAAAATGATGGCCGTATGGGAGCATTACCGTGATGCAAAAAGCAGCTGTGGTTTTTCCACAAATCCGGCCGCTTACGCCGGATTGAGGTACGCAACCGCCGCATTACGCTTAGATAGTATTCTTTGTTCACCGTTTGGCCCTTCGGAAAAAATTCCTTGTGAACCCAAGGTAATCAAAGAATAGCGTCAGCATCACCTTGATTTTCCACCGGCTTTGGCGCGACTTCTTGGGCCTCGGCTCGTTCGAGGGACATATTTTTCATCGACATAGATTCTTCCCCGAAGGCTTTTTGTAACATCCTCTATGCAATGCTTCCGCAGCGTTTATTTCATTGCGCAAACAAAATTTGATATATGCGCGCTGCTCCACAAACTTGGACATGGTCAATATGGACAAAAACACTTGGCGCAGCTCCGAAAACTAGTTGTCACTCCTAGCCGGGTTGATGGTCTGACTTGAAACATGGCAGAACTGTCAAAAACATACATATTGACAAAGGAAAAATAAAAACAAGGGGCTTCTTTTGGCGCGCGAAATTTGACATACAATGTTACCTTACTTTTCGGACACAGTAGTATATGAAAAATAACGGTAAGTATATGAAAAAATAATCCTCCTCAAAACCTTTAAGCTCCACTTTGAAATACTTTTATGTTAAAGTTTTAGTCTTTCAATCCTTTCTTAAAAAAGTGTTCTACTTAACCAAACAAAAACGATAATGCTAGCGCAGATGGCAATTTCCATTTGCATAAAAAACGACACGAAATACTCACGTACACAATAATATATTTCTTGTCCACAAAATGTCCACAAATATTATGCACAATAAGTCAAGAAATCTCGACCGGCCAACAACGAACCAGATGACACTTCTGTTCTTTTAATATCCTAGAATGTCCTATCTCTCGCATCACCAGGTCCACGCAAGCAATACGCCTAAAAAACTAATCCTTTTCTAACACCTCTTTTCTTCGCCAATATTCCCCCTTACCGTTCATCGCCACTGAATTGCCGTTGGGAGTTGGAACCGGTTGGAAGAAAAAAGATAGCACAAAAAAAAAAATGCTAGAAACTCCTCCGAAACTCGCTTGATTGATTCGACATTCAACAACACTGTTCAAGTTCGTCGATAAACAAACCATTCGATTTCTCATTTGCTTGATCCTTCCGGCCACACTATACACGGCCATACGATTCGAACCGGAAAGAAACCGCACCCTTCTTGTCCCCGTCCTTCACCGCGTCGGGATGGCACAGCACACAGCACCGCAACGGGCGTCATCATCGTCGTTGTCTGTTGGTCACTTTCTCAAGTGGGCTCGCTCTAACTAAGTTTCTTGTTTGCCATATTTTTGGGGTTTTCGATATGGTGCATCGGCACGTGCGCGGGCGTGGCGACAACGATGACGGACGGTATCGATGCGTAAAGTGTGCCGACCCGTGTGCCTCGAGGGTTACGATCATGTTCGGTTCAGTTCACGAACGGACGGATGCGGATGAGAGCCCTTTTCGTCCGGTGGACCGTGGAAACTGTGAGCATGGCGCTGTGTATGTGTGGGTAGGTGTGTGCGTGTGGCGAGTATTTGGCTGTACATTTTTCATGTTTATGTTTCCGCTTTTTTCTATTCCTACCACTACCCTGCTTATACACTAATACTCTATCGAAGCAAGATTCTTGCGGCGGTTCTCTTTGGGAGGTGAATAATCCTGACAGGAAAGCAAAAAGAAAAGAGAAAAGAAATCAACGGCACAAGTAGTAGAAGCAGAAATTGTATTCTCAAGTGTCAAACTTTTACTCGGTGACCGCTCCTGCTTCGAGTGTCCTTATCTCTAACGACATTGTGCACAGGACATTGAGCTTATGTATCGTGATGAGGCGAAGCTTTCGGTGTCACTCGTCTGTGCTCACTGTCAGCGTGTCTTCTCCATTTGCTCCATTTTTTTGTTTTCTAGGAGACGAGACCATAAACTAAAAAAAAATGGTCTGATGATCGTTTCTGAGAAGCAGCTACAACACAAAAAAAGATGACAAAAAGTTCGCTCTGTGGGAGCGCAATAGGGCGATGCTAGAGGTCCATCTTTTTCGATTCCTTCCCGAAATAAGTGGAACACTTTGGATGGCTTTCGTTCGTCGCTGCATCGAACTTTCTCTCCTGCTTATCCTTCATCGGAATCTTTTGTGCGACAACGTGCAAAAACGGGAAATATTATCACCGGGAGAATGCCTTTTTGGAAAAATAATTCTCGTCTTTTGTACTTCTTTGACGGTGTATATTTATATGTGTTTGTGTGCGACCCCTTTTTGGCGAAAGGTGTAGCATCGGAGGGTTGCTTCCGGAGGCCATTTGCACCACCTGTTCCTGTCCTCCTGTCACCGTTTCGCAACCAAGGTCTATGTCCTACAAGAAGGTCGTCTGAAGGATTTATCCTCACGATCTGATTTGCGTGTTGCAGGATGAACACAAGGCGGGCCAGGGAACAGGGTACACCAAAAAGATGTTCTTTGACGAGGTGAACCAAAAAAAAAATGTGCGAAGGTCCCGTTAATTGGGTGTCGTTCCGTTCCAGGATTTTCGGCGATGCTTTCGGGCTTAGTTTTCTGCGCAAATTCCAGGGCATAGTAGACACACCAATGCAGGAAAGGGACACAGCCAAATGAAGGGAAAAAAGGACCCAACAGTTTATTCACGATCGTGGGCTACTACCTCCAACTCCACGTTGGAGGCCTGTTTTTGTCTCCTCTACCCGCGATTGCGTCGACTTCCGACTGTCACGTCGGAGCTTGTCCTTACGCGTTGAATGCTAGAGAAAATTGATACTTATGGTAATTAGGTTTTTTTTGTGCTCTTCTCTTTCGCATTCACCCTTCGCTTACCGTTTAACATTTTGTTGTAAGAGTCTGAGTGCTTCTCTTTTTCTCTACAAAAAGCGTTTAAACGTAACGGTGTTCATGTGGACGATTAACAATTTTTCTTGCCTTCCCGCTGCTGTCCTCTGAAGGTTGGTACAGGTGTTTACCAGTGGATGCAGGTTTGTGTGTACGTGTGTTTGGAAAGTTTTAAAAAGTTACACTTTGATGGATAAAACTGGAACGTGGTTGAATCAATTTTTCCAACCCGTCAAAAACAGAAGACGAAAATGGCTGAACAGAAGTATAATTAACGAGAACGTGATTAATGTTGGCGGAGCTTTGGAGCCAGTTGGTAATGGAGAAATGTCATAAACAATCATGCTCAAAAGGCACGTGTCTTATCGAAACCTTGAAATGCTGTGATTTTTGCGACTGCAATCAATAAGAATGGAATTAAGTTGGTAATAAATTGCTTCCATCAATTGTGATTTTTGCCAAGGACTCACTAAATTATCTTGCCACAAAACATTCTCAAGAAAGTGATTCACAATAACTTCAAAACAGCTGCGAAGCTAAATCCCGCGAAAACTGCTCCAAAGCACTGCAAGGTAACCAGTCAAAATATTGAAATTTCTTCTCGTCACATCTGGACACAATTTAAACACACAGAAAAATGAAATAAGAGATTTGAATGTAATTCGACTTTCTCCTCATTAAATCATTGAACCCTCGCAACAGAGCATTGCTGCCTACCAAGTACATGGGAAGTGACATAATAAAAAAGACCACCACGTACCCCATGTGATTACGTGAATAATCCCGCTGTGCGTCAGTTGCGTACGGCACCGGAGACCAAAACCTGCTCGTTATCAGCGGACCCAATCCCAAGCCAGCCCACCCGCCGAAAATATGTAAACGGAGCGGAAGTAAAAAAAAAAAACCATTTCCAATGTAGCCATTTCCATTAACCGACTTCAACCGTACACCGTTAGCAGGGGGAGGAGCGGTTGAGCGCTCGGTAAAGAAGTCATACGCAGAAAATGGGCAGATTTCATGCCGGAATGTATGCCGCCACCGTGTTCTTTATCACACTACTGGTTTCTGCTTGAGTAGATTGTTGGAAGAAAAAAGGATGGGCAATGTGACACAGCTTCCGAACCGGAATTTAGATAAAGTCATCTATTTCTTCAAGTTTCCCTCTGTTCCGAAAGCGGAAGAGTGGAGACTATCGAGCCACTTTGGCCCCTCCGGGAGTTAAGGTGCTGAATTGGGGTAATGGTACGGTGGGGCAGAAGGTTGAAAAATCCGCTCAACAACCAGAAGCATCAGTGGCATCGGTTGTTTCGCGACAGTGCTGCGCAATGTCGCGCTTAAATTATCCAATTAAATTAGAATGATAATAAAAGTTTAACTTAATTAAAGCAACCCACACGGCCGAGACCGGGCTGGTGTAACGCAAACGAGCGGGAGCAGAAAAAATGGCAGCGAGGAAAGCATTAAAAGGGGAGGGTTGCTGCCCGCGTGTAAATCGTGCAATCAATTCTGGTCGCGACGTGCTACCCGTTACTACCTGTCCCGCTGTTAGTTCCTATCCTATCCCTTGTCCTTGCTTCTCCGCCTTGCTTCCTTCACATTTAGAGGTTTTAACAATCTAATTTCCCTTCTGGCGTGCAAAGTTTCAATGGATTCTTCGGTCGTATTTTCCGACCCGTTGGTGGACCCTCGTTCTCTCGCTCCCGGGCACAACCTCTTCCCCCTGCACTGTTCGATGTTTTAATTCAATCCGCGTAACGTTGGTCTTCCCTTTGGCTCATTTTCCGGTGTATCGGTCGGTGACGTAAGGGCTAATGAAACCTTAATTTTCGCTTTCCGCTCGATAGCGATGGAGAATGAGGGAGCGCACGGTACCTCATCCGAAGGCGAGTGTAATGGATAATTTAGATCGAGCTATCCGCCTGCTGCCACTGACCGCAAAAGTGCATAATCGCAAATGACTCGGTTGCAGTTTACGGTGACCACCGTAATGAGTGCTCTCCGTGTCTCTTGGGCCCTTGGTTTTAGTGCACCGATCCGATTGTCTGAGGTGAAGATGAAATCGCGAGGAACAAAAGCAAAAAAGTAAAACAGAGCTACAAATGACAGAAAATGGTAACAGCCAGAGTCGCTGGGTAGAGCTTAGAAATAGAAGAGGATGCTTCGCTCAATCATTTGTGGCCAGACGACGACAGTTGGCAGCAGAATAGCGGCTCCCATCGCTGCTCGCTTTCGTCCCATTGCTTCACTGTCCTTTACGCGGATCACAATATCGGGTGCCACAAATGCTGAATTTAATTAAATAATTAAATACAAAGTGCGACGAGCTATCTGTATGTTTTTTGTTCCCTTTTTCTGTTTGTGTGTGTTTGTGCTGCTGTGTGTTGTTCGTTAGTCGGGGCGCTATCTGCTACTGCTATCTGGGGTTCTGGTAAACGGCCCTACCCGGCCGTACCCGGGTATGTGCGTGCGGAGTTAGGGAAAACAAAAATAATAACCCACCCGCGCGCTCCTCCGAGTGGAAGACACCCGAACGAGCCGGGTTTTGTTTCATGATTCAGTCGCGATTTCCGTTGCGCAAGCCATCCAAGAGTGGCGAAAAGACACTGAAAACACAGAGGAAAGTAAAAACAAAAAATGTCGAACGCGCTAGCCACAGACCATTCGTTCCAAGCGCGCAACGTGACCCAAACCCCGTGGATGCTACAAATAGACAGCGGAGAGGCTGTAGGGTTTTATTGTAGGAAGGAAAAAAAAGAATGGACGATTATCATAGACACTCAGGGCTAACCAAAATGGAAAAATGTGGGAGGATAATATTTTTAGTAGCATCTGTGCGTGTGTGTTTTTGTAAGTTGTTTTTTTTTGTGTGTGCAGACACTTAATGATTGCATAATCTGCTCATTACGCACAGAGGTTGTACATTTGATTAATTATTATAGTGAAGAATTATAGTTGCAAGCAAGGATGGTAATAACCATAAACTTTGCACCAGAGCGGAACTCATGAACGTGGGCAATGGTCTGGTGCAGCAGACGCTGGAGAAGGACCTTAGCAGTGCAGCATGTTACAGCTAATCTGTGTGTCTTTTTCTACCGTTTTCTGGTGATATCTATCGTACTAGTTTTTACAGGAATATCTTGCGTTTGTTGTACGCTCAGGAAGTTGGAGATTATCCTTGGTGAACTGTGTTTATGTAAAGCAAATTGTTTTATCCATGTTTAATGGGTGACAATTGTTTCGCTTTCGTGTTTTGGCCAATATGGAGATTAGCTTAAAGTTTGGGATGTTTGTGAGTTTTGGTGTAGCACATCGAATGACAGATGGAACGTGTTAGTAAACGTTGCATACACGAAGCATTTGCAAGAGATTTCGTAGCAAAACGACACTTGCGAAGTTTTTTTTTTTTTGCTCTGATTGTGTTTTATTGTAATTCGTAAAAAAACTGCATTTCTATGGAGATTTTATTGTACACGCGCATATGGTGTGTCCACTGGGATAATATCGTAGTAAGCACTACACTTCTTCTTCTTCTTCTTCTTCTTGGCTTAACGACCTTCTAGGTCACGCCGGCCATCGAATGGCTTACTTACTAGACTCTCCGGTACCACGTAGTTGGTTAGTCAGACCTCACTACGGGGGGACGGTCCGGATGGGAATCGAACCCGGTCCTGCCGTATGAAGACTGGTGCCGCTCTCCCCTGTACCACCGGGCTGCCCCCGTAAGCACTATACAGTATAGTTGATTACTCAAAACTATTATATTTGTGTATAGTATGGTCTCTGTTTAAAACTGATAAATATCTCTGCCGTTCATCAATCTGATGCCCAGGTTGTTTTTAAAAAGGCTAATCTTACCAGTAAAAAGTTACCTAGTCATCCAGCTCATCAATAGTGTCTGTGGCAAGCAATTGATTAAAAAGCCATCGCTCTCGATAAGTTGTAAGTTTCTCTAAATTGGCAATTATAATACTTATAATAAATCGATTAGCAACATGAATACGTGGGCTGCTACATATATTTCTGGCCTAGGCCACAAGAAGAATTGCCAGATGCAATCTGATACTTTTGTTCGAAAGGTTGGCATTTTGACGCATAATCACACTCACAACGTTTTGACGTAAGACCATCATTCGTGATGTGTACATTGACTTGAGCAAATCAGTTTCGCCAAAAAAATGAAATTGACCCGTGAACGTTTTCGTGCCATCATTTTTCACAACTTTCGACGTGGACTATCAAAGACAAGACTGCTTTGAAGAACTCAAATCGTTGTCTGGCGATGAAGCATCATCCTATAGCACTGTTAAAAACTGGTGTAATGAATTTAATCGTGGCCAACGCTCGCTCATTGACGAATTTCGAGAAATTCGACAAAAAGTCGTTGTTTCTGAAAACATTGATGCCGTTCGAGATTGATAAGATCATCAGCCCGAAACAAAACAACAATTGACCGTGTGGATCTTCAACCTCGAGCCAAATCCAACGACAGTCATCCGTGGAAAAAGCACTTCGAATCAATTGATTGCCTGTTTCTTCGGCAAAACCGATCATGTAGCGACTGTTTCACTTAAAGAACGTAGGACGATCAATTCTGAACGGTACACCACAATTTGTTTGACGCCCAAAGACTTCTATTCTTCCGCGCACATCAAGAAAAAAAATGCATGGTCAACGATTTTTGTCCCCAGAAGAAGCTGTTGAAGCGTTCAAAAGCCACGTTTTAGAGGTATCGCAATCAGAGTGGAAAAAGTGCTTCGACAATTGGTTTGAGCTCATGCAAAAGTGTATGAATCATGCTGGAGAACACGTTAAAAAAGAATAATAGAATTTTTGATGATAAATAATTGGATTTTTAGGCCTGAAATATAAAATACCTTCCATACTTATTTGGAGATATTAACATGAAATTACTCAATCATTACCCTACAGGTCAGATTAAGCAAATGCTGAAGTTCAATTATGACGAGATTTGTTTAACATGACATGAGACATGAGTTTTGTGCCAGCAGTTTTACTATACACATATTGTTACGATAATGGTACAATATTAATCAAACATATCTATTTACTTTCAAGCCTGTAGATTCACAATCAAACGGCTTATCCGTGTTTTCCATTGACATGAATGAAAGTCATCGGACATGAATTACCTCGTGAGCAGTGAACTGGTTTATCCAGTACGCATGGTTTTATGCAAAAAACACAAAAAACAAGCAGGTTCTATTGCGTGAATTGCGTTCTTTTCCTTAATCATTGATTTAGATACCGATACCAATTGGACGAGCTTACGGTTTTGATGACCTGCCGATAGCATCAAAGCGTTGAAAAATAATTCTATTAAACCACTTGCATAAATATACGCTTGCTTGTGCATTGGATCACATATAAACCATTAACGAGTGGTTATTGGAGGTAAAAGTGGGAAGAACGTAAATGAGCGGACGAAAGCTAAGGGTGGATTGGTTTTTCCATTCCGAAAACCAATAATCACCTGCTGCGTTATTCATGCGATGGTAGCGCAACCGTAAAAGAGGCACCATACACCACCACCGCGGTACGGAAGTGCCACCGGCGTCGCAGTGAACAGCAAAGCACCACCGAACGTGTGCCATTAATATACTAAAATTATAATTTCATTTCACACCGACGACCGTTTGCTCCACCTCTGCTTACTGGTAGTACTATGTGGTGGCAAGGCTAGCAACACCAAACGAGCTTAGCATTAAAGATCATGAATATCAAATCAAATGCACTATCACTTCACTCCACAAACCGTTACCCCGTTTTGAACTAAACTCGCGTTTTGGGCTGGTTTGTTGTGTCTGTTTTTTTTGCTTCCCCTTCGAGCGTCGGCGGTGGGAAACGTGTTCCACGTGGTTGGCACGACACTTTCTTCGAACTTTTTGCCCGTTTTGGAGAGGGTTTCAAGGCACTCCAAGGAAAAGCGTACGGGTGTGTAAAGTGGCCAGCAGAAAAGAATGTCGCGTGTATCTGAAAAAACAAAGCACCAAGTGTAGGCAACGAACCACGGCTCGGAAAAAACCAAAAAAAGATTAAGAGAACGGTAACAGCTCGGCTAGAGAAGAGGTAGAGCGACGCCTTTAATAGGAGGCAGGCGATTAGCATTTTGATAAGCGAGTTTCTGTCGCGCGTAAAAAAGGGGCCCAATGCTGTACCCTTGTAAGTGTGTGCGCCCCACACAAGGAAGTGCGTTTTCTTCCATGTTCGCACCGAAGTTGGCTTTTTTTATCGTCGCTTCTTAAAGAAAAAAGGAAGTCAAAAAATACCAACAGAACTGCCCTCACTTTTCGTATGCACGATGGGCTAAAGTTCAAATCGACTCGGTTCGCATCGGATAAAGTGCGGCAAAGTCGCGATCAGAGAGCAGTCATTTTTGCTGTCGTTTTATGATATTATCAGGCATGACCCACCCCTGCCCAAGTCGCACCGGAGAACGTCGTCCTTTTTGTTGTATCTATTTTTGTTTTAGCAGGGAAAGGTTAAACGATGGTGCTCTATTTTTATTTACCGGCTGTCTTAAGGACACTTCAGCACACCTGGTGCACATTTGATGCTGTCTTTGCATACGCCTGATGCGGGGTAGTATGTGGGCAAGCGGACCGCAGCCAGCAACAGCGACGAAAGTGACAAAAAATGGTTCTTTCACGCGAAATGACAGTTCCACTGGGGAAGAAGATACTATGGGATGGGATGTTGTACTTTTTTTCCGGCGCGTCCCATGTTATCGTTGGATTCGTCCGACGCACCGGCAGCTTGTCCCGATCGGGTTTGGATCGTAGACTTTTGTTGAGTATGGGAGAAAAAGTTAAATTTTCTATCCAACGAACTGGAAGGAGATCGTGCCGTCCTAGGGTGTCCTCACATTTTCATAGTGTTTTTCGTATTTTTTGCTTTGCTTTCTCTTTTCATAATTTCGAAGACGGTGGCGCCCGTTTGTCGACAACTGGGGCAATAAAAATCGGGGAGAGCCTTTGCGTCAAGTAAGGACTTTTTCTTCTATTTGTCTCAGCATCCGTGTGTGGATGTGGGTGGACGAAGGTACTGAGGGTGTTGCAAAAGATGTCCTCTCCGTGGAGACGAAGAATGTTTTATGGAACGCGACATGTGTGAAACCGGTTGCCGGTTACGCTTGTCTGACGGTCCTTATCGAGCTCGACAACGCTAGACGCTTGCAGGAAGTGTTCGTGTCACGAAACACAGGGTTTGGCAGCCGGTTATGTGTTGTTTCATGGACGGAATGCTTTTTAATATTTCATTAAGATGTTTAAAATCAATTAATTGCGCCTAAACGTAGGTTTTGTGACTAGGAAATGTGTGGTTGTTAGGACACCGTTGGAATTTTTCTTTGTCTCAAGCACTTGGATGATATAGAGAATGGGAGTGAAAGAAATTGATCTGTATTTTGTTCTCTATTACTTTTATAATGTTCTTTAACTGTACAACTATTCTATAGTACGAATATTTTAATCATCGTCAGAAAACTTGCCAATCCCTGCCCTAGACGGCATTTCTTTGTCGCTACCAAAAAGTGATGTAAGACGGAACGTAAGGACGGCAACGGTCGGCATGTAATCAAAAAATTGTTTGATTATTCCGGCGAGGATCGGTAGGTCATAAATCGTCTCCGTCCGCCAGCTGTGGGAGTTTTCTTCTTTTTTTGTTGTTGTTATTTTGTTTACGATGTGTAAAATTTTCCAACAATACGCAAAAAATATGACTGACGAGGGAAAACCCGTGCGTGCGAAACCAAACACCTACTACCCCAATTCCCCCAATTTTCATACTCGTGGAGCGCATAAATCTTACAAATTGTACGAAGATTAAAATGACAACCGTCGGCACTTTGAAAATGGTGGCGACGATGGCGATACACGTACACGTCCAGGCGCTGTTGCCAGCGAAGACAAAATTACCTCTAGGCCTTACCTTCAAAAGTGGGTGTACTCCTTGGCACACGACACCGCTATCACATGACGAGTTGCCAAGAGGGAATGAGGAAGGGAAGTGTATAGAAAATACACTAAAAATGTTGTTTGTCAAACAGTCTGTCCGCTGCACCAGTGAGTGGTGTGAAGAAAGTGTGAAAAAGCAGTAAAAGAAACCCCCATTCCACCGGGTCGGGAAAAAAGACTATTGAAAAGCGGAAGAAAGATGGACACATTATGAGCTGTGGATTTTTTTACGGCTTTTCGGGTACCGATTAACGATCGAAACCGGCTTTACGAGAGGATACCACCATGGGGATCGACACGTGACCGTGGGAGCGCCCTGTTGGGTTGTAAAAGTGCAAACGGACACCGGTTAACAGTGGATGCTTCACAGTGTTGCTTGTAAAACCGGCAGCAAGAGGCGTGGCCTGATGATACTTTTCTTTAACATTTTTATTAACCATCGAGAGGCTGAGCTGTAAAATCCGGCGGGTTTTGGCACTCAGTAGTATTATTTGGTGACGTTTTATAGATTTACAAGATGTTTTGCATCTTAACATAGGCCGAAGTTAATTAGAAAGTAGTGTAAAGTAGCTGGGAGGAAAATTGGTTAACGTCTTGTCCATCATAATCATATTAGCTTTAATGGCTAACTGGGGAGCATAAACGTCATTTAATGCGTTTAGCCGATAAAAATGACATGATCTAGAGAACATAATGTTGGAAGTGTGGCAGTATTTGAATTGTGGAAATGAATATTTTAACACGTCTGCATGATTATGATCCGATCATGCGTTTTCTTATTAGAAGAAGTCATTTCATGGAATCGTCAACTAAGCTGGACATTGTGTGGACAAAAAGGAACGAAATGCTTGCTGTCAGAAAATCCAGATCTAATGTCTATTCATTGAGTTTAATAATTTTTATCATCAAATCAATGTAGATGAAAATAGGGCGCGCTTATTTGCAGCTAACCAACACACAGTACGTGCAAAGTATGTCAAGTTACAAAACGGTACAAGTTATTCCAATCATCCCAGTGGACTGGTCTCATCATAACCCACATACAAAGAATCAACATACTGAAAACATCCTGCCCACGATAATATCATTTGATCGTATTTTATCATCCCACTACCAACCGGGGGTACATAGTGGTCAGATTACACTCGGCAAAACCAACCACTACTACCCACTACTACTCATGTAAATTGGTAACAGCTTGCTCAGCACCGTATCCGTGTGAGTGGATGAGAGAAGGGAGCAAAACGGTTACAGCGATACTGGATTTCTCCCTCCGAGTTCCGAGCAAATAATACAAATGAACTACCTTCGAGTAGTTTTTCCTGCACACCCATCGGAGATGGTAGCGCGTGGATACTATACTAACCAATCTATGGGCCCCGCACAGTGTATACTGCTGACAGTTGCTTTATTTTTAGCCCAGCAAGCCCATCCCGAACCAACCGTTGTCTTTCGCATGAAGATGCAACTGTTTAAATGTTGAGAAACGCACGAGGTGTGTATCGGTTTCGGTAAAAACAACAAAACTCGGCCCCAATGGCGGTGGTGGGTGGGTGGGTTGTTGTACCCTGATTGTTGGTTGTATGGTACGAGCTGCCACGGCACGTGCTAATGATGATTATGGTCGCGATAATAATGGTAACGCTAAGGGATGGAATCGACAGTTCGGCAGATCTTTCAGCTCAGCGTTTTACCATTCCGTCTACCACCCACCGTTGAATGGGGCCATTCTCACCCAACAAATGTACTTAACCGGACGTACGTGAACGAATCGACCGTTGGGACACTGCTTGGGCACCAGGCTAGGCAGGCTAGGAAAGGCAACGAGTCCAAAGCAGCAGGACGATGATTGATGAGCAACGATTTGTTTGCCGTTTTAAAGCGTGGACCGCTAATGGTTGGAATGAACGTTTCCACACAGTATTTACAAACATTTTGACAGCATCACTTCGATCGTGTTTTTTTGTCTAGCGACTGGTTTCTGTTCAACTTGCGGTATAAGGTACGAATCGATCGCACGAACGATGGAATGAAACCTCGTAATCCCGGGCGAGGTTTGCGTAATTAAATGATAAATTTCATGCCTCCTTGAGCGTTGATCTTTCCGTTGCGCCCGCTGGTTTTGTGTGCCGAAACGAGCAAGAAGAGTCCTGTGCTGGACCGATTAGAGTAGGCGATAGGGGGGGAGCAGTGCTGGAGAATGCAATCGTGCTGCCATTAAAATTCCACTCACGTCCGAATGGTTGGGCGTTTCATTGCTTTCCAGCTCACGTTGCACGTAATGCGCTGCTGCTTCTTGTGCTCGGCTTGTGTCATCGTTAAGAAGGTATCGGTTGTGAGTGGTGATGCTGCTACTGCTGCTCCTAGTACGGCGAGAAAGAATTCTGTGTCCGAGTCTGCCCAAACGATTGAACCAAGGGGGGAGTGGGTAGGGGGAGGAGGCTCGCAAATGGATGCGCTCGTTTGGATGCTCTTACCGCTGCACCAGTGTTGCTACTTATGCATTCTGCTCAGTAATCTTTCGGTTCGAAATATGCTTTAGAACACGCACATACACGCTCAGCATGCACACGTACACAGATAGGCACGTAAAGGGGACGTTGTCACGTTGCTTTCGCCGTTATCGGGTCCGTTGTCCTTGTGGTGCGTGTGTTTGCCGGTGCTGTCGCAATCCGAAAAGCAACTAGATGGGAGCCCTCTGCTGGCCAATAGCACGAACCATCCAACATTCACTCTAATCATATTCGCTCTGTGCTGCATTCATCGCAGCGTTACAGCATCATCGCTATCACAGATCGTTTTGTGCACAGCCGTAGTAATGACCGTGGCCCGTCAAGGCACGTCAAAATGGCGAAATTGTGCACTGCAAAAAGCCGATCTGCCAACCAGAGTAATGTTGACAGCCGCATACTGCGCGCGTCAAGCGACTGAGTTAAGACACATTTCAAATCTACCCCTTTTTTTTGCATCCTCTTCCTGCGTCTTCGCTCCCCCTTACTTTTCCTCACCCAATCAAATGGATTGGACTAATGGAGGGGAGAGAGAGAAAGGAGTGGTGACATAAAAAGTTGCCGCAGCAGCAGTAACGCTTTGACAACAGTCTGCCTGTCGCTTCGGCGGCCAAGAATATGATTGTGATAAATTACAAACCCAACGAAACGTTGTCGTTATATTTTTGTTCGTGTGGAGCTTTTTTTTTTTGCTGCCGCTCTTCCTGTCCTGCTGTTCGAGTGGAAACTGTAAGGCGAAAATTCATGACCAAGCGCTGGAAAATGAATGGCTGCCGTTTTGCCTCCCCTGAGGTTCGCAAGTGGGCTCCACCTCAGGATCGGGGATGCTTCGATGAAAAGCAAACCACCGAGGATGGTACATCGTTAAAGTGCTTTACTGTGATGCTGAAGAAGGCGTGGAGCAAAAAGAGAGATGGATAGAGAGAGAGCGAGGGCAATAGAAGGTGGAGTTCTTTGGGTCGTTGTTTTCTTTTTTCGCCTTACTTTCGCCGAGTGTGTCTTTCTACATCTCTTGCAACTTTTATTTGGGTCGCCCTGTCTTCTATCCTAATGACAGTTCCACGGTTGCCGGTGCACTCACTCGCTCGCTCTGTCTCTCACGCTGCAGGTGGTGAAATGTTGGATGATTTTCTTGTCCTTGCTTTGCCCACCGCCTACCTGTCGCCATCTTCTGGCGTTTTCTGCAAACGAATTCACTCGAATGCGCGTTTGCATTGTGGTGTAATGGGATGGGTAGTGGTGCGTTTTCTGTGAAGGTGCTTTTCTTTTCGCTTTTTTCCCTGCATGCACTGCCATTTTTTTGTTCGCTTTCCTTCTGATTCTCGTTTTGATCAACCAACTCTGGACGTTGCTATCACGTCGATGCGGTGCGCTTTGCAGAAGACATAAATCATGAAAGTTTTTACCACGCGTTGCCACAGTGCGCGCACGCGGTGATGAGTGTGGTGGAAATTCCAATTCGCCAAGAAATATGCGTACCACTTCGCGATGATGGTGAGGTAGAATGATGATGTGGAATGTCCTGTCGTTTTGGGTTTTTTGGGTGCTAATGTCTGTCGTTTTGGGTGCTAATTCATACCAAACGACAATGGTGTTTTCCAGCGGTTTTTGGAACATTAGTTTTGACAAAAGTGCAATAACAACTGTATGAAGCGGAGTTGAAAGTTTCCAAAGAAGAACGTTAAGAATGTAATCCACGTATTGTTTGGACCCAGGAACCCAGAAACCCAGAAAACGGTCATTGGCATTCAACCATTATTGTCAGCATATTGTCGCGATATTACTTGGGGAAGACTGTGGACGACTGTTGGCTGTGAACAAACTGCAAACAGTGAACAGTGAATGGTTCATTTAAAATAATTCAATTCGTTTTTAGAATTATCATGTGAACAGCATAACTGTAGTCATTTGTTGACGTAGGACAGAATATTAAGCTGCGAGTAAAATTAAGTCAAGATATGCCAGTAATGGCAGAACTAGCTTTTAGAGGCTATACACATATAATATGATCAAGTGGGTAAATAAAATAATTAGGTTTGTAATTGCTTACGGAAAAAAACACAATATCTAACGCCACTGATTCTCGATGGACAAATACACCAAATGATTAATGTAGTTTTCATACTAATGATAACTTAGATGACTAATGTTGTTTTGTACCAACACTAGATTGATATGTATTTTTATGCAAATGATGACGTTGCAGTAATCGTCCCAAAACATGACTTTTTTTTGGCATCTGCATCGACCAAACGCTCATAAAGCTGGTTGGTACATGCATGATGCCTGTGGTTGTTGTTGTGTTTCAATTCTTTTACACAGAGTAAAGGCTGCCGTGGAACGAGGCAAACACCGGCACCCCATAATGACCATGACACAGAAGCCAGATTCAAAAGAAGATTGCTTTGTGCTAAGATACGTTGACATGACTCAATAGCAAGGATGGAGAGGCACATTGCAAAAACAAAACAAAAAACACGTACACACCTCTGATTCCTTTCACTCTTCCTCCACATCATAAACACACACACATACACACACACACACACACACACACACACACACACACACACACACACACACACACCCAGACACACAAAATCATCATTTGCTTATGCAAACAGTGCAAACTCCAATTACGGACAGCTTCAAATTGCGGCTTAGATGAAGAAAGGCGACCGAGAAGCAGAAGTGTCTTTTCATTTTCCATCGACACAAACGCACACACACATACATACAAACAGTCCCCACACGTCCATCGGTGTAGTTCCGTATAATTCCGTTCCAATGGTGCCAAGGATTAAGGAATAAACAACTCATACTGCTGCTACACACCAATATACCTCACCATCCCACCCCACCTTACGTTCCTGCCGTAGGACGAGGGATTATCTTTCGTGTTTCGGATGGAAATCCGTCCACCGTTGACGCGGTCGCTCCGGTGCCTGGGTCTTGGTTTGCGCACTTCATGCGTTTCACTGGGTGCAAAATGTAGGCTGACGATGAAGTCGTCATCATCATCGGTTTCGAGTGCTTGCAAGGAAGTCCTGGATGGACAGGAAAGGAAAATGGTTCCTCGCTGTTGCCATGTGTTTCTGCACAAGGGCGGGAAGTTCAGGGCCCCGGTTTCAGCTCGAAGCGGCTTACGACATGCGGATGGATTTTCCCGGCCGTTCATTGCGATGTTTCGTTCGGTTTCATTATTTTCCTTCGCTACGTGTATGTGTGCGTGCTGCTACGTCTTTGTCTATTTCTATGCTAGCACTTCCGTACATGTAAGCACGATCTTAAGGCGAATCGCTTTGGAAAGTGAAGGATTTTCAAGCAACGTCTTCAACGAATGTTCGTTCAAGTGTTTCGATATTTATAAATCCTTATCGATTCAGCTGCTGCTGCCGCTGCTAAATAAATATCCCACTCCAAGGAGGCAGACGTTCAAATGAATGAGGATATCGGTGTAGTTCATGGTAGAAGTTCTTTTTTTGCGATCAGAAGACAGAACGGGCGCAAAAATGTTTGATCGTCTTCGGCATGGCTAAAATACTGGTAAGAAAACAAATGGCAAACATCGAAACCTAACCATTAGCGCCACAATTTATGCAACCGTTCAGCAAAACGGTATAAATATTCTCTTCCATGCCTGCTTTAAGAGCATGCCGCTTGTGCGTTCATTTGTGCAACTTGCGCAACCATTTCCTTTCACCAAGTGAACACCACGCTAACTTCGTTCGAGAAACGTCCCTAACCGCATGATAATTTTCCTTTTCCTTTCATAAACATGTCCTCGCTCCTAGCACGCTTTCCAGATCCATTGTTTGGTACTGATAAGAAAGAAGGCTAGCGAGGAATACTATTTTCTTCTACCATTTTCTCCTTCCGCATGCCGTGACAATGAATGAATGAAGTGTCATAAATCTAGAGAGGGTGGTAAATATTTTCGAG
Source organism: Anopheles maculipalpis (assembly GCF_943734695.1). Classification (NCBI taxonomy): domain Eukaryota; kingdom Metazoa; phylum Arthropoda; class Insecta; order Diptera; family Culicidae; genus Anopheles; species Anopheles maculipalpis. Next base: position 26,618,804 of record NC_064871.1, on the reverse strand, counting down.
CAGCTTAAATTTCGGTCCCTCGCGACACACGCCGGAACGATTCAGTAACCGCGTAAGGCATGCAACGTGATGACGTAGTCGTACGCGTTGCTTCGAATGTACTTCTCAAACGTTGGGCTGAGAAAGCTCACCGGCTTGGCGCGATGCGAAAGGAACCGGGTGATGGTAGTAAAAATAAATCGAACATCGATTGTTGGTCCAAACCATGGTACACCCCGACAAGGGGCAAAACAATTGAATGCATGTGAAGTAGAACGAGACAGAAGAAACACGGACAGACGATGGAAGTCCCCCAAAAGGGGAATACAATCAGTAAAAGTATCAACATAAAATGTAGGGAAAGCGGCCCTATTTTTCCTCCACCGGTTGATGCCTGCAAGCGCTTTCCATCCAGCAAATGGAAACCAATCGAGTGCCTTTCGTTCGTTACGAGGCAACGAACGTCTTCAAGATCGTTGGCGTGCAGCGGAGACGGAAGAAAGGATTTACGAGTTGAAAAGAAGATGAGGATCTTAATCCTGAAGCTACGGACCGGAGACGCTTCGTGGTCGGTCAGGTCGGGAAAAATCACTTTCCAAACAGGATTGAAATAGAAGAGCGACGAGGTGGTACCGTTGGGGTGGTACATAAAAATGTGTCCATATCCTCATGTTTACCACACACCCGCACCTGGTGTTAGGGGAGGGAGGGCATCACTTCCATCCGCTCCGGATGTTGGCGAATAAATGACGACCATCTTAAGTATAAAGAGGGTTGTCTAGGGTTTAAATGAAAATGGAGAAAAAATCGAATCACGAAGGATCGGCCGGTGGCGAGGGTTGAAACGGGATGATACACCCGGGAGAAGGTAAAAGAATGTGCACAGATCAATTGTTGAACCGCAAGGCTCTGGCCCCGAATTGACCGGAGCGACATCTGACGGCAGAGGTCTGATCGTTGATAGCAGTAAAATTCGTTTTTATGGCATTGTTTTCATTCAAAGCGGTCCGGTGGTGACAACAGGGTTTTAGAAGGCCAACCGAACATAAAAAAGCGCTTTCTCGGCTAGGTTTGCTTAGAAAGGTCTTTTGCGCCTTGATTTTTTTCTTTATTGATGTACGTTCGTTTTTTTTTTGTATTATTTTGAAAGCCATTGATTTTCGTTTTCAATAAAGGGTGTCTTTCATTTCGTGCTATGAATAATTATTTATGAAAAAATCATATAAAATTTATTACTTCTTCCCGTGATCACTTTTCCACGCATCATAACACAGCGGAGCGTTACTGTTTCGGGGTTGGTCCGGAGTACGGTGAGTCTATTTTTATGTATATGCGGTAGAGAAAGTGTACACGCTTTCTTTCACCATTCAAACGACAATTTGAGGTTACGTTTACGAGGCCGCGTGGAGCCATGTGTGCTAGAAAACTGTTCTCTTTTATCCTGTTGCCTGGCTTGTTGTTGCCGGAAAACCTTTCTGTCAGGCATTCGGCACAGATTCGGTCGCTCGTTTTACTTTATCGTTAACCCTCCCCGGTAAACCTGTAAGGGCTGACAGAAGGGGTGTTAGGTGTACGGACCTTACGGATCGTTGCCGCGGCAGCTGCTATAGTTGAATGGAAGCATAAACAAAAAAAATCAAACATCAACGAAAGCAAAGTAAGAACAAAACCAGAAAAAAAATAAACACGCTTATAACACGCGTTTCTGCCATGTGGCCTTGATTCGATTCAGCAGCATAAATTGGAACGAATGCGTAACCGTGCCGCCCCGTGCTAAATCCCCACGGAACCTAGATAAGGCGTGGGGAAAGCTTGGTTGCCGAACGCGGTGAAACAAACCCTACCCGAGACGGAGACTAAGACGATGGGCCCGACAACTGAACCAAACCGTTTACGATCGTCTCGCGCGCGACGTCTTAAGGTCTCTCGTCGTGTTGTTGGGCGGCGTGACGAAGGAAAAACGAAGGAGATGGTAAGGCGAGTAGCGTAAAACGGTTCGATTTTTCACATACCTCTTTGCGTAGGGCACTAGCAACGGTCGAGTAGGTTTGATTATTTTATTCATGAGCAGGCACACGATGATGAGTGTGAGTAGAGCCGAAACCGGGAGCCACAACAACAACTGAGCCTGCTACACGCTCTTACGCTGGCCTGCTGCCAAGAACTTGACAAAACTTTGAACAACACAGCTCGGCGCGTTTATTGGCGACAGTGATGACGATGATGCGATGATGATGAGCAGCCATGCCAATCATGATGCTGATCACCATCATCCACACCGTTCCTTTGACGCTGTGTCTCTCTACGTGTTATGCCCCTTTTTCGTGCTGGCACTATTGTTTGGCAAGCTAGGATTTTGATCGACTGAAATGCACCCCCCGGACGGATGTTAGAGCGCGAGTGCTTTGGTTTGGATTTTATTTGAATGTAATTGACGGTTTCGATTCCCGGGACTATTTGCATTCACTATCGCTTGTGTACTGCAAGCAAAGTAGGGGCTTATTTACACCGATAGGAAACGATCGCTTGTTTGGTTAGTCGGAAATCGTGAGAGTATTCACAATCGAGTGTACGCTGAAAGGGAGAATGGTGACTTTATTGATGTTGTAAAATTATGTGAAAGCCCATTTTGTATTCAACCTGGTTGGTTGTTTGATTTCGTTTCAAATTGTATTATTATGTTGTGTGTGCAACTATTTCTTTGGTTTGTGTGTTTTAACTTTTACACAAAATTAAACGAAAAATGTATTAAAATTTTGAATTTTTTCAAACTAAATTTTTAATATGTCAAACACAAAATAATAAATCTTTGGCTCCCTTACTCCCTTACTACGTCTCTATAATTTGTAAACCATTTCAGAAATACTTTTTCTTATGCCTAGCGTGATTGATCTTTCTGACATTATCGTAGTTGTCATTTGTTTAAAGTTGATAAGTTGTGGTACGACATTACATTTCAGTACATGTTGTGTAGTTATTCCACATATCACTTAAATATTATTCTGCAAGACGGTCAGGCCGTCCCCCATCAAATAGAAAAAAAATAGCAGTAATATTTTTGACTATACTTAACTAACTAACACCATTTTCTGGGTTTGCTTTATCCTTAAACCTATAAAAAAGAGATTTTTTCATAGTCTAGTTTTATTTTTAAGCATCTTTTCTTATGAGCATGGTTTTCATTGTTTGGATTCCTTCGAACATCTAAAATAATGCACCATCAAATCGAAACGCCATAAAAAACATCGGATTGTGCGTTGTTTTGTTATTGATTAAAAATTTAATACATTACCTGTCACATTAGCTGCTTAGGGTGTACACAGCCGTTCAAACACATGGCAAAAAGATTGGAGAAAATTTCATAAATCATTAGCTCATCGTTAAGGCCGACCTTTCTCGCTCGGTTTAGGGCACCGACCCATTCGGCCCCGTAATGTCTTTATCGGATTACAGCATCGTGCCAAACGCTCTCGAGCGGAGTGTTCTTGGGATGGTACCATTTTTGTTGCCTCCGTTCCGGTGTTTCCTTCCCGATTGCCAGACTTTCCAAGCCAAGAAACGTCCGTGCATCATCATCTCGATTGTTATTACTTTCTTCGGCGAGCCCGATTTCAAGCATGAACCAATCGAGCACACGGCTTCATAAGACACGAGCTCATTCGATGGTGTGTATGGTCCCAAAAATCCATGAACCATCACCATAAATCACATTCGCAATCCGTGAGACTTTTCGAAACGAATCCTGGAAGCTTCTCCCATCCCATCAAGAGATGCTGTCCCGCGTAGGCAAAAGGGTGGCTATATGGGTGAAGGCCGGCGTTATCCTTTTTGATAATAAAATATAAAAAAAATCCTCACTAGGCCGCTACACTACGCTTCACCTTTCTCTGGTGCACACGGGTTATGCTTTACGGGTAGTTGGTTACGCTCGGCTGCGTATTTCCCGGGAGGTGATTCTGGTTCATTCTTGAGCCATCCGTCTTGCGGCAAGAAACGAATCCAACCCCCAAAAACATGACCGTCACGCAAACCAGGCTAATGGTGAGTGGATGAAATGGGCCAAGCATACGGTCAACAGCAATGTGGTACGAAAATAGGCCATGAAATCGGGTGTAGCTTGCGCCAGCGGCATGCCTGTAGAAAGGATGCAATATTTTTAGGAGCATAACCAGCCCCATTCAGAGGAAAATATTGAATGAAAAAGGGCAGAAACTTGGCGAGGCTGAAATGGACACGTCGAAGTAACTGCGAGTGTGAATGGTGAACGAAAACACGCAAAAGAAGAGAGCATCTGCAAAACAAAAACGAACCTATACGTAGATGGATGGGATGAACAAAACAGACGGAACAAAAAAAAAGGAATCTACCACAGCAAGAAAGAAAAAATAATCATTCCCAAGTGAAGCCACTAAAAGGACACGCCGGGAAATGGCGTCCATTTAGAGAAGAGCGTGAAATTGATGCTTCATAAATGGAGATGCTGCTGCTGCTGCTGCCGTTGGTGCTGAATGGACCGCGTCACGAAACAACGCTCGCGCCCCATACAAACAGGCGGCAGGCTTTTAGGTGAGCTCTAGGCGTCGTCTTTTCCATGCATGATTTTTTTTTTTTATTTTGGTGCTTTCTTTCCGTCGGTTTTAGCTTTTGCGCTCTAGTGCAAATGTGTGCAGGAAAAAAAAAACTTTTTCGCCTTTGTCAGCTAGAGCCCAATTTTCTGACGATGGCCAGTTATTGCTTCATCACGGCTGGCTCTGCTACTGCTGGTGATGCTACTGAAAGGCAAGAGTTGGCAGAATTAACGCACCCGACCGTCACCGGCACTAAATTGGTGAAAGGACGAATCCAAGGCACACCCCAGAACGCTATGCCTTCCGCTGGAAGTAGATCAAGGTTCGGTTGGTCAGGGAGAAAATTACCGCATAAAATTAAATAAAAACGTTATCTCGGGGTGGATGGAAATGTGAGGTTTTCGGGATGTGGAAGAAAGTGGTGATCGGTCCGTTTTTTGAGTTGGTATGTGTGTGTTTGTGTGTGCGCGTTTGTTCTGGCTTTAACTTTTATGCCGCACTGGTGAGACGCTATTTAGACAGTGGTCGTATTGTAGTTTACTTTACGGTCTCAACCCAACCCGATTCGGGTTTGGAATTAGTTGATGAAACTAACCGATGATGCTATCAGTGGTCAAACTGTTTTTAGAAAGTTCCGGATGCGTAATCTGGGCGCTCGTTTCGTTTTATTTCTCGAAAGCAATATCTGGCGAGAGGTGGATTAGTTTTCTCTGTTATGGGTAAAGAATTATGAATCGCAGCTTAAAATTGATTCAGAGACATAAAATTGGGTTTTTTGTGGGTATTGTATTGTGCTGCTAGTAAAAAGAAACCATTTATGACAGTAAGGAGTTAGCTTGCATTTTATGCTTTTAATATCAGTATTGAAAACGTTATTCTTCTACACCATAGATTAAGGTGTAATAATTTAGTTTTGATGTTAAAAGTTTACCGATAGAAAATGTTTTATCAGCTTCAAATTTGGTATAAATGAATGCTGATCCTATTCAATAACTATTACTCAAATCTAGCTCAAAGTTAGTATAACCAGAGCAACCCTTTGGCAAACAACGCACCGACCCGACTTCCGCTAATTTACAATCCAAAATTTCTGTTTCGTATCGGCACCCATGGACCCGCCGGAAGGAAAATGGGCCCCACCAGATAGCGGATACCCAATACTCACACACTAAAACTGATGCATTTTTAATGAAATAACACGCAATCTGAAGTATGATTGGGTACCACAGCACCATCGATCGTACACCAAACCCAAATCAACAGCGACAACAAACGACCAGGCGCCTCCATCAAGTAGTCGAAATTGATGGAGGCGCCCGGTACCGCATTTCCGATTACGATCGAAGAAGTCATCGTTATCGTTTCGCACCACCTGGGCGTGTGTGTAACGGGGGTTTCTTCTTCTCCCTTAAATTCGTGTTCTGTTCTCATCAAGACGTGAAATGATTGAAATGTAAACATTAAGCCAAATCTTGCCTCCATTAGGTGGGCGCCACTGCTACCGTCATCACCGTGAGCAGAATGATGTTACGATCTATAGTAACCTGTACCATTTGTGCCCCTTGTTCTATAACGTTTTTAAGCGAAAGCATGTTACCGAAACTTCCGGGTATCAATGCCGGCAAGAGGGGGCAAAACCAACGTCACCCACCACCATACCAAACAGCACCACACCCGAACGAAGATTGGTGTGACTAATTTATGAGGTGCGTAGCGACCGGGGGCACGCCTATCGCTTTAGCTTCAACCACGGTAAGGAACGGGTGGTTGTTTCGGGAGGAAAGCTTTGCGGAACGGTGGTGAAGCTCCATAATAGGTGAAGCAAATTAGCGATCATTTTCCGAAAGCGAAGCAGCTCGTTCACGCGCGTGCACCACCTTCGTCAATTTGTATACAGTTTCGGAAGGTAGAATCTTGGCAGGACACTCGCGACCGTGGAAGGGAGGAAAGGATCACGAACTGTCAACCGGCTACGAGCGAAGAAAGGTGAAAAGATGGAGGAACGCGCTGGTGAACCGAGAGCCACAAGATAAACTGCCGTCCGTGGTTAGGGTGGAAGGCAAACCGGTAGCCTTCCGCGCTTTACATCGTGTGGCCGTTAATAAATCAAATAAATTGCTCAACCGATGGTGGAACAATTATGAAGCACATTATAAAGGATTGTTCGGGTATCGGGTTGCGATTGTTTGCAACCCGCACCAGAGCGGCACCATCGGCAGGAGACCGATAATGTTACGCTTTATGTTACGCGTTCGCCAACGTTCGTCACCATTGAACTTTGGCGCCTCTGACTATGCGGCGGCACCGGAGTTGATAAGGTGCGTTGTTAATTAGGCTGTGGTTTTTGCTATGCTACGACTCTGCTTTCGCTACCGTGCCGAGCGGATGGTGCGTTAAAAACCATCCACCGACTGGCGAGCGGCACCACCGGTTAATGATGGCGCGATTCTCGGCACGCTGGTGCCGTGCGTTGCGCTTTGTACGGCGCAACCTTTTAGCGAGTGGCCAAACTACCTTTCAGTAAGAGGATGATGAATGTCTGCCTATAAATGTACCGAACGCGTGTTTTTGGGGTTAGGTTTGGAAGATGAAACGGAACCGTGGCTGAGGCTGAGAGGTGTGTTGTTTTTATGTTCGCTAGATTATTATCCATGTTGTTTAAAGGTTGGTCACCAGGTGTTGGGAAAGGAGTGTGGGATACGCTTTTTTTTTTGGTTCGTTGCTACCGCTTGTTACTTTCGCTGTGTTTTATTGCGTTTAGATATGGTATGCGGCACAAAACGGATATTACAATGGCGCTCGTCAGTTATAATTCTCGTTAATGAATTAAGCTTCAAAAAGGAAAAAAAAAACACGCAGCCACCAAAAAAAAGTGTGGGAGCGAATGCAACCATTACCAAACGTTATAAATAGCAAAGTGGGACCCTTCATTGTTCGCTCCGTGGCGAAAGTATCACATTTGCAGGCAAAACTTCTTTGTTTTCGCACGAAGTTTGATCATTAAATCGGTCGAAAAAATGGCACAAAAGCGTAAACCATATCAGAACTGTGCCGTAAAAAAGAAGTCATTAACCGAATGAAAGATTGATTACGTCGGTGCGTTCCGTGTGCGGATGGAAGTGTGCGAAAAGAGAAAAATAGGTGTTTTTCTTTGAAGTTCGCTCATAAAAGAAACCCTGGGGTTGATTTACGAACGGATGCAGAATTCGCGGCATTAGCCACCGAACCTTCATTGATAGGACGTCCTGTGTATGCGGGTGTATTAGATTCATAAAAAAGAATCACCATTTTTCTTCTAGCGCCCAAATCTGCTATTTCCGTAGGTGTATGGGGAGCGCCGTTCACCGAATGTTTTTATGACATGTGTGTGAAAAACAAGTCGCTCTCCAACACCCTCAGCCAACTCAACTCGTTGGCACACCTTTAGGGTGAAACAATTTAATGGTGTTTTAAATATTTCTCGTGAAAACAATTTTCCCTCAACTTTCGTCATAGCGCCACCGGTGTGAGAGGAAATTGGTTTTTTCCCCCACTGTCGTTTTAAATTAGAAAGGCCATAAATTTAAGCTTGAAATTAGAATTCTCACTGCACGCTTTGGTGTCGTTTTGTTTACACTGGGGATTTTTTTCAAATTGCGTATTTACTGCTTTATTCTCGGGATCATTACTTAGAATAAATTGGATTGGCTAGTTGCGCTAGCCGAGGCTAGGCGCTCGGTGAGATTGTTATGTGTTTGTTTCACTCGTTTTGTTGTGAACTATAATTCCATCTAAATTATTAGCGTTGCTGAAGTTCGCTACTCAATTTGTCGGATGAGGTATTACACTGTAAGTTCAGTTTCAGTTCAGATAACTAAAAACCTCTTTCTTCATTGGGCTAATGAATGTGAAACAACATTCAAAAATGCAATGTACTGTTTGGTTTTCGATTATCTCATATAACAATTAATTTGCTGGTTGCTGCCAAACATTCGAGCAATCATACAAAAGTTAAACCAAAACATGTAAACTCAGCCCGTAGGTGTGGTCAACAGAAATACTATTTGGGCAGATCGGTCGCGTAAGGCATCTCAATTTTACAGCTTTTATGGGAGAATCATTTTCGTCTTTGACTCTACTACCTTGACCTGCTACTGCTGGCGTCGCTCGACTTGATCATACCTGTTTTGTGGGTTGTCAGTCCTATGTACAAAAAGGTCTTCTGCCGAGTAAAAACCGACTAACGTCTCAGCTATTGAATCACTCGTCCTTGCGTTTAATTAATTTTAGATTAATAATTTTCGCTATGTAGCTTCATAACATGTATACCTTTGAATTGTCAAATTTTAATAAGTTTCATCCTTTTTTTTCTATATTTCTCGATACTAATATCATGAAATAATGTTATGTTAAAGGTTGGAAAAGGTTATAAATAGCAAATTGATTTTGGAATCGAAAATTGAATGAAGCAACATTTAATTTGATTTTTTCACTTAAAATTGTGATTAATTGGGTTTTATGAAATGAACATGCCAATATTCGTTTATTGATTTAGTTATTTGTACAACTATGATTACTCGTTTATCCTTGCTTTTATTCTTGACATGAAAAATACTCCTTGCGTGGCATCCGATCGTTTTTTTTTAATCGATAAGAGAGAGGTAAAGAATAAGGAAGAAATGCCGTGTGTTATGTTATGTTTATATAAATTGGTCGTCTCAAGTGGTGTTGATAATACGGCATTGTTCCGACATAATTAATTATAAATCAATAAAATAAAAGTGGTTTGACCGTATTGCTCTGACTAAACCACTACAATTAAATTCTATTTATTGCTCAATTCTCTCGATTAAATTTACATAATCACATTGAAAGCGAAAAATGTGTAAATAAATAAATATGCGTTCTATAATAAATAAATTAATTTCAGTATTTTTTATTTATTTCCCATACGATGGTTCTTTGCCGTATTAATTTCAGTGTCCTTTTTTATCTTTCTTGGAAAGTAAATAATATCCTTTGATCTCATTTTACTTTTTTGGGCTGCTGGCGCTAAATCTAATTCTTTTACTGTAAGCGGTACGGTTTCTACCAAAATTTCACCGAATTCCACCATCCTCAAAAAGAATCAAACAGCTATGTAATTGTGTGCAGAGTTTGTTATTTTTTAATTTTACTAACGTAAATTTCGTTATTTCGTGTTATCGCTGTGTGGGTGCTGCACATACAAATCGAATCAAAACAAAGTCACCGACAAAAGAAAATTATTAAACCGATGCAATGTGACCAACAAATCCATCACCAATATAATTCTGCATTTTTTCTGTTGTTTTTCTTTACTTTCGTTTGTGGATATATTGTCCGTTGCGCGTTTCTACCACTAAACCAAACAACGAATGTTTATGTCCCATTAGCTGGTAAGAAAATTGGCGGAAAAACTCATTTTCTTTTTTCCCACGCATCGGTAATTCCTCTAGTCCCTCTCGGACAAACGGTACAACGTAGTGCGCTTTTATAATCATTTCCTTGCATTATCTTACTCAAGCAAAACATCTCGAAGTAAAAAAAAACATTGTTATTGTTGCGGTTACTGGATAAACACAGCTAACCGTTGCAGGTTCCATCCATACCAATCGCACCAGAGAGAGAGAGAGAGAGAGAGAGAAAAAAAAAACGCAACCCACGGCCAAAACGATGGAACCATTTTTGATGAAGTTGAGTTGAACTATTTTTAAAAGACAGATTCACATCACCGCATTGGCGGGTTGGCTGATCTTTGCCGGTGTTTTCTCCTCGGGGTTAGGGCAGTATTTTTAGCACCACCACCAGTGAGTGTCGGCGGACAGTCAACGGAAAATGTCGCACATTCGGTCGCACGGATGTCGGATCGTCCTAACGCACCGGAGAAAGTGCACTACTCGTTGAACGCGCCACGGTTGAACGAACTTGAGTTTGAAAATTAAATTTACTAAATGGAATTGAGTTTTATCCTTCTAGTGTTCACCTGCAGCCCACCCCTACACCGACCGATTATGCTGGATCGATAGTATAGTTAATTAGCGAAAAGCACTTAAGCCTTACCGCGGGCTCAAAGCATTTGCATTAAAGCGGTGAACGGTTTTATTTCAGTACGCGCCAGCATAATGCACACGGGCTCGATTGCATTAGATGACTTAATTCGGCATTAAACTCCACACACGCTCCCACGGGCGGACAGTTACACTGTGCTTGATAAAATTTCATCGAACGCCGTCCCCCGCTGAACTGCACGATAATCATTCAGCTGAGTCGCTTTCTCGCAAACACATCAACACCACATGGTGCGGATTTCCCATCGGGTGGGCATCACCTTCCTTTTCCCACCCGGCATAATTAATTTAATCTGTATCCCTGTCGTCCATTCTTCCTCTCACGCTTCTCGTTATGCTGCGCTGCGTTAGTTCTAGATGTTCGTTTGACTAATCCCGTGACAACGACCAAACGCATTCAAACACAAGCGATCTGTGATGGTGGTGGACATACTTCCGCTAAGTGTTCGAAAATAGTGCTTATTAATAACCCAATCAACATCAGAGAGTCACGTCCCGAACTGACACCCTCCCATACATCTGCCTGTCTTAGCGCTGTCTACAAATCTCTGAAAACCTTTGCCCGTCTCTGTATGTGTTTTTGTTATCGGCGTAAGTTGTTGTCGGGCGTAAGAAGATGGTCAAGAAATATATAGGTTAGTGCAGATCGCTGATCTCATGGAGACAACGGATGGCAGCGATGACCATTACTGCATTACTGGCGTGCAGGAGGACCGCCGGCTCGTTACGTTTCCGTCGGTGCGCGCAATGTGTGAGACCTTCTCGCTGGTGTGCAATTTTACAGCCTGTCTCAACGGCTTGCAGACACTTTGGCGACGGGCCAATCTCTTCTGCAAGGCGACGAATCGATCGCAAGTGGTTTTGTGCACCACCCCTGAGCAAGTACACACAAGAGCACAACTGGCTGATGAGAGGAGACACATAAACAGAAGCAAAAAAAAAAAACAAAAAAAAAATTGCCTCAGAAATGTAGTACCGAACCAGATCTCGTCACCAAACCAGCTTTTAGGGTAAGAAAAAGTGGTAAAAGAAAGTGGCAAAAATTGTCGAGCGCTTCCCGTCACCCACAAGACGCGATAATGCGGACCAGGAAAACACAGTCTGCCAAAGGGGTATTTCCCCTCCCTGGTGTTGTATGTCCCGATCGGATCCGTCTTCTGACACCTGTCACTTAGCGTTCTAATACATTTTGTCGGGTGAATTTACGTGAGACAGCAGAGCATGGTTCTGTTTTGAAAATTTCGTCGATATGTTTCACCCGATTTCCTTCCATCCCATCCTCGCTTTGCAGTTAATCTGTAGTAGATTGTGAGGAACGAACGAATAAATTGATATTGTGATGGTGATAAAGAATTTTGAATGATTAACTCCATTTTTCGTAGAGTGTTTTGTATCATTTCGTACTGTTAAGCGTAGGTGGTGTTTTCGAATTGGTCAAACACAATCGGACGGAGTGGGTTGTGTGCAGCATTTACATTTTGTAAAAAAAAAACATCTTATCTAATTGGGATTGGGGATTTATTGAAAGGGAAAAATGTGTTTTTGTTGTTTTTTGCGATATCTTTTATTGAAAAACTTTACTTTCGTGTAGTATTTATTTTCTCAGATCGTGTAGATCTGAGAAAATTACGAATCGAACTCCTGCTGAGTCATGAGAAATCAATCAATTCATTCTGTTTTTTTGTGTGCCGTGAATCATCAGTTTCAATCGAATCTAAAGACAAACTGTTTTTATTTTATTTCAATAAGTTTAAGTTCCTGCACAAGAATGTACCGTAATGAGAGATAATCTTACATGATGCAATGAGCCGTCGTCTCAGAGATAAATAAAAAAAAAAAATTTCTAATAAATTTAAAAAAATATGTACATAAAGTAATGACAGTTTTTCACCAACTACAAACTATTTTTTGGGATCATAATATAATAATAGGAAAAACGGCATAAACTTTACAGAATTTCTAGCACGAAACTCAGCAGCCGAACAAAGCTTTAATGTTGGTGGATTGTAATTCTTGCCTCTATGTTCTCTCAAAGTCTTCTTTTTCTTGGCTTAACGACCTTCTAGGTCACGCCGGCCATCGGAAATGGCTTACTAGACTTGCCAATACCACGAAGTTAGATAGTCAATCCTCACAACTGGGGGAACAGTCCGTATGGGATTTGAACCACGGTCCTGGCTTGCGCCGCTGTCGCCTAAACCACTGGGCAATCCCTTCCTGGCCTGACCCTCCCAAAGTTTGTAGTTCTATTCTCGAAAAAATTGTTAATTTGTAAAGTCGTAGTTAATTTTGATTTTTTGGAATTGCATCTAGTGCTAGGACATCCTGCTACAGTATTCCGATAGAATTCACTGAAGGTATTCGGCCTTGCCTCGACTCGTCTCCTCTATTCTTAGTGTTGTTCTCTATTCTTTTAAATGTACTGCATAGGCAACTTCATACTCGCCCATAAATTGAATTTTATAGGAAAAAAATCAAGATGTCTTCTCTGCATGTCAAGATGATTAATACTATTGAATGATGATGTTCCTGGTTTTGATAGACAGCCTCTGAACCTTTTTTTAAATGACCAGAACGAGTTGGTACGGAACAGAGCAATAATAAAAAAAACCCCCCTGATTCGTGTATCGTCCCTTACGTGAAGCTTCGTACAAAAAAGGATAAAAATATTTGTTTTAGTGTTCTCAAAGGAATGTAAATTTCGAAATAATAGTACAAAGCACTTTTCCGGTCCTTAGGAGAGGGCTGAGAAAAAGATAACTCTTTCTAAAGCCATGTCCATAAAACGATGATAGTAGGCTTTCCGTGCAAAATACATTTCCCTACACGCTCACCGCTTGCCACGAACCAAAAATCATCTCTCCATCAAATTGTGCTTCTCCTTCGGACGAAGAGCAGTCAGTAGCGGTGCACGTTGTGCTTGTGCTTGGGGACCAATCCATCCTTCGTTCTGCTAAAATCCGCTCTAATCCTTATGCGAAAACATCAACATCAGAGATTTGCCACCGTTTTGCCCCAGTCGAACCCGCACCAGCTTCGTCCACCCGAGCGGACACACCCAAGTGATCACTTTTTGATGACAAATTGACCGAGGGTGTTGGGGTTTGGGTGTTTTGCAGAGAAATAGGAATCAGTCACACCAGCAGCGGAACATTCATTGGCCTCGACACATGCGACATCGACGGCCGGATCGCTAAGTGTACCGGAAGCCGCGCCAGGAGGTGACGGTATACATGCTAGGGCAACATTATTACCCATCGACGTAGCGTATCCTCTCATCAGCGGTACTACAGCAACAAGGGGCTTCCACGAAGCAGCACGATGTGGCACGACGAGCAACAGCACATTCCGCCACACGCGCGTAGTCAGGCTTTTTGCCCTAACACAACCACATAGCGGATGGATGTATTGGGAGTAGGTAGGTTGCCATGGGTAGCCGTGATTTTTACCTCGCCCGGATGTTCCACGGTTGTTTTCCCACCCGTGTCTACCCGAATGCAAACCAGAGGCAGCAGCAGCAGCCATTTTCTCTAGCCTAGACTAGAAACCAAGCTTCAGCTTTTGGGGTGGACGTGTTGTCGTCAAAGCAAAAAAGTATATGTAGTATAGAAGCAAGGCAAGAGGAAGAACCTTTTGCTATGTTTATGATGGATTTCGCTATCAATCGCTTTTGCCTTGCTGATGGGGTGTGTGCGTCATGAACATTTAGCTTTGTAAGTGTGTGTGTGTGCGTGTATGTATTTGTATGCGTTGGCTCGTGTGAATGCGATAGTATTTATTTATTGCCATTTCACAACATTGTCGTCGTCGGCAACAGCAATAACAACAATAAAAATATCCTGCCCTCCTTTACTCTCTCTCTCTCTCTCTCTCTCTCTCTCTCTCTCTTTCTTTTTATTTTTCTCTTTCTCATTCTCTTTCACTCGTACGCATTTGGAAAAATCATTTTATCATTCTCGGTCTCTTTTGCTCCTTAGCTCCTACTCACTCTCTCTCTCTCTCGCTTACACATTCAGTGTTATAGTGAGTTCTCTCGTTTATCAATTGGTTTATTTGGTGTCGTGCTTCTTCTTCCCTGTTCTTATCTGTTGTGCTTTCGAATCAAGAGCTTGGGATGGGATGCTGATGACGTTGTCTGTGTGCGTGTGTATGTCTGTGGACGTTTTTTTTCCTATTCATTGCTCCTGTTTGAACCGCTAAGCTCTATCTGGATGTACGCGTGTATTTGTTACCCACCAACTCTCGACAGAGGATGGATGGAAAATTGATTTTTAATTACTCCACCCTCCTACTACGATCGGTGGTAAGGTTCAGATTTTCTCGTCCCCCAACCGAAAGCGCTAGGCACGGCGGGGGGAAAATAGATAGACGGATGTTGTAAAGTGAGAGGGAAAGCAAATGGTGTGCAGCTGTTTCCCTTGCACGGCAATGAAAGCGACCATCACCGGGAACTGGTACACTCAATCATATTTCCACGGATTATCGAATGAGATTTTCCGTGATTTCTATTCCACCGCTGCTGCTGGAATGATGAATTGTTTTTGCGCGATATTCATTTTGCTTTCCCCAAACACAGTTCTTGAACTGCACATTATTGTCTTCCACTTTCGTTTGTGAATAATATAGCTATTAATACGTAAAAAAAAAACATGAAAAATGAAAAAAGGTCAAATAAGCGTACCGTATCGAGCTGTTATAAAACCGTCACCATGGCAAACAGCTCTATGGTTGCGTGTGCAAGTGTTGGTGTGCCAGGTAGAAGAACTCGCGGTGATGAGTCCGTTCTGTCCCTTCGATGCTTCTTTAACTGTGTTTCTTCAGCGAAACAGAGAAGGAGAATAGCTCAATTTTCTCGACACGCACGCCACCGTTTGGCTTCGCCATGGTTTGGTGCGGGAAAAATATGAAGGATGAGAATGTTACACTACCGTTACATATTGAAGCACGCTCATACCTCTGTAGCTGTGTGTTAGTCACTGCCTTCGTACTCGCATACAACACACCCTAATACAACCGTAGCCAGTGTCATCCTTCAGATGGAATTGAAGGGATTTGCGTGCTCACAGATGATAGGGAAATGGGAATTGTGCCTTGTCCCTTCCTCAATGTTGCTCAGTGTGTGTCTTTGCTCTTACAACGTACAGCACGCATTGTAGAAGTGAAAGCGTACAGTGCGAGCACATCATACATTCACATAAACAACTCCGTTTCGTTTTTGCTCTCTCTCTCTCTCTCTCTCTCTCTCTCTCTCTCTCTCGTTATTACGTACAAAACAATACGGAGCAATCTCACTTGCAAGGAGAAAGGCAACGAAAAACAACCGGAGAGAGAGAGAGAGAGTAATTTGGAGAAAGCAGTAAACAGCGTGAGAGAGGAAAAGCTCGCCGGGGTTCGGTTTGGGCGTTTGAACGCTGCGTGGTTCGTCGTTGCAGCATCCAAGCAGCATGGATGGTTCGTTTGAAGGCTTCTGTAGTTGTGTCGTTCGTAACCGGATTGTTGTTGGTTGTTGATAACGTTGTTTACTGGTGTTGGTGGACTAGCACGGTACTACTGCCCCGCTGCTACACGCTTTGGAAGCTTTTCTTGCTCTTCATCCCCTTACAAACACATACGCACAAACACAGCATCTCTTGATGGCGATGATCGTCCATCGTCCGTGGTGGGGTGATGGTGTTTTGCATATACTGGCCTTATTTCTTACGTCAAACAGCACGATGAAAAAAAATGTGCTTTTCAACCGAGTGAAAAACGAGAAGGATTCCTGCCGTTTGGTTGTCCTGTGTATGTGTGTCATTCATTTTTATGTTTGTTTGTTTTTGCTTCGGGTTCTTATCGCTTTCATTCCGCTGTCGCTTTGTTTTTGCTGTAAAACCTCATCAGCAAACCCCTTTTTTCCATGTGTCTAACGGACTGTAAGCTTACCATCTTAGCCTAGAGCTTACCGTTGGATAGGGATGAAATGTTTAAAGTTTTATATTTTAACACCTTTCGGTAGGGCCGCGTGCTAGCGCAATAGAGAGTGAGAGGGTACGTTTCCTACCAGCGACCAGCATATGGTAATTGGGTCGCGGTGGTGGATGGGCTAGCAGTACACAAGGGTAGAGTGTGGGGAGAAGCGCAAAAAATGCTTCTGATAAAACCCCTATATAAATGCAAGCAAACTCAAAAGTCTACCCCTTTTTGGTTACGTTAAAGTGCCGTGTGTGATTGTACCCATTGCTCTGTATGGATGGAACGCTGCTGGCTGACACACACCAAACAGTGTGTTCTATCGCAGTCCGGCTCTCTAGCGGCATCATTAAATAACGCAACTCCCCTCCCATCATACGTACACTCATGCATACACACATCGAGAAGACGTTGGGGCAATTGTTTTGTGACTTCACTTTTCATTCCGAAAACCACTCGAGCATTGGCTGTACTGTGGGGAAAGTTTTTTCCTACCGATTGCGGTCACTGTCGGAATGTTTCTCGCAACGTGCTATTTGCCATGGAGACGCCTGGTCTTTCATGGCTGTTTTCATACTATTTTTTTATAATGTTACTATTCCTTATTTTCTATTCCCCCCTGCACTAAAGGATAGGTTGAAAAGGTAGAGATTGATCTCGCTTACCTGGAAGATGTAATTTCTTTGGTTGCGTTTATAGGTTTTCCGTTTTTCTACTTCCCAACCGTTGACTCTTTACCGCCAGACGCGTCCTTCTCTCTTTCTCCTAATCACTGCTTTCTCTCTCGTTCACTGCTTCACTTTTACTTCAACAGCCGTGGTTTACGGTTTGTGTATCGATAAATTTTCAACGTATTCGGTCGGTCGATCGAAGGAAGGTTTCGTTGCTGCTTACCGTCGGATTCCGGATACCAGACTTTAAAAGCCCCTTCAAGCACACAAACACTCACACACTTTTTTTTCACGTGCACATATTCTTTCACAACAACTATCGACGCCTTACGGGAGGGCCGTACCGAAAACGCGGTCGTCACAAAAGTGAATTCCGATATCCGATCGAAGAGCACCGTGTCACCTGGTACCGTAGCTAGTCACGGCATTTATCAGGCAGTTAATGAAAAATCACTCCGCTTGTGTCGTTCCACGTTGTTTGTGGGGTCGTTTTCGAGCATTTCCTGCCTTATTGGAGCGGGTTTTATACGATGCTGACGAAGGCGAAGGGATTATAAGATAAAAATGTGACACTTTAAGTTTTGGCTTTGGAGAGCTTAATCACAGCCAAGTTTTTAACGAGATAGATTGAACCTCAATATCGTCCTGTTGGTTGCTTTTTGCTATATCCAGACGAGAAAATCAAATAGGGCAAAGTAAAACATTCAACCTTCCTCAACCTACTGACTGCTGCTGTATAGTTACTGACTCTAAGCTCAGAATTGCCTGTTTAATAATAATAGAAATAACAGGACAACATTTCAAGCTACATAGCAAAAGTTCAATTAGGAAAAATGTCCAAAAATGCACAAAAAAAGAAATGGATCAATACATATTCTCACTTAAAACATTTAAACTATTGACAAAAGTATTTTAATCTTGCTCTTATCTTATCTATGAACCATAGAAAAAACCATGCAACTTTGCACACACACACAGGCACATCTTTCACGCAAGAATTTCATCCGGGAAATGGTAAAATTATTTTCCCATTACTTTTGCCGTTTGGCCGTTTTCCCCAAAAATCCTGCCGCAAGTTTTGCTTTCTTCTGCCCGGATTTCCATTATGTTTAGAGATACCTTTTCATCCTCATACCGATCACTCAGCTCATATAAAGTAAGAAATTGTTGTGATCTAGTTATCTTTTTCTTCTGTTTTTGTTCCACCGTGACCGTTTGCTATCCCGCGTGTATGAATACGCGTCGACGGTCCGAAAACGCAAGCATAGGAATGTAATGAAAATGGCTGGACCGGGGAAGGGGGGCCAAACTTTACTGTTTGTGGTAGGACTGTGAGGAGCAGTGGTGCCCACCACAAAACATCGGAATCACACACACACACCGAATGCCAATGGAAAGACGCATTTTTGGGGTAAATTCTATCTGGTTCGTTTGGTTTTTTTGTTTCTAGGATCGCTACTTCAACATCGAACAGCAAAAGGTCGAGGTTCTTTTCGGGTCGCACCGCTGGCTTTGATCTTTGATCAGTGAAGTAAATGGGCTTTTAGAAATCGCTCAACATCGTTCGATGAAAGACCGTCAATTTCTCCTCCTTTTTTTTCTTCTTTGTATGTTATCTATTTCCGACAAAACACGGCAAAAGGGCACTCCTACGTACACGACTGTACCGCTATCACACTCGCAAACGCAAACAAAAACCCCGTACATGGCTTTGGTGCTGTGCTGCTGCTCTCTGCTTCTCTCTCGCTGTCAATTTTTGACGGATTTTTCTTTTCGGTTATGCTACTACTGCTGCTGTTGCTCGCCCACTTCTATCCTTCAGCAAACCCATCCTCGAAAACCTTCTGTTGCCCGTTGACCCTTTTTTTCATTTTGCATTCCGAGAGCAGTGCGAGTGTTTTTACGGGATTACTACTGCGAAGCAACGGTAGGTGTGTAGTGGCTTTGACTGCACAGAGAAACTGGCCACCGTCCCCGATTGGAAAGGGGCGTTGGAAACGCACCCAAGCGTTCCAGATCTTGTTTGCTCCAGTTCGGAAAACTTCAGCACCACCACCCAACAATTCGCGCTGACTGGCGACGTTGATGCCCCATGCTCGGATACAAAAACATTCACAAATACACACACACACATGCACAGAGCACACGAAACCACGAAACTAAATCTGCTGACTAAGAATCGGAGGTTGTGAACGATTGCGAACAGCTTCACCGAACACCGTATCTAGGGGCTTTTCTTGCGTTTTTTCTTCGTTTCTTTTCTTTTTCGCTGCTGAATATTTTGTACTTGCTCACACACTCTTTTGCACTTCAGATTGAAAAACACACACACAAAAAAAAAGGACTCACTAAATGGAAAACCGCTGGTGGAGAGCAAAAGGCAGAACACTTCCGACCAGTTCGCAACGCAGACTACACCTGACTGAAATCGATGGTGACCAATTTTTGCCCTGGATGCTGCTGCCGCTGGGTGCTTCGATGTGAGTCCTGTGCGAATTTCAAACTCACCCTTGCTATGTGATTGGCGGGTTGGTTCGTTCACGTTTTTCTCCCATGCAAAGTGAGAGCGAATAGGTGAACCGCGTGGTTTTTCAGGGGTGGAAGACCGTAGCTGATACAACATGAGAGCGTGAGAGTGATAGTAGAATCAGTAAAAGGGGGTGAAGCGATTCTTTTTTGTGCCTTTTTGGATTTCGTTTATTTGGCTCAGATTTTACTCTTCATCCGGTCGTTAAGGTACGCAATCTGCTCGTACCCAATTTGTTGACACTCTCTTATGCATTGCTCTCTCACGTTCTCGACAGTGTATGTTCTCTCACCATCGTACACTCTCCTGTTAGCTCTGCTATGTATATAGATTCGCTCGCGAAGGTTTTGTGATTTGCTCGTTTGTGGAGTAGCGGATAGAGGAAAAAATTATGGAGCATTTTAGGAGCCTCAGATCTCACGTCAGATGAGCAAACACATGGAGTTAGTGCTCGAAGCCAGCAAAAGAAATCAAAGGCAAATACAACGAAGCCAAATTTCTTTACTAATAGTGATAAACGAAGCTTCCTTGAATTTTTCAATATTTTTTATCTACTACCTAATACTTGTTTATTTTTTATGAAGCATAATAGCGGCACGACGCCGTATGGTCAAACTATTTAATACTTATGTGACTTTTGATTTATTAAAAGACAATGTGTCTGGATTGTTGTAAAACCGTTAAAATTTTTATAAAATTGAAGACTGTCTCATGAAGAAAATCCTTATATGTATGCAAAGAAGAACATTATTTTGAAGAAAAATTGTGCAGCGTTATGCAAAAATGGTACGAATACAAAATTAACTTCTAAATGGTTTAAGACATCTCGTTTGAAAATTTCTCCTTGGTGCTCGTTACTGTTTATTTGTTTTTTTTAATGTCTAATAATTAGTTTCCTGGATCCATGTGAAGTTGTTTAAGTGTTTAAGTTTCATGTTTGTTATGTTTTGGAGGCAATTTCTGCTGGATGATCAATATGTTAATAAGTTAAAAAATTAAAATAAAATATATTTTTAATACTTTGTAGGAATTAAACTTTGTAGGTACTTAACCAAATTTAGTGTGGTAATTATATAAATGCTGGATTTCGTAAAAAATATTTAATTTGTCCATGCTTCAATAGATTTAGTACGTAATATTGTCATTCACTGCCCGTTGTTATACAAATTGAAACTGTAACTTACACTGGCAACGATTTAACATAAAAATCTGCATGTCTAGCTTGTGTACCGTAACAGTAAACTTGTGCAAAAAAGGGGTTTTATCACAAGTGCCTAGCTTTTTCCCCTCTTCCCAAAAAGAAAGTGACAGTATGACCTTCAAGCTTATCTGCAGGTGGTACTTCGAAAGCTGTTTATGTTTTTAAAATTCCACTCCTTAGCCATTTTGCGCCTTTACCATCGCGTATTCATCGCTGTCGTTCCCGCTAAATGTAGTGTAGTAATCCTGGCCTTTTTATTATTGCCAATCGACTTCGATTATCTTTCCAGCACGGCCGATAGATCGACAGTGGCGCCCACAGCCGCGGAGAACGTTGAAATGGAACGCGAGGAAGAAAAAAAGATATGCTGATAAGGCAGATGCAAATTTCAACCGCCATTTGAATGCCTGAAACACAAGCACACAAATAACACTTACGCAGCACGGTAATGCTGAGACTCGCTTCACGAACAATTCCACGTGCTCTCGGGATCACTCACCACGAGACACTCCCGTCGTGTACTGGAGAAACTAAAATTTCTCACCGCTGCAACTGAGTACCGCACTCACTCCGAGACGCTCAGCCGTAGCTCAGCTGTTTGTTTACTACACTCACACAAACACAAACACTCATGCACGACTAGCAGGGTGGTTGCTAACAGGAAACGGGCCCAGAAATCACTGCAATCACTCCCCAAGGGATGGTTCGCGTCCGTACCGGGGAACCGTACACATACGCGTGTATATATGCACGGGATGCATTGCGTGACGTAATGGCGTGGGAATTGCTCGTTTCGCTCCGCAAATGGGTAGTGAGCATGGGTGAGTTGGTCCCGAGCTGCCTTTTCAGTGTCTCTCTCGCTTACCGCGTGAGATGAGATGAGATTGTTTGTTCATGGAGACGCCTGGTAGTTTTCTCGTCTTGCTACACCGTACCTTAATTTTGTTTCTTCACAAGAGGATGTATACATGTAGACCGTGGCAGTAGCAGTGGGCAATTTTGGACAGGCAGAACCACGATATGGCAGATGAAGGAAGCTGGTTGGGTGGGTAAGCGCAAGGAAAGGAAGTTATTGTTTCGCCGGGGAAGGAAACGGCAGGACATCAATTCTGTTACGTTTATTACCATTTACTTCAGCAGCAAATCCCGTGCTTATGGCTTTATTTTTCCGCGCTTCCGAACAGTTCGGCACACAATGGCTAGTTACGCTACGGTAGCCCGTGTGGTGTGGTGTAGGGGGAGGGCGATGGGTGAGCCGAAACGATGATGCCGCTGACAGCAACGATGATGGCGGACGGCATCACATCGTTTGGTGACCAATTTGTGCCGACAGCGAGGAAACGAATGAGCCATTTGAACGAATTGATACGATTATGGGTGAGGATCTCTCCCCTTGGTTTTGGACTTTGGTTTCGGTAGTACTTAAGCCACCTTGGGAGCCGGTTCCTTCAGTGTCCGGAACCCGCCATCGCCAAATTGGGAAATTTAAATGCAGCAGCACCTAGTCAAGCGGTCAGGACAATCTGCTTGGGTGTGTGTTTTTCCTTTTTGCTTGCTTCGGAATGCTCGTCCCCAAACGCGAACAAAATGAGCAAATGTACAACGGTTGCGGATCGTCTACATTAGCATTCCATTTTCATTGTGAGCATGGGTCGTTTATTCCCTCGCGTGTGTTTCCGATGGGGAGAAAATTATTGAAACCACCATCATCCGGCAGATGGTGATGTTGAGTTATGGCTTAAATAAACGCACCACCATCTGCATTCGCCCGGCCAAAAGAAAACATCCTTCAAGCTGGAAAACTTCCTGGGGAAAACTTGTCCCAAGGGGTGGAAATATTGCTCCACGGCTCCAGGTGGTGGGTGTCGAGCAAGTGATCTAGGTTAAAAGTTTTCGTTCCCTTCAACCGGGCCGTGTGTGATGGGTAGCGGCCCTATAGTTCGATCGTTCCTTTACCGCAACCGCACGCAAAGGGAAAAACGGACGCTTTCCCCAGGCAGTAAGGAGCTGCTTTCCCCGATCCTACTTGTCCTGTTTTGCTGATGTGTTTGTCACTGTTTTAACATTCAACGCTGTGTTTGTATGCGGCGTTTGCGAGCTCTGGTTCCGTGCTTTTGAACTCACATTTGCCATTGGTGTGATTTATCGTACAGCTGGTCAGTGTTCTCACACAAATCTCCAAAGGGTTAGCCATTGGGAAGCATGTGCGTGTTCTCTGTATGTGTTTAGTTTGCATAATTGTGCGCCAATCCGGGTTTCGGGCCCGTGCACGATTGGACAGCCCCAACGCTAGACTGTACCCTTCGGTCGTTCGGTTAATGAAGCAATTCTTACACAATTCGACTGGACCTCCGATCATAATCATATCAGATCAGGAAAATGGGGCTCGAACTCTAGGGCGCAAAAGATGGGGCAACCACGTCATCCAGTGTGTGTTCGTCCATCAACTGTGTGATTCGGTCGCTACCGCAAGGGAACGGTTGCACAATCGGTTGCCGATCCTTACCCCCGAGGCCAATCGGTGATGACAGTGATGAATGGAATGGACATCGTAGAGAAACGGCACGGATCGGGGTAGGGTTTATGCTCAGCATGGTAGGTTAAGCGGTTCAGTGAAGCTCAAGAAAGGTTTGTGGCGAGTTTCATAACATAATTTCTTCTGTGTCGCATGATAAATTTATATTTTTATCGTTTTGTATCATTTAAAATTTTAAAATTTTAAAAATTTTTTTTTAAATAGTAAATATTTCCATCTAAAAAAGAAATATTCATAGGATGGTGAAAAAATCAAATGAAAAATTAACACATTCAGACCAAATGCTCATTTGAACCGATAAAAAATATAGTTTGAAAGTTAATTAACATACAGGAAATCTTCATTAGTTAAACCAGTCGCGTTTACCATTTACACAAGAAATGTAAATCGCACCTGCACAATAAAGACGACCGGGTTAACGGCATCGTAAAGCTACTCACAAAACTATCAGAAAGTAGTAGTAGAAGAGTAGAAAGCAAGAAGAAAAATAGGAAAAATTACACGCTGCAAACAAGAAGTTAAACCATAAATATGACGATACAGCCTTCACTGGGCTGGCGGCCAAACCATGAGGCTAACAACGCTGGAGCGTGAAATGTAACTAATTGTGCGATGCTGTCCGGACAAGAGTCGTCATTTGTCTTGCGGCCGAGTGCCGCCGCGTCGGTTGGTGAGAGTGTGCTGCGAATAATGATGGAAAGCATTAATCATTTTGAGTAATGAATATTGCGCGCTGCATTCGCGCGAGGCTCGGCACTCGGAACCAAGAAACGGAAAAAGGTTCGGTTGAGTGGGTTTTGTGAGGATTCGGAGGATGGTGAGACACGGAACACATCATAGGGGGGATATAAGGATGCATTACACTGCTCGAATGTGTAAGTTTTCTCTTAATACCTTACAAACAAAATAAGCATGTTTCGAAGGGAAATGTACCAACAGCTTGTGAATCGAACCTGATTTGAATCCTGTCCCAGTCTAGGTGTGTCCGCTGCTCCATCTGTGTGTGTGTGTGTGTGTGTGCTTGCGTGTGTTAAAGGGACAAGTGGTACAAATTCCGAAAACAATCGTTTCTTACCCCCGGAGGGAGTTTGCCCAGTGTGGCAGCTTTTCCGGCTCGCTGCAACTAGACGCTGTCAGCCGGCAGAAGGAATGGTGCTTTTGCTTGCCTTGTGCATTCAACTTACTCGTGGAAAATGTTCATTTTCTTCATCCACAAGCAATCACATGAATAGGCGAGGCGCGGGCGAGGGCCACATGCTGAGCACCGGGACGATCCGAACAAACGATGTAACGATGCAGCGAGACGTTTCAAGCTTCCCTTTTTTGTTGTTGCTGTCGCTTCTTTACCATGCTTGTTGATTGGTCTGCGCAAACAAGCTCCTTGAGAATAGCGGCAAAACAGGAGAGCAAAACAGCAGGAAAAAAAGCAACAGAAAATCAGCAGCGCACGGTATCGCCGCCGCCTTTGATTGCACCGCAGAAAAGTGAAAAAAGCACGACAAGCATCAGCGGCCTCGGGGGTACGGTGTGCGGGAGGAAAAACAATAACAGCAGACTAGCCTGAGTGAGCCACGAGTAATTCGATGCAAAAATGAAGCCAACAGCAACTACCTCCAGCAGCCCCGAACACCACTCCATCTGACCGATCATCATCCGGTCCGGTCTTATCGAGGATGGATTTCCTTTCACCACCGCGCTCACCACAAAACCCGGTGATGAATACGGGCTAAATGAAGCCTGTAGACTGTGGACGACAGTCAGACGACGGCCAGTGCGCGCGCTTCGGTTCATAATGGAATAAGCAGCATAAAAAATAATTGAGATTGATTATGTGTATATTCCTCGCTTCTTGCTGGATATGGAGTGATGGCCGGCTAGTTGACTGGGATGATGTACTAAAATGAAGGAAGGAAGTGCCTGCGGAGATCTTCATACTGCCACGGCACACTTCGCAACAAACAGGACGGATATGGCCGTCGTTTTCAACACACAGAATCAGTGCGCTACCAACGATGACGGTTTCAACAGTAAAAAGTGCAAAAGAAATGGCTTAAAGGCGTCATGCGGCTGAAACGCGTGGACATTCTATTTCAGTGGTCTTCAAACTGCCGTTAGTATGAGTGTGTCTATTAGAAGCTGGTGCTATAATTTGTTAGTAGAAATAATAGTATAAATGGGCCCTTTGTCTAAAGGCTCGCCGTATCCAGACGAAATCGCATCGGGCAAGCTAAGATCGCTACATTAATCACTGACTTTAGAAGTCATTTCGACTGTCCAACCGTCTCGTCTAGCATACAATATCTCAGCCTTATTTGCAGATGTTTGAACGCCACCGCTCCATTTTTTGTTCTTGTGAATGTGAATTACTTCACTTTGCAGAGTATAATGCATGTCCAATGCTATACAAATTGTTCGTTCAATCAGTACAATCTCTACATCTGGTATGTGAATGTTCTAGTTGCGTTCGCGTCGTCAGGGTGTTCAATTGGAGATGTTTACTCACTCGATAGTAATGTGACAGTTGGCAACCAATACGATTTCATGTACGGTAACACGATCGTGATCATTTTTTCCGTATCATTTGTGGTCTGGTATTTAAGTTTTATTGTTGGCATATCGTTCTATGAAGTCAAGTTGGCCATCAAATAGCTTCTTCTTCTTGGCTTAATGATTTTCTAGAGCACGCCGGCCATCGAATGGCTTACTAGACTCTCCGATACCACGTAGTTGATTAGTCAGTCCTCACGGCGAGCGATAGGATTTTACCACGGTCGTGCCGTGTAAAAACCGGCGCTGCTGTCGTCTATACCATCGGAAGGACCTGGGCTTCGAATGGCCTGTAAGAATCATCGATGACACATAGTTGGATCCACGGCAGAACAGGATCGTTTGTCGTATGTATCGGTGCCGCAAACGTATTTTCCACCGCACTGTCCCTTGGTATTTAATATGTAGTGTTTTAATGTATAATGCTGTGTGGTTGAGCGCAAATAGAGCCGATCTTTTACAGATGGATATCAAATACCATCCTCACACATCCCTCGTACACAGAACCGTCTATCTTATAAACAAAATGTTTATAATACTCAAGAAATTGTATTGCGAAAAGTAAGAATAAGATTGATAAATCTGAAAATATTCATAAAAAAGTCATTCCACTCAAACTTTGCCGTCCACTGCTGAAACCACACAGTTCCTCTTACCATTCATCAATAGCCGTTAAAATTAATGGTCTATCTTCCCTGTTCGAAGTAACCGCAATGGTCGACATCCATTTGTTATGCTCCATTCCTACCTTCGAGCTCACGTGGCATTGTGGCTGTTGAGAGTTGAATAAAGAATGTCCATATCCTGCACTTTTCGCTTCCTCACTTCATCGCACTGCACTGTACTTCGTTCCAACTCCTCTTTTTTCATTCCCCTTCACCTCCCTAGTTGGCAAATTGAGTGGATTGCAAGCAAAACCGTTGCTACAACAAAAAAAAAAAAAACTAAAAATTGCGAAAGAAAAACAACATACTCAACCGACATCGAGCGCGGCGGGTAGGAAGCGGCAGAAGTGGCCCGGAAACTCTCGGGAGGAAAAGATACATCTTCACGTCGCGAAAGTTTCATCGCTGATATGTTTATCTTACCATCCCACCTTGCACTACTAGTTGCCGTACCCGCCGTAAGTTACCGTGCGAGCCGGATCGGTACCAGAAGCCTAGGTTAATGTGAAGAAAACTAGTAACGGAAACTGAGCCGCCCATGTGCTTGGGTTGCTTGTTATTGTGTGCATAGTTTTGCCTCTTGTTTTTCTTCTTCACTATACCGGCCTCTCCTTGCGATGGAGCACCGGGATTTTTTCCTGCTCCTGCCTCCAAAGCCGGAATGCACAGCTACTCTAGCTAACGAAACGAAGAAACAAACCCCGGCATAGATCTTGCTTTCCTGGTGGGAGCTCTCGAGCTTGAAGGTATAAACTTTCCTTTCAGACCCTGTACTGGGATATGGTTGGAGAGCAAAGCGGAGAGTTGGATAGGAATTCCGAGACAAGATTCCTTTTTGGAGTGGGAAAATGTTTTCATAATAGAAATAAAACTAAATCCTCCCGCTTCTACACCACATACATCGTGGCGGTGGTGGTGCGGTATTCGCTAACTAACCATTTTGAGCCCACTGTAGGCGATAGCTTACGTCAAGAATGGTTCGATCTCGTAGATTTCTGAAACGAGTAGCATTACACTACTGCTAGCAGAATGAGAAGAGCAATAAAGACTGGCAGCACCGTATCGGAGCATGTTTTTTTATTCTTGTGCAGTTGAATAGGTAAAAAAAAGCAGGAAATGTGGAGGAAAGGTGGCCCTTTCATAGAATTCTTATCAATATATTGTTATCGATCTTAAATGAGATTGTGTGGCGATTTTTGGTTGGAAAATGTAAGGTTCTTCTTCGTTGGCTGGATAACCTTGGAAAGTACTTTCTCTTGATTTGCATAATTATCAATTATCATTATCATCAGCCTTTGTGTATTTTAATTAATGAGTTGAAGATAATGTGGGGTTATTATAATTATTTTTATATTGACAATACGGCAATGCACCGTTATAATTAATTGTAAATAAATAAATAATTATTTTTATATAGTTTTTTTCTGCAGAACAAGAAGCTGCAGGATTGTATAAAAAATTAATCACTATCCAGTAATTATTGTCTGCTGGATTCACATTATAAAACAATCAACATAGAATAGTCTAAAATCTCTTCAAAGCTAAAAATAGATGATAAATCTGTATAAGCAATGCCACTCATACTCCCACAATGTTCTTCTTTTTCTGATAGGTTAGCCTTATCGGGCGGGTCAGCTTGTCGTGAATTTCTTGGAGTATGGTAAGTAAAACCTTTTATCTTACATCTTATCTATCACATACCTTTAGGCGTTAGGGTACATTTTCTCATACAAAGTCCTCATCGAATGTCACAGCAGAAGATCACGACATGCATGCATTACACGCTGCTTTGTGTATTTTCGTCCAAAATCGATTATTTCAATACCATCCGCCTATCGTGGACAGGTTAGCACAACATCACATCCCCTGTGGAAAATGGCCCATGTGAAATGAGATGCAAACGCAAAATACACAGCAAAATAGCAAAACTGCATCCAATAACTCTTCAGCCGATCGATCGTAGTGCTGCTGCTGGGTCAATCGATGTCAAGCCCAAAGGGGAAGAGTTCGATGACATTGATGACAGTTCGTGGGGAGCAATACATTTGCAGCTCGGTAGCAACCGGGACCAGGGAGTGATAAATTACATCCCCCCGGTGGTGGTGAATCGCTATCGTGCAGTGAAAACAAAAGCTCAAACGATAAGATTCTTAGCTACCGCTTTCCCGCATCATTGCAGTGGACCTCTCTCAAGCCTCTGCAAGGTACGGTGCCAGGCTACGTTCAGCTTCCTAGCGTTAAGAACTTTACGCAAAGAGTTGGCATTTGCTACCGTTGGTTTCACCGCTCGACCCACGAAAGTTTTGATCTGTCATCTGGGTCGCTAGGCTTACCTGCACACCATGTGTGCCCGACCATCACTAACCATCCAGGCAATAGGTCAAAGGTGACGCCCAATGTGTGGTAACCCGCAAGCTAACGAAAGACCACCGACGCACCAGCAACTCTAATGAAAGCCTTATCGTTCACCGTGCGCTGCCGAAGGGCCGATTTATCGTTTTCCATCCTTTGCCGCCCGTTCAGGACACAGTATGTTTGCGTGTGCAAGTGAGTGGAAGTAGACGTACGGTGTATGCGAGGGGGAAACATTTAGTCGGATTACACTTGTCCGAAGCCTCTATCTTGACATTACATGCTCTGGTTATTGTAACGCTCCTTTGGGGTTGCTTGATGAGAAACGATGAGCTCTGAGTAGCTGTGGCTGTGGGGAACGGGCTTCATTTGCTGCTCTGTGCGCGTCGGTAGTTTATTTCCGGAGCAATGGCAGTCATTCGTCTAGGGTTGTAGCGAATTAGTGTATCGTGTAGAGACTGCGAGACTGCTAGAACAAAATTGTTAAAAAAATAGAATGATTTATATTCGAACTATATGCTGCGTAACCAAATGCGTACAATTATCTTAAGTATTTCTCGGTAGCTCTTGTACATCAAAAGCAAAACATGTTTCATTCATTCATCTTATAGTTTTTATGGAGTTTTTTCGCCTGTAATATAATTGTTTTTCCCTATTTCTAGCATTGCTAGCGATTTTTTGGGAACGTGATAAGAATTCATAAGAATTTTATCTCCGAGTAAAACGAATGTCTCAGACCCGGGAAAATTAATTCGACATGAGTCACATACTTCTATGATATGAACACATCTTAGGTATGTTATTGTATCCTAGGTTTGGCAACTAGACCATCCGATGGTTAGGATGATGTAATTAAAAACAAAGTCAACTTGTCTGTATGTGCTGCGACGTAGCACTAGGGCAAGGTTAATCGTATCGAGATATATAAGAGTCCTCCAATCCCTCCTCTAAAAGTTCCTCCATACTGAGGACTGACTATTCAACTAAGTGGCATCGATAAGTTTAGTAAGCCATTCGATGGCCTGCATGACCTAGTGGGTCGTAAAGCCAGGAAGAAGAAGAAGAATCCTCATACGCTACAAGACATAATCAATTTTAATGTCATGCACGTTGATCTCGGAAGACGCCGTTTGTAAACATAGAAATTAGCATAGGGTTTTAGTTGGGCAATTGAATGGATAACAATCATCTGCAATGCAGTTTACAGAAGCTTTTCCATGCAAAACATCTGTCTAGACAAACACAGCAAGAAAATAACGTAATCTTAATATTTTTAGCTCTTTCTTGTTTCTGTACGCTGTCGAGAGGATGAACCACAGAAGAAAAATTTAGAAAATGAAAATCTTGCAACATAGAAGCCAGTATACAGTTTGAATGCCGCTTGAATGGTTCCAAAACATTAAGGAGGTAGTCGAAGGCACCAAAAATGACCATCGAAACTTCCTATTGTATAGACTTCTTTTGCGATGTCGTCATAGTGGATGCTGATATTTAATTAGCTGAAAGAATTTAACTAATTTCATAAACCTTTACGAAAAATATTGAAATTAAGTAGATATTTTATAAGCGAACAACAGCAAAAACTTACCGCTCAAAATTGTTAAACAGTTCAGCAGATGATGCTTCATTTTATTTTGTATCGAATCATTGAAAAGTTTTGTCTCAATTGTTTTCAGAATGGTTGTTTTCCGCCTCAATGTTCCTGTCGTGTGTACAATCTATCCTTTCCTACTCCATCATATTTCGCCCATTAGAACTATTTCCGCTTTGTGAGCGGTATGCAGAAATGGGCGCAATCTTCCCTTCCGTAAGCCTTTCAACCTAGCACACATTGAATAGGACAATAGGACGGTCAATAATTTTGAAAATCATCTCGAAATGCTAACGTTCTAAAGCGTACCATTTCACCTATTCCTGTTACGATTCCATGTTCGATCCACTCAATGTGATTCCTTTCTTTCACCCTTAATGAACCGCACAAAACGTTTAATTCTCCTAACGAGAGCAATATCGATGTAACAATGTGTCGCTAAACAATTGGTAGTACAAATGGTGTGCGTAAGCTCTCTGGTGTTTCGTTTTTTTTAAAATGTTCTATTAAATTTTTGCCTATAATCTGTTCGGTTTACCTTTTTGTTTTGGTTTTTGTTTATCCTTATGCTGCGTCGAAAAAGCTCAGCTAGCTCCGAATGTTTAAGTATCTACAGTTACAGCTACACATTGCACACGCTAAAATGAGTAAAATCGATCATTTTTGTATGTGTGTGTGTCTGTGTGTTTTTTACACTACAAAACGGTGGAGAACAAATCACTTAAATTAGGTAAACGAATAGGACGCAGTTTAAGTAACTGAGGAGTTGTTTCTTAGTCCATTCTCTTCTCCCTAGGCGTTTTTGCTGTTTTTATTACGCTCTTTTCTACAATTCATTGCAAAACACACAAACGCTAGCAGTGTTGTGCGTAGTGACATTAAACAATTGTTCCTCCCATGTTCGTCCTCACCATCACCAGCAAAGCGTAAATCGATTTAAAGTGATAATAAGAAATCAAAATTTAAAAAATACCCAAACCACCTTCCCATCACCTTAATCTATACTATCAAGTAAGCACTAAAAAGGATCCATTCAATAATGATCGGCACCATGATTTTTAAACAACCTTTTTCCCTTACTCCCCTCCCTTCGCACCGTCATTTGGGAAATAGAGGTTTCCCGCCATTAACAGCAATGTGTTATTGTTGAGAATGAAAATATAAAAAAATAAATAGGGCAACCCTGGATTTAAATTCAATCGTCCTGATAAAATAGCTATCCCCCCCCCCCCCCACCCCACCCAGTGTGACATGCATATAAACAATAACAGCAAATACCTCCCTTTGCAAAGTAAAGTAGAACAGTAGCAGCGGTCGTCGGTTTATGATGGTTCAACACACACAGACACACACACACACACATGGTTATAAAATGTAATTTACACCTTGACCCACGACAAAATCATTGGCTTCCCGTTTTATGGGAGGGGCGGGTTGGTTGAATAGCATCAAACCAACACCGTCAGCCACAGCTCCGAAAGGATATGTTTGCACGATGTGTCACGTTCATCACTGGGGCCTTTTTTTTTCGTCCTTGCCCGATCGGGTTCATAAACTTCGATGACCAGCCAGAACCGCTGCTACGGACGTCGTTCGGTTAAATCAGATCCTCCAACCCGGGCCCCTGGCGCGTTGCGTTGGTTTTGGTTTTATTTGAGTGTTTCTATTTTTTTTTTTTTTGTGATTTGCTCTATTCCGGCATCGTGCCGGTGTACAGGATAGCAGGGTAAGAAGGTGTAAAAAGAGAACCGAAACCTATAAAACGGTAATGGGTGCAGCATAACCGTACCCCAAGAAGCTGAGCGCTATATGAAGTGTTGGGTGTTGGGCGCAGCAAAAGGGAAAACTCACCACATACACACAGATACAGGCACAAAAAGAAAGCAGCAAAACAAAAAGGGGAGGGAAGCACCCAAGCACCACAAGTAGTAACACAGAGAAACGCAATCCTAAATAGGAAACGGTCGGTAGGCTAAAACGGATTCGAATGAAAGAAGCTTTATGACTCTCTTTTTCGGAAGCATTCACGCCTGGTTTTTTAGTCTTTGTTTTGGGGCCTTTGGGGTGAGCATAAAACGAACAAAAAAGCTCAGCTTTATAAGCTTTTGCATTCGGGACAAACACGCACGCACAGCAGACAAAAAAGGGAAGAATTCAATTCTGATCTTAACGCACGTACATATGTAAACCCGAAACTGGACAACCAAAACATGGTAAACGTTAAAATAAGGGCTCCTCCCTCTATTCGGACACTCTGGGACGCATAAACTTCTAACAGGGATCCCAACAAATCGAAAATGCCCCCCCCCCCTCCTTCTCGGAGTGAGGGCCAATCACTGTTAGCGCCGTGAAACTAAAGGGGGGTTGCGTGAAGAGAGTTTACTGTGATGGTTGCTGCTGTTGCTGTTGCTGCTGCTGCTGGGACTGTCTTCTGCAGGCATTGTTCTTCGACAGGTCTGATTCGGAATTTTTCAGCTCCATCGCCAACTTGTAACCCAGCTCCGGGCGGCGGTCCCGTCCTTCCACCATCGCTTTGACCTGAAACCGCGCAAAAGAAAACACAACAAGAAGTTGGGATAAATTTTGTCGGTTGCGAAGTAAGAAGTGATTGAAAAGTGACCGAAAAATAAATACACCCTTCTCCCTGAGACAGCCTGAGTTTCGTGCTGGTTGGAAAAAAAAGATTTAATTCGCAATTTTGTGCTTTTTCTTGTTGCTGGATTGCGGGGATTCAGTCCGTAAGGTTGGTAATTTTGCTGAGTGCTCTTATGTGTTTTCTTTTTCCTTCTTTCCTGCTACAGACTACAGAATTACCTCGATAGTAATTAATTTCCCTTTCGGCAGAAGCCCGAAAAAAAACGGAGGATTCGTGTATTCCTGCTTCACCTACCTCGCGGGATGAAACGATGACGCCATTGCTGGAAATAACTGTCTGCTTGGTACTCTCGATGTCATTCAGATCGACTCCCCGGCAACAGTCGTCGATCAGTATTGTTCGGTAGCCAGCCGACAGCGCATCGATGGCCGTTGCACCTGTGCGAAAGGAGAGAGAGAGAGAGAAAGAGAGAGACCATTTGGAGATGATATTTGTGGCTATTAGTCCTGCGTTACTGGCCGTGCGAACGGGATGTGACAATTGCGGAACGAGCAAGACCAGGCCAGGTGAATAATGGTGAACCCTGGGTTGCCTAGCCTATTAGTAGATTAATTTGGCCAATTTTCATTTATTTAATGAAACGCTACTCCACCACCGTGGAGTCTCCGTGCTCACAACCGGTGTCATGGAGATCCACTTTGATTCATCTACATGCTACATCTGCTTGTTTGCTTTCTCGAGTGGTAATTGGAGAAAAAAACGAACCGAATCGTTGGATCGAAGCCGGCTCCGGAACCGTTGGGTGCCATCACTTTTTTTTCCTTGTTTTGAATCCGTTAACTATTTTTATGCGCTGTAACAAGCCAGAGGCGCAGTGTTCGGTTTGCTTTTTTAACCTTTTTCAGTTTGTTATTAAAGCTCTAGCGTACAAGCGCATCCCGGCCGAAGATTCGGTGACTACGCCGGAAATGACCTCAATCGTGGGTGGTTTGGGAGAGGAGGAAGAAGGAAAGGCTGGTACTGAACGTGACTGATTTTTCTGCTCGCAGTTGCTACAGGAGTTGGTTGAAGTTCGATTTAATTTCCTTACTTACAAGGAAATTGAATCATTTTGCAGCAGTTCTGTTTTCGTGCGCATTCGCCCATTCATTTTATTTCAAACAACAAGTAATGAGATTTTACTGAAAATATATCAATGCAAACGGGAAAACATGCCGCAGTGCGGGGCCGTGGTAGAAGTGATGGCGTCCATTATTTTTTTGTATGTCCCCCCCAATTTGTTTTTACTTGCCACTCGCATCCTGCTCATTGTATGAAAATGGTAATTTTAAATTGTATCATTTTTGTGGACATGTGTTTGTCTCAACGGTTTTAAAAATCATCCTGCTTGATGAAGCTCACTTTTCATGAACTGTGTGTGCAACATTATATCGATTAGATAAAGTGACCACTAAACGACGATAGTAGAAAAAGAGCATTAAAAGGTTTTCCCATGGCGTGTGTATAAGCGTTTAAGAAAATCGATAGTTATTCGTGCGCTTAACGCTAGTGCACACTAGAGAGCGTCAGGATTTTGCTGCATACGAACGATCCGTCAAGATTGAAACAAACTTAATTACTGAGTACGTGGTCGAAATTGAAAATGGCAAAGCTACCGCTAATACGGGTCTGCTGAACACTCTCGTACACTCGCGCACAGATGCACAATGGATCAAATGATTAAAATCTCGAGCAGATCAAAATATTACTTTTATTGTATAATTCCTAATAAGTAATTGAAATTTGGTTAAAGTTCAGTCTAGATGAAGCCTAGCATTGAGATACCAAGGTCAGCTGAAAAAAATTCCTGCTAAAAAAATATAGCTTCGTGTGTACTGGTTTTAAATAATACGTTTTTTAGGAAAAACTTTGTATCTTAACAATTTGCCGGCCAATCACACCACTGTGGTGTAATGACGCGAATGCATTGATAACCAATCGCACCGCTTTGGTGTGATAAACAAACTTGTTTTGATTAGGTTTTGCGGCATGAAACACAGCGCGTTTCTTTTGCATTATTTGTGGATTATTGGTGGTGTGTTGGTAGTGCATCATGTAAGTAAAATATGTTGTTCGTTGTTTGCTAGTTGCCGTTCTGTATAAAGTTTACCCTTGCAGCATGGCAGGCGAGAAAGATCACTACGTTTATGGATAATGAAGGTGGATTTTGAGGAGAAGATATTATCAATAACAGTGAAAGTGAAGAAGATTCATTAGACGATAATGAAATAAATAATTGACGAACCCATAATCTTATTCAGAGGAATCAGAAGAAGATAACAGTGACTCTTAGACAACTTGTGATTCATTCAGAAACAATGATGATTTTGCGGGACCTCCTGGCTCAAAAAATCAACCTAATGATGCACAGAGTATCGCAGAAGTCGTAGAATTATTTATTGGGAATGATCAATTGGAGTTTGTAAGTTATGAATCCAACAAATATTACGAATACAATTTTAATTTGGGAAAGATAGATAAGAAAAACATTAATTGTTTCGATACAATGGCTGTTGAATTAAAAAAAAAAATGGTTCGGCCTGGAGATTCTTATGGGATTTCGAAAATAGAAAAATCGAAAATAGAAGACTATTGTTCAGAAACATCTCCTGATAGGTACGCCAATTTTTCTAAAAATAAAAGTCACGTAACAGATATCGACAAATACTCTCTTTTTAAATTTTTCTCACATTAACAATAAATCAGACAATCCAGAAAGGTTATTCAAATTACTACAAATTATTGATTGTATTCAAAAAAAAAAAAAAAAATAGAAAACTTTAGCCTCGGTCAACATATTTCATTTAGCGAAGGAATGATACAATGGTGCGGATGACGCAAACGGTGCCGGTGACCAGCGGTGTAAACAATGCGTAGCGTGCGGCTGTCAAAGTGTTAATTATCCAATTCAGAAACCATGAAGTCATGAAGTACCATGCGTCTCCATCAAGGCGAAAATTGAAAATTACTATTCGAAAAATGATTTTCCCACTACTTCCTGTGGCATATGCCCACTGTAAAATGGAACAACAACTGCAGCAAATCGATCCTCCGAATTCACTGTGCCAGTTTCGAATTCCTACAATTTGATTTCGTAATCACGAGCCGATAATGAGCACGATTGGAACATTGTGTTTCAAGGCTCCCCATCCTAACGTAACTACTTATCGATACCAGTAACAACCAGATTGTACCAAAGGAGCGTTTGTTGACATCGTGTAACTTACCAACACACACGTCGTACGCTAGTCCACACACGTAGATATCGGTCGAGCCCTTTAGTCGCAGCTGAGCGCACAGTGTCGTGTCGGAAAGCTTCTTGTTGTCCCAGAACACCGAGTACGAGTCCACTTCTGGGTTGGTACCTTTGTACACCTTCACACCATGCTCGACAACCTACAAACAAAATTCGTAAGAATAAAAAAAATGTTGATAAACACAAGAACTTCCTTCCCGCCCTTTTCCCGCCTAACTCACCTTCAAATCTTTGTGCAGCTCGGAACCCCACGAATCTTGTACGCAGTGGCGTGGCCAGAGCCGTTGCTTCATCGGGGGCGGCCCGGCAAAGATGACCGTATCGTAAACCTGCGCATTGTCCGCATTCAGCTACCATCGAAAGAATGCGGGCGGTGAATAAGTCAACAGAAAAAGATGAAGAAAATCGTGATAACACGATAACGGCGGACAGATCGGTCGGCAGCCACACTTACCGGACTGGTTGGATGAATCGGACGCTGTTTGATGTTGTCGATGAAGGAAACGTGATCGCTCGGATGCCAATCGAGCGAGTAGAACACCGCATCAAAGTCAACCGTATCCAGCAGCTTATTGATCGGCTCGATAACCTAACCAAGCAACAGGAACAAAAAACACATACCCGAGGCCCGGTGTGTCAGTGAAGGTGGAAAGAAAGCAGAAAAGCACAGCAATGAAATGATACACTGCCCGGGCCAGTGCGCGAAATGGTTTTGGTTGATGATGGCAACCGGGCACCACGTCGGTTTCAATTTCAACGCCTACTCGATCCGTCTGACAGCTGTCGTAATTTAATTCACCGTGGGCACTTCAGCCGTGTGGCCGAGACGTGCGAGAGAATATACAAAATCTGACGGCGCCCTTTCAATGCGCCCGGGGTCTGCTGTCAGTGATGTCACGCAAGTCACGCAAACGGCAGGACACAGCGAAATACGCACGAAATGGAGTCTTAATGAACGCCGGCTACCAGTGTATATTGGGTTAGTGGGGAGCTTAATAAGTGTTCACTGAAAGGCCATCGTACCAGGCAACAGGTTTATGGTGCTGTGTAGTTTTGCTTTATTTGTGAAGCAAAAGATAAGATATTATTCTCCCGCTGCTAGGGAGTATTGCAGCGGCCGGATCAGAATGGCTTAAAACATCATAATGGAGATCGGCGAGCTTGATGAGCTTACTTGAAACGGAATTTGGAAGCTTCGCTGATTGATTTGAACGTGACACTTTCATTAATCACGCGTGTGCCTCACACATAGCCCGATTCCGCTCAGCAGTCAGTGTGCGTACACATTATTTCAAACCACGTCACCCCGACACGGCTACGATTGATGATGGCGATGATGATGGTGCTGGGAGAGTAGATTGTTTGCTTTTAAAAATTACATCACTGCCTGTGGACGACATCAATCTTGTCCCCCGGGTTCGCTGTGTGAACATGGCGACACATGTCCCTCCCCCACCGTGCACACGTCTTTGGCATTAATTACACATCATAAATGTTGCGTTTTGTTGGTATCGTGTACGTACGGACAGCATCCGAAGGCACAAACTCGCCCTTCTGCCAGCTATATCCGGTTACCTTCATCAACATAGAGAAGGAAAACTATCGAAAGTTTTGCATCGAACAAAAGGAAGTTAATTAACGTCCGACGTTACCCGGACCACGCCGGGAAGTTCCGTGCCGGGATGGGCCCATCTTAGCGTGTCCTTATCTTCGTTCGCACAGTTCGCAGAACTCTTCGGGGTAGAACGAGCAGCATTCCACTAACCGGCCTCGGTTTGACAAACTGACCTTTCACATCGGGCAGCGGCGCTGCGTCCCAACACCACCGGGGTATATTAAATTTCCGAGCACGGATTGGCATCCGCTCTGCTATGCCTCGGATGTGTATGTGTGTGTGTATGTGTGTGTATATTTGTGCATCGTTGCGATAGACGTATAACGTCCTGGGTGTTTTTATGCGCATACAAACACATCGACACACACACTGCTCGCCCGAATGAAGAAGGTGCTAAAAACCTCGAAACTCTACGTCGCATCTTCCATTCTTGGATACGGTGGGACGCTGGTTCGAAAGCAGGCAAACATCATCCGGCCAAGCAGTAGTCTCGAGTCTCGCACCCAGCTAAAGATAAGCCTTAAAAGCAACCGATCGCTCACCAACGCAAGAGGGGAACAGCAGGGAGACCTTTCGACCTGCACCTTTTGTTTACCAATCTGCGTCGTTACCTTCTGCCTTTTCACTTCACATCATCCTTTCGCTTTTCTGATGCTGCTGATGGTGGTAGTTGTGTATGTGTGTGTGTTAATGTGTTGACTCGTTCCCGATGAACCTGCACCCAAGTCATCTTCCCGCCATTCTTTGAATGGCGCCTACACCTTGGAAGTTGAAAATAGCCATCCTTTCATCGTTGGTCGTCCCATCCGATTACTTGCGGCGATGCATCTCTGTGCAGGGCTTCTTTCGTGCAGGGAACGAACGTACACAGCCGCATGAAGAACGGGAACGAACAGCGGGAGGACGTGGAGTAGGAAATGTAGCTACAAATTGAGGATATTGCATGGTGGTGGCCTAGGACGCTTCTTCGACAAAGGTCACCAAAAGCGGGGGGAAGACCTCTGTTTGTGCTTGTTTCCCATCTGCAGACCAGTTTTGCAAAATGACCGAGGTTAGTGGGTTTGTGTGTGCCGGCGAAAGAAAACCTTACCCGGGGTTCGTTTTATCGAACGACAGGCAAGGGCTCGATATTGTTTTCAGCGACATTGAAGTTTTAGTGCAATAACCAAAGGGAAGGAGCAGAAGGAGTTATCTGCGAGCAGCATGATGTACTGTACTGCCAGTACCGACAATGTGTTGTTATTCATCAACTGTTTTAAAATCGTTTTTTAAGGACAAAATGCCTGTCCTTTACTGCTTAATTTATGAGTGTGGTGAGAATATTAAAATTAATGAATCATCAAAAACTTTTCCTATAACACTTTAATGAACATTGTTATACCTTTGGTATATTGTGTTCTTTTAAAGATGCAAATAAAAAGAAAAAAAGATGAATAAAAGAGACAAGTGTTGCCGAAGGATCGTTGTAGATACCAATAAAACGAAAATGGAGTGTACTGACCCTCTTTGTCTCAAGACTCTTTTCTGTTCGTTGGTCAGGTCATTGCTGGAGTACTGCTCAGTCGTCTGGACCCCTCTGCTTGGGTTTGCATCCAACGTATTGAGCGAGTTTGGAGGACTTCCACCAGGTTTGCTACTCGTAAATTACTGGGTGATTTGGGCTCTGTGCTACCCCCGTAACCAAGGTCATCAGGGCGACCCCTTTGGTGTAGGCGACACTGGTGCCGGCCTTCACACAGTAGGACTGCGGTTCAAATCCCATACGGACCGTCTCCTCGTAGTGAGGAATGACTATCCAACTACGTGGCATTTTCAGTCTAGTAAGCCATTCGATGGCCGGCGTAGCTTAGAGGTCGTTAGTCCAAGAAGAAAGAATAGAAATAATTATCACCTCAACGTCTGCATTTTGAACTTACTGATCAGGATATGAACAGGACATTAAGTGACAGTTTCGGCACTTTTTAGCCAAGTTCCTTAGCAATGTCAAATTTCGCGCATCAAAAGAAGCCCCTTGTTTGTTTTTATTTTTCGTTTGTCAATATTTATTTTCGGAGCTGCGCCAAGTGTTTTTGTCCATATTGACCATGTCCAAGTTTGTGGAGCAGCGCGCATATATCAAATTTTGTTTGCGCAATGAAATAAACGTTGCGGAAAAATTGCGGATGTTACAAAAAGCCTTCGGAGCAGAATCTATGTCGAAGAAAAATGTGTACAAATGGTAAAGTGATTTCAAGAATAGCCATGAGAAGATCGAAGACGAGGACCGTCCGAGGAGACCATCCACCTCGACCGACGATGCCCACGTCGTCCAAATCAAGGATTTGGTGGTCAACAATCGTCGGTTGCCGATACGAATCCTTTCACAACCTCCATTCGGAAAAAGCGGCCGGATTTGTGAAAAAAACAACAGCTGGTTTTTTGCACCACGATAGTGCGCCCTCCCATACGGCCATCATTTTGAGGGAGTTTTTCGCAGCAACTGGCGCTCATAATGTTCCGCAACCGCCGAATTCGCCAGATTTGGCACCAGCCGAATTCTGGCTGTTCAACAAGCTAAAACGGCCGCTTCGGGGACACCGTTTTGACACTATCGAGGAGATAGAAGCCGCTGCGAGGTCGGAACTGAATGACATCCCAGCATCCGCGTTTTCCACCTGCTGCGTGGAGTGGGAGAAGAGGCTAAAGAGGTGCATTGCATCGGAAGAGGATTACTTCGAAGGTGATGACCATCTTCTTCTTCTTGGCTTAACGACCTCTAAGGTCATGCCGGCCATCGAAATGGCTTTCTAGGCTGCCGATACCACGTAGTTGGTTAGTCAGTCCTCACTACGGTTGGACGGTCCGGATGGGATTTGAACCCCGGTCCTGCCGATTGAAGACCGGCGCCGCTGTTGCCTACACCACCGGGCCGCCCCAATCATCATTTCATCATGGTCAATCAGTGATGACCATCATTTGGCCTAATAAAAAAAACCATTTAAGAACACAGTTGTACTTCCCTTCCTGCTTAAAATTTATTGGATGTATTTTTTTTAATATCTCTTTCTGAATGTTTTATTCATCTGATATCATATTTTCAGACTACTAATACTCATTATTAATACGAAAAAAAAAATTTCGTTTGTTACAACCATAATATTAAACAAACACTTTAGCCTGCATTTAGGTGCGTTAAGGATAAACAATGAATCTTAACTTTTTAATCCTTATAATAATTACCAACTCCGCACCCTAGTTGCCCTCATTTTATTCACGGAAACTCAAAACCTCATCGCGTTTGACCGACGACGTATGAATAGTCCGCAGTGTTGTTAATTTTACCAAACCATTAACAGCGCTTTCTTACCTCCAGTCCATTCTGCTGTGCGCTGCAGTTGCTGA
This sequence comes from Anopheles maculipalpis, assembly GCF_943734695.1. NCBI lineage: Eukaryota > Metazoa > Arthropoda > Insecta > Diptera > Culicidae > Anopheles > Anopheles maculipalpis. The sequence goes on along the minus strand of NC_064871.1, from coordinate 26,577,263 downwards.
TGTTCAACGAACCACTGATGAAGTCGTTCTGAACGTCCACGATGAGAAAAGCGCTGATAGGGCGCACGATCTGCAATGAGAAGATACGAACCATAAGAGTGATGAAAAGCTGTATATCTATACGAAGAAGATGCCGCCTTGTGTGATGAGATACATTTTTTAGGAAACCCCCGAAAAACAGGTGGATGAGAAAGGGGAAAAACCCTTCAGAACAAAAAAAAAAAACATATCCATCCAGCGTGGAAATGGAAAACTGCTGCAACTCATCACGGAAACAGTACGACGTAGCTTATAGCACATTTAAACCATGTGTGTGTGTGTGTGTTACCGCACTCAGGATAGAAGTCGACTTCGGCAACCAATAAGCCATGTCCATTATACACGTTTTCAACAACAAAACAACAACAACAAGGGCGGCAGAAAAAAGGAACACGGACTTGTGTGTACTACAAAAGACACCCTCGGGCGGATGGATCTTCTACCGTACTCATTATGCCGCTTTTGCATAATAGGACACCCGGACTTCCCGCCGATGAAGCGATAAAAGAATGAGAAAAAGCAGGGTAACAACAACAACAACAACAAAAAAATCCACCAGCAAACACATTCCAATGACCGGACTCAGAGCAGCGAGCAAATAGATGTAGCGTGCGAAGGAGGAGGCCGCACAAAAAAGCCACTTCTCATGTGTCGAAAACCTTTCCGGAAGATAAAATCCTCTCACGTCACGTAATCGCCCCGGCCGGGGTGTATGTGTGTGTGTGTATGAAAGATCCTTCTCACAAAATTATCATCAATCAAACCGTTTATCCCCATGTCGTGGTGCGCGCGTGGAACGACGAACAGTGGGTCGGAACGGGCGCACAACGGAAGGACCACGTGCTTCCCACGTTCTCGTCGTTTTCGTCACGCACGGCCACGTCCCACGACTGGGTCCCGTGTGCAAAGATATTTCACCGACGGGTACTTTGATTGTTCGTACAGTAGCAGGTCTACTGTGTGACGAGTGTCGCCTTGCCCGGTGTGGCCCCAAACGCCCGACGACCACCACAACACTCGGAAGGGAATGCAGATGGAGTGCTCTAGCTGGGTTTGCTGGCTGGTTTATCTTTCCGGCAGCAACACGATCGGTAAGTAGATCCGCCTTACCACCCGCCACACATCCACAGGGATAGGAGTATATTTAAAATAAAAACGCTTTCTGAACTGCACAACGCTCGAACGCATACGGATATGCAGAGCCGTACGTTGTGGTCGGCTGAAAGGGTTTGGCTTTACCCGATTGTGGCTCATTTGGTGCCACCCCGTACACAACCAAACACCAGCCCGCTTCCGAGTGCAGGAACCGGGTTTGCGAAACGGACGAAAAAATGGCCTACACCAGAGCACAACCCCTTTGACCAACATTATCCAGTACGCTCTTGGCGTCATTATACTGATGGGATTGTGCTATGCTCATTTTTTTTTATTCGACCGCTGGAGGGTGTTGTTCGGCGCGAACACTGTCGAGCTGAAGGAGCGTGTTAAGTGTCCATGTACTGTGAACAACTGTGAAGAACACAGTGCAGTATCTACTCCTGTACACTCCTCCAAACAAAGAGGGCGAAAAAAAAATGGGAGGGAAAAATTCAGAACAAGCGCACTCAGATTCGCACTTCATTTCACGCAACGTTTCCGTTCCGTCTGCACTGGTTGTGCACAGAGCAGGCCAACCAAATAGTCACCCCAAAACAACAAGAGCGTTTGAGAATCGAGTTGCAAATCGAACCGATTTTACCAGTTCAATACGTTGCGTGCCAAACTTCTTGACAGGAGTGCTGCAAATGCCTGTCGGTAACACCTCGACCGGAACTTTATGCCAGAGAGTGCACATGTGTGAAGGAAATGTGTCCCTGCCCGTCTTAAACCTGGGTGCGTAAAAACCGAATCCCTCTAATGGGTGTAATATGAAGGAAAAATAGAACTTCACAGTACGCTAAGGAGCCTAAACAAAGCTCACCAATCATGGAATAAACTGTTCAAGGCTTTCACCATACGTTTCGTTAAGCGATCGCTGATAGACATAGTGGAAGTCCTTTTTCTAGCTCGTTTAGGAAACATCACATCGGCACGAAAAGGAAACGACTCAACAAAGTTGACGGGGACACCGGGAGCAGGTTCCTATTTCCATGGCAAAATAAATTCGCCGGCAAGCGAAAACGTTTCTGGTTTAGCAATGAGGTTACTGGCAGCTAGCCCGTTTAAGCTAATGGAGCAATAGATGACTTCATCAACTTTTGCGGCCAACTAGAAGGTGAGGTTTAATTTATTGTCGAGCAGATTTTCTCCTCAGTCATTTTTTTTTTTTTGCTGTTGCATGATATTATGCTGTTCTTTCCCTTTGGGGTGTGGAAGTGTTTCCATGCATGTGAACCATCGAAATAAGGGTATAATAAGGTAGCAAAGGGATTTAGAGTGGAAACTCCAAATGTGTGTAAAAACCGAAAACCACCGGAAGCACATAAATCAGCAAAGCAAATTAATTTCCCCCGATCAATCTATCCAGCCAGCAGCAGCAGCAGCAGCGGGCAGGCGTTATCTGTCCGGGCACGCTTTAATTGAATGATTAAAATTTTATTTTTACGATGAAATTACAATCATCACTCTCGATGCCTAATAGCGTTTTGTAGCATTTTTTTCCACTCAATGGAACATAAAATTTCTCTCGAAAAATACATTTGCATCACAAACCGCCACACACACACACACTCATAGAAAAACAGAACAACAAAAAGAAATTAATTCTGGAAGCTTTATCCATATAGCGATCCGAAATCAAATATCGACATTTTAATTGATTTACTGTGTCTCCATTTCCAGCTGCAAAACTTGGTGCACGATGGTTTAATTAATCTGTACGTCAGTCGTAAATGTTAACAGCAGTGCTCAACGCCTGTACTGCCCCTTTGCCCGGTTTTGCCGCGTTGATTGATAAGCCGACAAGCATTGACGTTGATTGAAATGGATGGAATTGTTTTTTTTGCTTCCATCACCATCAACCGGATCTGCATGATTTGCTAGAATTTTGAAGTTTTTAGTGCGTCTGTTCTTGCCAAATCAGCACTCTGTGCTCTGTGTGGTTTTCCATTATTTCCGTTTCATGATGTACGATGAAAGGAAAGTTCGATCCCTTTGTCACATAGTGTGAAATGGGCATATTGGAGTTTTCGGGAATCGTTAATCCTTTAAGGGATTTGGCAAAAATGAACATTTCGCAGTGTGTACGTCAATTTTTATGAAAATGTATACACTCGTCAGGTTGAGGCTTTGTTCTATTGGATACAGAGAGTAGTTTATGAACAAAAATCCCGAAGGATGCAACGAATTTCCTTTTTGAGATACATTCCAAACCCCTTATTAATTGCGTGACTCGCGATTCCCCCCTTGCGCCTCCTTGCGTATAAGGGATTTCACTTCTGAAGGTAAGAAAATAAGATTTTTAGAAATGACTCCTGATAGGCGCTAGGAGGTTCAGATTAAGTAATAAGAACCTCTGGAATCGACAACCGATTAAATCTTTACTTTACAGCAGATCATCCAAAAATGCCTCCACCGTTCACCACCGTTCGCACAGGCGTTCAAGGCGGCCTGCAGCAGTAAGGATTCCCTGGGAAGTTTGTAAGGCTGTTAAGAGCTACTATGCTCTAACCGTGATAGAGCCCAATTCGGAAGTAGTTGTCGGCGACGATCGCGAGGTGGTAGAGAAGTTCTGCTACGTTGGTACGATCGTAACTTCCGAAGAATCGTGCCTACTACGGACTCTAGAAACTCCTGCGATCCAGAAGACTCCAACAACAGACGAAATACACGATATATCATACACTGATACGTCCGGTAGTCCTCTACGGGTGCGAGACCTGGACTATGCTGTTGGACTATCTTTGGCGGTGTGTCCAAGCAGGGCGTGTGACGAAGAAGAATAAACCACGAGCTTCCTGAGCCGTTTAGCGATGCTGATATCCTGACGGTAGTCAAAGCCGGAAGGAAACGTTGGCTAGGGCATGTGATGAGAATGGCGGAGTCATGTCCCACCAGGAAAGGTGTAGAGGAGCACAGCGAGCTCGTTGGCTGGATCAAGTGGAGTCAAACCTGTCCGAGATCGGATGCCGCCGTGGATGAAAGGCTTCAGCCCTAGACCCAGGTTTCTGGAAACGGATTGGCGACCTGGCCATGTCTACGCGACGTACCCAATCCTGAGCAGGCCAAGAAGAAGAAGAAGAAGAACATATGGGAATTTTCATACCTTAGCGATGCTTAGTTATTGCAATTTTATCGCACAAAAATCAGAACAGAGCCGATAAAATCGTTTTTTTCCAATATTTCACGTTTATTTCTCAGTCAAATGTTGTATATTTCTGTATCAAAATTCTGCGCACAATTAAGAAGCAATTAAGCAATTGCTTGATTTGCCGTGGCAAATGAAACAGCCCAAAACAGTTAAACGAAAAGTCAATACAGCAAGGTCAGTTAGCTGCACTATTGCACTTGTCACCCAAAAGCTATAGCAATCCATACGATTCTAGAGCGCCCCAGCAGTCAAACCAGAACTGCCATTTCCGGAAGGAAATTGGGACTCCTCCTTTGTGTTTCTCAAGTAGGGATGGGGGGATGGGGGGATGAGCTTGCAGACACAGGTGGTGCAGTGTGTTTGACTTCAAATGCTTCAACTCATCCCGAGCGGAATGAAGACAGATTGCTCTCCCTCGCCCTGCCCGCGTCTCCCCGGACTGTCTATCCGGTCCCAAGGACTCCTGCGCAACCGGAATGATTGATTTTCTTCCAAGCAATACTCAAGCTTAGTGTACTTCTCCGGATTGGTTGGCTTTGGCTATACAGTTACGAGTCAGATTTTTTTTTTGCTTCTCCACTTTTTCTGTCTCGTTCCTCTGGACCCCTTTTCATTGCCATTTCCTATCCCAAGTGTTTCCCTTCGTTTCCTCGTTGGCCTTGAGTAGCGCCACTCACCACCGAACGGCGGTGGCCTTTGAACTACTAGCGCGGCGTACTTTTCCTGCTGTTCAAGAACGAGAACTCCATTTCCATTTCCATTCCGACCGAGCGCGCTGCTAGCACGAGGAACGCGGGTTCGGTGAGCTTTCTTCTCTGAAGGTTTACCACCCCGGAACAGAGAACGTTGATTGAAATCGATTGCCATTTTTGCACGTCCGGGAGGGATACGATTGCTTGCGGAGCGATTGAACTTGAACAACAACAACTGCACCGGGGGCGCACACAAACACACACACGAAGCGCGGGGCGTTATTACGTCACTGTCGTGTTGTTGCTTTTTGAAAATAAATTTAATTTCCATACACATTCCTCGGTGCGCACGGGCCAAAGAGCGGGATGGGGAGCGAACATTCGATTCTTCGCGCACGAGAGGAACGAAACACAATCATAACCTTAGAAGATTGCAAAAGGGCATACGGGGTTTGTTTTACTCGCTTTTTTATGGTATGGTAGCACACTCACCGTCTTGATCCATTGGTTCCAGCAGAACTGAAATTCCTCTCGATCGATGTAACCGTCCTCGTTCTTGTCGAACACGGCAAACATCTGCTCCAGCCGATCGGACGGTACCACGTAGATGTGACCTTTATCATTCCGGAACAGTGCCCGACAGATCAGCGTAAACTCGTTCAGTGAAAGCCGATCATCTCTGTGAAGGGAAGAGCGAAGAGCAGTGGGAGGAAAATTAGAAACAAACTTAAGAGCAACCAAAAAAAAAAAAATGAACCACACAATGCTGCGTTTTTCTTGGTACTACGGGAGAGAGTACAATTTTGCAGCAAAACTTTTTTTTTTGTTTGCTGTTGTTTTTGCTATGCAAAAGGTCAATGTGCAAGGTTTTATCGAAGTTTTGCTTCACGGTCCCATGGAACGGAGACCTCCACATTACATGCAGTCGAGTGAACTGTAAAACTTTTTCCGCGATACCGTTTAAACGGGAGGAAGGAAACATTGAAAGGGCGCCCTCGAGCGAGGAAAAACTTTCACCGAAGGACGACTAGAACCGCTCCGATCTGAAACCGTAGACGATGCAAATTAAATAAATCAATACGGAGCATTGTATTTCTTTTTTACGTGCGGGTGTGGGTTTTATTTCATGGTATTTATTTTTACCTTTTTTTTCTGACCCACCCAACCCACACGGTGATCAGAAAGGTGTAAACGGACTTGTGGTGGTGTGCGGAAACGGAATGGGAGGAAATGGCCGTCAGTGCAGATTTGGCTCGGAGAATAAAACCTCAAACACAAAACAAGCCTCAAAGCGTCTGATTGACGTACATCGATACTGGCGGGTGGTTGGAAATAAATTCTCTCCGTCTCTCTGGGTGTTGATTTTGCACGCCAGCTCCACGCCGGGCTGGTCACCTCAGTCACCGTCTTACATGCACACCAGCCGCGGCGCGGCTTCCTATTAGAGGCAATCCTACCGGGAATGGGGATTGAATTTTATTTCGCACCATGAATAACTCAACTTTATAACTTTATTAGTGTCAGTTCCATTTGCGGACGCGACGAACACGCGTCCATCGACGCGTCAAGACCGGGTGAAAGCTTTCACCCTGTCCATTTCCGCTTCCCTCCCATTCCCACACACCCAGTCCGCAATAAAAAAAACCGAGTTTCCGTATTGCCCAGCTGCTGTTGACTACACGGTTGTGTGGTGAGGATTATTTCATTTGAAAGCTGCACACAGAAAATTGCGAACCGTTCCCAGCATCTTGGGAATAGCGACAGTTCGGTTGAAGATTTTCTGATTTGTGTCATGAGCACACACACACACACACACACCAAAGTTTGAAATCGGCTACGATCGAGCCAGCAGCTCCTATGGACAACTTTATTTTATTCCTTTCCCGGCAGCGGCGTACTTTCGCCTTCCGTTCCATGGACAATTTATGGGTTTAATTTGCATATTTTTATGCTTCACCGCAATCGACACCGATTGCTACGGGCTTTGAGGGAAACTGGTACGAACCATTGAGAGAGGGTGAGTTTGAAGCTGGGCAAAATAAAAAGAAAAACGGGGAGATCGAAAACAAAACGAGATTCTTTTGCACTTTATATCTCGTGCCGGGACAGGGACCGGTGATGATCGGTGTACGAGGCTGACACAATACTTGGCAATGATCAACCGGGCGAGATATGATTTGCTACCACCATGCACAACTACTTGACAAATACCGTTTTTACGGGCGTTGGCATTCAACAACCCAGAAAAAAAAATGTACGCAAGAAAGGATGAAAAATTATTTACTGCTCCCCTCTTGTTTTGCTCTCTGCTCTCTCCACACACACACACAAACACACAAACCCGATGTAACTGACTGCTGGGCAACTTTTGATAGAAAACTTTTACCCGGATTTATCTTGGCTCGTTACACGCGTTGGTCTACGTGAAAATGGGTGGTTCTGCTGCAGCGCTAATAGGATTGTGATTATGCTCGGCACCCAGAACCGGGCGGGCTCCATAGAAATCATAATCGTTGAACCAGGACGCTTATTGCTACCGTTGCTGTTTCCTTTCATCAAAAATTCCACCACGACACGTCACCATCAGCATCAGCCAAACGACAAAGGTTCGTTCGTTTATACGGGAGACTGCAGTACAGTTGACGCTACTGCACCCAGAACCGTTGGCGCTCGTGAAACTTTAGCGTGGTTTCATCAAAAACGGGATGGCAAAGCGTATGTTGCAGGCAAATATGAACAACTTTATGAAGAGAAAGTTTTCGTGAGCTCTAAATGCGGTCGTCGGCGCGAGGGCCGGCAAGTAACAAATCAAACCGTTTTGCTAGGGGTGCTTTTACACTGTTTGAAGATGGGACGATTGTTTTCAATTAGGGGCATGTACGAGCAATTCGGAACATGTAAATCAGTTAGTCGAGCTTTAGAAGCCAGCTACAGCCAGCAGGCAGCGTTGGTGTGACATTTCACGTACGGTTTCTGCTAGACTTTTTGGGTACTTTCGGTTTGTTTTGGGTGTGTAATGGAATTTTATGCAAACCATTGCTTATATCAATAAACATATTGCTCCTGTTTACTTCAATATTATACGATGAGATGATGCTAGATGACATTATTCATAAAGTTTTGATTTATTTATCATGCAGGGTTAAAATGGGGCTTATTTTTTGGGTTGTCAAGTGTTAATTTAACTTACGTTTTCTGTGTTTTTTCTTCATCAAATATGTGTTAGTTCATCAAAAGTGGAAAACATACAACAATTATGATATTGTAGGCAACCGAACATGTCCGGTATAAGGCAAAGAAACAGGTAGGAAATGCCCCTGTTGCGGATGCAACTTTGTCGGCTCCTCAACGACGACCAACAAGCAAGCGAACACTATTTTTGCCTTATTATCTTATTACAATTTTCCTCTAAGTAAAGACGTTTAACGTTTGCTTGGAAATCTATTACATGTCAACGAGGGTTAAAAAAGCGCGGTAATACTTCTTGGTCTTGATTTAAAGATAGCAAGTTCAGCCATCGCGCTCTCTTTTTAATAATTTTTCTTTTTCCCCGCCGAGGAGCGATGGCCGTTTTCTCGAGTTCATTGCACTTTTTCTCCTATTTCCGAAACAATTCCTATTTTCGAGTCAAAATCTATCTTCGAATCAAGATTTCTTATTAATGTTTAACATTATTCTCCTGTGACGTGTGTCTGTCAATAATCAAAAGATTTTCCCATCCTGCCCACCGTAAACCATTAGATGATCTGCATCACAAGACCACCAGCAGATCGTTGAGAAGAAGAAGTCAAAAGATGTTAAATATTTAAAAAATCTATTTTCAAGTAACCAAGTTATGACACAATTATAGAAGTCACTAAAGGTTAGAGACTACATGAAAAAAAGAAGATATTGTTAAATAAGAAGTTTTGTTACTTAAAAAACGCAGAACATTTCGCATATTATGCCACACGCTAACATTAAACTCGATTCAATCTGATCGCTTAGATTTATCAGCGGCACAACTTTTTTGCTCCACAATTCATCAAACGCAACCTCTTGCTCGCTGTTTAGTTGGTCTCAATGAGCGAAGGAAAATTCAAACTAAAGCACCGAAATAAAATTCATTCCACACAATCCACTTCCCTACCATTGCATTGTACCGTTTGAGCGTGTTTTCCATTCTTTCATGCAGGACACGCGAAACGACCCCCCCGAACACCGCGTGAGGGGTGGTACTAGCCGAGATTGTATAATTGTAACAAATTTTGCTTTCCTGAGTGGGTCCTTTACCACTGCTTCAAAGGGCAACGTGGCCAATCCCAAGGTAGTGCCCCAAGGCAGCGGTGGTAAGGGCAACCATTTTCTTGCCCATGGCACGAATGCATGATATGTCTCTCAAAATAAAAGCAGTAAGAAGCAAACAGAAGCAAAAACACGAAAACTATGAGCTAATTTCAGCACATTTCAGCAGTGGCCCTGCTGCCGTCGGTGCTCTCAGGGACACCGGTGTAGATTTGGTCTCCCGATTACTGCTCAATTATCCAAGTTCAAACTCGTATAAATCTTCACACGGCGATCTTTCTCCCTTTCAGAGGGGAGCATTTGCATGTTCAGCGGAAATTTAAAACTATTGGCATTTTCCTCCGAGCAGTTGGAAATGGAACGAAACGGAGGGGGGGGGGGGAAGGATCAGGAATGAAGTCTCCTCCTTCATCATACACCTCGTGTTTAAATGGCGCAGAAAACTGCCGGCGGAAAAGGGGAAAAGGAATGAAAATCGCGAGGAAAAACATTGAACCGAAGAACCGAAAGGGGGATTTTGTGCTCGGGAAACGGGGTGAAAAAACCCCCCACGGCCCAACTAAAGCTAACAGCAGCAGCAGTAGCAGGATTCAATATCGTGTCGGAACGTCGATTAGTTGTTTGCCAGAACCCGGAACCATTTTTCTTCCCTCTCCGCTCAGCGTTTCCCGCCGTGGCTGATCACGAACCGCGCGTGAGCATTCCCATGACGTAGGCATTTGTTTTGTGCCGTTTGACAACGCTTCGGGGAAAAGTTTTCCGGCAAACACCATTTTCGCTATCCCCTTTTTGCGCCAGCTAGCTCAATCAATATCCGCTCTACATTGCTTCTTTTTTTTATTTGCATCCGCTCCATGGTATTCCATGGATAGGGGCAAATTTTATGATTTTCACATTTTCACGATTGTCATCCATCCTTGTCGGTGTGTATTTTACATGGTACGGTGTTCGGGGAATAAAGGACGAGAGAAAAAAAAAAAAGCGAATCCGAAACTTCGATCAAATGTCGATGATTATTGTAAAATTGGTGTAAATAAAGCTTAGTTTCCGTGATTTCACCTCTCCCCCGTTTTCCTTTTCGAGAATGACTAACCATCGCAAATTGGCAGGCAGCTTTATTTGTATTACAAACAGCGCACGGGGGCACCATGTGCTAAATATTGCTGCTTTTTTCTCCTTCGAACTTTATATTCCGATGGAGACGCCTGGTGGCTAACAAATAACAGCCTTAGGTTAGCCCCTCGGTAAAACACTCGAATGGTGGTACACTTTTAAAACACACCACACGACGTTTGTAAACCAAATGCACCGACCGGCGTTCCGACAGCGAAACAATGCTTATACAAGTTTCTGTGTGCACAAGGAAACGTGTACCACCAGCGGTACGAATCGCATGAATAATTGCACCGACTGCAGCGCGCCGGTCGACTTTTCTGCTTAAGACGTGCAAAACAGATCCATGTTTGCTGTCCCCGAGGGATCGACGTGGAAGCAAGCTGTCGTGCGACAGGGAAGTGGTAAAGTTTCAAGAAAAATGGCCTGTCTTTTAAGCAGCTGTAGAGGGAAAAGTTTAATTGCCATGAACCATGTGCTGCCTGTTCGCCTGGCTGGTGACTGGCTGGTTTTGTGGCCGGTGTCAAGGGAAAACTAACCCCAAAGAAAGAGTTCAAAACGGAAATGAAATCGAAACGAGTGCTAAACTTTTTTTTTTTGTTCTCGCACCATCTCCTGGAAGAGGGAAGCTTTAGTGTTCGCCATCATTTCCTAATTTCTTGCTGCACTTTCACAGCCCTATTAATAGCTGGCTGGTAAGCACACTGGTATGTGTGTGCAATGAATGAATTGTATTTCTTTATTTCCAGTTCTTTCCCCACCTCCCACACTTACGGGAATGCGTCTTTTTTTAAATACTCTGTTACTCTTCACGCGCACCGGAGCCACTTTTGCTGCAAGACTTGAGGCAGCACAGCGGTTCATCATCACCCCATACACAACAAGCGGCGAAAAAGAAATTAAGTTAAATGGTTCATCTCGAGGGGAGAATTTGTAAAGTGCTTGCAAAACAACAATTCAAACAACTTTTTGCAAAACAAAAGATGTTAATTATGCATGCAACACGATGAAACTAACACAGACGAGCCGGTTTGCTCATAAATGGGGTAACATTCTTCATCAACTAGCTTGCCACGAGCATGGATCCAGGGGTCAGTGTTGATGGGGATCTAATTTAATATCAAACGTCACCGTCACCGGTGCGCCGATGTGTGGGGACCGGACCCAAACGGAGCAGCGTGGAAAGCTGATTTTCTCACCCATGACGTCAATCCTCCGTTGCTCGATGCAATAGTTCGCAATAGTGCCAGGAGGAGAAAATACGATAATTCCCGAACGACTTCGAAAGCGAGGCTCGCAAATCTATTCATTTCCATCAAAATATCATCATCATCATCGGCGTCATTATTGTCTTTCAAGAATAGCCTCGTCAAACTAGCGCTAATTACTTTCGAATCATGCCACACAGCATAGGACACTCTCGCTTCGTCATCTCACGTTCGCCATCCCGGGTTTGTGTATGTGTGTGTGTGTGTATGGGATTGATTGAATTTCATGTGTTCACACCCGTACCGAATGGGACGCGCGGTACCACCGGGGTACGATGTATCGATCCGAATGTTCAATGTCTCACATTTGCCGCCGTCCCATGGGAGATGGGCACGGTCGTTCTGCATAGTCTGTTCACATGCTGAGAATGGGTGATGAATATGCGACTATTGTTTGGCCTTTGTGTGCGCTTTGTATGCATAAAGCTCAAGGCATCTAGTGTTGCCGCGTGGGGACCGAACATGGTTTTTACAAAAAATTTGGTTTTTTTTTTCGACGCTGATTCTTACTCAACTTGATAGTTAGGTTAATAATTATTTGAGGTTACTCAATTTGATAGTTAGGTTGCGAGAATGGGGTTTCTTTTTCGATTATTTACTATTGATTGTGATTATTTTACTAGTGCTGAAATAACTTATTAAAGTGTTTGTCCAGTCATTGGGCAATGTAACGGGCAAATTGCGTCGGACTTGATTTGATTTTCCATTGTTTATCGTGTAGTTCCATTCCATTCAATGTATTTTCAGTCTTTCCATAGGATTTTCACATAAAGGTCAAATTGAAGCTGGATAAAACAGTAACGAATTATTGCGGATTGTGGACGTTCTGTTTTTTGCAATGATTGTATATTTTAATAGATTAACTGCAGTAAAACTACGTAGAACAAGTTGCACCGACCGATGCTATGGAAAGACAAACCGGCGAAAGGGTGACGAAGGACACAGTCAAAGAACCTTCGATATGGAAAACGATCAAGACCCCCGCTACCATCAGGATTACGAGCATGGAATCGCCCACACACACCCCGGGATAAGTTACCCTCGCTATGAACACGACTTTGGCTTTGGATGACGGGATATACGCTACGGAACAAACGAGCAAACCCGGGATATGGTGCCCTTTCACAGCTCGGAGAAGGAAATGTCTCCCAGCAAAGATGAAAGGAGTATCTTACTTTTAAGTTAACTGTCGTCCCTTATGAATAAAAAACTGCAGTAAAATTATTACACTTTATTTTGCAATCAATAAAGACAAACTATTGTGTTATACTAGCTTGCATAATTATCGAGTATTGAAAATCATATAGAAGTATTAACAATACATTCGTACGGAATGTAACTACTTGCTGAAATTGCAAAGTGATCTGGTTGTTTATTGGTTTTCTTTGTTTGTTATTTGTAAAATGATATATTTTCTTTTCTTTTTAGGTAAACTGTCCAGCCATGCTCCTTGGAACTGAAGGTAAGCGCTTTCTGATAAAATTTTTAAATTGTTTAATAAATAATAATTGGACTTCGTCTACTGGGATACCACGCTGCCTAAAAAGGAATTGTTATTTTTGCGATCTGGTTATCCAAGACGCCTCTGCGTAAAAATGCTCTCACTGACACTTCCGTCAAACATACATATTTCGTCGATTAAGAGATTTTATAGTCCAAAATCAAGTCGACAATCGAAAATTTGCCTTATTTTGCTTCTAAATTAATACAGACAAATAAATAATTTTTCCAATGCGACTCTGTTTGACTCGAATTTTCCTCTGTCACCTTTCCAACTCTCACGAAAATAATTCGAATTACGCAAGATTCTTTCGCAATACGCGATTTTTCTTTGTAAAAGCGAGTAAATAAACAATATAAAGCGCCGATATTCAGAGCAACGGGGGGCGGCTCGGTGATTTAGGCGACAGCGGCGCCGATCTTCAAACGGCTGGACCGGGGTTCAAATCCCATTCGGACCGTCCCTCCGTAGTGAGGGGACTGACTAACCAACTACGTGGTATCGGCAGTCTAGTAAGCCATTTCGACGGCCGGCATGACCTTAAAGGTCGTTAGGCCAAGAAGAAGAAGAAAAAGAAGATTCAGAGCAACCATGCTTTGGTGATTAATGAATGATATTATTACTATATTAAAACATTAGTGAATATATAGGTTCCAAACATCCAAACACGACCGCTTTCTCTTCCGTTGGTGTATTGAAGCTTGTCACGTTGGTATATTCCTCTTGGCTTAACAACCTTCTAGGTCTAGTCAGTCCTTACCACGGGGGAACGGTTCGGATGGGATTTGAACTCCGGTCCTGCCGTTTGAAGATCGGCGCCGGTGTTCCCTATATCGCCTACATTTTGCACACAATTAGCGTTAGGATTTCTAATGCTGTAGTGTCGAACTATGTTGAGGCCCCTATCTTCCCCTATCTTCAACTCTTTATCTTACTTTTTTCCTTTTCTTGTGGTTAAGAGAGTGAACGAAATCATTTTAATGAAATTCTTCTAGTAATTCTGGTAGAAATTCTCGCCCATACTAAAGTTTTGCTAGAAACTGGTGATTATATCAAACATACCGATTTACAGTTCCCACAGATAACATCCTAGAGGGTAAAACAAACGTTCAACTTACATCCAACACTAAAGACAACGATATTCCTTACGGTGTTATAAACCTGAATTGCTAATCCGTGTCAAACTTTACCTTACCCTACAACAAACAACGTATCAAATGTCACTTTTGCACCTCCCATTCGCGCAAACGGATGCCTTTTCACCTTTTCACCCAAAAATCAAACATTAAACTTCCCTCGACCCGACGTTGTAAAACCAAAAAAACAGGTGTACCACAAACTAATCACCAAAACGCTTGTGCGACATAACGCGTTGTTGTAACTGCACTCGTACAACTATTTAACATCAACTTACGGCACGGTGGCGCGTTTTAAAACATGAGCACCATAAATTTGCCTTATCCACTATGACAACATTTCAACGGCACTTTGTCACTGCCAGTGCCAGCAACACGTCGAGCAGCGTCCAAACTACAACAATTTACATGAGACCCTACCGTACCCTGCGAGCTGTCCTCTGGCGTGTCCCCGTATCAGCGACCGTATCTTACACGGGGACCGCTTTATGAGTGATTTATTACATCGCGCGTGTATGTTTATGTGTGTGTGTTTATCGCACAGAGGAAAACTATTTCCAGGAGAGTGTACTGTTTCCAACAGATAAACGAGGCGCGCGCGATTAGCACATTACCTCACTTCCTCTGATGTCGTGGTTTGTTTTTTTATTTTATTTCCGTTTATTGTACCATTTCCTTCCATCAACATCTGCCCCCCAGTATACTACGGTCATCCTCGCTTGGCGAGATTTGGCGGTTAACTGGCGCAAGGAACTTAAAACGGTTTCGCCCACTGAAAGCGACATTTGGTCATACAGGTTTTCTCATTTGTTTAACCTTAAACTCCCAACGTCTTTCCCACAAGACCGAAAATAGCGGCAAGAAAAGAAAGGTACACACAGCAACAAAATGCTTAACATTATATCGCTGTAAAACAAAGAAAGATTTTCACCCATCATCATAAGGAAGGAAGTAAGAGGATCCCTCTTTAGGATAAAGCCGTAATAAATTTCCATATTTGTACAGACCGGTTACCCATGCCGGCCGGGTACGAAAATGATGATGATGAGGATCATGCATCAGTGAAAATGTGCGCCAAAGGTCCATCGTTGCCGTGCTTGCGCCAGTAGCGGACAAAATAGAACATTACATAGTCGTCGTTGCTGCCGGTAAACGGCAACAACCTTTTGCTTACCAATTTACCAACAAAAAAAAAAAAGCAAAAGGGCTAAAGAGATTTGCCGACCCGGCATGCTACCGAGAAGAATGTAAAAGTTGATAATAAATACATAAATAGGATACTCTGCTAGGTACCGGAAGCTTCGTCCGTTCAGCTAGCCAGCCAGCCGAGCGGTTGGGTAGAAGCAAAAATAAATGAAAACAATTGATGTCCATCGATGAAAACTAATGGCGGTATCATAACCGCAAATGAGAAAATATAACTCGATTTCGATTCATTTAATTTTGTTGCCTCGTGGGATATCTCGTACCCAACCGTCCCTGTGCGGGATATACCAAAGTGGACCAATTTTTCCAAGCCATGAATAAATTTGCTAACCTTTATTCGGTTCCATGCACACACACACACACTCGCACCTTCATACAGGCCACACATGTCCTGCGAAGAAGGGTATGGTGTGTTGTGAATGTACAAAAAATAAAACATCCCCTCATAGCTCTGTGGGTTTATTTATTTGATCTGATCACTGCCACGAGCTGACGAATGGTGTCCAATAACCCCTAGCTTCCTGTGGATGGTAGATAGATGCAGTTAGAAAAGAAAAAAAAAGATCTCGCCCTCTCGCTCCTTTTTTTTCTCTCCAACAACTATGGATGGGAAGAGGGCACAGGGGTTCCATTTTTAGATTTCCACCTTTCGAGCCACCCGGGGAATCGTGCGGATTCACCATTCTTCCCAATAAACGGCAAACAACATCCTCGCCCTGCTCTGCGTATGAGAGCGGATTTTCCAAAATGGCAGCACAGAAACGAACACAGCTGGTGGACCGAACAGGTAAAGAGAGAGAGAGAGAGAGATGAAAGGGAAGAGGCCACAAAAAAGTGAACCCATCCAAAAAGGTAGCACGCTATCGAAATTTATCAACCCGTTCACTGTAGAGTTGCTACTGGTGCTGCTGCTGCTGCTGTGAGCCTGAAGCTGACATTGCACAGAGCCCAGAGCTCTGTCTGCTGTTGGGCTAACGGAAGGACTCGGAAAGCACGAGGAAGGACACACAAAAAATAAATTACTTCGGATATCCGGAAATGTTTTCCTTCCTCTTACCGTCGCCGCCTTTCCGGCCCGGAAGGATTCGGTCCTGTGCGTCTCGCTTCGGTGGCGAATAACGCGCGCCCCCTCCGTATAGTTATTCCTGCTTTGAGAGCTTTGAGGTGCACAGGAACGCCCGTGGAATGGGTGATTGGGTGAGCAGTTTTTGCACTTTATATGCACAATTTTTGATAGTGCTTGAATGGTGCGCTGCCGCGTAGACCCGTCTCGTTCGGATCGAACTTTTCCCTTTCGCAAGTATTGAAAGGCAATTGTGAATCATTGTGCCGTGCGCCACCGGTGCCTTTGCGGTGTGGAGTGGATGACATTTGGAAGGACCTTTAGCGCTTGTACGAAGGCGAGAGGCTGTGGGACAATCGGTTGTTGAAATGAAATAAGATGAGATTTTGTTTTTTTTAAATTATGACAATTATGAATTAATGAAGGAACTACCGATCTTCCGAATCTGAAGTTATGGCAATTGAACAAATTTTTTATTATTTTTTATTCAATTGTAGAATGAGTTAATTTGTCCGCCATTCATCGGTTCAACAAGCAGCTTAACGAATTGAAATTAAAGGGGAAAGTTAAGCATATTGTACACATATTTGAATTTTCTTTTCATAGCTTCTATTGGGCCATTGGCGCCGTATCTGTGTTTTTAATGTACCTCTATGTACGTCTATAGCGTTGACGGATCGTTTTAAAAGTCTTGCGACACAAAGAGCTTGTGCATTTTTTCTGCGGTGATCCAGTGTCTGGAGGCCTACCAGTAAACGGGAGTAGTAAAAATGTTAGATTAAACCGGTCATCGAATATTCTTATTGGTTGTTGTTGGATAGTCAAAAGTTAGTCAGATAGTCGTAGTGAAGCATGGTGCCGATGAGATTTGAACCACGGTCCTGCCCTGTGAAAACTTGCGCCGATTTCTCTTCGTCACAGGGTCTCTCCAACTCATGCTTTTCTACATTTGGTAGACAAACGATTGTAAAAGCTGGTAGGTTGGTCTGTTATTATAGACTATTTCAATTATTCAGATTATACAAGATTGATTATTGCTTGCATCGTAAAAACATATACGCCACTAACTAGAAATCGCAAGATTTAAATAATAAAACCCAGTAATTATGCATATTGAATCATTGCTCCGAATGCCTATGTCTTGCTATTCGTATTTTCATATTTAAATTTATATCTTTTGTTTTCTTGTGTATTCCTAATTTTAACATAACTTACAACATAATTCATAACTTTAATAATATCATAATGATAACATAAAACCTATATCAAAATAATAAATCTTAATAATACATTCATCCACTAACAAAAGAATGTACGCTATTGTTAATCTTTCTGCCATCAGCAGTTATCACCTAATAATCCTCCAACCGCTGAGATTCACATTAAAACATTTCCTTGCCCAAATGTATCCTGCGTCCTTCTTTTTTTTTTTGCTCCTTCACTCATCCAACGCTCAAAATATCACCGCCAATAATATCCTTTCACGCCCCAACTGGCACAGCACTCAAAAAGCAAAAGACCGATCGTGTCTGGTGAAATTAGTTCGCGGAAAAATGGGTGAGTTTAGCTGGGTGGCAAATAATATGCGCCCTTAGAAAAACGCTCGCAATATGTTCTCCCATCACCCCATCAGCCATTAGAGTGACGTGTGCACGCTCGTGTGCCTGTTGTTCTGGTGTACAGCAATACAAAGGCACACACACACACGTATATACCGGGCGATGACAGGCTTCCAATTTGATGGCCGGGTTCGAAAACAATAGACGATGGGAAAACACAATCGGAGTTCAGCAGACACGAACTTCACCGGACAGGGAGGCAGCTGTCAGCATGGCATGGACTTACTAGCCTAGAAGTGGGCCCATCCTAGCAACGTCCCCTTCCCCCCCGTTCGTACGGTACGAGAAATAGAAAGGGGAAAAAATGGAAAACCCAAAACCAAAACGGAGCCGAACCTGAACACTTCCTGTGCAACTCTTTTACTGTTGCTATGTTTTTTTTTTCACCACCACCATGACAAAGGTCGTGGAAATGAGGGTTCGGGGAAGGATGCAAACCGGGGGCTGTTGCTTCTTTCACACTGTCCCACCGCCCCTTCTTGGAAAGCTAGCCCGACAGACTTTCTCTAATCATTGTCACTGGAATATTGTGACAGCAAATCGAGTGTCACTCGTTGTCGGTTCCATTGTCACCGGCTGGCCGTCACTGTCTCGGTTGCTTCGGTTGCTCCGGCAGCCTACAGCGTAGAGCCTCATTGTGCAGTTGGTGCATCTGTGTGGCACCCCGATAGCGAGACACAACACCTTTTCTAGCTGCTGTTTCGCTTTGTATGGATTGTGGATACACATACAAAGACACACACACGCCTCCGACCGTTTTCTCGCTTCTGGCGTGGCGACACACGAACCCGAATACACAATAGAATGGCGCTGATGAGGACACGGAAATATTGGGACAAAAATATACCCGGGAGCGCGTGAAGCACCACCCGTATCTAAACGAACGCTGGATGAAGTATGCAAACACGGGCAAGGTACCGGGCTGCCTTCGCTGTAGGGAAGCAGCGCGCGAACACAAAGACACCGATGTTGCCGGTGCAACTCGCAGCGACGAGCGTCTGGAGTTTGCACCATAAAAAAGGGGGAAAGGAAATAGCTTCGTGGCCTTTTTTCGCTATGTTTTTGCTCTGCCTTTGGCACGGTGCACAGCAGCACACTAGCCTGGATCTAAAATTGTTGTGCAGTTTATTTTATTATATGCTATCACTTCCTGCTCTTTCGGGAGCAGAAGAAAAGAAACCGTATCAATGCAATCCAATTATATCCAATTGCGATTGAAAAGTGTCGGTTCGCTCTTTTTTTTTTGCTGATGCTAACAGACATGCAAATGAATTTTTCGTTCGAAAGGGATATTATTCGAATATATGTCTTACAACGAATAATCATGTACTTTC
Source organism: Anopheles maculipalpis (assembly GCF_943734695.1). Taxonomy (NCBI): domain Eukaryota; kingdom Metazoa; phylum Arthropoda; class Insecta; order Diptera; family Culicidae; genus Anopheles; species Anopheles maculipalpis. Next base: position 26,557,720 of record NC_064871.1, on the reverse strand, counting down.
GTAAAATCGTTCATTACAGGTGACTATCCTGCTGACAGTGTACCAATATTCTCCAGCACTACAATTTTAAAGGCTTCGTTTTTGCGCAACAAATTAGGCGTTTTCTTGGTATCCAATTAGGCGAGTAAACGGTAATGGATTATTCATCCATCTACAGCTTATCCATTTTTCGAATTCCTTCTCTTTGTCTAATATGACCCTAAATATGACCAATAAGGCTAGCATGCAAGAATCGTCGATTGAAGTAAACAACTATGTTTTACAGTCAAATCAAGAGAATCGTACAGGCAGTGTAGAATCAATCATTTCAGTGTATCGATTATGTTTTCAGTGAAACCTGCAGCTGATACTGCGTTCTCGTACATGGTGTAAAGATTTTTCTGAGATTTTATGATCCAATGTCCGTTCTGCATCAACCATGGTTTTCTTACCGTAATGGTCCTCCAGGATCCTTTCCAATTACTCCCAGATTATGTTTAAGTTGATGATACAATATCCGTTTCCTTGGAAAACTAATTAGTTTAACTTTCCGTCAATCCACATCCACATTTTCGGGAGTTTTCAATGTTTTTTCTTGCTTTATCTCCAATCGAGTACATCAAGAACAAATGATCTTGAGAGTACTAATTACATATTTTATTGTACCATTTATTTTGAGAGCTTTTCCCCTGCGGTTGGTCTACAAAGCGAACAGTTTCCGGCTAGAGGAGCTTTTACTTCAGTGTTAATTTGAGTAAATTCATGCATTGTTGTTATTTATCAAGTGAACGGACAACAAAGTCAAATCCATGAATAAAGACACTTTCTGTAAAAGTTTATAAGCAACACTAGTACATCGAACAAATGCCAAATTCATCAAATGCATTGCGAAAAGCACCTATCGCTGGAGACAGGACTGAGCATTGTAAACCTTTGTACTAAAGAATTTCCGCAAGATGACTAGGGTCGTTATCGTAAAGCATTAATACCATTACATTGATCAGCTGTCATAGGTTATAAGGCATAAATCTTTCTTGTTTTCTCAAAAGCTTTATTCAAACCGAGCGAGGTAAGAAAAACTTCACCCGTTTATAGAAAACCATACCACTTGTCTCAACTATACAAAGAAGATTTGCCGAATGGTACACCAGATAGATAAACAGCTCCTTAGAAAAATCGGAACCAAAACACCCAGTTGCAGTTATCATTTGCCTGCAACCAGCGGCAAGGCAGCGGCGTAAAACTCTTAACTTCACAAATCAATCGAAAGCTCAACTTTCACCCATAAAACCAGCCCACCCTCCCATCAATGTTAACAATAACGATCGTAAAAAGTACCTCGTTCTCCTCTCCATTCTCGCATATCCCTGTGCCACGGGTAAAGATGATTCCCGAAAAAAACACAGTTTTGTTACTATAAATTCCCCGCTTTTCCCGAATGCATCCGGGCGCCGGGAGCACACAAAAGGGCGGATTAACATTTATCTACGATACGTGTCGAAAGCGGCACAAGACACGGCCGATGCTATCGGTATTTTAGCGCGAACGTACAATCACTGCTGCTGCTGCTGCTGCTGCTTTGCCGATTGCAATCGTGGCGACCGAAAGTCAAGTTAGCAGCACGGCACTCCGGCACTCGTAAAACTTTACAGCCTCACACAATAGGAATAAAACACGAGGAGGGGGGTGGGATACGAAATTCGCCTTGCCAAAATAGGAAATGCCGGTTAGCTTCGACTGCTTGTGCTACGGGGCTGCTGTTGCACTCGACGCGCGTTGCAGCGGACGCGTTCGAGCAAAGTCGCCGCCTGCTGGAAGGAAATCTTGTTTTTTTTATGGCTGCCCAGGCTTACCTTTCTTCTTGCGAGAAATTTTGTGCCGAAAGCCAGGCAAGACAAGAGCTTGCCCGTGCAACATCCGATGCACACACACACACTTGCCACGGCCGCTTACCACATCCCCAGGGAAAGAAGGTCACATCTCAACCGACCGTGAGACATAAATTTTCCAACCTTTAGCTCTCTGGTGCGTTTTCCCATTTTTTCTTAGCATCCCGGAGGGAGCGAATGGTACGGCACTTTACCGGAAGCCACTTCTTTGCGGGCGGGAAGTTTTTGGCAAGAAAACTTCGACAAGCTTCACGTCCAATAGTTCGACATGCCACGACCGGAACGTACCCCCGTGTCGATGTTATGTGTGTGTGTGTCGTTCAGGGCGTTTAAACAGTGAGAAAATTTGAAATTTATTGCCCGTTCAAAAGGTAATACATTTTCCTTTCACCGTGGCGAGGCGCTTGCAGCAACACAACAGCTTCACACACACACACACACACACTATGAGGGAGAAAGAAAATTTGGGGAACGCTGAGGTGACCGTGGTCGTCACCTTGTCGGTTCGTGCAGCGATGTTCGCGCGAGTAATTTTCACAATCGCGGGAAGCAATTTTTTCCTTCACCGTTACTCCTTTTTTTCCAACACCACGTTCAAGGCGAAGAATTTCCACGTCCTGTTTCTTACGGCACATGGAAGCAATATGATTTGAAATTTTACCCACGCATTTCTATGCTGATGATGATGATGGTGCAAGACGATCCAGTGTTGGATCTGTATCTGCTGAAGCTTATCCGTCTCTATGCTATCAACCATAAATGGAGGACAATTTGCATGAAATAAGAACACCGTGTAGTGTGTGTGTGTGTGTGCTGTATGGGTGGAATGGAGCTGTGGGTGGGTTATAAATCAAAATCAATTCACCACGCCACGGTAGCTGCCGCTTACTTACTGGTTGGCTGTGTGCATTGCTACGATTTGTACGTTCATGTACGTGACCTGACAGCATGAAGAGGATGTGTACGTTCCTGTTCCCGGTATACGTGTATGTACGCCGGGAATTTGCCGGAATTTGATTCATGATGAACAGGAATGTGTGTCGGGATCGATACAGGTCGATTTCCAATCGTCCATCCAATCGGCTTTGTTTCTCCTGGCCAATGTAGCAAGTGTTGCAATAATTGATATGCCCTTTAATAGTCAGTTTTTCCTTCCACTCACACACACACACGGACTCATGCTGCTGCTCTTCCTGAGCGTTTAGCATATGCTAATCATCAGTTTACCAGTTTACGATTGATTTAAATGGTATGCCACTATTGGCAGTTAAAATGCAACCACATACGTCATAACTATGCACTGTCTGGCAGGCAGGTATGACGGCGATGACTGGGAGCAATGCAATCGTAAAGGTTGATTTAGCATCCGCAATCAAAACCGTATTAATCTCACTCGGCGTCGAGAGTTCGGTTTCGAGAGTGAATCATCGACGCGTGAAAACGAGAAACACGCAAGTGTCAATTTTTATACGCCCATATCAAAGCGGTACGGTGTACCATAAAACCGTACACACATACAAACACAAACATCCAACCGGTTGAATTGTTCGCTCATTTGACGACATAAACCCACCCTCCGCGGTGGCATGAAATCAACCAATCAACCTTACACCACAGTCCGTGCGCGTGCCCGTCGATTATTGCTGCACGGTTTGGGGACATTCTCGATGATGTTACGTACGTGCCGCATATTTGAAGCATACGGTGACAACAAAGCGGCCCCAGTATTGCGCGATAGTGCATTTTATTGAATTGCCATAAAACGGATTTATTTTTATCCCACTGCGACATATTCTCCGGTTGGTGCTTTTGCTGCGCCTGGGGAGCCACCGTTCAATATAAGCGTCCATCAATGGCAAACAAATGGGCAGACCGGCAGTCCGGGATGGGTAGAACTCATTCGAGCAGGACCTTCAACCGTGCACGCCGGCAATGACACTGGGGGACACGTGAATCGAAGATATCACCTGGGAAAGTGTGCAGCGTCAGAGAGGAAAGGTTTGCCAACATGCAGGAGGGAATGATTATGTTTTGGTTGTTATTCAAGGTTGTAATAGAATATTTTTATAATACCGAGTTGCACAATGTAGTGTTATTATGTTTTGAAAATAAATATTTTATCGTACAATCATCGTAACGAGAAGGTACGCAGCGAAGAAAGTTGCATTACAAAAGGCAACAAAGTAAATAAACCAGCTTGACCGTTCTCACGCAATCTGTCTCACGTTCACTTGCAGCTCACTACTAAGCTTCTCATTTGACGTATCTCATGCGTAATAACTGAGCTTCATACGTATGTTTCACCCCATTTTTTTCGTTGGAACTCTTAAAACTTGTACTCTGTAAGGGAAGGGCAAAAAAGCATCCATCTTTGCCTAACTACTACAAGCAACACTGCTTACCCATCCTTGTCGAAAGCGGTGAAACAAGCGTCCATGGCCAGCGAAGGATTCGTCATAAAGTCCTCGTCCGGGAGCTCCGTCGGCTGCTGGGTACCGGCGGGCGGGAGCACATTGATCCCATGTTAAGGATTTTGCAGCGGGCGGTTAATCATGGTTAAGTCGACAGGAAGCAAAAGCACGCAGCACAGCACAAGCAGTGTTGGATGTAAACACGAAAGTAATGGAAAGACAAAAACAAAAGCATTTCATTAGTACTCGGTGTCCCAACAAGTGACCCCCATTTTTATGGTCAACAGGCCCAGTCCTGTTGTCTGAGGGAACAAACGAAAAAAAAAAAACAGATTAGAAATACCAGACGGGAACGAAAAGAAAACAAACAATTTCTAGAAAGCACACAGCCCCAAACGCCTGTTCCGATGTCAGTACGGACATGCGGAGCATAAACATGGTTGACATCGGAATGGGGTCGGTCGGTAAAAGAGGGGGGGAGGGTTAGAGGTAAGGTACACTGATAGAAACAAGGTCAGAAATTAGCACTACATGAAGATTAGAAGAAAATAAAAACGAAACGGAACAACGGCACAAACGCATCTCCCAATAATTAGCCAACTGTCAAAGGTAAGCACCATAACAACACACACAAATCGACGGTACGATTCGGAAAGAATGCGGTGGTACGTCACTTAGTCGTACGGTTTCGCTCGATCACCAACCAACTTGACCACTACCACCACCACTCTCTACTAAGCCAATCGGGTTTAGCCTGCTGCCGGCCCCTAGTTTGTCTATGGTGCGACGGATCTCAGAAACACACACGCTCTAGCCTTGCGGTTGACCGTTTTGGAAAAGAGAGGAAAATTTGTGCACTAACTGGTGACTGGCAATCGAAAACACTGCAGTACAAGCCCATGTACTGCACACGAACACACACAAGCACACTGCTCGGTGGACAAGGACGCACGCACGCACGCACGCTTGCACAAAAAAAAAGGCTCTGCCCTGAAGAGACCGGAGCGCACGTCTTGGGGATTATATCACGACAGGAACTTTGCCAGAAACAATCACCGAGCGCGCACCGGTCTGACCGCACAGGAGGAAAACGTGAAAATGTGAACCCGTCGTACTGGTCGCCACGGTTCTGACTTTCCCGTGCGCCCGGAAAGTATCGCCGCGTTGGCAACGTGCTTATTGAAGAAACCTACCGAACGGTGACCATAGCAACGGGGTAAATAGTTTCTCTCTACCAAGTGAACCGAACGCCCGATGACGTCCGTTGCTACGCATGGGGTTCCGTGCACGGAGCGCACGGTTGAACGGAGCGATTTCCCTATCGGTTGGCGCTAGGGAAAGTTTTACGCCCGCGGATTGCTGGCATTTGACGTTGGGCCTTTTTTTTTGAAGGAATTTGAATTTTTAGGCCAGATTGACAGTTGGCTGTGGGCGAGCTAGCCAAGGAAGTTAGAGTAGGTCAAAAAAGCACACGTCAACGCTGGATGTGAAGTACGCCGGTTCCGGTCGCGAACGTTTTGCAAATGGTGTTCGATTTACTGCCCAATACATCAAAGGTTAAGAGTTATAATTTACTATTGAATCACGAACTCGAAGGTTTACTCGCTGGGAAATATCAGTCCAAAGTGAGATGTTGTCTGTGTACAGACGGCGTTTAAAAATTATTACAGGTCAATATTTGCATTAGCCAGGAATTACTTATGCACTATTATAGAAACAGCCTATATTGTTGTTCTTATTCGCGCCTTTTTATTAGATAACTGCTCATAGTGGCGGTCATAGAGAAGCTAATTGACAGAACGATCACTTAAAAGACTCTACTTTAGTCCTTTTTGTCCCATTCGGTGTCAACCGCATGACGTCATCAACGCTTTCTGCTCGATTGTTTTGTTGTTGTTTCAGAGAAGTAAATAGATAACGCAATTCGCAGCACCGAAGGCGTCTTTTCAATAGTTCCCCATAAGAATTATTGTTTGGATCTGGATAAACAAAGGATAAAAGCAACACGAAGGAAGGAACAAACAACAAGATGGTTGTGGTTGGAATTGGAAAGCGATTCTATGAGCCTTACACACATTTAATTTTATTAATGTCACTTACACACTAAGTGACATTAGAAAAGGGATCGATTTGCTGCTGCCTCCATTCGGTCTTAACCACATGACAAGAGGAACGTTTTCCTCCATAGAAAACAGCATTAAGACAATTAAACTGCGGATCTGTTTTCCGTGCACTGCTTCCTCTATTCAAACACTATTAAATAAACTACAGCTCTACAGTTTCTGTAAATGCTGTTTGTATCGGTTCCGTAACGGACGATGGTCCGGGGGGCTGTAAACACGCAGGAAGAGGTGCAACGATCGGAGATCAGCGACGCTTTCTGAGAGGAGACATCTTGTAGAGGCTCTGGCTTCACTGGAGTATTATTTCTAGTGACACAATCCATTTAAAACCCAGCCCATGTATGTATCGAAATTATGGCCGTCTCTCGTCTTGCTTGGTGCGAGCAATGGATAGAATGTTAACAGCAAATTAACGCCTAAGATGCTGCCCGGAATAGTTAAACTAAATCCAAACGACTTTACTTGGTGTGCCAGGAGCGTGTGTGAGTCTGTTTTTGTTTTGTGTCGTCGTCGTTGTCACTCTCCATCGCTACCCTAACCGTATCATTATCCTCCAAACTCACACATGCAGTGCCCCATATGTGTGCCCGAGGTTGGCCATTTTCCTTTCTAGCGCGCCCGATGCTTTCTAGTGTGTAGCGAGAAAGTTTGCTTCAAATTGTAAGGTAAATTTCTTTTTGATTGCGTGTGAAAATCCACCGTTTCAGAACAGCTTCCCTAACGGTAGCAGAACGGTCTGCGAAGAAAGCTACTGGGAAAAGTGTTAGGCCGCTACTGCTGTCGGTGTAACCAGGCGGACCGGCGGAACGCGAACGACCATTTACAACACGATACGGCTTTTTCAGGCGTAATCCTTTTAACATTAGCGCCACTGTGAATTATCCCTTGCCCTTGCCGGTGAACGACAGCGCAACGGAAGTCTTTTCTTCTATCGTGCTGCGAGTCTGCGAACGGTGAAGGAAACCTTGCCCCAACGCTGCCTCACCCTGACCACACGAAACGCTGCCCGGACGACGACGACGCCACCGGTTCGGTGGTGGAAGCTTCGCAATGGACTCCTGCCGTACTCGAGCATCGTTCGGTTTCCTTTTGGCGCTTTCCGGCAAGAACCCGTTTGGGAGAAAATTAAATACTCCTTTAATGCGCTTCACTTCCTTCGCTTTCACCCGGGGATTATTTTCTCGGCGCGCCAAAAACGGGTGCGAAGATTGTCTCGAAGCTTCAAAATAATGGAGCCTGTTTGAGAGCCAACTGTAGGTCGTGTAGACGCCCGGCATAAACTCCCAAGTACGAGTAATGAGACCTCGTTGCGCACATCCTTTTTTTCCCTTCCTATTGCTGCTTGCTTGCAATCCTGGCCGGTGTTTCTTCTTCGCCGTAACCGTGCCGCGATTACAACAAGCACAAGCACCGTAGATTAACCGTGGCGAACCGGGACCACGTTCGGTGGGCTGGGTTGAACAGAACATGTCGAAAACAAAATATTCACGTCCAGCAGCAGCAGCAGCAGCAGGCAAAGACGCACAGGCGGATGGAAACCGATTATGCTGTCCGTTCGGTCGGGTATGATGATGCTTTTCCGAAAATATTTCCATCATTAACTCGTCTCCGTCTACGTCGCGGTGCTTGCGGCCGATGCTAGCCGTCGTGCAGCGGAAGCACAGCTGTGGTGTCCGCCGTAAATGTGGCCGGGAAATAAACTCCGGCACTGGGGCGGGTGAGTTAGATGCGAGCTTAGGCAGGGTTGAAAATGTTCGGCAAAAGCCCGGCATGAAGTTGACGGGCCTGGTTGGTTCGGTTGAGATTGAAGTGAAGTTTAGCGGTTATTATTAACCCATTGCATGTTTCTCATAATGCTTTCACTTGCATTAAGCAGCATGAGAAGGGGGTAAAAGAGAACTTTGGGGTTACGGTTTACATCGTAATATGATAAAATCAATTTCAATAACACGGTATGTTTCATTTTGCAGACATGGTTCGAACCAAGGCTGGCATTTATTAAACACGTTCTGATCATTTGCGGATTTAAATAGTGGAATAATTGAACGAAGCTTTATGACATGGCATTATGTGATATCAAAGAAAATAATATATTCCTTTCCTTTGTTTGAGATATTCCTTTGATCAGTTAGTGCTTCATGAACTGTTGTACATACAATCCGTTGTTTTTCATCCGATGTTTTAAAGGTTGATTAATTAATTAATTTTTTAAATGTTAACATGATGGACTGCTTAGCCCTCTCGACAGCGTGCTACAATTAGAACACAGTTTACATAATTATACACATTTTCTATGGCATCTCAATGCAAAATTAAACTAGCGGTTGGGTTGGACACGATTTAAGAACTAGGCAGAAGAAATCCCGTGCTCAAAGACATCACAAACAGCGTTAAATTTTCGACACATAAATAGAAGTTAGTCGCAAAAGCTAAAAGACGTCCGTGGTTCAGCGATTGCAAGCATTTCCCGAGGTCGAATTCATGCGTTTCATTAGGTTGATTTTTAAAGCGTTGCATCTACATGCTCTCAAGATTGTTTTTATATTTTATCCGAACGAGCATACCCAGAATATAGCAAAAAACTGATATGGAAATGCCTCGAGAAATACGTACAAAATACAGCACAAGAATGATGCGATCCGTAACATTTGAACTAAATAAAATAATACTATATGCTCTTTGATATTGAGGCTGGGCCACTCGTTATCAAGCTTTGGTATTTAAATTTTTAAATTTGATATAATACAAATTGAGTTAGTTTGTGTTTAAAGAACAATGCAGTTGAAATGAAAATGGGGTTTTGCGGTTGTAATGAGGTTTCTAAAAATATCTGTGTCATTTTGAGCTTTCGAATCGTATGCCATTTATTTACAGTGTGTCGCTCTTTGTAGGACTACCTTTCCTTATAACTCAACTAGGTAAAATGGATAGAATGTATCCATTCTGTTCTAAATTCAAAATTTCCACCGAACAAGTTTATAACAAAATTTATTTAGTGTTGCAAAAGAAGGTACTGAAATCAATCCGCTTTTCGGTAGAGCACTAAATCATTCTGAGAAACCTATAATACTCTGCACAGTAAACATAACAAGTGACCTTGATGCTTATAAACCTTGTGGTGGACTTATGCTGTAGTACATAGCAATAATTTGAAATTAAAAATAGAATTTTATAATAATTTATTAAACCGCAAGATTAATTTCATTTCAATTTGGCAAACAATGAAAACAACCAGGAGCATGAAAAAGTTTGATTCGTGCATTTTTTATTATTAATATTCCTTTCAATTATGGTATTACGGCTTAACGCCGTATTGTCACCACTGTTTTTGGGTGCTATGTGTAACATATGAAATATTCAAAAAGGCATTTCCTCTTTATTTGCCTTATCCCGGGCATGCTCGGTTGTGGATGAGTGCTGAATACGTGGTTGCTGATGATGTAGATGTATGGAATAATATGTATTTTATTGGTTGTTTGGGTGAAACTGGTTTGACTATTGCATCAATGCGTGCGTGGTTGTTTCCGATTTGCGACTATTGTTGTGCTCTTCTACTGTCGACCTTTAGATTTGGGGCTGGACTGCACCAAAACAACAATTATCATGGACAGTACAAACAAGAATTTGTCTGAGTACAGTGTTCTGCTGTGCAGTCCAGCAGGAGAAGACCAAATCCAACCCGAAACTGAACTATATTGGAGAACTGTACTTGTACTGTAAGGTACGCTTGCCTCCCCTTTTACGGCAGTGTGGAAATTGTCCCCGAATGCTGTTGCTTCGTTATCGGATCAACCGTGACACTTCAAAAAACATAGACAACACAACAAATAACAAAGAAAGAATGGCGAAGAACGAAAAAGGATTGGAAAGATACAATGTTTCTCAGTTCGTAGAATTTTTCAAATAAAAATAACTGCGAAAATCTGGCTTTTGGCGCATTTTTCAAAGTATTATCCATTGATAGCCAAAACATTCGGTTGAATTTCCAAATTCATCGTAATAAGTAGTCGCAGAAATACTGTTCAGCAGCTCGTCCATACATACTGCATTGATCAAGGGGGATGTTGTTTGGAAGGAAAAATGAATAAGTTGTACAGCGGTTGGGCTAACAATTCTCTTATAATCAATTCCAAGTACATTATAATGAGCACCAAAAATATGTAGCCGAACATTATCAGGTTGGAATATATGTTTGACAGTACAAGTACACTGTGGCTATCTTTGGTACATGGCTCATTGCTTTTGTAGATTTTACTACAACTGTTCTCGCGTTAATTGGATATTTCCCAAGCTAGCAGCAAGCAAAATGCAATATTCAATAATACCACCCAGTGGTATGCAATAAAGTGATTTCAAACGGCCACAAAATACGCTGACGACTGGTGCGATTAAATCCTCTCGCCGAAACATATTAAAACAATGAAAGCCACTTATGAAACACATTCCACTCACTTGGAATAACGAAGAAGAAATCCAGACACTTTCTCGCACACCGTCCCCAAAACGATTACGGGGGATCCGGGATCCACCGTAGGAAAAACGGAAAGTCTATAAATACCTCTCGACTCGTACCAACCAACCACCGAAACTGTTCCGTTGCAATTAGCTACGGAAGCAACGGAGGCTACGGAGTTGAGAAATGGGAAAACTTAAGCTGAAGGATTTGAATGCTATTCGGTTGGAAATTTCATCTAAAACCCGGTTGCTTGGCAGAGCGACACGACGATGGTACGTAGCAGCAGAATTACCGTGCGCGTTACCGCATTTCTACGAAATCAGATTCCCGGTGCTGACTTGTTCGCAGCACAAATACTTACAAACATACATACACACACACACACAAACTCACGCGTACATTTTCTTCACCACACTTGGCGCAACACGTGTAGATACGCGTGGCAGGATAGATGGGGGATTGGCATTTTGTCTCACTCCTGCTCACAAATCACTCCACCCGTAAGCTCCATTTGTCTCCGTTGCATGTGACTGTGACGATGATACTTTGAGGATTTTCCATCAAAAACGGATGCCAAAATTCGGTTACATTTCGATCGCTTCCACACACACCGCAGCCTATTTCTTACCATTTGTCCATGTTTTGCCATGACCGCAGAAAACTGTTAGGAAGCCAACGTATTCCGACCGTCGATGATTGTGTTCCATATTTCTTCTGTGATTTGTTTCCTGATTTTATATATGTGTGTGTGTTTGTGAGTTTGTTTGTGTGTCTGTCGTGAGAGAAGAAAAACGAAATCGCACAAACCGGCACACGCACCCGGACCGATGCGAACCGAAAAGCTATTTGCACGCCGAAAGCTCAAGACCCCAGCCACCCGCCGCCCGGTATGCATAATTTATGAGTCCTTGCAACAAACTCCTCAGGTTCGAAATGGGAGCTTGTTTTGGGTGGAGTTACCTTCCTCCCCTTCGCCGGGCCCAATTCTCTCTACGGTTAAGGTCCACAGCTTCCCTTTTATAGCCCGGCTGTTCGGTATTCCCGGTATCATCTTCCCGGTTTTCTTTCTACTCTGCCGGCGACCCGGTTGTGAGATACTTCCATTCAAATGACTTTTCTGTTTCTTTCCCTAATGCCCGGCCTAACAGCGTTAGCAAAAAAGAACCCAAAAAAAGAAGAGACGAGGAATCGATTCCACAAGACGAGAAGTGGTTCTGCAAAACCTCTGTGCGGCACCCAACGTGCGATATGACAAACCCGGCGGCTCTTAAACAGCTCAGGCAGTTTTCTTAAATGCGGTGGTCAAAGCACGAGAGGATACCGGGCCCCCGAAACGCAACAGCCGCGGTAAGCGGGACAGAACCGAAGAAAAAAGCGCTCATTAAAATTCATTAAGATGTTTTTAGCGCTCGTCCTGCTCGTTTTGGAAATGTGGAGAAGAGAAGAAAAAAAAAACGCCAAGGCGCCTGGGCCAGGTCGTTTTCTCTATGCAATCTTGCGAATCTGATTGTGGTTGAAGCTATTGGGCGAGATGGGAATTGAGTTTTCGGTTGGTTTGTTGTTTTTTTTTTTGCTTTTCTCTCTCACTCTCTTTGTAAGCAAGTTTAAGCTTTCCTTTCAAATTGAAATAAAAGTGACTCCACGCTGACTGACAGTGACACGGCAGTTGGATTTACGTCACTTGTAAAAGTTTAAGACAAACGATGGTAATCGATGCACAGTGGGTTGCAAAGTGTTGCTACTGAATGCTGTTTAATATATTTTTAATTTATATACAACAATAATAGAAATGAAACTCTCGTTATATTAGGACTATAAATAAGTTCGTGTGACATTAGTACAAGCGTCGTAAATCATTATTAGTACTGCATGAACAAATCAGCTACCGAAAGTCATCGTATATAAATAGAAGTTTGTGAAAAAACTTGGAGGTTTGCACGGTTTAAAAGTGGCATTTTTCTGTACTAGGAAAGGCTCTGGAAATTCCTTGAAACATGAAGTTAGAGAACTTCAAGACAACGCTCGTTTCCAGGGTGTTTGAGGTAACTCAGCCAGCCATTTTCCAGTGTTTAAAAACTATGGGGATGATCGACGAACTAAAGCCAAGGGATCATCGATACCAAGACCGTATATTCAAGTAAAACTCGACCACATGTGGCTACACCAATTAAAAAATATGTTAAATCGCTCAAATGGAATGTTCCGCCCTACCCGCCGTTATAATCCAGACAAGGCGCCTTCTGATTATCATCTTTTCCAACCGATGCAACATACCCTAGCAGAACAGCACTTCTCCAATTTTGGAGGAGTGAAAACATGGATTGATGAATGCATAGCGTCCAAAGAACCCTTTTTTTTTTCAAAGAAATCCTCCATTTGCCAAAAATATGAGAAAAAGTAATAATCAACGATAGAAAAAACTTTAAAATTTTAAAGAGTTATCAATTCTTCATTATAAAGCTTTCAATTTCGAAAACAATCCGCTCGATCTAGCGGACTAGATCGAGCGGACTCGAATAAGCGCAATTCTGGTTTGTTACAAATTGCATTAATACCTAGATGATCAAAAATCAATCAAAAATCAATACAATGACTAAAAATTTAACTTCTACTAGTTCTGTGCGGTTCTCAAATAACTTACAAGAATTATTCACTCATTAATTCCATACAATCAAAGAAATCTTCCCACAGGGATACGGTTTGCGTTTAATATGATACCAGTCGTTCCCTATCAGTCGGGGTTTTACTTATGTGGTTCGTGTACTTTTCATTAGTAAGCACTGTCGACCCTCATCAGTAAAAACTGTATCCTGATATTCAAAATTTTCATAATATTCCTTAGGTGCATAATTGTAAGAAGCGACAGGAATGGTTAAAGGAAATGCTTATAATTTTGCTATATTTTGTCCATTACAGATGAACCACAGCCCTAAGTGACTGATACTTATTCAACTCAGTTAAAGTATCATATTCAATCACGCTACAAAGTTGCTTAAAAGCGATCCATCAAGAAGGTCTGATTTTTCATTGGCAAAGAAATTTCATTCCATCCTCAATGTAGAACCGTCACAATAAAATGAAATAAATGAACACACACACAATGCTTGTTTCTCAAGGGGGTTAATTAAATAATCTCAACTCGTACAGAGCCCACTCGGTTGGATGAGGTACGAATTAGACACCAACACGTACAACTCGTGCTCCATTTTAATTAGCAACGCTATGGAAAGGGTGAAAAACACACGAAACATTCGCAAAAAGTTCGTGGTTAGACAAAGTTAGAAATTGACCACCATCATACGGTTGGGTAGATTAATCAAAATCCTTCTGCACAGGCGGCGTGAAAGAGATGGGAAAGCAGCCGAAACCCCATGCATAGCGTGGCAATGAATTTAAGCTGCACCTCTGTGTGCCGTGATTTAGCAGTGTGTTGCGCATTAATGAGAAATTAAATCGGACACTCTGACTTAGGTGCGGGGGTCCTACTTTTCGGACCGACAGGGATAGCTTGCACGTCGTCGCCATGCCGTCTGTCTCTAATGTTCCGCTGACACGCATACTAAAACGTGCTCTGGAGATGGGGAGGACATGAAAAAAAAAAACTTACACCCTAGACCTCGGTTGGCACATTGTAACCGGAAGGTGGCTGCTAAGTGAGCAAGCCCAGCTTCAAATCTAACGGCCAACAAGCAAGCAAACAACACATATACAATACCGAAAAAAAAGGAGGGTGAAAAAGAACACACCGGACTTCCTGTCGCTTTCCACACATGCTAAACGGGCCTCGTGTACCGTCAGCCGCATGGTTATTTGACGGCGCTGGGCACAGGAGCGAGGTGCTGGTGCGTCTATTGTTCCATGGGGAGTGTGGTGCGTCGGGCAACGATGCATGGGCGGAAGTGAAACGAAATTACAATCACGAACGCAAACTCCGAAAGTGCTGCAAACTGTCAGCAAATATGTGTGCAAATATTTATCATCCAACTGAAGTGTGCAACCCAAGTGCCTTTCGGAAATGGTAGAGATGGTAGAGAAAGAGGGGGGGGGGGGGGGGGAGAGATGGGAGGCGGACAGTGCCAGGACCAACAGGACTACAACTTATCTCTGTCGTTTCCTCCTGCTCGCTACCGCTACTGCTGCTGCTGCTTTGCGAATAGCTGTTTGAGACTGTTGGAAGAACTTTGTTGCAGGTTCCCTGCCTTGGTCCAGGGAAGGGGATTGAGTTGGCAGCAATTGTACGGGTGGAGCTGGGAAAAATCGGAATAAAACGCCACCTCCCCATTTTCAGTGTGTGGTGTGTTCCATTTTTGGCTCATTTTGAGTCCGAACTTAAGGGCTTCGAACTACCGTACCGGCAGCAAGCAAGCCAGTGGTGTCCGTTTGGCCGTTACTAACGGAAACGAACTAGGGCACACTGACAGATATGCAGACACACGGACACACACACACGTACAGGTCTGGTTTTTGTGTGTGGCCTGCCTTCTGCAGAAGCTAAACAATGTGTCCTGGGCGTTCGGAGTCTATGGCCGCCATTGCATACACGGGACACATCTCCAATGGTCTCGGTTTTCGGTTACGGAGCCAGTCTTTCAAAACATGGAAACGGTGAATCGGTTTTACACGCACACCAGGGGCCATTTGGGATTTGGCAAATGTCGAGCATCGTACACAACTCTTTTGGCAATCGTCTTTTGGGGCCAACTGTGTACCTCTCTCGACCAAAATAAAAAAAAAATCCGAAGGAGGGCGGCGGCTTTCCAGCTCATTCCTGGAAAGTTCGCACAAAACCTGGAAGATGAACTGTCATCAAAAAATGGGTCGTACAAGAAATGCTAACCCCATGCCGGGGGAAATGCAACCGAATTGGAAAAGTGGACAGGAGCGAGAAAGCAATTGCTTTAGGGTTTTTCCCATCGAAAGTCATCCGAAGACACATTTGTGACTTCACTTCACATGACTTTTTCCCCATGTCTAGTCTATCTTCTGAATGCATAAACATCGAATCATTCCAATGATCACACACTGCTTCCCTCCCGGTTACCGTCGAGGTGATATGATTCATTCGTTTATGCTGTGTGAGGTGAGAAATAAGCCATTTGCAAACGAGGAGAGGTATCGTGGCAAGGGTTCACAGTTCAGACGACAAGGCTTCCCAAAAGAAAAAGCAATTTTTGTTTTGCTTTTTCTGTAGTACACCACTTTCCTTACAGTGTGTGGTACACATGTTGTCGAACAAATAAAATGTCATGTTGTTTTTGGGGGTTTGACTTGGTAGAATGCCGATGTTTCATGAACCTCCGGATATGATCACCAGCTTCACAATGTGGGTATTTTTAGTGGGTATCAAGTT
Source organism: Anopheles maculipalpis (assembly GCF_943734695.1). Taxonomy (NCBI): domain Eukaryota; kingdom Metazoa; phylum Arthropoda; class Insecta; order Diptera; family Culicidae; genus Anopheles; species Anopheles maculipalpis. Next base: position 26,541,512 of record NC_064871.1, on the reverse strand, counting down.
GATATGTAAAGAATACTTAACATAATCTCTTTACCCGAATGTCTTGAGACTAGCACAAATTTGACTCACTCTGTACAAAGTGAGCGCAATGCTTGCTGAACTTAAACATTTCGGCCTCGCTTTCTCTCCTTCTCGCCACTTCTTCCCCATCAACACGTGGGCCATTTTTTGCAGCCTACAACTCAACTCCCAACATTTCGAGCTGGATGGAATGAGGCATATACGGGTGCCCAAAGTACTTCTTGACGATTGTACGATTATTGCCTTTTAAGACCGGCCCGGCGTACGTGTGGTCTCACGGTAGGTGAACATGTATGTCCGTGTATGCCTGCTATGTCTCTAACCCTTTACCTTTACCAAAACTCCACCCAAACCAATCGAACGGGAAAGTATTTTGAGGGCAGAACGAGAAGATAGTGGAAAAAAGGCGCAATTGCTCCCAGCTTGAAGAAGAAAAACCCCGTCCCAGCCATGCAAACGGCACACAAACCGGTGGCGAAGCACAAGGAGAAGAAAGAAAGAAAAAGCAGCACCATGCGCCTGCCATTTACCGGTTCATGGGAAATTTATTGAGATTCGCAAAAGCAACAGTTTACTCAGCACTTAGCAGTAGCAATATAGCAAGGAAAGCAGAAGGCTTCAGTGTATGAGGGAACGATGAGGGGCTCGCGCGCGCGCTAATGTGTGAATAAATAATAAATTCTCTTCGCCAAACACTTCGCATTTCGGAGGATCGCTGATGGAGTGGTCGATTTAATGGGTCTTCGCGTACTTTAAAAGCTTTCGGCTGGCCGGATGTAGTGTGACGAGGGCACAAAAATGGGAAATAAACGATGGTTTGTTTTTGTTTTGCTTGCTTTACTTTCAACACTTTCCTTCCCTTCTCTCTCTCTCTCTCTCTCTCTCTCTCTCTCGCGCTATCTCCCTCTATTGTGTTTACTCGTGCTGCACACTTTAATCAACATAATTAACTTACTAGCTCCAATTTGGTTCACCTAATGGAACAGTTGCTTAATTAAACATTCATCCGTAACGCTGCCCAGAGTGAAGAAGGTATGCAACGCATCATTGCCGTTCTCACCATCACCATCATCATCCATTGCATATGGTGCATCCACAAAAGGTCAAGCAGGAGAAGTGCAACGGGAAAGACGGAGATGGCAAAAAAATGGCAAATAAAACATTTCCTTGGTGACATTTGCAATGCAAATTCATTGCCGGCTCGAGGATTCCGCTTGACTTGCAGAGGTGCTCTCTGCAAGACTGCTGCTGCTACATTGAATGCCTCGTTGAGGGGCTTTCTTTAGGGAGATAAATAAGCTGTTAATTATTTTACTACCAATATGGCAAATTTTTAGGAATTCTTAGTAAACTATATAATAAATTTTGGTTTAGTATGAAATGAGGCAATTAAATGGTAAGAATATGTATCGAAAGAGAAAAATATTGTAGAGCCATCGCGTGCGGTCTAGACTATAAGATAAATAAACATAAACTTCCATTTATGGCAAACATTTTCCCCCTGAACTTGTTTGGCACTTGTTTACTGCCCCTTTTTAAATAAAATTGTCGATAGAGTTGTCCAACAGTTGCTTTTGCTCTATGAAGCATTTTCCACAGAAAATTTAAACAAAAATAGCAACTCAATCAAAACAATTCTCCCGCTAACGAACCAACACTAACATGTGGAAAGGCCACTTAATCGTAGTGACATTAAAAAAACATAGTTACCTTTTGACCTTTCGCTTTTGCCGGTTGGGACTGTGTACGCTCTACTTTTACATGTTTGGGAAACATCGGTTGTGCTCTCGAAATGTCATAAAACTGTCACCTTCGAAGCCAGTACCGCATGCAGCGCAGATCCAGCTTCATCATCTCGATATTGGCTGGAACTGGAAGTGTTGACAATGGTTTTGCAACCACTCAGGACATACGAACACAATTCTACCGCTCGCATAATGTACGACCGTGGCCAGGGTCTTGTCTAGCTGTGCAACTCTCGGTCACAATTAAACGGCTAAGCCTGCCGTGGTTTTATTTTCCAACACTCCAACGCGGATGCTAGAATAATAATTGACTGATTGATTGCGATGGACGCAATGGGCATGTGTGTGGGACAGCTGCATGACATCGGTTGGCCAGGGTTGATACAGGCACTGGCTATTATAGATGCTGCTAACGAGGCAAAGTTTAAGACGAGCATTCTCGACTGTTACTATCACGAAGGTTAGTCGATGGCGAGAACCGTCAACAGCGACAACTTTTCCAATTATTAGTTTGCAAGCAAGCAAGCAAGCAACTGGGACCGGTAAAACTTTTTTGTCCCCTCCAACGGCCGGTATATATTGATAAATTGTTTGTCGGAATTATGCTGCGCAAAGATAAAGTTCTAAAAATAAGTCGAAAAAATGCATAATTATGTCCCAGCTCAATTATGCGTTAAGCTCACTCGCTAGGCTCTTTTTTTTAATTAACTTCAAATAATGTTAAAGCATACCGTTTGTCGAATGGTACAATTGTACGCCATTGCAAGCTTTGCATTTATTTTTTCCAGCTTTTTCTCGTTTTATCTGTGAAGTAAATTTTCTCCAAAATGTGCTTCTCGTGAAAGCTTGTTCGCATTTGAAGAATAAGGATTTTTGTTTCAGACGTATATTAAGATTCAGGATTTTTCTCAAATGCCACTCAATTTAACACACCTTTAGATTGTTTAGATTGAACTGCACGAACATTAATTCATACTTAGCAATACAATTATTTTGATCAATGTATTTTTCATGTTCCACACTCCAACCCCGTTTGAAAAACGGATGAGGATAATGCTGACCTTGAAGTTGAGGTCAGCATAATCAATAGCATCAATACAACATACCTCACTAACAGCAATATTCGCTTCCAGTGACATGCTAGTTCATGTGTTAGTTAACTTGTTCCGTTCACAATCACTTCACAATCCCGCCACACTACACTGGCGAGTACACTTGTCGAAAGAACACTAATCTTCTGAAACAAGCCGGTGCTGATAGTGATCGTATGCAGTGCGCTTACAACTGTCGACTGAACTGAGGTTCGTTTGTGTTCGGTGATCGGTCTGGAACGATTGTAGGGCTTCACCACCTACTTGAAAATCCCCCGCTGAAAATCCCCCGCTTCAAGCTTGTTTATAGAATGAATAATTGATGACTCATCGGTTGAGAGCGCGTTTCTCTATTTGTATGTCTGAATAGCAATTGGTAAAAGCTAGATTAAAAGTTACATTTAATTAAGTATACAGATTGATTCCTATTTACTCTACAATATGTAAACTTTAATATTATTCGGTCCAAAATGTGTTGCCTCTTTTCTATTCAAGCAAACACGATTTCATATTATTGCCGAACAATTTAGCATTCAGTCAAGCTTGTCCATTTGCTGATGACGATCGATTGTACACCTTCAGTTTCCGCTCCGTTCTCAATGCTCATGTAACTTTAACCAAAAAATGAGAAATAATATCCCATTCTAACACAAGCCTGCATGCAACATGAGCGCCCCGCACAGAACAAGCTGATGCTGCCACCCAAACATTTATTGTGCTCTGAAACAAGCCAACCCAAGGTTCATGGTGAAGGCCAGGCTGTTTACAATAAACACGCAGCACCACAAAACCCCTCATCTCTCGGCCCGGGCAGCCACGATTGTCAAGACAAACACAGCGGCACACACAGGCCTGCTGTGCGGTCAATCGTGCCCGACATACGTGCGATAGAATTACGCCACTGGAACCAATCAAGTCGCAAAATGTGCGCACACACCTTCACGGCGGCGAAACGAAAACCAACCCCTTTGTAGTGGCTTTCATTTTGTTGCGTTTGTGTTGGGCGCTAGGCTTCGCGAGGACAGTGATGAGATCGGATTTCAATGGGATTTTAGGGCAAACTTAATCACGATCTAATCACTGCCTAATGTCACCGGTGATATTCGATGCAATCCATCAAAATGGATAATGTTCTACGGTAACGCGCACACAATTAGCACATTTTGCGGTGCGCTCAATTAGCTTGCTGTGCTGTTGGGATTGGGTGTGCTTTCTGGTTATTCACGAGAAAATTTAGAACTTATCAAAGTAATAAGGGCATGGACCGAAAGCACACATTGTAGAATAATGGCATTGGATAGCAAGGTTCGGTAATGCAATTGTCAACAACAAGCTCGGATTTTTATTCAAGTCTTATTTTTTTATTCATGCAGAATGGCTAGTCAGTAATGCCAGAATACATTGTTAAATTTGTAACAAATATCAGAGGCAAGCACGATTCCACATTCTGGGATAAGAGAATTCTGGAGGAGATTTCCCATACTATAATGTTGGAGACTTCGAGGCCATACCTTCGGTAGAGGAACTATCGATGCTCTTAAAAATGAGCAGACGTAAAGTTGCGATGGATGTTCTTCAGTCCTGAAGGTCCGACGAATTCTGCCATCTAATGAATTCTGACCTGTCGAGGTTTACAACACTGTATTTGTATCGAAAATCAGTTGTTTGTTTTATTCTATTTTCTTACTACATTTTTGACAAACGTTTTGTGCTAAATAGTATCTTACTCACTCTGTTTGTAAACGAGACATAAAATGTTTGTGGTTTGTTTGATTGATATTATTTAATTTTCGCATAACGACAGCTTCTTGTATATCTTTCTCTGTGTTCTTTGTATATCCCTCTCTACAATTTGTTATATTTTTATTTTGCTGTCTGATTTCCGGAGGCGTCCGAACAAAGGTATTTAATTAAACGAATAAATAAACGAACTGATCTACCGCGCTACAGATTCCGCTTGACCAATATTTATCCATAACAGAGCGCATTGCATACTTTTAGGCACTATGAAGACAGCACAACACAACTCAACTCTCAACTCTTGTCTATTTGCATATAAAACATCTTCAATTAACGATGCAAACAAACACCTTATATAAATAGCTCCCACCTAAACATTGCATTAACGCTGTCAGCATGCAATCATCATTCACGAAATCAACTCGCAGCAAATGCACTGAAATGCACCACACCCACTCCAATCATCGGCCGTCCCGCACGTAACCAAACAAATATAAACCAATTTTTTGGCGCATTTCCGGCTCCAGAAACTCGTGATGGCACGCGAGCTTCGTGCACACCAAAAAAAAGGGCCAACACCACACAATGATCCCTCTCCCGGTTCGGGAATATTCAAGCGAGCAGCAAAATGGAACCATTTTGTTTGATGAACGGTGCACTGATAAAAGCGGTTCAAAACAACGACCTGTTCCCCCGGTTTAGTGTTTCCAATATGCACGTGAAAGTGAGCAGTACTGTGAGCGTGGGATACACATCATTAGAATAGCACAAAAAAAACAAAACGAAAAATTAAAAACCCTGAGCCACACGGCTTCTTGCGAGCGTACAGCAGAATTCAGCATTTTTCTGTTATTTATGGCGGGGTTTTAGTTGGGCCTTCCGTGGCGGGTTGACCTCGATTGCGTTTATTGGTTCTCGCGCATAAGGGTGCATGTTGCATCGTGTTGCGTGCATTGATGCCCGATAGTAGTAGCGCCCGTCCGATATGCATCACCGAGCCCCGAGGTTTCAGTTTGTGTGGCGTTCCCAAACTGCTGCTGCCATCCGTTTTGTGCGATATTATTATTTATGTACCTCCCAAAGCGACACCATACCCCTTTTCCTCCTCCTCCTCTTCCCCAAAAAAAAAAAGCAATTGGGTTTCGTGGCTACGAAAAGCATGAATCACGCGCGCTTTCGAACATACGCGCCTAAAACAATCGTGCAAAATCCCAAGAAAAACAAAAGCGACCTTCGACTTTGGCACCACCAATGGCCAATGTGCTCGGATCCGGTGCCCAGTGCATGTGCTGCACAGTGCCAAGCATTCCACGACCCGACAATGCACGCATTGCACCGGGTTGCCGGTCGAGCGTGATCGGGCGCCTTTCGCCATACCTGATTGTTCACCAATTTTGGCCAACACGCCTAAACCGCCTCAAGTGTAACCGAGTGAGTGGCAATGATAAAGTGAGCGCGTGCAGTGATCGCCAGAGAGGGAGAGAGAGAGGGAGAGTGAAAATTAATTATGCACAAGAGTGCATAAAATAACGTTTGCTTTTTTAATGTACATCGCATTCAGGGTGAGCACAATAGTTGCCGGGATTTGACACTCATCCCACGGCGCGAAGTAGATAAAAGCGGTCTGACTGAAAAGCGTTTTTCTTCTTTCTGCGTACCCAGCGATCGAATACATTTTGCCTGCAATACTCCCGCAGCCCGGTGCCAACGCGCATTTAGGAGGGTGGTATGATTTTGAAAGCCCGGGATGCAATAAAATCCGACTGGAAGACATATGTAGGCGAGCAGGAGCCGTCACCAACGGTAAACACGCGGCACATGCGGTAATTAAAATTGCATTGTTTCACAAAGTCACCACCAGCAAAAGGGACCGTTTTTTGGGTTGGATATGCTTTGTATTTTTTGTTGCATGGTTTTTTTTAATGCAGAAAATATTATAACCGATTGCTGCACTGCTAAAATTGAAGGATAAATGATAATATTTTTCGACATGCCGATGTTAATGTTTGCGAACAAAAATGTTTCGTGCTTTTTTAAATTAGTATTGGCTTTTTCGTCATTCAATGCGACAGTATGGCAGAAAGGCAAAGTTCTTCTTTTGGATTGGACTAGCTATGTCCGAAAAATAAAGTGACTGCGTTTTTTTTTATTAGGCCAAAAGAAGGTCTTCACCTTCGAAGTAATCATCTTGCGATGCAATGCACCTCTTCCACCTCTTCGCCAACTCCTCAAAGCAGGTGGAAAACGCGGATGCTGGGATATCCTTTAGTTCCACCGTCGCTGCGGCGTCTAACTCCTCGATAGTGTCAAAACGGTGTCCCCGAAGCGGCCGTTTTAGCTTCTTGAACAGCCAGAAGTCGGTGGAGCCTGGTGCCAAATCAGGCAAATACAGCGGTTGCGGAACAATATAGGTGCCAGTTGTTGCGAAAAACTCCAAAATTATACCCGTATAGGACGGTGGACTATCGTGGTGTAAAAACCAGCTATTGTTTTTCCACGAATCCGGCCGCTTTCGTCGGATGGAGGTTCCGCAACCGCCGCTTTACGCTTAGATAGTACTCTTTGTTCACCGTTTGAGTCTTCGGAAGAAATTCCTTGTGAACCAACCCAAGGTAATCAAAGAATACCGTCAGCATCACCTTGATTTTCGAATGGCTTTGGCGCGACTTCTTGGGCCTCGGCTCGTTCGGAGAACACATTTTTCTTCGACATAGATTCTTCCCCGAAGGCTTTTTGTAACATCCGCCATGTTTCCACAGCGTTTATTTCATTGCGCAAACATAATTTGATACATGCGCGCTGCTCCACAAACTTGGACATGGTCAATATGGACAAAAACACTTGGCGCAGCTCCGACAACAAATTGTCACTCCTAGCCGGGTTGATGTTGTGACTTGAAGCGTGGCAAAAACTGGCTGTCAAAAACTTACACATTAACAAACGAAAAATAAAAACAAGGGGCTTCTTTTGGCGCGCAATAAGCTTCCAGCTTTGACAGTTTCCATTGACCATTATTTATTATTGGAGGACAATCTGGACATACTACTTAAAACTAATTTATAAAATAGAAAAATAGGTACCATTCAATCCATGATACTGTTATCCCTGGTTAGGATTGGAGGATGTTTGGAGGGCTTGCATTGGATTGGAGGGCCAACAGAGGATAATTTTATCTGCTTCATGGACAGGATAACTTAGGTTATCTTTTCTTGCCTTTATGAACTCATATTTGGATAGTCTGTAAGGTATACAAGGGAAAGTATCAGTAATTACACTGCTCCTTTCGTCACTCTCATTACTTCCTCCCTATCTTGTTCGCTGTTGACTTCATGGGCTTGAGCTCATGGAAGAAAGACATTGCCATATCCGTGCCGTGCTTCATTGCAGGGCTCCTGTTAAATGAACTTGATGTCCCGTCTCGCCTCGCATTTTTATGGCTCGAACGACCTTTTTATCAGGGCTCTATTGGCCTTCAACAAGATGTACCACCTGTTCAACTATAATGTCTCTCTGTCTCGCTTTAGTGTTCGTCTTCGTGAATTTTCCTATCGTCACAATTCTTCTTAGTACCTTCTACCTCTTCTTCCTATTAGTTACTTAAGAATACTTGGTTTGTTAAGCCATTATTGGCGGACAAGTCAACATAATAAATAAATAAATCGAGTAGAACCGTTATTAAGTTATAATTTTGTTCTAGAGCTAAATGTTTTGCCTATACTAGAATTTGTTTATGATACAATATGCATAGGATCAGGAAATCAAACAAGCCAAAATTTATTTTCCAACATTTACTAGCTTTTACGTGCAGCTATCGTATACTGCTATTGAAACAAATACATCATTCTTATCAGTTTTACACGCCAAACGCGTACGATTGACTCAAATGATGAACTATTGTTAAATAACTGCGTCATGCTAACTGTAAGCCTTTAAAATCCCCAAATTCGATCGTAAAGTTTTGCCGTGTTTCATGAAACGCAAAAACGAACTTCGTTGACGACTAGCAGTATAGCACAGGGCAGAGACAGAAAGGGAGCAAGTGCAAGGCAACAATTTCCATCGGTATATCGGCAGAACCAATATCGCACACCGGCACACCGAGGCCATCTTCTTTGCATTATTCAATAAACTTCCAGCAACGATCTATTTCGCCTACCCATGCGCCACTTCTGCATCAATTCGTAGTGGGCATGGGCACGCATATTCGTGCCTCTATAAAATATTTACACCCTTAGCCGTCGTCCCTCGTTTCCACAATCCGGCCCATTCCCATACATCCTGCTTCTGCATTATGCAGATTAATCCTCGGCACACTCGGTACGCCTATAACCGAACGCTGATATAGAGCCTTCCGCACACGTCCCCTCTCCCCGTGCTAATCCTTCTGCCTGTGCAGCTTCAATACATTGTTCGCCTATCGGCCACGGTGAGCATTCATGGGAGCACTTAATTTTGCACCACCGAATAGACACCTCGGTCCCATCGGGAGTCACCACCACGGCTACCGTACACAGTGAAACAGTGTCCGTTCGCCGCATTGCAACGGTACGCTACTGCTCCTGCTGTATCGGTGCCATGGATCTCGCGGCTTTCGATCATCCTTACACCAAGCGAGGCTTTAAGGGGAGGGGTAGATCAGAAACAGCACACCGGCAAAACTTGTATCCTGCTGCTGCTTGTTATTGACGGTGGCGTTATTGTTGCAACTTCAGCACGCTGACGATGGTTGATCAATATTCGCCTGTGGCAAACCTACCGAATACCGCCCAATACGCAGGATTTGGTGGGTGGTGGGTGTGGTAGAGTGCGTATGCAGCACGTAAATCGTGTTATCGTCTTGCAGCTGACACCCTCCCGAGAGACGCTGTCAACTTCGGATGGATGGTTTCGGTGTTCGAAAGTAGCTTCCTGACAGACTGTTTCATCCAGCAACGTTTTGGTTTAGGGCCAACGGGTATCGGGTTACTGGGGACCGACAAACAAGGGGGCCGTACGAAAACGGTTTAATTGACCTACGAACTTGTTGTGTGCGTGTGTTTACAGTTGCAACCCGTTTCCAAATGTCAGCGCAACAGATTTGAGATGCATACGGGGCAGTTTAACTGGTTTAGTACGCTGTGTGTGTGTGTGTGGGTGCGTAGGCGATTGGACGGGATTTGACATTTAACCAATCCGGCTGCAGAGCTTTCCCAATGCAATTTGCTGTAGTGGATGCACTCAAGCGACTGCAAGATGCAAATGTGCTTGTCTAATGTCATGTTGGGTTAGTTAAATTGCAATCTGAATGACAGACGGATTTGTAGACCTTAAAAAAAAAAGGTTAAAGTCAACAAGGTTGGGATGAGATGGGACTGAATGAAGTTTTAAATACCTTAAAATATATGATTATAAATAGATAAAATATGACACATAATGCACATATCATGCGGTAAAGCAAAATGTGCAAACATCTTTTAATATTTCAAAATGTGTGTCATTTTACTCATCATGAACTACATCGAAGAAACTTCGATTTTACAAGATATCTGTTTGGTTCAAACTATTTTCTAAAAATCCTTCTGAAATATTATTCTTCTGAGTAGCTACTTTAACACTAGAACTAACTCAATTTGACTGGTTTCAAACCTTTCAAGCGGATTAATTTTTTATAGTTCAATAATTCTGTCGATGTTGACGCATGACTTTTACACATTTAATAGGATATTTATTTTTATGAAATAAAAAATTAAAAATCGCAATGGGATTAATGGGCAATTCTATCTTTACCAATAATTTTGACTGGTGGTTTTGTGTAACGATAAACAACGTATTTCAATGCGAAATTCTCACAAAAATATGATTATTTATAACCGGCAGACGTAATCCTTGTCATACAACTATAAGATTAGATATAATATACAAGAAATAAAGTATAGTTTAAACATTTTATGAGTGACAAGACTTAGCTAGATCAAGGCATCATTTTGCTGTAAACGATTTGAATCTTCGAGGTTGTAACGCAACAGGATAAATTATTAAACTTGTTCTATTTGATGGGTTTTCAATTCTGATGTAAGTAACAACCAATCAAATGTGTGTTAAGATAAGTATACGAACTTAAAGAAACAAGAAAATGATAGTCAGATCATAAAAAAAAATATTTATTTGGTAACGCCCAGTCATTTTGATTGATCGCGGTTCTTCGAGTTCTTCTTCTTGGCTTAACGACCTCTAAGGTCACGCCGGTTATCGAAATAACCGGCGTGGGCCCGTCTCACTACGGACGGGCGGGCCCGGATGTGATTTGAACCCCGGTCCTAGCGTTTGAAGACCGGCGCCGCTGTCGCTTATATCACCGCGCCATCCCTCCCCTCGTGGTAGTGTTACACGCGCCAAAATCGCGATAGTTCTAGTGTTAACCTATCTTTTATGTTTTTTTTTTTTCTAAAAGACAGGTAACTTTGCGCATTAGGAAGCATGTAATTATTATTCCATTGTTCAATAATTTTATGTTTGAATGCCAAATGCATAAGAAAAACAGATGATCTCATTGAATTGTCAGGCAGTTAAATGCCTCATATGTTTTGCTATACATTTTTTAATATCGCCCTTTCCGCAAAAACGCTATAATAATAATTTCAGCCTTTTGTGAATTGTCTGTTGGTTATTGTTTAATTTTTTTTCGAAAAGGACAGCCTGTAATACCATAATGTGTAAGTTGGGGCGGTCTGAAGGTGTAGGCGTCAGCGGCGCCGGTCTTCAAACGGCAGGACCGGGGTACAAATCCCACCCGGACCGTCCCCCCGTAGTGAGGGGACTGACTAACCAGCTACGTGGTATTGGAGAGTCTAGGAAGCCATTTCGATGACCGGCGTGACCTAGAAGGTCGTTAAGCCAAGAAGAAGAATGAAAGATGGAAATGTTGAACTAATTCCAGAAAATTTAAGAAGTTTTGGTCGTTTCTGATTTACTTTCTTTAGTGTAATTCACTTCAAAAATTTCTTTCTGGACATAGAATATAAAAATGAATGAACAATTTAGGTTTATTTCTAATCTTACTTAGTTCTAACTGTTATGCATGTTGCACTTGAAATGCTTCGAACAAGAATTAATATAAATAAGCTGTCTCCTTTTGAAAATATTGCTTGGTTTAACCATACCATAATTTAAATTTTCAAAACTTCATTTCAACACCGAATGTGATCAGGTAGGTGGTTTTCCTATTCGTCATTTCATTCAAAAACAATACATTATTCCAATCAAAATTGAATCAAAAATTCATCCTCGATAATACCCGCACAGCATGCATACCAGCCGTTTGCTTGTGAAGATGCTTCAAAATTTACATCAAACAATTCCAATCACCCCCCTTTTCACCCAATGCCACGCACGCACTTCCGCAAACACATTATGCCAAACCATGCGACACACGAAAAGAAACACACGCCCGAAAAAACGCACACGCACCAGAATAGTTTCGGCTGCCGGTCCGGCTGGGGTGGAAAGTCGCTGCGCAAACAGGGCCCCAACAACAACAAGCTCAACAACAGCACCAAAGGCGGCTGAATAATCAATAGACAACCGCAACACTTGCTCTGCTGCGTGTCATTTTTGCATTATTCTGCGACGTCGACCGTTTCCGCAGCGTGTCACCATTTCTCCACAATTTTGGGGGGGCCAAAAACCTCGCGGGAATTTCACCGGGGATCGACCGACCGACTGACGCATAACATATCATTTCCGTCTCCGAGGACTTCCAAGGGAGCGCGCACGGAGCCGGTTACGGCAACACTTTCCCTTCCCTTTGCAATCGGTCTAGCGTAAATCCCTGCTCGAAAGCTTCAGTAAAGGGCTCCTCTTTCGCCTCAGAAAAACTGTCATTTACTACAGCAGCAGCAGCAGCAGCGATGATGGCAAACAAATCGGCAGGAATAATTCGACCGACCGACTGCAGCACAGCGCGTGCTGCGCTGCGGTAAGTAAATAAAATCCAACCATCCAACTGTGAACGGTTGGTTCACATATTCGATTTTCCACCCAAAATCGAATTTGTCCCTGCACGACAACACCACCAGCACCACCAGGCGTCTCCACCAACTGGTGGCTATTTTTCTCGATTCCATTTCGATTGCTACTGTCTTGCCGTTTCGGATAGTTCTGTATCTGGAGCATTTTTTTTCCCACGGCTACAACCCACCTTTCCCGTTGCTGCTCGTGCCCGCTTAGCCGAACTTCATCTTGTTCCATCAATTGCAATTTCATTCCGACGATGTGCACTACCATTTTGCCACAGTTCGGGAGACTCATTTGGACGTTGATGTTGCTGCGGGGACGACACGACGACAATGGACCTATGGAACTCGAAATGGGTGCCATTTAATCGAATTGTATACGCAATTCAGCACGTATGGGAGAAATAAAATTAATGCCACTGGTGACGCAAATAAATCGTTGTCATTTGACACTATGGCCATCGTGCGGGGTGTATGTGTGTGTGTGTGTGTGCCGGCAAAGTACGTGTGTATGTTCCCACAGTTGGACTGACTGCTTGTGGCAAACCGATGATATAAAACAAACCACACCGTGGGACCGAGTTGAATGTGAAAGCACTATACACACACACACACACACACACACACACACACACACACACACACACACACACACACACACACACACACACACACACACACACACACACACACACACACACACTCACACTCTCAACAAAAAGAGAAAAAAAGGAAAAAAGGACATTTGGCCGATAATGGCCGAAACTCCCCCAGACAACAATGGGTGGAAAAGGTGACAAGCGTTCAGGGAGGATGAAGCAGGGGAGCGTGGGAAGAGTAACCCAGCATCCGAAATGTCCTTTTGTACCACATGCCGAGAGTGTGTTTTTCTCCTTCATTTGAGGAAGCCTTGCAGCCAGCAGCCTCATAGCAATATTGGGTGTTGCCCGTAACGTGGAAAACCATAAAACAATCGAGGCGACGAATGGACGTACGCTGTCAAAAGCGACGAACTGTCAAGTGGCGTTTTTTGCCAGTCGGTAGTTAGTGTGCTGCTGTGTGCAATTAGTAGCGACGAAAGCTTCATCTCGACTGACCGGCTGACTGACCGACAACTGTCTTCCAGGGCACTTTTACGACACACAATAATGGGGCGCACAGAGGAGCTTAAGCTTCCGGCCAAACTACTCATTGAGCCTTGTGAATTCCCTATTTCGGAAAACGCATAAATCTTCGTCTCATCCATACCCATTTCTCTACATGTGTATCGCCACTCCGCGCCAAACCTGTGTTACGATTGTTGTAAAAGAATAAATTTTCTTCCAAGGCTTTCCGAGGGAAGAAACGAGGCTTCAACCACCATCATACTCCAAGCCAAATGACGTCACATTTGCAGATAAAAGAAAGGAGATTGTTTCTTCATCTTTAGCCCCAAAAGTCTATAGCATTTTCCCCCTAGGGGCGTGCAACATGGTATGCGTCATAAAAGCTGATCTGATTGAAGTATAAGTAAAATGCTTCATTTTATTACCATTTTGCATGAGTAATCGGATCAGGCTGGCTGAGCAGGAATTATGGTGGACTGTGGCTGTGGCAAGGATGCTTTAAGGGCAAACGCAATTTGGGAAACAAAATCTGGGCTAAAATTGCAGTGAAATATATTTCAAAAGTATCATTTATTTGAGATTTATTTGTTCCTTTTTTATTGTACATTCAACAGATAACGCTAATGAAAATTTCCACTTTTTTATTGTCGTTTAATATCAGTAAAAAAACTTATTTAAGGAAAGCTCAAGCTTAATTAATCTCAAGCTTATTGCTTACGCATATTGTCGGTCGTTCGTATTTATGTCTTTTTTGTAGTTTGATTTAATTTGAGAACGATATCTCTGACAAACAGTCACACGTGAGTTATGCGTTTGATATCCAAGTTTTGATTGAATCAAACTGACGTGACCAGAGGCGAATCTTCCTTTAAGCGGAATGAGCGGACGTTTGGGGAAGTACGGAAGTGACTCTGATAACAAAGAGAACCCCTCCCCCACCTCCTCGATGTCTGGAGGAACATCAAAAGAACCACTTCCCCCCACTCAAAACTTTTGGTTTTGGATAATGATGAGCCCTCCACAACTATTTCCGCTTAAGGCTTTTTCTGAAGGGCTAAATCCGCCTCTGCCTGAAGAGCTAAATCCGCCACATCATGGAGAAAATGCTTACACATCATATGTAACTATTTATTCGCCTATGTTAAACCCCAGCTATGGCAATCAAATAGCCAAAATTCTGTACCAACGATCGATGGGAAGCTAAAGGCTAATTACATGTAATTTATCACTTCAAAGATTTTTATAAAACGTACATAAAAAACCTTCCTCGTTACAATCTTTTCCTCGAATGTATCAAACGATAGCAGATTATTACAACATTGTATGAAAATAATCAGCCCACAGCAAAAACTGGTACCGCACCATGCTTGCCATAGTAATTTATCGACTCTATTGACCCGTGCCGTCCCGTTCATCATCACTAATGACCCACACTCGCATACCAAAAACTCTTATCCATGTTGCGCTGACAATGTTGAATGTCAGTTAGTCAATTTCAGCGTGAACGTCCTCATACCCAGTGCTACATTTGCTCCAAAAGTCACAAACACACACAGCAGAGTTTTCGTTTCTGTTTGCTTTTTCCCCCTTGTTGTTGTTGTTGTTGTTACTACTGCTCAGCGGGCCCACGCCAAAATTAGCCCACGCGAATTGATGGAATAAATTATAAAAGTAAATTATACCCAGAGCGCTTACCCGCCCCGGACTCACCGAAACGTTCGTACCCGTAAGTACGGCGCTGACCAAGTGATCTGAGTTGGGTGGTTTCCGTTATTCATTTTTTTTGTGCATCTTTTTTTTATTAATATATCCTTTTATCGGTGTTTCCATTTGCTTCTTTGTTGTTGTTGTTGTTGAGCGCTTTGCTCGTTATGGGCGAGCGATGGCGATCAGACAAGTATATTCGTCCCCATGGTACAGGACAGCAAAAAGATATGAAAAAAAGGGAATAAAAGATAACCCTGTTGGTATGCATATTTATTCAAACAAATGAATGAGAACCTCCCAAACCCAAACCGGTGGACTGGTGGGAAAACGTGGGATATTCGTTATGCTGATGATTATCACGAATTTTTCACGAATTCCCACCAAACCGGGGACCGCAGAAAACAAATAACAATCGAAATGATCAACGGTACACACCGGGCTCTGTATGTGTGTGTATGTGTGTGTGTGTGTGAGGTTGGAGCGTGGTCCACAGGACAGGTCCAGCAGGGCACAAGAAGGCAAAGGAGGCGACTACCATCCTGCCGGTGGCCAACATTCTACTCGACCATTTCCACCATGGGACAACCTTTTCGTGTGGTTTAATCGCTCGGTAACGCTTTGCAAGAACAGCCAAGAGCTGGTTAAAAAATGAACCTCAATTTCACCCACTCCGAAGGGGCAGCTTAAAGTGACAACCGGATAACCGTAAATTTACTCGCCGCCCCGTCTACCAAAGCAGGACCTCACCTCGAGGACAAAACAAAACGGTAGCGAATAAAACAGAATAAACAAAAAACAAAAAACAGACACGGCACACACCCCGGTGGTAAACAAATTAGCAATCGTTTGATTAACTTTTTATAGCACTGCACTGCTTAATTATTTCACCCAAAAAGGGTAGGGAGAGAGATGGAACTCACCTCGAGTGGCCGGGGGGAGGAAATAATATTTTGTCGATCTTTTCCTTTTTTTTAGAATGGTGTCCCACACCGGCAGTAGAAATGCTAGTCCACGGGCACGAACCAGAAAGCTCAATTCTACAGCAAACGCGAACGCTTTTTGGGGCACTTGGGGCACAGGTTCTTGAGTGGCAGTGCAGTAGTACCATTCGCTCAGGATACAATCGTGGCTGGTTCATTTCTTCATTTACGAAATTAACGATACGCGAAAGTCTTCGTTTACCTGCCCCGGTGGCTGCTGCCCTTCTCACCGAACCCGGGCTGATGATCAACGACGACCTTTCGCTCCCCGAAAATGGTTCGCGTTAATGTGCGCAACTTGAATTATTTCCATCGAAATTCCTGTACCACCCGGACGGATTTACTCCTGACGGCCTGGCGGGAGCTGGAAGCTTTTACGATCGCTCATAAAAATACAAATTACTTTTACATTCTCCGCTTGCTGCCGCTGTTGCCGTGCCCCGCGATTCTTATGTTGCAAATTCACGATTACGATAACTTGATAGCGTACCGCGAGTAAATCCGTGTCCATGACGCACAAGACGAGTTCACGAGTTCCGACAATGTTTCGTGGCATAAAAAGAAACCACCTCCGCTCCTCCCTCGGGGGCTGCACTTTCACCCGTGGCACTTCTTCAAGACCGGGCGAAGGAAACATTGTACACCCTCGGCAGTGTATCTCGGTTCAATCAAATTGCCTGATGGATGATGGAGCCGAAAACGGACTCAGAAGCACAAGCGAACAACCCGTGCAATACCCGGGGAGGTAAAACAAATCCCTTAAGAGTGTCTTCAAAATCCACTTAGGCCGCTTCGCGTGAAGCTCGTGGGAAAGAAGGACACACCAACGAAACAAGGGCAAATCTACTCCATTTGCCGCAGAGCTCCACAACAACGCTCGATCCGATGGTTCCGATATTGGATATTCGTTTCGGCACAAGGCGGCCACTATTTCATTCTCGCTCCTTCTCTCGCTTTCTCTACGTCGCTTACGTCAAAGTGTCGTCCGTCCCGCTGCTAATTGATTGATGTTATTCAATCAATCCGTTCCGTTTCGGAGGAAAAAAAGCGGCTGGAAATGAGAAGCGGAAGATGCCGGGATGTTTCATGTTGCGTCAACTCCTCCAGAATCCACTACTGCTGCTAGGCTTTAGGCATTTGGGCAGCAACAGCACAGCAAAAGTAGCAAATGAATTGTAGCAATTTAGGGGCTTTATCGAGTCGGGAGACGGTGGTGCGTTCCGAACCTGAATCGAGGAAATTGCTGTGCGAGAGATGATACCCTGTTGAGGCATTACCGGGCAACAGTAGCACAGAACCGTACCGAAGAACGGCAACCTAAAACCATAACAGGACATTAATAGCGAATACTGCTGGAATCGACAGTTTTAGGGAGAGAGAGAGAGTTCGTCTTTCTGATTTCTTATGGTCTGTTCTTTTTCTTTTTTGTTCTTTGTTGGGAAGGATAGGTGGGAAGGGCTTGCACCACCGAGAAGTATGTAGTTCGTCGGGGCTTGGGTAAGCATTCTTCGAGTAGCAAATTAAGTTGAACAGACTGGAACTAACGCGGAAACGCATAAAAACGATGTTGCTAGCAGCGAGGAACTAATTTATCTTTAGTGGGTCGGTCGTATCTGTTTATTAAATATGAATGACCGACAAAATGACTTACAATGACTGCAATGGGCTACGAAAGATCACTGGGGAGTGGTGATTGTTATGGCGTAGGATGTATGGAAATAAAACTTTTTTTCCCTAGCGATGCTGTTTTGTTCGTCTAATGCGAAGCGTGGAATCCTTTAACAATTGGCACAAACGTTCTTCTTCCTCATAAAAGGAGGATAGGAGAGTTATTAGTTAGTATTTGTGTTAAAATCTACTGCAACTCAAATATTCTGTGATGGTTTCTTGAGAAGAACAACCGACTGAATTGTGTAGCTACCAAGTGTTTAGATTAAGAGTATGTACTGGAAAAGCCTTTTTTCTTCGATGAGACCCGATTGGGCCGACGGGTCGTAAACTGTGGACCGTAAATTTATGCTGTTCTCATCGCAAAAAATCGTTAATTTTTTTTTATTAAAAATTTAGTTTTTGATTAGATCTTTTCTTTTCGGTACTTTTAGTTAACTGTTCACCATGAATTTTAGTGATATGTGCCTCTTTCGCTCTGCGAAGCAGGTTACTAGTAGCTATAAATGAATATAAATGTGGTGATAGAGTAGTTACACCTTCTAAGCATGCTCTTAAACGTGATAGCAATTATGCATTGATGGTACAAAATTTCTAAGGTCATGCCGGTCAGCTAATGACTTACTGATACCAGTAGTAGTTGCATAGTTCGTCCTCTCTGCGAGTCCTGGATGGGATTTGGACCCTGGTCCTGCCGTGTGAAGACTGGCCCCGTTGGCACCTTACAACCGGGCTCGCCTCAGAAAATATTATATGGATTTATTTATTTGAAAAGGCTTCTAGTATTCAACTATATTTGTTGTGAAGACATAAAGGCACCTTTTTAATTAAAATATTCAACAATAAGACAATGTGAATGTTCGAGCAAAAAGTGAATGTGATCTGTAACACAAGCGAGATTTTTTTTATTTTTTTACATATTAACAGCACGTTTATCTTGCAAAGAAAAAAAATTTCACGTCCTAGTTTACATATTTTACTGATCAGAAAGATACCACGCATAGATCTTAACACGGAATTATTCATCAGCGATCTATGTGATATTATATAAAACAAAAGAATGCTAGCTTATGTTACTAATAATTGTTCGAAGCATTGATTCTACCGTAAATCCAGATCGGTGGACTACATGAGGTGCACTCTTAAGGTGTTTTTTTAGCTGTTCCATTTACGTTAGTTTTATCGAATGAAAATGTTTCCTTCACTAGATAAAAGAGCATCAAGCTGTAGGGGAGCTTGAAATTTTTACAGCTTGCCATCGGAATTCTAAAGATACTTATTTAGCGTTAATGCACTTCACTTCTTCACCATCCAGGCCCTTCAATCTAATGAAGTTTGTGCTGGAATTTTTTGCAGTAAATAATTACCCCATAGTAAAAAAAAGTACATAAACCAATCTTGCTCAGCTTTGTCTTAACGTGCAACTCCCCCCTTTATTCGGCAATTTTCATTTACCACCAGCAAAGGATTCGTGGTAAAGAAAGTGTAGCCATACTTTTATTTATAGTTCTGTGTGGTTGTGCACGTCTCGGGAGTTTCTTTACACGACGTTAGACGGAGTTATCCCCGGCATTAACCGACTGCATGGCTTTGGACAGGTACGCGGTTGCAGTTCTTACACGAGAACTTACTCAAGAAGTATAAAAGCATCCAAACACATAGACACACACTCTCTTATCCATCTTCTATGCATCACCATCGGGGCGACGGTGATTAAGCCGAAAGCTCATTCAGGTTTATTTGGTATCCAGACCACGGGATATGCAACGGTCTAAACAACAATCAGTACTCGTAGGTGACGTGTAACGACGAACGGGGACGTACCATGGGTGCATATGGGTAAGCTTATTTCACCGTACGCAGGATTTCGCTTTATTCTACATCCACCCGGGGTAAGGTGTACTGTTTGTTTTAACGGAACCATGGAATATGATATTCTTTCGACACCTGGCACCCAAACCCAAATACACACAGTAGATCCGGAGTGTGAGTACTACCGTATGGGGCCATTTTGTATCCATCAACGGGCAACTTTGAATAACAGACGTGTTTTTTTTTTGTTTGCATTAGAAGCTTGAAAAGGATTTAGCATGAGATCCACGCTTGTAGCAGAACTTTCCCCCGTTGGAATTTGGCTGAGCACTCAGGGAACAGCGAAGAACGAGGTGTCACACATATAGCTCGGGTGATATACTCCAGGGTGTCTACCTCTTTTTTGAGCGATCAAACATAATCTTTTCAACTACGTTTACACACGCATCATCGAGTGTGCTTAGTGTGCAGGGAAATACTCGTTGGTTGACATTTGCCTTTCGCGCTTATTCCTCAGTAGATTAGTCCTTGCTACCTCTGGTCTCTGGGTAGGGGCTGCACTGGGAGACAGACAGTGCGATGAAGCACAGATATGTCTACACGGTAAGCAAGCACGTGGAGCGAAAGAATTGGTGGATTTATGGTCGGAATGGTGCACGGTTTGAATTTCCGCGATAAGCACCATCACTCACGAACACAGCGTGTGTGTGATGTATGTTGGGCGGGCAAGACGATTTGCAAAACCCTCTAGTCTCTGTGGTTTTGCCGTACAACATCACTCTTGCGCAATACCAAAAACCATTTCGGTCGCATGCTTATGGGTGCTCCCGGAAAAACTTAGAACCAGGTAGCACCGAGCGACCGTGAAGTAAATCTTCCCGGATCTGCCTCATACTTGGAGAGGGAAAGACTGCGTGGCGGGAAAGTACGTCACTAAATGGGAAACAAAGAATGTGTGCAGATGCAGAAAGCATACCGATTCTCCTGCCCCAACCACAGGGAACCCAAAAGACAGGAAGACAGATCCGGTTATTGCCGGGAGGAGAATTCAATAAGGAAAGACTTAACCAGCAGCTTGTGTTGTGGAGTACATGGGCATACTAATGGTGAAAAAAAGGGTACATTCCCCATGTTCCCCATGACGTACTTTGGAGTAATGTTTGCATAAGATGTAAAACACAACTAACCCGTCAATGCATGACGAATACCCCGGAAGCAGTCGTTTTGTTTTATTGCCACATACCACCACCCAACCTAACCCCACTGGTCTGTGTGTGTGTGTGTGTTGTTGTTGGTTGCGGAGACGAGAATTTCGTCCGTTGTTTAATGTTTAATGCAAAAAAATAAAACAAACATAAAGGAGCAACAAAGACAAGCTTCTTCATTGCGAAGGTACATCATCGAAGCATCATAAATTGACTTTGTAAAGATTTCATTAAGCTTGCTTGTGCAAACGAGCTACGCAAAAATATATTCCCGATATGCTTTTTCCAATGTTTGTCCTTCTCCTTTCTGATGATCTTATTGTGTCGGTGGTTCTTGAGCCACTGGTAATGGAATTACCGTCCTAAAGCCAGAGGTATTACAAACTTTTATGCGATGATAAAATTGTAACAGCGCATCAATCACTACGCTATACGTGCCCAACGAGCCGTGTAAGTGAAACTTTGGCTCTCGGTATCATTCGCCCTGCTTATCGTCCTGCTCATGCGGGGCGGCTCATAAAGCAGCGCGCGTACGATTGGGTTGATATACGTTGCATTAGGGTTCACAGGTCCGACCATTGGACCAATCTTGAGAACGAATTAAATGGTACATTAAAACGGTGTGGGAACGTTACAAAGCTACAATTTCACTCCCTTCCTACAGGGGCCTGGTTATCAATTAAAGCTTGTTAGTACTTATCAGTTTAATGGGACTGAAAGGTGATAAAGTATGACAAAACTCGTAAACAATCATGTAAATGTGATTTATGCGTGCTACTGGAAGGCAAAATGCTATCATTATAATACAATTTGTTCTCTATCGTCCAATGAAACAACGTTTCATTAAATACTTCTTTTTAAGAAAATTTCCTGCAAATAAAACTAAATACAATCTTCCTCATTTAACTGAATATCACACGAAGCATAACGCGCACTCACCTGTTGGGTTCCTTCCTCGTAACTCATTGTCGCTGCAATTGGTTAATCTCTTCCAACACCTGTATACATACACTTACACGTCAGTCTGAAACAATTCACGTGTTCCGCTAGTACTTATCACATAAAATTTTATCCTATTTCTTTAACTTTTCCCGGTTCAACGTCGTGTACCGGCAGCGAACTTCACTGTTTTTGTTTATGTCATTGACAAATCTGTCAAACAACCGTACGCGTATACGCTTCCGTGCGCAGGTCACGCACACACACAGTATCCAGTGCGAAGCGGTACTGTATTGTATGTGCGTCTATCCGCTGACAACGAACACAATAGAAAGCTATGTTTATGCGTCATCAGTCAACATTAAAATCTTTGATCAACACACATGTTGTTTAATGTTTTACTTAAGGTAAATTATAATTCGTTTTCTTTGCTTTTTATTCATGTAATGTTAACAACTACGTGAGAATCCTTTGTACACGATACAATTAATATGTTTTGCTTTTTGTTGTTACTGGTAATAGTTAAATAAACCTAATTTCAAACATATTCTGTAAGTCACCATCACGCCTGGTAAAGGTAATAAATTGAAAATGTTTACCCGGAGGTTTTATGCATATCTCCACTACTCTCTTCTTACGATACGAAAGTGATACCATTTAAAGGGTAGAATTATAGGGTAGTCCTATCCCGCTACAGTTTACTTTAGTTAGCTTTTTTTAAACGCCTTGCTGGTGGTTGTGCTTTCCAAAAGTATGGCAGTTCGATCTGGGAAAAACTGCTTCAGATGCGCGCAGAACCGAAGCCGTTCATGTACTGGTCCATTTCCTTATCGAGCGATGACTTGGTATTTGCCATATACTGATCTAGTTCGCTGTCCAGCTGTTCGCGGCTCTTGGGCTGTTGCTTTACATGCCCGGTACGATTCTTCGATGCTGGAAAGAGCAAAGCACACAAACATGTAAACTCAAAATGATCGCCAAGCAAATTTGGGGCTTCTTTTCACTTACCACTGCGTCCACGAACGCGTGAGTTTTCCCGCCGCGAGCGGGATCGTCCGCGTCTTCCTCCGGATGCACCGGCACCTGCGGCCTTACCATTAGCTGCACCGCCATTGTTTGCCACTCGACCAGTTGCTTTACCTCCCTTTGCGACTCCTTTGCGTTTGGGTGCTTCTCTGTAAAGAAAATAATGACAGAGACTCGTTTTCATTATTTGGCCCCATAGATGTGTGACAACACCCATGGCACACTCGAAGTCGTCAAACCGAAGACGGAAGTTAATGAAAGGTCCAAGTTCCAGTGAAGAAGACCACTCCGTAATCACATCTCCCCCACAGCGTCTTTTTGGTGGAATATCGTCGTATAGCAGGACAGTTTTTCGAGATATGCATGATGGGCACACGACTCGAAAGAAAACAATTACATTTAGCGATAGCGGCAAAGCAAATATCCCCCTCGACCGGCTAATACCTTCAATCAGAAATATGTTTAAACCACATAAGTGTTTCGTTAAGGTTATCTCACCAGTACACAGCACAAATCCATCCAAACAGCCTCATCAGACCCGCTCTCACCACCAAACATACACAGCAGATGTAGCAGCATGTTTTGGGAAATGTCCTTTTCTCCTTTTTCCGTGTACATTCTCAGTCCATGGAAATCTCATATTTGCCCATCACGTTTGCATCTGTGTGTGTCCACACCTCAGCAGGCGACGAGTCTTCTTGTGTCACTTTTCCAATGCAAACTCGCACGCGAAATCTCAGCTACGCTTAGCAAACCGGAACGGCACTCCAAAGGATGGCGGATGGCATTCTTTGCTGAGCTGTTTCTTGCCAGAAACACAAACATTTAACAGCGCATCAGTCCGGTGAGTTAGAGACCACGATATCACACACGTGTTCTTGGAAAGAGCACGGCAGGTAGATAATAGTATGCAAACGCAGTAAATCGACTCGACTGTGTGTGTTCTCTGCCTGTTCGGTGCTATCGATCCCTTCCGATCGACAAAAGAACACGGCAACAACTTCGAGGAGTGCTCAGCACTCTCTTACCAGCGTTGCTTCGTCGGTGTCAATCTCAAACCGGTGATGGTTTTGCTGCAAACAATCATTATTCAACATTAGGTGAGAGATGCCGTTTCTATCCACTGGTAGTTCCGGAGCTAAAATGAGAAGACCGTTGGTTGGTTGGCACACCCGATGATTTCCGACTAAATCTATCCGTTTTGGAAAAGAAGTAGGTAAGGTGACGATTTGTTCTTTTACGAGTTGTCTCCTACTATGCTCTGTGTTTGTATCCTTTTGTCGCTAGGGCGCAAATGTCAGCATCCACACCAAAGTGCTTAAATGAGCTTGAATCTTTGCGAATCAAAATCGTTAGAGAAGTAACTCTGCTGCAGTAGAAAAGGACGATTTGGACCGGCTAATCGGTTGGTTCAGTAGAAACCGTTGACGGAGTGTCAGTGACAGAGACTGAATACTGCTCCCCATCTTTACTGTCAGAGTTCTGGGATTTGTTCTATCTCTCTGAGATTTCCATTTTCCACTGGCTGACCCCGGGCCCCGGACAAGAGATAAGCTTTCCGTCATCGCCTTTCTTCGCTTTGAGTGTACACAGCACGCGTCGCACGCGTTCAACAAGCTTTACCTCTTTAGCGGGCGTCCTGCGCGTGCACCGACAGTCGACCCATTTGCCGCACCACCTCGGCGGATGCTGCGGCTTCGTTTTGTCACCCGGCCTCCATTGACTCGGCCAACGCTTGTGCCGACAAGCTCGTTTGTACGGTTCGCACCGAGCCGACTGTTTACGCTTGCGGCGCGCGTTCTAGATCCGGCACGTTTGCGGGATCGTGATCGTGCACGGCCATTAGCAGCAACATCTGTCGGCATATTATTTGCTGCTGCTCCACGAACACGGCTTCGACTGCGGCTACGGCCCCGTGTGACGGCTGCTCCGTTAACTGTGCCCAGCCGATTGGCGATCAGATTATTGCGGTTAATGCGACGACGGGCATCGTTCGGTGCGATGGTTTTACGCACTGTGTTCAGTCCGTTGCGACTTCCGGCGCGGGTCAAGTTGGTACGTGATCCGGCACGTGACAGATTGGTGCGGGATCCAGCGCGCGTCAAGTTGGTGCGAGATCCGGCGCGTGTCAGATTAGTGCGAGATCCGGCACGCTGCAGATTCGTTTGCGAGTTTGAACGAGTCAGCGATGGCTGACGTCCTCGGGATGTACTGCGAGTGCGCGACGCGCTACGTCCACGTTGCATGCTGCGCCCGCGTGGTACGGTGCGTGTCGCCCCTAGCCGGGAAGAGATCGTGGGAGTACGACCACGAACTCTCTGCAACAATTCCACACGGTCGGCATTCATCCTGTTGATGATAATAGGAAATCGAAAATTAATGGTTACACATATATACAGATTATACAAAAACATATCAAAATGCGGTATATTTAAGAACTTGCAAAAGCACAGCAATGTCCAAGTAAAATGTTTATGTAATGAAGCAAATGTCCCAGAAATCAAAGCACTAAAAGCTTGTGCTTCTGGCTTTTCTTTTCTTCCTATCAATTTCCCTTGAATTATTCCATTAAATTCAAATCAAAAGCATTCGAATATAATGTAACCCTATATCCAAGGAGCATTGAATACATTTAACGCCGTTTTCTTGTACCGTCCCTTTTGCTTCAGGACCGACCGACCAAACCTTTCGTGTCTGACATATTCCCGCAGTGTATGCTGCCCATAATTTAGACACCAAATTTGGCGATCAAATTTAAAAGAGTTGTTAACGTCTATTTGAGAGCAAGCTGCAACATTTTTCTTACTACATCAAAATGGTGTACTGTACCATTGCTTCACAACAGAAAAAAAGAGCTCTGTTCTGGTTTGTGGCACTAAAAATGATTTTCCTTGAATTATGACAACAATTTCGATTAAGATACGAAATTGATGTTAACCTGTATTCAAGGATAATTGAATATTCAAGAAGTAATTAAAGAAAACTTATGCTTATACTCGTTCTTTAAAATGCTGTACTGTACGATTGCTTCACAACACGGTACGGAAAATGGTTTTCCTTGCATTATGACAACATGTTCGATGAACAGAAACGAAGATGATGTTAACCTATATTCAAGGATAATTACAACCAAAAAACTGTGCTCTGACTCGTTCTTTAACATGTCTGTACAGTACCATTGCTTCACAACAGAGAAAGAGAACTCTGTTCTGATTTGTGGCACTTAAAATGATGTTCCTTGAGTTATGACAACATATTCGATGAACAGAAACGAAAATGATGTTAACCTATATTCAAGGATATTTTTTTTAAATGATTCTCTTACTCGTTCTTCAACAGGGCTGTACTTTACCATTGCTTCACAACAGAGAAAGAGAACTCTGTTCTGATTTGTGGCACTAAAAATGATGTTCCTTGAGTTATGACAACATATTCGATGAACAGAAACGAAAATGATGTTAACCTATATTCAAGGATAATTTTTTTAAATGATTCTCTTACTCGTTCTTCAACACGGCTGTACTGTACCATTAATGTTCAATAATGTTAACCTATATTCAAAGTGCATCAACTTATACATCTAATATTAATGAACGAGAAAAATCGTAAAACACTTACGTTGCAATATCGGTAAAACTGTTTGATCGTTGCAAACGACGTACGCCTCCGGGCAACCTTGTCACATTACGCTTCATCTGCTGGGCCAACGTATTGCGCTGCAGCCGCTGTCGGGCCGGACGAATGTTGCTGGTAGTGGCCTGAAAGTGGACGATTAAGATTTTATTTTAACCTCGCTCTTTACATACAACATGCATGCAAACAAACCTTAGTAGCCAGCGCGTGTAAGGCATGCAAACGATCCCACTGATCAATCAGTCGACGGTTGCTGTTGTCTACCATGGCAACTGAAGTTGGTCGGGGAATGGGAACATCCATCCCGGTCGGCATCGGTCCGAATCCTACATGCTGCGTCTTGGTCATGGAAGTGAACCGATCGTTCAGCGAAACACCCGTCGAATTGACAAAGTGTATTTTGCTCAGGCCTGCATTCATTTCTGCGCGTCTTGGTACGGCTGGTTCTACTGCTTCAAACTTCTTCTAAACAGAAACGCAATTTCGGGCGCGTCGGAAACGCACGCACGTACACACACACAAGCAACAAGTATCAGGGAATGGCGTTTTCAATATGGCGATTTTCTGGAGAAAAGAAAATACAAATTATTCACTTTTATCAAACGACATCTGTTGCATCCTTCGCATCCTCAAGAAAGTATGAAAAAATGGTACAAAAGTGTGATTCTATTTTTGGAACTGTGAACGCCGCCATTTATGACGAAATTCAACAGTGTGCGGTTTTATGCACCAAAATAACACATGAACCTGGCAGACAAGCAAATATCGCTCGCAGAAAACACTCGTCATAACTCACCTCATAGAAAATAGATTCCACGGCAAGAATTTCAGCAATCTTTTTTTATTTCTTCCGAGGGTATTCGTCACCTTTATTTTTTTCAACACTACCACTTTTTCACTTCACTGCTGCATCTAAGTTTCACAGAACGTCTACGGCGCGATCCGAGTGTTGACGGGCTCGAGCTACTTCTGACGAAGATAAAAGTCAACAGAAAGGGTTTTATACACTTTTTTCACGTTACAGGTACTCAGTACCGGTTGCGGAAAGCCAAAATTACCTGTTGGCTGAAGCAGTTACCCTGAATTTAATGGATTTTCACAAGTTATTTCTGCTACCCACGTTTGGATTGTGTGCCTGCAAGCGAATGCGTTGACAATAGGAAAATATTCTGACATCCGACGCAAGACGTTTCATTTTGATGCAGACGTTTTAACCCTTGTACCCCCTGCATCCGGAAGATGGAAGAAAAAGTTATTGTAAAACTCTAGTTTTAAATTTTTCATATTTCTTTATTTTCGATATATTGAAAAAAGCTGTTATTGGAGGCTTGAAATAGATACAGAAATGTTCATACAGTAAAAAGTCTTGAAGTAACAACCATTATTTGCCTTATTTGAGCCTGTTTTATTGTGCTTTCCTAATTTTTGTGTCGGACTAGTTTTTATCAATTTTTTCAATGGAATAATTTCAAGTGTTCATTTATCAAGTGCTCATAAGTGTTCTCAATTGTAAACTCTAATATTGGAAAAGTGCGGTAAAAATTTGGAACGAAAAACGGAACGCTTCAAAAAACGACACAGCGGCATTCTCAGTCCAGCGCTGCCAACCGTCCCGTGCGAAATGTCATAAGAATGACTGAACAGAAATCGTGCTGTCAAACCGCTTCATCAAAAACCAATCACCCACGAACGATTTCGTCTTATTGTTGCGTGAATTTCACGAAATATAATTGACCAGCAATCGAAAATCCTTCTGCTTTCGGTAAGTAAAGTGTGTGTGGCAAAGACCAAAGTAAGGAACAAGAGGAAGGTCGTGTGTTTTGCAGTGTAAAATGGACAAAATCCATCCTTGTTGACATCTGCTTCGGCGTAGCGTTCCGATGACTTGTGCGATTTTGAACGTCATTGTCCTCGAACCGAGAGACACACTCCGCACACACCGCATTCTTTCCTCTCCGCCTCCTTTGTGCGTGAATAATGGTGTTGGCTGGAAATAAAACGGATTCGAATTGTTTTTTTTTTCAAACACTTTCAGTCACTCAACGTTTTAAACCCTGAATCACACAGTACCGTGTAGTTTGTGACAGAAGAGTTGTTTGCTTACACATTACAAAGGGCAAACCAGCAATAGTAGCGGAAACGACAGCAACCAGAACACACACACGAAGGGCCCAGTACTAGAAAACAGTTGCATACCGAGATGGCTGGCGCTATGCTGATCGACCGTGCTCAATCGCACGCACTGAACAGACAGGATATTACCAACTTTGCCCGCGATCTCGAGGTGGACGAAAACGATGAGGAACAGATCCGACAGAAGGAACAGAAAATTCTCGAACTGGGCGAAACGTACAAGAAGGAGGGCAAGGCCAAGGAGCTGGCCGATCTGATCAAAGTGACCCGCCCGTTCCTGAGCTTCCTGAGCAAGGCGAAAGCTGCCAAACTGGTACGTTCGTTAGTGGACCTATTCCTGGACCTGGAAGCCGAAACCGGCATAGAGGTGCAGCTGTGCAAAGAATGCATTGAGTGGGCGAAGCAGGAAAAGCGCACCTTCCTCCGGCAGTCGCTGGAAGCGCGGCTCATTGCGCTGTACTTCGACACGGGCATGTACACGGAGGCGCTTAACCTAGGTAGCCAGCTGTTAAAGGAACTGAAGAAGCTGGACGACAAAAATCTGCTCGTCGAAGTACAGTTGCTTGAGAGCAAAACGTATCACGCATTGAGCAATTTACCGAAGGTAAGATATTCAGACGACCGTAACATATACAAGAAAGCTAATTCATCCCGGTATTAATCGTCATAGGCACGTGCTGCTCTCACGTCCGCGCGTACTACAGCGAACGCAATCTACTGTGCACCGAAGGTTCAGGCTACGCTCGATCTGCAATCGGGCATTTTGCATGCGGCCGATGAGCGTGACTTCAAAACCGCCTTCTCCTACTTCTACGAAGCGTTCGAAGGATTCGATTCCGTGCAGAGCAGCAAGGCACTGACTGCACTAAAGTATATGCTGCTGTGCAAGATTATGCTCGGCCAATCGGATGATGTGAATCAAATTGTCAGTGGCAAGCTGGTATGTTTCAATATCTTCTACCTAAATGTGTGTCCTAGGGCAGCGAAAATGTAATATGATGGATGCTATTACCAAATCATTGCAGGCTATTACCTACTCCGGACGCGATATCGACGCCATGAAGGCGGTCGCCGAAGCATCGCACAAACGCTCGCTGGCCGACTTTCAGGATGCGCTGAAGCAGTACAAGAAGGAGCTGGAGGATGACGTGATTGTGAAGGCACATCTGGGCACGCTGTACGATACGATGCTCGAGCAAAATCTATGCCGCATTATCGAGCCGTACTCCCAGTGTGAGGTGAGCTTCATCGCGGAACAGATTGCCCTGCCCATCGCCCAGGTCGAGAAGAAGCTGTCACAGATGATTCTGGACAAGAAGTTTAGTGGCATCCTGGACCAGGGGATCGGTGTGCTGATTGTGTTTGAGGAGACGCCTGTCGACAAAACCTACGAGACTGCACTGGAAACGATACAGCACATGGGCAAGGTGGTCGACACGCTCTATCAGAAAGCGAAGAAGCTGACGTAAAACAATGTCGTTGGGTGATTGTCCCTGCTTTGTTCTCCGGCAACGGTTTAGCGCATAATGCAAATTAATTAATTTTTTCTACCAATCTTGAAGCCTCCCCCGGCACATTTCCCCATGCCGCGTTTGTTTTTGTGTTTCTTTTTCGAAAAAACTCAAATAGAAAATGTCTCCTCCCATCTCCTTACACAAATGAAACAAATCCGACTGACAACATATAGTTTTTATCTCAATTTTCCACTATTCCCGTGTACTGGCTTAGAGATGAATTGCTATCCAGTTATTTCGAAAAATTGGTTAAACTGCAGCGTCCTCTTACAATTAAAATAGCAGATGTAGAAGAATAAATTGTTTGTACAAGAAGGAAATCATCTGCACGATACACTTCACATTCAATACCACAAGCCTGGTCAAGAAAAAAAGTTCTTTCCGTATTATATTATGCTGTGTTGTGGGAAACTTGGTTCATAAATCTGCTCAAAAACTCCCTTGGTGTCATCATGAATAGTAATTTCTAAAATACCACGAATAAATTATTTCTTTGAAAAAGTGCGAAAATTTAAGGTAATATGTAATAGCATCGGAAGAGAAATTTTGCATAACGAAAGCGAACTGTGCAATTTAAATTTTGACGTTTCTCCCAACAGTAGTACGCGACACCAACAACCCCCTTCTATTCACATACACATACATTACTGCTCATCTCACACAAACACCGGTAACCCGATCAGCTGTCAAAAACGGGTGGCGTAAACAAAACAACATGCCTCCAATACAGGGGGTTGCGCGAAAATAATGGTGTGCGCAGAGGGTGGTTTTATCGTGTTTTGTATGTTTTTTTTTTGTATTTTGATGTGTCATTCACAATATTGACGCGATTGATTCGTAATTAGGAGAAAACGCACCACAAGGCTGCTACTGCCTAGACTCACAGTATATACAAACAAACAAAACCAGTCTGTGGTGTTGTGGAACCAGACGCGCGCGCGACAAAGGAATCGATCAAAGGAACAAAGTGCCACCATACAAAGTGTGTATTCAGTGCAGCACCCTCAAAGCAGAAACACAATGCATGGTGTGCTGATGGTTCGTATCATCACCATCTTTACCGTCCCTTGTGACCGCCACCGATAAGAAAGAAAAGCGAACCGAAACGTGGGAAGTGCAAGGCCGAGCCCGACGTTTCAAACACACATTCCAACACCTGACATTCTCGCGTCTCAAATGCACCACCGCCACAAACGACGGTCGGTGCGATATTCCGTGACTGCCGCCACTCCATTGCTTGGCCTACGCGAAAGTATTCGGCCAGCAGCGCGGTGTGCTGCTTCGTGTGGTTCGCTTGAAAAAAACGGGTAAGTTTGAGCCACCCTCAGCTGCAGGTTAATTACCATTGCCCTTAACTAATGCTGTCGCTCGTTTAGTTTGCAGTAGACTGAACGGTGTACGTGTACCTTCCGGTGTATCCTGTGTTTGGTTCAGTGGAAGTGGAAGTCAAGATGAGCTCGGCGGACGAACTGATAACGCTGAGCAATGAGACTGTGGGCAACTCTACCTTTTTTGCGTACATCGGTAAGCCACCAAAATAAGGGACACTTACAAATTGGGACAAGCGTTTTACCGTCTCCAATAAACCCTCTGTTATCCCCAGGACAATACATAGACCTGGACTACTCGATATGGTTGTATCGGTTGCTTACACCGGTGCTGGTTACATTCCTACTGCCTTGCGCATTTGTGCTGTTAATTTACTGTACCATATCATTTCTCTACATTTACAAGCTGCACAGGTAAGCAAAGGGTGTAACACTACGGGTCACTGGAGCTTCCTGTCAGCCATGTATAAATAATTCGACGTCTCTATTTTGGAACAGTCGATTTATATTGCAGGTTTACAATGAGGGTGACTTTGACTTCTGGGATGTGGCGCGAACTCTGGTCGCCGTTGTATGGGATGCCCACGGATGGATATTTCATGGTACGTACGGAATGAACTTCCCAATCCAGCTACTTTGCCAAATAACTGATAATTCGCGCCTCCCTTATCTCACTGACAGGTTACGAGGTGTGTGGGTTGGAGAATCTCCCTGAAACAGGTCCCGCGCTTATCATCTACTATCATGGAGCAATCCCGATCGATATGTATTACTTTACGGCACGCGTCTACCTGAAGCGACAACGGTTAATTTATACCGTTGGCGATCGATTTCTGAACAAAGTGCCCGGCTGGAAGCTGCTGGCACGTGTGATGAAGATCAGCCCTGGTACGGTTCAGTCGTGTGCGAGCGTGTTGCGTGATGGCAATTTGCTTTCGATTGCACCGGGCGGTGTGTACGAAGCACAGTTCGGTGACAGCAACTATGAGCTGCTCTGGCGGCAACGGGTCGGCTTCGCTAAGGTAGCGATTGAGTCGAAAGCGGTAAGGAGTGAGAAATGAAGGAGTCCAACTCGTAAAAATTGCAAATTAATCATATCGTTCTTTCCTTAGCCAATTATTCCTATGTTTACAGAAAATCTTCGCGAAGGCTTCCGTTCGGTTGGTCTTGCCAAACGACTCTTCATCCGTCTCTACAATGCAGTACGCTTCCCGGTGCGCCCAATCTACGGTGGCTTTCCGGTCAAGTTCCGCACACATCTGGGCGCACCGATACCGTACGATCCGTCCTTATCGCCCGAGGATCTTCAAGAAAAGGTGGCGTTTGCGATCGAGGAACTTATCAACCAGCATCAGCGTATCCCGGGCAGTATCTTTCACGCACTGGTGGATCGTTTTATCACACGCAAGACGAAAGCTAAATGAACAAGACGCGCTGTTTCCTTACCGTACAGTTAACTGTTTTCCCTTTGGTAGGTGCTATTACTGTGTTTGTATGTGTGTGTGTGTGCTGCAGGACGTACAGCACGTGACCGAACAAAGTGACCGGATGTATTTAATATGTCTGTACTTAATAGATGTGTACAATAATGGATGAGATTTAACCAGTTTCGTTTGCTTCTGTTTTGCTTGTCCCAAAAAGAGGCAAGCCTCCGAAAAATACTACGCAAATCGGGCATCAATCATCAATTACGGGTAGTTCTCTCGGCTCTCCATATCGTATTGCAGCGCCAATTGAACGTCTCTACCAGACGCTAATTCACTTACGAATTACGCACCCCAAATAGTTTATTCGAGCAGCATGTCACGCCAGCGTCTTAGTTTCAGTGGCATCGAAACTGTGAGTGAAGGTTTGTTTTTGCGTTGAAGTCAAAAAGTAAGTGTATGCGGCTTTCCAACAATCGATATTTTGTTTTTCTTTTTTTTTTTTGCTTCAGTACTCGTATCGTGTGGTGGTATTACCGCTTGGTTAACAGGCCGATTTGTGGAATTATTCGTTCGGTAAACCGGAATCTCACAGTAGCACTAATAGGCAATCGTGTATAAATTCCCGATTGGATTTACCCGAAACTAAATTCTACCAGCATGGCATACATGATGTATTACGCACTTTACAGAGAGATCCGTTGGTAATAGCGGTGTCAGACTAGGTATCGAATACCATCCGTATCGTAG
Source organism: Anopheles maculipalpis (assembly GCF_943734695.1). Lineage (NCBI taxonomy): Eukaryota > Metazoa > Arthropoda > Insecta > Diptera > Culicidae > Anopheles > Anopheles maculipalpis. The sequence goes on along the minus strand of NC_064871.1, from coordinate 26,507,699 downwards.
CCCTGCAAGGATGTTGGATACAATAGAAGGCCAAAAAACCTTTTGTAGGCCATTAACAAAAAACTTTTCTCTTGCCAACAGAATAATGGAAAAAAAGATTTTTATTTATTTTATTTATAATTGATTATTACGGGCCAGTGCCGTATTGTCGGAAAAAAAGATATTAACACATTTTTCACTAGATACAGTTTACTAACTGACAACGAGCTCCTTCGTGTTTCTCAAAAGCCACCACCAGTAGATATGAGGCATCACAAAACGTCTTTATTTACGCTCTTATTTTGCGACCACATAAGGCGAATCCCTTATTCGGTACGATTACGTAGCAGGTTCAAGCATTTCTTCGTCTAGACGCTCCAAGATAAATACGTGGTAGTGAGTTAGATACCAGTCGTACTTTCTGTGTCCGAAGCCATGGAACACAAGACTTGGCCTGTAATCTCAAAAGCCATACAGCATTACTAACATCTCCTAAACATTAAAACATATCACATTCACTGCTCTTTTTCCTTTAATTTGGTATTCTTCCTTTTCCCTTTAGATAGGCCTGTCCGACTAAAGTTCAACAGGTGTGTACATGCACGTTGCGATATCGATTTTCGTCTGCTGCATATCTCTGTTTTGACGCATTGGGTCAGAGCGGGCGCAGTGGCAGACGAATCAAAGGAAAGGAAAAAAAAACTTAACATATCTCTATCAATTGTTATTCCGTGCTAAAGCTGTATACTTTAGCAAAATCAGCTGGGCCACATGGTACTAACGATACGCTTAACTAGATCACCCGAGGTTCGAACAAAATCCGTTGATAAGACCAACCAATCCGTCACACGAAGAGCGTGAGAGTGAGTGAAAAGGCGTCCCTTAGATAACCCGCGCAACGGTAATTTTACGCGTGCGAGTACATCAGGCCAGTCAGGCGGTTGCAAATTTTACATAACCTTTCACCCTTACCGACAATGAGTGCATGCTGCAGTTTTTGCATGTTGGCATAGGTCGACACAACGGAACGATCTTTTTACGTAGGGCTCATACGAGATGGACAACGAAAGTGGCACGATGTCCACTGGACTGGGCAGTACGTTGATTGGTAAGTATTGGTACTAAAAAACTGAACAGAAAAGTAGAGTTAGTAGCAATATCTTTGTGCCGGCAGCTGCAGTTCCTGACTGGTTCGGATGGATGCATAATTTATCGCTCCCTCTGCTGGTGGTGTTCGTTCTGCCATGGGTGTATGTGTTATTGATTTTATTGTCCGTACCCTATTTGCACATTTGCAATTTGCTTCGGTAAGCTCCGTGGATGTTTTGTGAAGAGTTTTGTGTGAAAATTAGGTTTAAAATTCAAAAATTCCATTTTTTTTAGATCAAAGTTTTGGAGGGATAGCAATGAGGATGAATTCTGGAAGGCGGCTCGAAAGTTTATGGCGCTCGTATGGCACCTTCACAGCAGAATATTTCATGGTAATTTATTTGTAAAGATTAATGTCCAAAAAATTACAGATTTAACGGCTCTTTTTATAATTTCTTCATCAAGGATACGAAGTAATCGGTCTGGAGAACCTACCTGAAACCGGGCCAGCACTGTTAATCTATTATCACGGTGCATTGCCCATCGACATGTACTATCTCGCAGCCGAAATGATGCTGAAACGTGACCGGCTGATACACTCGGTTGGCGATCGATTTCTGGACCACATTCCCGGCTGGCGTCTCGTATCGCGCGTAATGCGCGTTACCTCTGGCTCGGTGCAGTCATGCGTGGCAACATTGCGTGCCGGTGAGCTCCTGTCCATTGCACCGGGCGGTGTGTATGAGGCACAGTTCGGTGATAGTGCGTACGAGGTGCTGTGGAAAAGTCGTACCGGCTTTGCGCGAGTTGCACTAGAAGCGAAGGTGGTAAGTTGACCAGCATATCCCAAAGGAACGCATAGGAAGACACGCTTGTAAGCATGTTCTTGTTTTAGCCCATCATACCCATGTTTACGGTTAATATACGTGAATGCTTCCGTACGGTTTCGGTGGCACGGTGGGCTTTTGTGCGCCTCTACAGCGTGTTGAAAATACCCGTCCTGCCCATTTACGGTGGGTTCCCGGTGAAGTTGCGCACGGTGCTTGGTAAACCGATACCGCACGATGATGCGTTGAGTCCGGTCACGCTGCAAGAGAAGGTTGCTAATGCTATAGCGGAGCTGGTCCGAGAACATCAGCGAGTACCGGGTGAAATACTGTATGCTATCGGTGATCGGTTTGAAACAGCGGTACACGTGCATGGTGGAAAAGAAGCAAAATTGTAAGTTTGAATGTTTTTAATTATAATGTGCCGAATTGAGCGGATTTACTCTGCTGGTTATTTAAAACTGTCGAATAAAATGTGATTTTGATGATTTTATAGTTGAATTTGCATCAATATATTAGCGGCGACTGTGTTGGGTGCAATCATTAGCTCGAATTTTAGCCCGTCGAAGCGATGTTAGGGGGCCGCTTACTCCGCGTACCGCTAGACCCGCCACTGGGTGCGGTTATCTGTAGAATTTGAATTTAAAATTTATAGCACATAGGCACACATTAGTCGGTGTCACACAATTCAAATAAAATTCAACATTTTGTTCTGTTTTTTTACATACTGCCGATTTAATATGAATTAGTTAAATTATAATAAATTAAAAAACTCATTTTTTTTAATTTATAGAAATTATTTTAAAATAATTTCGCCAACATGTCACCCGAAATGACCATCAGTATCGCGCTCATTTGAATCGCACGTGCGCGTCAAAACAAGTCGCATGTGCTAATATCAAAACAAACCCCCATTTCAAGGGTAGTTTTGGAACGGACCTGCCGTTTGTAATTTTTAGTCCATCTTTTTAAGTGTTTTTGGTTTGGTGTTTGTTTCACGATGGAAGCACTAGAAGAAATAGTCCCTTTTCTATCAAAATCTGCTCGTCTCGATCTGCGGGTCGTTTCTCTCTCACATGTGCTTGGTAAGTATGGTAGTACCACGAACTGTTGTATGTACAAGTTGTAATTGATCGGCTTTTTTGCACTTTTAGGAATTACAGGCTCAGTGGAAGGGATCAAATTGCTCATTACAAATGAAACATTGCTAAATAATCTGCTTGATCTAACAACTGATGAGTCCGTAGCGAAGGATGCTGTACTGTGTCTTGTTAATATTACGGCAGAAGAGTTTGGAGCCGCTGTGGTAGTAGATAAGGTAATACGTTCTCTGCTTCCGGAAAAGGAAACAAATCTAAAGCAATGATCTTTGTATGATTTTTAGCTTTCCGAACGATTAATACCAATCGCATATGAAGCGATACTGGACGAGAACTGCAAGCTGAGCGATGCATGGTGTATGGTACTGTGCAACATCACCCGTCCCGAGCATCTCGTCGAATCGGTCCTGAAGCATCTGCTGGCGATAGAGTTTGCGTTGGAAAAGCTAACCACGTGCTTTACGCGCATTAATTACAACAAGCAAAAGTGCCATCTTAATTACCTCAGTCCATTGTTTAGCAACGTGTCGCAAAGTAAAGCCGGTCGTACCGTGTTTTGCAACCAGACGACAGGGCTACTGGGCCGGTTGCTTCCGTTCGTACATCACGAGGGAAGTATTGTACGTCGGGGTGGTGCTGTCGGGTTGCTTAAAAACGTGTGTTTTGATTCGTCTGAGCATGAATGGCTGCTAAGCGAGGAAATGGATGTTCTACCATTTATCCTACTGCCACTTGCCGGACCGGAAGAATTTGATGATGAGACGAACGAAAAGCTGCCGGTAGATTTGCAATATCTCGGCCCGGATAAGAAGCGCGAGGATGATCCGGATGTGCGCAAGATGCTGGTAGAATCGTTAGCACAGCTGTGTGCGACACGCAAGGGAAGGCAACATTTGCGAGACCACGGTACGTACGAGATTTTGCGCGAATTGCACAAATTTGAATGCAGGCCGGAGGGTGATAGAGCCGTACTGGCTGCGGTGGAGAATGTGGTGGATATTTTGATCAGGTAAGGCGTATCGCCTAAATATTGTGAGCACGCTATTCTAACGTAATTTATTCCCATCGCAGGACGGAAGAAGAAATTGGGGAGGATAACCTGAAGCAGCTTGAAATTCCGGACGATGTGAAGGCAAAAATCGAAAACATGAGCAAAGAAATCGAAAAATAGAACCCATAATCATACGCTCCCATTGCATACCCTGGCCTGGTACGAACAGTTTATTATCTCCGTTTCAGGCGCACCATATGTCCGTTTGAGATTTTCATCGTAAGTGCTATTTTGGTGGTTAAATCTTCCAGCTTTAGATCCGTTTCAATGCGGAAGCGTGTAAGTACCTTAAGTAACATAATCTTCATTGAAAGCCAAGCGTACCGTAAACCGACACAATTCCGCGATCCACCACTGAACGGGAGCAGTGCAAATCGGTCGTACTGTAGCGCTTCGAAGCGTTCCGGTCGAAAGCAATCGGCATCAGGACCCCAATGGATAGGATTTCGATGTATATCAAATATGTCGATAACGATATCAATATTCGATGGAAGACGATACTCACCAAGATCGATTTCTTTCGTCGTTCTTCGGCCAATGACGGCCGCAATTGGTAGCAATCGTAGCGACTCTTTTAGTACCATCTCCATGTAGGTGAGCCGGTTTAGAGTTTCGTGGCGGTTGTTTTCTACCACAGCAGTGCCACAGTGAGCCCGAATTTCGTTGTAAAGTTTTTCCTGTACCTCAGGATGCATCGCTAGCAGAAGGATAGTGTTGGCTACGGTCATTGCACTTGTTTCATTGCCAGCAAATATGATTGTGTTTAGCTCGTGCTCAATAGCTTCGTTATCGAGCGTGGAGCTTACTAACTGATCAACCAAACTGAATTGTTTGTCATCTTTCGTCGGAGTAAAGGATATCTTTTTCTCGTTTAAAATCGCTTTCGATGGACGGCTAAATTCCTCCAACGCTTTCAGCTCCTTTTGATACACAGACGTCCACCGGTAAAGCCACTGGGGATGAAGAAAAATGTCAACCGCTCGGATGGTTACAACTTCAAATAGCCTAGGGAAAGAAAGGGACACATTTATCCGTTTTGAAAGTTTTAGAGCTGAGAAATGAGCAACTTACTCTTCAAGAACATCCAGATAGCTACACGTGGAAGATTCCTGAATATGCATATCAGTTCCTAGCGTGGTAGCTAAAAAAGGATAATATGGCACCAAACACTTTAGCTTTAGCATTTTGTTATGCTCATGCTGCAAAAATCACTCACCAAAAATCATATCCAACGTACATCTAGCGGTAAAGCGATAGATGTCGAATGTTTGACCCGTCTCAACCATCTCGCCTAACGCACGTACCATTGTTTCAGCCTTCTCCTCAAACAGTGGTATAAAACCGCGTAGAATCGATTGATTAAAGTTAGGCTGGATCATTTTCCGATGGGCTCGCCATTTATGTGCAGGAAGCGAAAAAATACCTTGAAGTGGTGTGAATCGATAGAAGCTCGCTTTATCCACAGTTGACGGTGAGGTCAGAATCGTTCGCGCATGATCAGCCGAACTGACGATCACCACCGGTACCGGTCCGAGCCAGATGCAGTAAGCCGATCCATACGTGGCGGTTAGATTGACCAAAGTTTGAAGATATTGGGAAGTGTTCCTCCCGGGGATGACGTACATTGAACCGATGAGTGGAAAATTCAGAGGACCAGGCAAACGGCTCAATAGCTGCCAAGTTCGACGATTTTTCCATGTCCGGTAAAGGTAGACAGTAGCACAGAACAGAACGCACTGCACGATTGTGTGAAACATTTTGAATGCTTCCGGTTAAGATCGGAGGAGAGTTTTTATGTTAGCTTCTCTTGCAAGATGATTATGATAGTAAAGAAAAGCGGTAATTAATGCAAGTGCGTACAATGGGAGCGTGATGTGGTTGTCGCGTCATTGCTACCCATTTGTTTAACGAATTATCGTTACATGAGAATTGCTGTACGTTAACCTAGTGCATGACACGTGCTTTGCTTCGTGTGTCGGCACTGTGGCGTTTGCACTTAGTTTCGCATCTGTACGATTATATTTCGCATTTTTATAGGGAAAAAGGGTTCGAAGCGCAACAACGCAAACAACCTTGAAGCACGTGTTCAGTACGTAGGAGAAAAAGAAATCACCGATAGGGAGTTGTACTGTTGTTCGTTTACGTTTCTGGATCTTCCCGCTATAAGTAGGTATTTAATCAGAAAGTTCACCTGGAATCAAGGTAAATGATACAAGCATTCGTGTGGAATTTGATAAACTTACAAGTTAGCTGGATAATTGTATCTCTTCCCACGTGCTTCGAAGTACGAGTGGAAAGTTTTACATCAAAGATACATAATTGGCAATTTTGTTTTTCATATTCTGATGTCGTTTATCATCTCGAACTGCCTAAGTTTTTTCGTTTCTTTGATTAATCTTTACGAACACTTCTTTAGCGGTTTAAATTAAAATATCACCGCATTGGATATGCATTTTATTTAATACGATTAGTATTTTCACTGGGATGCGAAATGACAGCAAAATGATATTGTCACAGTCATTCGATGTTCGAATTACGTGTTCGAAACAACATCCGTTTTTATCAGCCTTTAATGAACCATAGGATATAGTTTTCCCTGAAACAAGGTAAAATATCCCTAGCCAGAATTATTCTCTAATTTCTCATTTGTCTAAAACGCACAATATGCTTCAAACAATCAACAAACTAATGTTGTTATTGCTGTGCTGAAATAGGCTTGTGTTGTTCGCAACTGTCAAAATCGCGTCTGTCAATGTGTTGGTAAGAAAACGAACCGCGAGCCTAGCTCCGTTCCATGCACGGTGTATGGCCACAGTTAAACAAATTCCGCGAAACTCGAAGGAACACGAAGGAACGGTTCTCCGCGCGCGGCCGTCGTAATCGTTTTGTTGCTAGTGAAAGATATTACTCTTTTTCGATAGTGATGCGTGTGCATACTTAGCGCATTACCGTGGTGTGTGCGCTGTGTTTTCCGTGCTACAGAAAGTCCTAGAAAGCATCCTTCTTTCGGCAGAGATAGTGTGACAAAAGCGAGCAAAACAAAGCATCATTTCTATTGCTGTTGTCTTATCCAGCAGAGGCAAGCACACACACACACACACTCACTCATGGGCACAATCGTGTACGGTGGGGTGTTGTGTAGAGAAGTGTGTTGTTTTCGTTGGTGGTAAAGCCAGAACCGCGAGACGTCGGGAGGGAAAGATTCTCCTTCTTTCCTTTGAACCGAAATTACTTCCATCTCTGAAGGCCAAATGTTATTTGCTCTGCCCCCCACACCATTCGCCCGCTGTGTTTGATGTGGCCCTAGATGGCAATGCGAAGAAGGATCCGAATTTGGCGTTAAATAACTATCCAATGTAGAGAGAAATGGAGATGGAACACCGAATGTACGATAGATGTAGACGAGCACATTTGGGGTGTTAATTTTGATAGGTCAGCTAGAAATCGGCAGCTCCTGCTTTCACACACACGCAAGATGCCATCGAGATGGTGCTGTGGTGGTAAACATCGTGAGGTAGAGTTATGTGGCCCTTAGTTCAGCGGGGTGGGAGCCACTTTTCGGAAGCATCGATCGTTTTGCCGTAAAACTAAATCAACTCACGCTTCGAAGGAGGCAAAAAGTGCACTGTGTTGTCCCAGTTCGTCCCTGTTCGTCGGTGACTCACCCTGAGTGTATGGTGTTTACTGTGTGCATTTTGTTTGTGCAGTCAGTGTGCAGACTCGCGAAGGTCATTTCTGAGAAGAATAGAAAGCATAAAACAATCAGCACCATAACCGGAACGCCAATGTTCACACACATGCACTATGGTCGATTGGCAACAGCACTTAGCAGCAGGCCGTGAAGAAAATTGTGTTGTTCTGACATAACGCGTACTGTGTTTGTTTTGTTCTGCAACGAGGGCCCACCGGGTTGTAAATACTGTGTGAAGTAATACTCCGATCTGTTCGAAGCACACCCCCTACCTGAACCAGAGGGAGTTCATCGACCGTTTTTGTTGAGTCCGCGATCGGAAAGGGTTTGTTGGCATATCTAGTGTGTGTGTGTGCGTGTGTGGATCATTCGATTCAATTGTTGTGTGGCGGCGACGGTGGCGGTCTACCAATCATATCATTATCACCTCATTGAGTACGTTTCCCACCCTCCACGCAAGACAGTAGTGTTGGTCGTACGTGTGTGAACTTTCGTACGTTGGCTCCTGTTGCAACAGCCAACAACCACCATCCTCCTACCGTAAGCGAGAGGGAAAGTGAAGACGTAATCCGTGAAGCGCAAAGTGACACACATCCGAGCTGGAGTAGTGATCCGATAGGGAAAGGAAAAGAGGAAATTATCAAGGAATACACACATACACATAGAGACATAGCGACGCGTGTACGCAACTTACCGTGCAAATGAAGAAGGTAATGATCCCTTCGTTGGATATGAAAAAGAGTATTTCCGTGAAGGTAGATAGTGATCTGACATTGCTACTGTCCAGTGGAGTGTACGAAATCAAGAAGATGGAGCCCCGCTGGAGGCTCCGACGACCGATCATCCTCATATGTCTCGTTCTCACCATTGCCGGCATCATCGGGTTTGGCTACTACTGTCCAGATCAGGTAAGATCTAGCTTCTAGCATAAGTTGAAGATGGTTCAGCAAAGGAAGAGAAAAAGGAATGTCTTCCTGATATCTAGTCCAAATGATAACGACTAACTCTGGGTTTATATTGAAATGTACAGTTTGTAACCAATTTAGCAATAATTATAGGCAAACGACAATTATCTGTTATTATCAATTATTCTGTAACCTCATAAACAAAGAATAGTAGAAAACGACTTAGAGCATATCATGTCCTTTATGCATTTCTTCTTGTACTCTTTTGTTTAATGACCAACTTCGTCACGCCAACCATCGAATGGCTTACTGGACTTACTGACTAACTGAGTAACTAACTTACTAAGTTTTGGGTTCCTAGACTGACAGATCATGCTGTTTGATTGCCCTTGGAGGAATGGTTATCGGTTCCCATCACTATCAAAATCGAATGTGTTGACGGGGGTGTGTATCTTTTATGTCCCAAGAAGACATGTTTCCGACAGCAAGAATCGTTAAATGTGCCCTTGTTACGAGGACCATTATACGAAGCAGTCCTAGGCCACCGCCTAATCCGCCCACCCATTGATACGCTACTGAGTCCCTTTTGAATCTGATGATCAGGGAGAACTTTGTGGATTCGGGGCCCCCTTACCAGTTCGGAGCCCCCCGCTACCCATCACAACGCTTATCGTTGAACGTAGTTGCATAGTCAGTCCTCACTATAGCGGCGATAGATCCCGATGTGATTTTAATCCCGGTCCTGCCGTGTGAAGATCGGCGCCGTTGTCGACTCTATCACCGGGCCACCCCTGTACGGTTCTTGCGGAGATGTTCTCACTAACCGCATCGTCAAACAAGTATCTGAAAATTCCTGCTCCTTTTTACAGAATGTCTTGAGAGGAATTAAGCAGTTAGAAATATGTTCAAACAAGTTGATTAAGTGTGCCTTTTTGAATGCTATTACCATAACTAGTATAGCAAGAAAGGTTTACGGGAAGCTGCACTACACTGCAGAATCCGAACACTAAAATTCGGTCAGTAATTAATTATCTCTTCATGTTAAACTATTAGCAAATAAAAAAGTTTATCCAAAACATACTTAGTGTCATCGAAGAATAAGAATGAGGAATACAGTCCTCTAAATCCTTTTTCGGGAAGATGTGATCCTGGGACTCATAACGGCCACTCATCACAGGCTGTAAAAAGAGAAATTTTCAACGCTCAATTATAATTTCTACATCAAACGAAAGGTTTTTTATTGTTTTTTTATCACAAAATTCAAGCAAATTTTATTTCTTTCTGTACGGATGAATTTAAGCAACATTCTTTTGATACTTATCATAAGCTGCCTCACAATTGGTTTATCCACTTTAATGGCTGTTTTTTTCCAATAGTATGCGTGTTGGGCAGTTGGCAAATATGGAAAGAGCTTAATTGGGCATAAATGAGCTTTATTAAAAAGTAAACCACACTTTTCCAGGCACTGATCTTCATAAACTGTCGAGTTCATAGATTGATTTGTTAAAAAATACCGTGTTTTGTGCCTAGAGCTGCAGATGGTCATGCCATACCATGAGTTTGCGGCCAAATTTGTCTGAACGAACGATCAACGAATTTTTTTATAATTAAAATTTTTTTTGACCAGAATCCTGCCTCAAGTCTTTTTTTTATGTACGTTTCGTCATCCATAAGAACGCAACCCGCGTACCTCGTTAGAATCTGGATCTACATTTTTTGGAGCACGTGGTTTGGCGATGTAATATGCTTCAGAGTTCTGTTTGGTTGCTTTGAGGGACGAAAAGAACGGTAGTTTGCACTCAATCCTATTCTTCTGACGGCACTCATGCTGCACTGTACTTTTTAGCAATATCTCCATCCGAAAGTCCAAAGTTAGCCTGTAACGCTCTCAACAACTTTCAGTTGAGCTGACGATCCACTGTCCCTGAAAGACGATTGTTATGTACCTTTCTAATGATGCTTTGACGTTTCCGAAACCGTCTCAAAACATATTCAAAAGTAGAAGACGTGTTTTTAAAGAGTTTTCTCCCGGACCAAGTTGAATTTTCTAAGTGAGTGTGCACAATTAATTATCTACGTTGCAGCTCCATCGTTAATAATAACTGAAACAAGCACGATCATGCCAAATCCACTCCATAAGAGGGAAGAATGCTCCAATACCTACACATAGGTGTCAAAAAATTCCATATAGCACCACTGGGGGCTCTACTATACATAAAATAGAGTGACCAAATTCTAAATGAACAGTACTTTAATATCTGACTGATATGCAAGACATGCACGAAAAATTATACCAAGAACACGATACTCGTCTCACCTCATGTGTAAGACATGAAACCTGAGTTTTTTTTCCAAAAAGTTGGATGATTTTCTTACATCCACAAACGGGTACGATCTTCACAAGAGGAAATACTCGAAAAGGAAATGCTGATCGTTCGAAGCTTGCTGGGAAAAAAAGCATAACCCGACCGACGCTAAGTTTTTCGCTGCGGTTTTGTTTGCCAACGAGACTAACCTTAAATTTGTGTGGCCAAGAAATGAATTTCTTGATTAAAATTCTACCACATCCGCCAGGCCGCTTCCTGTGCTGTTGAATTATTTTACCACCCCCTCTACCCTGCGCGACCGCTCTCCGTCTGTCATGCAAATCAGTTCATCCCTGTCGCTTACCAGCCGGTGTATACTTTTCTTCAAAATATCGCTCGTTTTCCTGTAGTTTGATTTGGGTTTAATTCTGCAAAACATTTTCTCGGTGTAGCAGCTTTTTCGAATGCTGGACCCCGTTGTAGATTTCCCAAAGCAAGCGAGCACCACTAGAAAATACAGTTTTCAAACCGCGGTTAAGAAGGAAATTACCTCGTGCCCCGTCCCTCCTGCTCTCTATGAAGTGAAGTGTACCGGTCGGACTTTTTGGTTTTTCCGGCGGTTTTTGTTTTTCGAGCGAAAACACTCGAAAATTCATCGATGCTGTGAAGTGCGCTTGGTAGGTGGCGGGTACGTTTTGAGAAGCAATGTCGAACCAAACAAATTCCTTGGTTGCTCTGTGGTTGTATATAGTTCCTGTAACATCGTGTTTTTCGCGATTGGAAACCGCAGACCATATCGACGCCTTTTTGCGAGAACGGTTTTCTGAAGCAAACGGACTTCAGAACTTTTTTTTTTGTGGCGGCCCCCTCTTGATGCAGCGAACAAATGTTTTGGGACGTTCGGGAATGCCGTCGTTTTTCTCTGTGTGGTAGAAGTTAAGGCCACATTCAGTTCGGCCTTGCCTTCGGTCCCTGCTCTTTTCGTCCTTGGAGGGGTGATTGATTCCGGAGCCCTCCATCAAAAACTCTAGTGGCACTCGGTGCTGTGCGTGAGTTACGAGCCCCGGCCACCGGTCTATTGGACAATTTATTTCTCTCATTTTAGCATTCAATCACGAGTTCAAGCTGCCATCAACAATTGCTGCCGACGAGAACCTTATGCGATCTCATTTGTTCAGCCGACCGTTACAATTTAGGCATCCGCTAGGGGTGCGCAGATCGAGAAAGAACCGAGGAGGCGGTTCTGAATGTTGGAATGTCTCATAAAACCATCAGCTAACCAGACATCGTGTACATCGAACAAGCGAACCAGAAACCTGGTAGTACCATCATCATACGATGGAAAAGTGGCCCCACATATGTTGTTCGTGTGTGTGTGTTTGTACCGTTGGACACATTCGGCTAACTTGTGTGGTTTCGGTTCGGTGTGGCGTTGATTTCATCATTCATCCATCTCCATCCCACTGTCACTGGGCCCTGTTGTGTTGCATATTGTGGCCGACTGGCTGGTGGACACCAAAACGTTCCCATATCAATCATAATTTCGCCATTTTTGGCAGCGCCACTATATATCACTGTGACTGGTCGGACGAAAGGAAAGGGGGAAGTTGTGCTGAGAAAAGGTTGCGATAGAGGACTTGTAGAACATGGCCGGTCGATGGCGGAACAGAAACAGATGACACCGGATTGTTGTTAAACTTGTGGCTATCGTTCACTCACTGGTTTAAAATTATCCCAGGAACACATCTGATGGGAAGGTAGCGCTAGGAACGATGCCAGAGGATGTCACTGAGATAGGCAACAGCATTCATTTACCACACATACTTCTACTGCAGTTCGACTTGATTAGCATTCACTTGCTGTAAGTTGGACAAGAGTTGATATACTTTTAAGATGTTTAACCGAAGCGAACGTGCCGCGCACTGGAAGCTAAAGGCACTGCTAACAGCAATAGTTCGACGAGATAGCCTCCGCTATGCTGGGTGAGTGGGGTTTTCTTCTAACAAAACTGAAGAAAACACACACTAAAAGCACAAACTTTCCACGCTCGTTCATGCTAACGATGTTTTGATAAAGTTCCAAAACCCGTCCAGTAATCGTGCCATGAGAAGTTTTGTAGTTTTGTAGGTGCAGAAACGAAACGGAGCGCGGAATTCGATTGCTGCTTGGCTGCTGCTGCTGCTCCAGACACAATCGTCGTCAAATGTGTCAACAGATGGTGCTTTTTTTCCAGCTCGGCCAATGCCGTCACGATTTTACGTGTCAGTAAACTTTCCGTCCACACAAACAGGAGACGATGAAGTGTTTCGTACTCGATGATGTAATTTCTGATGCCTGGCGCTTCTTCAGGCTGGGCAAAGTTGTTTGCAAAGTTGGGTTCTTTGCATCATAAATTATCGCACCCCAAGGAGGAGGACCATGTGTGTGTGTTTGTGTGTGTGATGCACGGGCTCCTTAAAGTTTTTTTTTGTTCTTTGGGTTGTTTCTTAAGACTTCCATTAACAAGCTCGCTACTACAGAAATTGTGAGCAGCTAACGAGAAATGGCAAAAAAATCTCGTTGACAAAAAAAGTTCTTCTTTCGAGTTTGTTTTGGCTTTTTTTCCCTGACTCATCTGAACATTGTGGGGCGAGCTCATGTCTCCGATTACTTGTGCCGCTGTGTCCTTGGATGAATTGCAAAGGTTTGCTAAAAGGAACTGCTGCTGCTGCTGCTGAGATGAGCAAGAAATTCGAGTGGAAACCAGCAATCCAGAAGTGTTTCTTAAAACAAAATCCAATAACGAACCAGTGGATTACTTTCTCCAGGACTCGGCGGTCATTCGTTTCTACCTTCCCGCTGGTATCAGTCAACGGTCTTTGCTAGCTTGAATAATCTTGGGCAGGACTGGGTTGGGGTAGGTCCACTGGTATTAGCAGGCCGTCGCGTTCTAGCCATTTCAATTAGAGAGCAAATATAAACATTGAGATTGCGCGCGTGTTTGTATGACTGGCAGAGGAGGACGCTTCTTGAAGGTGTTGCTGCTGTTTGATTTCCTACGATGCTATCCGCTGTGTATGCTTAACCCATTCTTTCTTCGCATCTCAGAAAGCGCAAGTGTGTACATAACCCCCTTCAGGTATACTTATCTCCATCCTCCGAAAATTCTCCCCTCGGGGATCGTAAATCGTTTCACTCTCACTGTATCTAATGTTCTGTTTTTTTCCCCCATACACAGGTGTGTGCCCTTTCGCGCCGGGAAGTCACCTCATCGGTGGGGCTCGGGATGCCGGGCGGTGGGTCCGGCCTGGAGCTGACGGCTGGTTACGAGCACGATAATCTCGGCAAACCGGTCCAGCAGAATCTGCTGGCGAACCCGGGCCTCAGCTACGAGGAGGTGCTGAACGATGACTTCCAGTTCGACATGAACGCACACGACGTGATGGTGTTTCTGCACATCCAGAAAACGGGCGGCACCTCCTTCGGCAAACATTTGGTGCGTGATCTGGACCTGAAGGTAAGGAATTACAGTATTGTGGGAGATGGGGGGAGGGGGGGGGGGATTAAACCGTGTGTGGTTGTGTGGATTACCGCGGAGAGGTTTTCCTCCCGTTGTTTAACAAATTCGTTATGACCGATTTTTTTAAATTATACTTTTTTATGTTAGAAAAAAAGGGAATATTGTCCTCGTACCAAAAAAGGTAGCAACTTCCTTAGCGTGTTTATTTGTTCCCTTTTTTCTTTGTTTCGTTTGGGAAGAAATTAAGGAAGATTGCGCACTTGAAACGTTGAAAGTTAAAAAAAGTCGCCCAAGAAGCAAAACAAGTCTAAACGTTACGAAACGAACCACGTCACAACGGTCGGATTCTGGCCTGGAATGTTGTCTTTCCTTGTGTGGCGGTGTGTGTTTACACACAGGATGAAAAATTTTCCTTTTTTTTCTTGTGTTGGCTGATGGTGGATCCTCTTGACACTTCTGTTCTTTTCCGGCTATGCTTTCATCTTCTTCAGTAACGAAGCATCCGACGATTTTGGAACGGCCAGAAGCAGTATCCTGTTTCCGTAAACTCAGCAAATATTTCGATTGGTCCCAACTGCTTGTGGAAGGTGAGGGACAGCATTTTCGGATGGAATAACTAGCATCGGTGTACCACGCTGTCTAATGATTTCGTTTGTACGGCGCACCATTTGTTTCCATTGCCGCCATTTCCCGCATCGCACATTGTGTGGCATTGAATGATTTTCTTGCCCTCTTCAGTTAGATACTGCACTGTACTACATACAATTCACTCTAACCTGATCGGATACTTTCCAAAATGGAGAAGCGCTCGCTGTGTACTCCAGGTGGTGGCTGAAAACTGAAATGGACTACCCACTGTCCAACCTAACTGACCACAGCTTTGTTGTTCTGTCCCTGTCAGCACTAATTCATATGTGCCCACCTGGTACCACGAACGGTACGGTGACGGTGGCTCCCGCCCCAAGTAGGGGCGCAGATGAACCAAACCGAGGGAAGGGAATTGTCTTCCATGAAAGTACAACAACCGTTCAACCGACGTGATTTATGTTACACACTCAAGCACAACAAAGAATGGCACAAACACACCATTCCGGCACTGGAATGGAATTTCGTAAATTAGAAAATCCTTTTTTATCTCTCCGTTCGGTTCGGAACAAACAACTCTGTTAAAGCGAAAGAGGAAAAGTGCGCTTTTTCGGAACCGGAGATACTTTTTGAAACCTTAAGTCGGTTAGCCAAATTGCAAGAACTTCTTCCAATTAGACAGTGCAAATGATTGCTGACTCTTACGGGAGCATTGCTTGAAACAGGGGAGCCCTGTTAGAAAGGTTAGAATGTCACAAATCGACACAATCTGCACTATTACTGGAGGAAGAGCGGGTTTTAGGTGAAATAAATCGATACAATTCCCGGGTAAAAAAGGGCAAACTGAAAGGAAAATAAAAGTACGAATCGAAACCATTTTATTGAGTAAAAAAAAAGCCAGTTGATCGAACGTCAACCAATTTGATAGACAGTCGATGATGCCAGTGACAGTAGCAATCATCCTCCTCCATCCATATGAGTGAATGTTTTTGTAGGAACAAACGCTGTGGTACGGTCTCCCACCGTTCGGCAGTGTGCGTGTGTGTGTATGCACGCGCCATAGTGTCGTTCTAGTGCCGACTGAAATGCACTAATATTAACCATTAAACGTAGGATTAAAAAGCAGGAAACATAAAAACAGCGAGCTCTCGCTGGAGTCGATGCAAAGAGAATCCATTTTATGTGCCTTACTTCCTGCGCTTTTTTCGTACAAGTGTGGGATGATGTTGCGTCGGATGATGTGTACTTGCTCGTATGCGTACATTTGTGCAACGTACTAAAACTAAAATTGAACCAAGTGATACAGTGTTGGACAAAACAAGTGCAACCAATCAATCCCAATCGTGAAACCCTACTTTGAAGGTGCATAATAAGTCAATTGTTTGAAAGATGTTTTTAAGTTGATTGACACAGCACTTTTCTTGTTTATTATAACAAAAACTTCATTATATATAAATAACAATTCATGAAAAAATAAATAAATATAAAAAATCGACGTTTTTCTCCTGAACAAAAAAACAAGTGCAACTTCGCGTGTTTGTTTGCCAAATTTTAATTGGCTTTCAATATTTCGTTACAAATCCTTTGTTTTCGATAAAAAGCCTTGCAGCTGCGACGCATAGACTCGATCAGGAGATTAATAAAATGTTGTGGAATTGCTGCCCATGAACACCTTTACGATCAATTTGCTGATTGACGATCTCCCACAGGTTCTCTATAGGGTTCATAACCGGATATTGGGGCGGCCAGTTCATCACCATGATTTCATTATCCTTACACCACTATTTTACCACGTTGGCGGTGTGTTTGGGATGATTGTCTTGTTGGAATATCCTTTTAAATGGTATAATGCATTTAGCATAAGGTAACATAACATAACATTTTTCGGGACGTAATTGTACATAAAACGATTCCATCGATTTGATGAATTGGGCCAAGACCGTTCGTAGAAAAACATCCCCAGACCATGACATTGCCTCCGCCATGCTTCACCGTCTTCTGACAGTAACGAGAATCTAAGCGTTTTCCAGTCGGTCGACGTACACGGCAAATCCTGTCGCTTCCAAAGATGTTGATCACAGAACAGAACCGTCCGCCATTACTGCACATCCCAGTCAATATGAGATTGAGCAAACATAAATATTATTTTCCGGTTCCTAAATGAAGATCAGAGGTTTCTTCGCAGGACGTCGAGAGAACAATCCGGTTTCAGCGGCATGCGTCGTCTGATTGTCCGGTCCAAAACAGATAGCTGCATATCCATTCGCACCTTGAACGAAGATTTGAAAGCATTTTTCATGCTTCGTACAATTATAGTGTCCTCTCTTGGCGTGGTGGTTTCCCTGCAAGGCTGTCAGGTGTCATAGTGGTGTCTAGTAACAACAATATAAAAAGAAGTCAGTACTGACCTTCCTCAATAATTCCCAACGTGTATTTACCTTGTAATGTTACAATAATGCAAAATAAACACTTTTTTCAGCAAGCGAATATTTTTCCAACGTAAAACGAAGTTCTTAAACGATGCTTGGTAGAGATAATAGTTCAAAGAAGCGAGAAGTTGCAGCTGTTTTAATCAGCACAAAATGATTCTTGTCCACAATACACTCGCTATGATTTGTCAATTTGAGAGCTGGTTGCTGCAGTAAATGTCTCGTTTTCTATTGCTCTATTTGAGCTGCACTTGTTTTGTCCCATACTGTATAAGCGTTGATATAGTTCTGGTTAAAGTAAATCATTCATCAGCCATGGGAAATGGACGTAGACGATCGATTAAAAACCCTCTTCGAATTATGGATCCATTGCAGTTAGTTAAATTATAACATTCTTACGTTTTAGGACACTATCCAGAGCACTCTTTATCTTAAGCTTTATCTTAAGAGTCAATGGTCGTTTTGAAAGGTTATTTCGCAGATATTTTCGCAATGTCCAGCCTCTGAAAGCAGCTTTGTTGTGAAAATTATATCACATAAAAGATCGGTCCCTGAGCGCCAGTTTTCAAAGGCTATTCTTGGTTAATTTACTAAATTAACATAGAGTTTATGGCAGTTTGCCATTTGTCCCAAAAATGTCATCTGTATCGCTTTTTTTTGCGGTTTAAATTAAAATTTGAATGCCTGTTACGATACATACAGTGCGGGATTTAGTACATAATCGCTTTGCATTATTTAAACCTTTGGAAGATCATTCTTTTTCATCGTTTGTTCTGTCCCAATCCACAATGGCCACTAAACAATGCATCTCGATGCGGTTTCCAGTCTGTGCTTCAGTCATGCCGGATATTACCCTCATGAATGTGGGAACGCATGTTTAGTTGCCGAAGAAAAAAAAAACGGAGTACCCCAAACATATTTTGGTGAGTTCCTTTTTAGCCAAATTTTTGCATCGCTTCTGGTTTCTGCTACAAAATGCTGCCCATTCATATACAGCCTTTGGTGCGACGTTGATTAAGCGTACACAGCCAGACAACAGGAGAAGCATACATTGTGTTTGGAGTGTTCTTTTTGGTTCAGTTTTGGGGCGGGTGGCTGGATGTCTCTGCTGACCAACATCGTTTGCCAACCGGTAGTGTTGTTTGTGGTACGCTCGCGCAACTGTGAAAATGAACGTAAATTATGTTTTTTATGGTGTAATGCTACGGGGGTGATATGAAGGAAACAGAAAATCGTTTGGGTTTACTCTGCTTACCTCCCGTCACTAAGCCGGTATCACTGACAAAGCGCTGATACGTGCTGAAATCGTTGGTGGTCTCCCGGGAAAGACGCATTCTTTCTCGAGAGACAGTTTTTTTTTTTTTGGTTAGCAAGACAGACCCTTGCACACAATCGGGCCGCGTAATGGAACGCTATGATGGGAGAAGGTAGGCGGCGATGGGAGAAGAATGTGGTACCATTGACCGTGTCTTCTCGGTCACCGTAAATGGCAGCGGATTGACACATGCGCTTCTTCATTCGATCCGTGCGTCGCCGGGCAGGTTCACCGTAAAAGGACAGTGTCAAAATAATTCCTCCTGTCATTTTCTCAGTTTTATTGCCCACGGTCGTTCCATTTCGGAGGCGATCGGTGGACCCGGTCTAAATTTGCCAACAGTTTATCGTTTGTTGGGGCAAGTAAGAACATCATTCTGCTCTCTGTTGGAAGACGGAGCAGTTAATGTGTTTCTGAAAGTCGTAACAAAAACATTCATTGGCCATTTGATTTACTTTCGTTAATTAGTACAACACAAATATGGCGTTTTAAGTGGGAAACGAACAATTGGTTTCCAAAAGTATTTCTCGTATTTCACTGTTTGACATTCACAGTGTAAAATCTAGTCAATCTTTGTCTCTATTAAAAAAAAGGTTTCCATATCCATTGCTGCTACCTTACGCTTACTAAAGGTGTGATCTTATTGCATTACTTCATCAGTATCCTACTACTGCTTTGTAGCCAACGGTACGAAACGAACAAATAAATTCCCTTCATAAAGCTTTACCAGGCGGCTCAATTCCAATAGAAGCTATGACCCTGTGTCAGCTGTTTTTTTTTTTTTTTTATCGATTTTCCGTTTCCTTACACCCTTGGTCCGTTTGCATCAGTGTCAGAATTAACCTGCCAAAGTGCGGTACTGTGTGTTTGAACGGTAGACCTCACCTCCCGTCGGTGGTGCGTACGCTCATTATTTTATTCACGTTGACATTTAAATCAGGAAATGGCCGAAAATCTATTTTTATTGTGTCCCATAAACTCCCGAAACCTGTGGCTTATCCGCATTTCGGGGTGGCGTTAAGAGTTGGTAGGGAATGGCGGCAGGTGATTGGAAGCAGGCAAAGGTCTACGGCAGTCGTCTTTCAACCCTAAGATACATACACATACACACGACTTCCACTTGTGCACTATAAGACGCAAACCGTCCTCCTTCGCGATGTCGGTTTTATCGACGGATTGATGCCTGAAACTACACCAACCGACCGACCGAATGACTGCTGCTGTCTTCCACCGCTTTTCTGTTGTTTTGCCCTTGTTGTTTAAGGGGTGTTTTCGGTTGTGATTCGGATTTGGAGATGGGGGGTTTTTTTTTTGTTGCTGCTGTCGAGAAATATGTCGGCACACAGCGGAAAAGGAGATTTGTCGATCGACCCGGGTGTCTACCGCACCGAGGGCGTATGTGTTGTACTTCGTTCGATTTCGGTTGGTGCGTAACGCCCGGCATTATCGATCTTCTTTTCGCTTTCCTAAGGTGAACCTATTTTTGGGTATTACGACGATGCTTTACGTTTCATTTTGCTACCGAAGGGGGCTTCCGGAAATTCGAAGCACGAAACACACAATGGGTCAGACGATGATGCTGCTTGGTGGAGGGAACTCCGCTCCCAAACCACGTCTCGTGGGGTTTTACTGTATCGGTGCTGCTGCTTCTAATCGTACGCTGCCCTTTTCGGCCCGGTTTCGGGGAGCAGAGAGAGAGGGAGAGAGAGGGTGGGAGGGGTCGGTTAATTCAGTACTGCCCCATTGGATTTGACTGTTTGGCGCCAACCTGTTGGTTTTATTTGGTCGGAATTATTTCCGTTTCGTAATTTGATCACCCAAACGGTCGGGCGCACGGTCTCAGGTGAGTCCGGCGGGAAAGGAAGTGAACGTTTTTCGGGGTGTCTCGATAGCAATTCTCCAGCGACGAGTGTACGCGCGTGTGTGTGCGCCGTACATTCCATGCCGATTAGTGTGCACAACCCATTCCCGGCGTTCGGTTGGCCCCCACGGTGTCCACGGTCGGTTGTTTTGGTTGTGTGTGTGTATTGTAAAGAAACGAAACCCGATTTTGCGGTGATTACAGAAAGGATAAACATCTTTTTCCCCACGAGACTAGCTTCGATTTTGAGCGGCTGGTTTTCTCTCCTCACTTATGCGGTGTTAAATGTGCCACGATAAACGAAGCCAAAATCAGAAAATG
Organism: Anopheles maculipalpis; assembly: GCF_943734695.1. NCBI lineage: Eukaryota > Metazoa > Arthropoda > Insecta > Diptera > Culicidae > Anopheles > Anopheles maculipalpis. The sequence goes on along the minus strand of NC_064871.1, from coordinate 26,486,741 downwards.
ACCCCATGTTAGCATTTAAATGACACGTCTAAAGTGAAATCTTTTCGATGTATTTTTTCCCCTTGGTGCGCTAGCAGTCGCTATTAAATTTTTCCAAACGAATAACAGTGGGCACGAGAAAAAGTGCTAAATGGAACATAAATATCGCACCCAAAATAAATCATGCCCTATCGGGATGGTGGGGAGGAAAAAAGGAATGAAACCTAGAGTGTTTTGGTGTGTGGAAATGTGGATCCTGCTATCTCAAAGTCATTTGCAAAGGAAGAAGGAAAGCACTCGCACTAACTTTGTCTCTACGCCGCTTGGTAAAGGAGGGTGATCGACGCCGAAAGGTGCCCATTAGGATGACGAATAGTTATTGTTCGAGGGCATCTTAAAGCCTGGAAGATGGTCTGTGACAGTCTTAATCCGAGCGTCGAGCCACGAAGCAGTAATATTATGTATAAATTTGCACAGCGTGAAATATTTTCTCGCGACGACGATGTAAACATAACGCGAGTGTTGTGTGGAACGATACGATAAAGATGATGCGTTCTGGGTGGTAGAAGAATCTTCCAAGATGCTGGTTGAACGATGGGAATGGCTTTTACCTTTACAGAGAAGAGGCATTTGATGCTGATTTGGGAACAGGGCGGGCTATCATTGTTTATTGTAGTACAAGAAACAGCTCCGTAATTCATTGCTAGATCGTTAAGTTCGCCTTCTTTTGCTGTAAATTCGTGCCAGACAAACGTTGATACACGACCGATGCTGCTTGTTTTAAGAATTGTTCGTATTTAAGGAGAATTCTTTTTTATAGAAATAAACAGTTCTGAAGCATGTCTCATAACAAAGGAAAATACAATATTATTTATATTATTTATAAAAATTCAATAAAACCAATTGCATGAAAATCAAAATTGGAAATCTCATGTAGAAATCCTTTTTGCAAATATTTTTGATACGTATCGCTCGAAGCTAACTCAAAAAATATCTGTAAAAAGGCAAGTTTTTGTGCAATTCAAGTATCTTAAGCGGTTCAGATTGGACAAACTTAGATGAGGCGCACCATAAAGGTAGAGATTAGTGGTGGGAATTCCGGAGTGGATTAATGAATCCACCCCGACTACGACGTATAAAAACCGGAGTTTACTCCTGCAAAAATCCGGAGCTTTATGCGGAATATTGCGGGGTTTGCTCCGGAGTAATCCAGAGTTTGTTCCTGAGTTTTCTCCGGAGTAATCTGGATAAAATTTCGTATCGAGTAGTCTCCTATATATTATATTCATCTCAATAAAATTAGCAATTGACTTGACGGAGTAATACGGAGTAACCTGCAATTGATTGCGCGGTGCATTCCGTGGTCAATTCTGGAGTTTATGTTGGAGATTTATCCCAACCACTCTGGAGTAGTTAATCCGAATTAGTGTGGAGTAAACTCCGGATTACTCCGGAGCAATTAGTTCGCATTATTTCGGTGCTAGGCTGGTGTCACAGCTCCATCGTTCCTATCTTTTCGTATGCCCCTGCCAGTTTTATTTTATTGGAAGGTAGAAACAAACACATTTCTTCGGAAAACCATGCAAAAAAATCGGAACGATGAAGCTGTGCTGTGCTGATGACTCGGGATCGAAGTAATGAGGCTTTACCCATCACTAGTACAGATTTTTCTTGACTGAGTTCTGGTGAAATTCTCAAATCTCGCGCAATTTACGCTAACTTATGTAATTTGATAAGATATAACTAAATTACAAGTGTTAGCAGATGGCAAGCGGCAAGCTTTCTGCTGCAGACCATAAAACACATGTAATGTCAACTGTAAAATAAAAAAAAAGACGTCAAACCACCAATCCTATGTATTTTTATTCCATTCAGCCTAAATATTGTTTCTGTCAATAATCGTTCGAAATTATTGTGAAACGATAACTTCCACCAGAGCTGTTCCTTTTTTATTTACTTGCCCCGCTGTTCGTCGTTCTTTGCACTATAACAAATTGAATTGAATTGTTCTAGCGCAGTAAAGTATAATCTTTTATGTCCGGCGTATGAATTTTTCTCTGTCCCTCCGTAACGCAAATCTCTGTGCCCACATTATTTCAACATGCTTATTTATGATGGCTATTAATTTGAAATTGATGTAAAATGCAGTGAACGATCAATAAACTTCAGTTCCACCACCGTTCACCATGTCGGATATATTGTTGTCTTGCCATCGCTCATTCCACTTGGTGGAATGGTAAAACCAAGAATTTCAAACATCTTATTGCTGTGAGGCGCCATACGGTGCACAGCCCTATACACCTCATCCGTCGCCTGGCGTTTCGAGACGTTTCAATCGGATGGGCAAAAAAAAACATTAGATCCAGCTTGTTGAGTGGCGAACGCGCAGGGGGCGTGAGGGGAATAGAAACGAAAAAAGTACGCATTTTTTTCAAGTACGTTTCCACTTTGCAAGAACTCAGTCTGCTCGAATTCGAATTCCACACACTTTTTGCCACGCTGTGTAACATTTCCATTTCACCAGTTTCGAAGCAAATGGAGGGGGGGGGGGAGATGGGTGTGTTGCTTTCTTTTTTGCAGCCGCTTCGTAACAAGTGCACCGTAAGAATGTTGAAACATAAACACTTTCACCCTTGGCGCAGTTTGGCAATAAAACATTATTAAACTGTTAGCACCTCTCTCGTACCGCACGGTTTGTTGTTGTGGTGTTTGCCGGGGCGGCGGCAATGGGTTTTGAAATATGTTTTTTTTCTTCTCTTTCTTCTCTCTGCTCCACACCAGCAAGCGCAACGACCCATGCTGACAGCTCACAAATGATCTTCCCATCGGTCGTGCGCCTTTGATGGAGTGTGTGTGTGGTGGGGAGGGGGGGGGGGGGGCGGTGATCTTTTTCCTGCTTACAGTTTTTCTCTCGCGAACACCGCAACAAGTTGCATGTGGACTCGGGAAAAGAGGGGGGGATATCACAAGTCCTAGGACGGAGTTTCGATTTGCCGGTCGGATCTGGGATATTTGGAGAATTCTTTCAACGAGATTCCACGCAGTTCCGGGCACACGAAATATATCAACTGTCACTAGCGGAAATAGGAGCACGATCCGAAGCGTCGAGCGAGCAAATAGAAGCGTCCAAAACTATTGAAATCCGACAGCGCCGATGACGACAGCGGGATGGTTGGTAAATTGAAAACTATCACCATTGGGGGGGGGGGGGGGGGTTTCCATTTTCATTCAGAGTAATTTTTTTTCTCGGCATCGTAGAATATCGAGAATGAAAAATAGTCAAAATCACTTATACCCGGCACAAATGTGCTCGGGGAGGGAGTGTTCGATTTTTGGGGTAAAGACCCGTGAAAGACGACTGAGACCAGGACATTGAGTGCTGCGTCGTCGTAGTCGATTCCATCGCATCGCAAGGCGGTTCCTTCACACGGTGTGTATGGGTAGGGGGGACATCGTATGGCTACTCTAGCGGCTCATAAAACTGTTGACGGATAGAGACGTGCGAAACGTTGAACTAACTGTTCCTGGCAGCAGACAAAAAATTACCACAAAAAAAGACCACAGACGCACGTTTCACCCACACTGTTTTCGTCGGTTTTGCAATGCACCGGAGATTGTGTGTGTGTGTGTTTTTTTTTTTGTCTTTTTTTTTGGGGGGAAACTCTATTGCACAAACGTTGTACGCGAAGCAGAGGAGACGGTGGCACTACCGGTATTAGTCGAGTCAGCGCATATGGCGCTACAACTAACTGGTGCCCGTCGCTTTTCATAGCAGTCCTGGGGTGTGCTATTTGAATTGTGTTCATGAATGGAAGTACGGGAATGCTCAAACCAAGCCAAGCAATTTTTTTTTTTTTTGCTTCAGGATTGTAGTACGTACACCAAGCGCATGATGGTGGTTAATGGTGGAGGAGGTCATAGTGGAAGACTGTGTGGTGTACATGCAAACGCGCGCGCATTGGTGAATCGATCATTTTTAGCGCAAGCCAGCAATTACTATCGCGATCACGTTTCGATGCATTTCCTCCCGCAATAGACTCTCACGTACACGGTGTCCACCGTCGGTGGAGATTGTTATGGCGAGTAGCCGCCATACATATTTTTTGCGAGTCTTTTTTAATAAACCCAAAAAATGTCGGGCAATAGTTCGTTGAGGCGAATTTTCTACATGAAATCAGATCGGTCCATACCGAATAGAGCGGGTGGGGGAACGCTGTGAAAGGAGTCGTCAAGCTGCTGCTGCAACTTTAGCGTTTCAAAGTTCGGCATAACGGATGCCATTGCATCATAATTCAATGATTGCACTGCGATAACCTATCACATCGATCTTCTTGTGACAGAATGCTGTTTCATGCTGACGGTACAAAATCCCTTGTTCTACCCGATGTCGCCTTCATTCGACAAGTTGTATTTGCATGTTACGCGTTTCGGTGCTTTAGGTTTTTGTCCTTCTTTTCAACAATGTCCATCATTCCATGGTTCGCTAGCCCGCTTTGACTGTTCGCTATGAACCAGAGGAAATCTGAGGATTTTTTGTTGCTACTGCAGAGTGTTAGCACCGCTTAACAATCGCTTGATTTTCCCTTTGGTGGTCGCCTTTCGCTTGTGCTATTTTTATACGCTTCAAAATGCTTTGAAGGTACTGTGAATAATTTAAAAATGTCTCTTATGGTCTTGTGGGATGGTTGAAATTAGTTCATCATTTCACAGGAAAAATACAGCATGGCTAGTAGAAAGTGTTACAAAAATTTTAATCGGCGTCATATTTCTCTGTCGTTTTTGAATGTTCCCTTATGATACTTTCGCCGTAGCGATCAGCTTTGGAAACGCGACATTCAAACAGTTTTTTTATTCCATCTTTGATTTTAACTCCCCTTTATCTGTCTAATGGGTCGCCTGAAAGTATGAGCACGATTAAAAATTAGACAACAAATAAAATCTGTAGACAATACGGCATTGGACCATCATAACCAATTGTAAATAAAAAAATAAAATCTGTTCCAGAAATTGAATGTTTATTTGCTAAACAGTGTTTGTGGTGTGTTCTGGATTATTTCCCAAAAAAAACAACATTTTTTTTAATTCAATCGTATGCTTATGAACGCACTTTTGATCTGACGCCTCCCGTTTGGTTCGGCACAGAACGATATTCGACGCTTTCTTCCAGTCTTTTTGAAAACTGTCGATGTTCTCCGTAACTTCAAAATGCTTTCTCAATTGTGCCTTGGTTAGATCCCACAATAACTCAATCGGCCTGGCTTGAGGGCAGTTCCGAGGATGCGATCGTATCTTTGGCATAGTGAGCAGACGCAATCTGGCCCAAAACAACACTGGACCAGCATGTTTTCGTATCATGGGCAGCAAACGTCGATGCAAACACTCCCAGATGTAGGTATCGGTCCTCATCGTCTCCGTTGTCCGTTTTTGATGTACCCAGTTTTTGAGCCACATTGCGAATGGAACATTCCTTTCTTTTGCTCGAACGCTTTTCCCGGTCCATATACCTTCCGGTTTCGCTAATTGACTTAGCGAAATGTTAGGAGTCGAGCACCATTTGTGCATAATGCTTTTGCGCTTATCGACGGAAATGCTTCGCATTTTAACAGGCGATATTGAAAAAAATAATAGCTTCAATGCACTAGCTCGTAGCTTTGAATGTAAACAATCAAGCATATCAAGAATCAGTTGTTTTACGGTCATCCGTTCAGTAGAAACGTCATTTAGAAATCGTGCCTATACTATCGGGCATATCTTTTATCGTTTCCGTATTTGTTCCTGCTTTAATGTCATCACTTTCATTTAATGTTACCTTGCCTTCATTTCCGCTTTCAGATTTTCATAAGTTCTTTTTTATGTTTGGTTTATAGATTCAAATTTGGTTATATTACTTGTTAAAGTTTGGAGGAAAATAGAAGTTGCTCGATTAAAACTGTAACAGTTCAATTTCCCCACACTGTGATCCCTTTGCCATCCTGGATAGCTTGTAGTGACGTTGCCAGCGAATCCCAGCTGGTGCACTCAACGGTAGTGATGGCCTAATTTGAATCTATTTTCATAACTTGTTAATTGATTTTGTATAGCACACATGTGACCCATGTGAGAAAATGATGCTTGTGGATGCACAGTACAGGTCGTGCGCGAATTTTTATCGAGAAAAATTATATCGCCATTTTGGCAGCTAGTTTTCCGACCGTAAGTCGCGATTTATTCCAGACGACATAAGTCTGGTATGAACCGTTTTCGGTTGAAAAAAAAAAAATATTAAAAAAAACTGTCAATAATTTTACGCTTCGTTTAAACGGGGGTTTGTAAATCGAAAATTAAAACTTCCATTTTAACGCACTAGTTGCAAAATTTTGAACAGAGCTACATTTTTTATTCAACAGTGGATGCATTCTTCATTTCACATTAGTTTTGTTTTTATTCTGCTTAAAAATTAATCCGTCAAAAGTTACGGTATGCAATTTTTATGCTAATAATATTCGTCGTTAATTTTTCTAAGCAGTAGTTTGTTATTGATTCAGCCAAATCTCTTTGAAGTCAGTTACGACGTTTTGAAGTATAGGTGTGCCGATGTTTCGTAAATCATATGTTCAGTTCTATTTTCGTGCGCGTCACAGACAGACGAGCATCTTGAACATGTGACAGTGAAGGGACAGGGACAGCGCGGTGTCACTGCTTCAAATGTACAACGCCTCAAATTTTCAGCATACCATCATTCGCATCGTAGTACAGCTGCCGCGTAACGTTCTTCAAGATGAAGTTTCCGTATGCATCGTGTGACCACCATCAGATTAGTGTGGTTGGTGCCGGAAGAAAATTGGAAGTTTGTTTGTCGCCTGCGGAGGATAATATAGCCGGGGATCGTGTACATTCATAAGCCAAAACAGAGAGCTGGTGCGATAACACGTCGGATACATTTTAGAGGCAATATGATCCCCAAAGTCTCGCTGTTTCGCCACGGGAGGTAAAATGATGTGGATATGGGTTTTTGGTGTGTACGTTTGTCTGCATGTGTTACCATTACCCACCGGCTCCCAGTGGGTGGTGGTACGAGTTGGTTAAGATAAGTTCGATAAAGCTTGTCAACCTGTGTTTCTTCCGCTTTCTACAGGCGTAAGCGAACCGCCGGGGATCGTTTATTTTTCAGTTTCATTCGCCGGCTTTGCAAAAGGAAGAAAATTCTCCCACTGCATGCAATCTTGACAGGGAGGTTGAAAAATCAAGTCTATCTAAATTAACTTGTGTGTTTGTCCCAACTAAAAAGACATCCTTCTTCCGCTCTTGTGCTTCTCTTCACAAAGCTTGACTTTGACGAACCGGCAAGCAAATTCCGCACGGTTAGAGAGGGAGTTTTGTAGGTAGTTTTATCCAAATTTTAGATTCCTATCGCTGGGGTTGCACGAGGGTGACTAGGGTTTGAAGTTTTATCAAAATAACTTAATCTTGCCATTTTTTGACTTGGCGATTGTTCGCTCGCTCGTCAAGGCCACCATCGAGGTGAGGGTTTGTGCGTCATGATCTGGTTTTTCAATGCACAGCAGCAGCATCATCATCTGCAAGGAGAGCTAATTTCTGTCTCATGGCCGATAAACAACGCCAGCATCGTTTGATGTGAGGGAAGCATCACATGTGCTGGATTTAAGATTTTACCTCTCGATGTAAGCTAGCCAGATGTGTAATACACTAAGCACGGTTGTGCGTTTTCCTCGGCACAGTGGCGCAGTGCTTTGGATTTGTTGGCATCTATCGGTAGCACATCTTCCTGATTGACGTGATGTACGGTTGCGTTTGTACTCGCTCAGCCTGTACTGGAGATATGGGTACCGGTGTACTGTCAAGCGTGATGAGCTTCAACCTTTCCTGCTCAACGTAAAGTTGTCAGCGTCGTTTTCTGTCGTGACCGTGTGAGTGCGTGCTTGGCCTATACCGGGCGACATCAAGTTGCACGAACGGATGTTGTCATTTTTAATGTATGTTTCTTTTTCGGAATATTAATTCCATATCTCGTCGGTGTTTCTGTCACAGTGGGAAAAATGAATGTGGTAAGAGTAGGACGACGAATGGAACGAGGAAGCTTATCTCCTCCGGATATATGTTTGTTACGGTCCATTGACCCGTAACCCGGTTGAATTCGAGTGCAGTTGCAATGGAGAACACACATAAACGAGGCCCACCCAATCCTCGATTGAAATCCGTTTGCCAAATGGTCCGTTGCGTTTACTGCGAGCAACGTGTGCGAGTCTCGGTGGGTGTGTTTAAGTGCACACACAGTGCTTGCAGTTATGATTGCACCCACGGGGACTCTCTGGTCCATGCCGAGGGACACTTTGGTTTATGGTGGACCATGCAGTTTGCAGTTGCATTCCTCGAATCACTGACCATTATCTCTGGTCATCGTTGTTGTACGGAGAGGATTTTATTTGTGATAAATCCTCTGACATGATGATTTAAATGTTGCTTCTTGGCATTTGAAAGGTTTGAAATCACGTCCGGAACGCGAGAGTGCGATACAGAGGGTATGTGAGGCCGAAAAAAACGGGGGAACCGGTTGAGAACGAACAGCAGTGAAATGGGCAATACCATAATTGTGCTACGTAAACAAATCCCCTAAAGTGCAGTCTTGCTTGTAATGGAAAGCGGAAAGAACGATCTTGCACATGCATGTGAAGTGTTCGTTTTGTTTTGTTTTGTGTGCTTTCTTTTCACTTCAAGCGGATGTATTGTATAGAACTGTTTCCAAGGAAAAAAGTGCAATAAAATGTAAATATTATGCTACTACTCCAATGAAACTGTGTGCTGTGCCGGTTGATGCTGCTGGCTGGTTTGTTTTCGGTTCTATACATAGGAAAAGAAAACACATCCCACGAAACGTTCGGGATGTATCCGTGCTTTGTTCCAATCGCTTGTGGGTTATCGTAATTATCCAATCATATGCAGCATTCTGCAGACGCTCGGATCATAAATACTGCGTGCAATGTTTCCATTTCAATCTGGTGTTGGTGAGTGAAGGCATCTTCCAGACAGGAGCATTACTTCCTGCTTTCCCTGCACAGTAAATTACCATTCGTACCGTTTCTATTGTACGTAAACACTATCTTTTACTATATTTTCTCCATACCCATCCAGCTGTCGTCGGTCGCCAAACGGTGTGTCTCAAGTAGCTTCCTCAGAAGACACACCAAGAAACACAACGCGAAGAACCCCCGAGCGCAATAAAGCAATGAAATTATGCACTTATTGTTGATTCAAATTTGTGTTCCTCACGCGGACACAGAGTGGGCCGGTTGGGACGGAAACGAGTGCGCGGACGAAAGACGAAACGACGAAGGAAAACTCCAAACGCGGAGATGAATGAATTTAAATAAACTTAAGATCCCTAAAACGAAACGACCCCGGTAGCCGGTCGCGCGGTGTTTGTTGTCTTGTTGCCGTTGCACCCGGGTCCAGACAGATCTTGTGATGCAACGGCGCAGGGAGTGCTGCTGGTCAGGGTGAAATGCAAATAAATGCCTCATCCGAATGCATCCCCCAGTGCTTGCACGTCATCACCTTCACGTCTCCTTCCTTCGGGGTCTATTTTTAGTCCCGGTACGACGTTGTTCACTGTGCTATTCGCCAACAACCTATTCTGCCGCCGTTTGGAAACAGTCGTGTATCTTTTGTTGTTGCAGCCAGTCAGCCAGCCAGCTATCCGGCAGGTTGCAGTGTTGTGTGATGCGGGCATTCAACCGCAGCGGCGGTTGGAAAAGGCGCAGATAACAAATTCTATCACCATCGACAACCGCCGCAACTGATGATCGGTGGGATGGGATTGCTTTAAGGTTTCGTTTCGGGTTGTGTGAGGCATATGGCTATTCTTCTTTGCGCCCTTTCGTCCCGTGATGGTTTATCTCCTTGATCTTTACGTTATGTTAACACAAACAGGGAGATAAAGTAACTTCTGTGAAAGGGAATGCTAGGAATTTTTCTTTAAGCTGTATACATTACTTGAGGATAATCGTGCAAAATCTATAAATCATTATGAGCATTGAAAATTTAAAAGAAAATTTTTAACGTAATGCTTATAGTAGGGACTGGAAGCAAAGGATCTCCAACGGTTTCCATCTAATACAAGGCATACATAAAATTGATGGCAAGAATATTCAGAAGAGTATTATAACAGAGAACTTTTTATTAGGTTAGCATTAGATTAGCACCGTAATTGGACAGTAGGTTAATCAATCGATTAAATATGTTGACCAATGGTTGACTTTTTTTTAATAATAATAATTTCCTTTTCTCACCATTTATCCCAATATCACTCACATTGTTTTTCGTTCTCTCTCGTTCCAGCGTCCATGCACCTGCCAGCGTAAAAAGAAACGCTGCTACTGCTTCCGACCGCACCGGAACGAGAACTGGCTATTTTCGCGCTACTCCACCGGCTGGAAGTGTGGTCTGCACGCGGACTGGACCGAACTGACCGGTTGCGTCGATCAGGAGCTGGACAAGAACGAGGGCGAAACGGCCAAACGTCGTTACTTCTACATCACGCTGCTGCGTGAACCGATCGCGCGCTATCTGTCCGAGTTCCGGCACGTGCAGCGTGGCGCCACGTGGAAAAATGCTCGCCACTGGTGCCTCGGGCGGCACGCGACGCCGGACGAGCTTCCGCCCTGCTATAATGGTAAGTTTGAAAATGAGTTCCGGAACTGGGAAATAATAATAATGCGCATTCTTGTGGGAGTTTTCGAAGCATCTGTTGTTTTAAATACGGCGATGTGTGTGCGTCTGTCATTTTTGATTCTCTCGAGAGAATCGACACAGTGTTTGCCGGATGTTATCGTCCCTTTTTTGTTGTTGCTGGCATGTTCTCTCGCTCGCAGCAGAACGTGCCATTACGATCAATGGAAAGCTTAAAGCTGCAACGTGGCCGTGATGCAAAAACAGTCCGTCCATGTCAAACATATGCGCTCCTTCGTCTGCATGTACGGATTTGCTCCCGGTGTTGCATGGTAATGCATCCAAGGACACTTTCCCGGTGGGGGACACTCGCGCCATCATTCCGACAATTTGTACATCCGTGTCGTTGTGTAGCAGACGAAAAATCTACCACGGATCACGACGACCATATTCGCCACTGTTTGTCGGATCGTAGTCGTGTCTTGCATTGTAATTAGAAGGACGTGGGGTGAATTTTTAAATCCAAACACCCAAACACGGCACGAAACTCCTGTCCTGTGTACAAGAGTTCTGCCCTCGTCGACCATGGACCGTGGCGTGGATGTCCTTCGTTCCCTTCCGTCCGTTTTGCCATGGCATCCAGAACAGAGAAGGATGGAATTGTGCTTAAATCTACAAACACGGTTGACTGAGTTTGGGGAAAAAGATTTCGTGGATGAGGTCTGTGCAAGCGGAATGTGTCTGCAAAGCGCCCAGAAGGATGTTGGCGGTAGTATGGGCCATCATTTGTTGCGCATCGGCAACCATCCGTCTCGGGATGCGACGAGCTTGTGGACGTGCTTCGGGATATCAATTTGAAGTGTAAAGCTTGCAAACCACCGTAATTGAAACGGAACGAGGTTGGGCAGGTCTTCCGGCGTGAACCATTCAAATCGTGTCACTTTTCGGGTCCCGATTGTGTGATGGGACAGGGGATTATAAAAATAGTTCCATCGTGTCCGTGTGTGCCCTTTGTGGTGAGTTGTCTGGTGCGTATGCGTGCGGGTCCATTAACACGCTTTGGCATCCGCTGGCATACTTCCGTTTAGGAACGTTGAACAAGTTCTAGGGTCATAATAGTTGTTATGTGAACCCAAATGGATGAACTGGAAAATAGTTGTTTTAGCACGTGTTGTCGAAAAGGGCAAGAAGGGCAGCGAAGTGCAAAAAATAATCTTTATAACATACACGATGAATCTTTTTGCGTTTGGTAACGTCCACTGGGTTCCAGCAATTAGTATGCACACCGAGAATTCGCTATTGGATCTGTACATAAACGGGGAGACGTACTGGAGGATGATGGTTTCATTTGGGCAGGAGACACTGTCTCTTGCATGTGTTGCATTTTGCATTCTGCTAGCTTTTGTTTTTTGAAAAGTTCATTAACATTCTAGAGAGTTTGGATGGTTACGATTTACATATTTCTGTGGCGTATCGCTCGCTGACACTGTGTCAACAGAAGAAATAAGTAAAACAATCCCAAAAATCGCTGATAGAGTGTTTGGGGCTCAGCTATACACATTGATGAATCATAAAAAAAACTATATTCAACTGTTGCTGGAAAAGATGCATCTATAAAGCGATCATGATTTTAAGCAAATACTCATCGATGCGAACGTGTTCGCATGCAAAATGCAAATTGAATGAACTTCTAGGAATTGAATTTCATGCTTGCTGGCATGCTAATCACAAAAAATCAAACTTAAATTAGTGAAATTGTTGCATCGACTGCAGATTTAACTTCTCAGATTTTTTCAATCGCATTATGTGACAACACGTTGTTCTTCTCTCTTACCAGCGTGCTCCTCGGAAACGATATACTACAGTGTTTTGCATTCGAAAACTGTACAAAACAAACAGAATACTATGGGTATTATCCTATCATTCGCATACCGTGCGCTTTCATACAGCTAGCATGGAAGCAAATAAATGTTTGCATTTAATCAAGCGAGTGTTTTAGTTTCACCACTTTTCACCGATAGCAAAAATGAGAAATACTCATTGAAGCCTGAAACGTATTTATCATGTTTGATTAACGCAAGCCAGTGGATCGAGTGGATGAAACACAGCACCAATCTACTCGAACATCAAATGAATGCGGCTGATGTTTTCTACCAATATAAGCGATATGTTTCCACAAACAGATTGTTGAGTTGTGGGATTTTTATCTAACAAAAAAACTCTCACTCTCTGAATGATATGTACAGATTAATTTTGTTTTTGTTGTTTAATTGAAAAAATTTTCAGACAATAATATGCGGGAATTTTTTTTAAATGTATTTGCTTGCAGGTTTACTATATTTTTATTGCAATGTAACATGTACAGAGTGTAGCTATAAACATTTCAATACACTGGTTAAACTTTCGATTTATACATCGTTATACAAATTTTGCAATGGGCAAAAGCGTAGTTTTTACCCCTACTTGGATGTGAAATTTTTCTCCATACAAATTGTATGAGAAAGGACGAATGTCGAATGTCGGAAAGGACGAATTGGATGTGAAGTTTCTCCGTATTCATGATATCTACAAATTTTCTCCGAAATAACAGATCCCATGGGGTATAATTCTCAAAGGAGGTTCCTTAACCCGTGTGACACCCTAATCGGTGAGTCCCCTCTGTCTGGCGGGGCCCGTCTTGGCCGAAGAACCTCCCTCCTCCCCGTGATCGACGAGGCCCCTGGAACACGAGGCACCCGGACTTGGAGGACTCCGGGGTGGCGCAAGGGACCTCGCCTGATTGGCGAGGCCCCTTGCGGCCACCACCTCCGTCACTACATAACACTACCTAACTAACGCTAACTAACTTTTTGAGCTAATGGCCAACGATGTGGCTACATGCAGATTGACGTATCAAAAAGTTCCGGCCCATTATCGTTTTGCAAAGTCAACACGATGACTGCTGTGGTACAACAGTCCTGGGAAACAGTGGATTCCCCGCGTTTATCTCACCGATATCGTGGTCGGCTGCATGGTTTACTGTCCTATGTGCAGAGGTCCAACATCATTTATGGATCTACGGACAGTAGAACGTACCATTTGTGCTTGCTTGCGGAAGGCAGCCACTGCAGCCGGACTTTTGCAAGACGATGTCGAGTGGAATCGTGCACTCCAGGCAACTGTTTCATTTCCCTCGCAGCTGCGTGAACTGTTCGCTTTCAGCTTTTCTGAAGGAATGCCTCAAAATTCCCACCGCCTTTAGGACGCGTATGTGGGCGATCTTTGCGAAGATTTTCATCGGAACCATCGAGATCGATATTTACAGAGAATTCAGATCAGAATAAACTGTTGCGCAGTGTTGAACATTTTAGATCTATTTGTACCATCGATCAGTATCTTCGCGGAACGACTCCAATAAAAACGCTAGCCATTTTCCCCGAAATGCCTCAGATCTTAAGTTATTGGCCGGTCAAATTTGAATATAAATATGCATCCCGGAACAGCGTACACCCTGGTGTTAAGATATACCACGGAGCTTAGCCCTGTAACTGGGCCAATTGACTAGTCTTTTAAAATTCATATTGGAATTGAATTCATGTACTAATCTGAAGTATGTTAAAAGTAAACTATAGGTGCACGAGCATATGTTGATCACATTCTCGAGTACTACACTAAAGCGAGCTTCTATGTGTGGTATGTGGTATGTGCGGACAGAAATTATAAAGCTCGTATAAATTGCATACAAACCAGACCTTAATTAGTTGTCTTCAGGATGTATATTTCCTATCAATTAAAACGCATTGTAGGATGATTAAAATCGGGAGAGAAAGTTCATAAATCACAAATATTATTTTCACCTTTTCATTCATTTATAAATCGACTTTTTTCCCAGTAATTCTCACAGTGCTTTGAAGCACAGCAATATCGCGTTTTGTTCGATTGCGCGTGTTTGCATTCCCGCCCGGCAATAGAAAGTGATGTGGTACTGATGCTGTTATTATTATCACCGTTTTTATCCCAGTTTCTTCCGTTTCGTTCGTTCGGTGTGGGATACGTTGGGAATTGGGGCACGAAATTGTGCTCCCCTTTTATCATAATCAGCGAAAGCAACGCCAGGAAATGGTTTCCGTAAGGACAATAAAAAAAAATCTATCCCTGATCACACTCCTGGGAAAAAACGAGCGAACATCCATCAGGGAAAAGGAATGGATAGAGAAGTATTGGTTTAGAGTTTTTCCTTTGTCAGGATAATGAACTTCAGCCGTTCGACGTTCACCTTTCACTCCTGCCATCGGTGGCGTTACGTTGAGGCGAAAATAGAGAATTATAGCAAAAAAGAGAGCACAAATTGTGAGGGAAACTAGTTTGTTTTTCCTTTTTTTGTGCAAACGATTTTCATAACCGCCCTAGTTAGCTGCAACAACGCTATGACCTTGTACGAAGAGCAGGAAATGGGGAAAAAGTTTATACCTGGTTCGGGAATCCCTACTGCGTTGTGTTGTTCTCCGTGTACACGGTTCTGGCAAAGCATTCTGGCTTTTTGTTCATTTCATCTTCGCAATCGTGGCGAGAGTTTACTACTACAACGACTTTTTATTGGTTAAACATAGTGACCCGATATACACCGACGGACAAATGTCCTTACATTTTGTTTTTTAGATGTTATTTTACAACGCAACATTTCCCAAACCAAACCGGGAAGGACGATTTACTGCACAGGAAGTTCCCGGAAAACTGGTCTGTTATCCTTTTTGTTTCGTGAGTTTTCTGTCAGTTTGTTGTTTTAAATTCTATCAGTTTAAAATTTATCCTGTTGCTGCATCCACATCCTCCGGTACAATTTAGCCGTCCATTGATGCGAAACTAGGGATATTGATCAATGTAATGGCATGTGTAATGGTTGTGAAATGCTAGACTCAGAGTATACACACCGAACATGGGAGGAATGAATTCGATTGAAAAAAGATTAATCATCGAATGCAGGGAGAAGGATAAGATAATTTGAATTTCCGTCGCTCGCTCGTAAAGACCCTTTTCCGGATTTAGCGAGCAGCATTTGCATTTACTCACTTTGCATTTTACATTTTATTGTTGTTTGGATTCGACGTTTGAAGGATGGAAATGTCGAGGCGGAGAAAAACGAAAACCTGGTGTTCGGCAAATTTTCTTTATTTTGCATCGCTTCACAGTATTCCCAAGGATGAAAGCGTTTGTGTGCTAACTCGTAAAACTTTTTCCATTCAGAATAGAACGATAAAAAACGAAATCCTTTTCCCGTTTGTCCCCGGAAGCGGAGGGAGACTGTTGGAGCGTGGGAGTTAGATGTCACCAAAGTGGTTAGGGTTGGGTTTGAGCTTTTTTTTCCCTCAAACTTTCAATCGTAAGAATAAATAGAACGTACTACTTTCTTCTGTACTGGTAAGCTCGATCGCTCATTTCCTTCGGATTTCCAACTTTCGTCCATTTGCGCAACCCACCCGAAAATGTTTTGGGACGTTTGAGCCGTCAAAAAATTGGTAGACTTTGACTCGCCATCAGAGTTTGGTCGTATCCGGTTGGGGAGGGGGGAAAAAAGAGCTGCATAAATACCAATGGCCGGAAATGGCAATTCGTTTAATTTCATCAAGTTGTGTCTCCCGACGGAATCCATTTCTCCGCATCGACAATGACGGCGATAGACGTTGACCGGTGGTGTGATGAGGTTTTCTCGCCGTACCTTCTACACACTCCATTTCAATTCATTCGCCGCCGCGGGTCAGGAAACGGAAACAGGAAAATTTCAATATAACAATTCAATGGCACACGAGAAAGTACTGCTGGAGGATGAAACACGAACCGAAACAATTGTATTCGTTTGGGTCAGTTTTTGGGCAACCACAGCATTATGAACTTTTCCTGGCAAAGACACGGGGGATGGGTTTTCATTTATCCATCCGTCCATGTCGGTGGGATTATGTGTGCTCGGCTTATTTGAATTTACGCATGACTATGCGCCCCCACCTTGCTTTGAAGCCATTTAAGGTGACGTTATTTTATATCTAAATTAAATTAGCTATGTTACGTGAAACCAAACGAAACTAATATTGTTATCCAATTGTTAAAATTTTATGTTGGAATATGTTTAAATACTTTACAAATGGATTTGCCTCAAAGCGTAGAAGAAGACTCTGAGAGATTTGATTGTCGATCACCTCGACCAAGTTTTCGTTCAAGTCTGATCTAATATACTACTGTGTCTGAAAAGTAAGGTGACATTTGATGTCAAATTTGGCATGCGCCAACAGAAGCCCCACAGAATGTATGTACAGAAGAATGTATGTTTTTGACGGTGCCGATGCGCGATATCATGGGACAGAAGGACTACGAATATGCGCAGATTCTGTTTAACTTCGCCAAAGAGATGGGAATCGTCCTTTGATCCCTTCACCTCTCCCTTCCCGTAGATTGTACGCACTATCGTCCTATTAGCGGATTGTAGTTTGTTATGTTTATTTGTTCTTTTGTTTTTCGGTCGGTAAAAATGTGTTCCCCGAACGAGCTGACGGTATTCTTTGATTACCGTGGGTTGGTTCACAAGGAATTTCTACCAAAGGGCCAAACAAAGAGTACTATCTAAGCGTAATGCGGCGATTGCGTACCTCAATCCGGCGAAAGCGGCCCGATTTATGGAAAAACAACAGCTGGTTTTTGCATCACAGTAATGCTCCCATACGGCCATCATTTTGAGGGAGTTTTCGCAACAACTGGCACCCATATTGTTCCGCAACCACCGTATTCGCCAGATTTGGCACCAGCCGACTTCTGGCTGTTCTACAAGCTAAAACGGCCGCTTTGGGGACACCGTTTTGACACTATCGAGGAGATAGAAGCCGCAGCGATGGCGGAACTAAAGGACATCCCAGCATCCGCGTTTTCCACCTGCTTCGAGGAAAGGCAGAAGAGGTGGAAGAGATGCATTGCATCGGAAGGGGATTACTTCGAAGGTGATGACCTTCATTTGGTCTAATAAAAACCCATTTTAGAAAAAAACGCAAAGTGACTTTACTTTTCGGGCACTGTAGTACTACATCAAGCATTCGAAAGCTTGAATCTACCAACAAAATTTGGAAACTTAAGTGTCCAGTGGTGCACTCTGATGTGCTTGGAAAACGTATTGGGCTAGCATAAATTCTTTCAATAAAAGGCTATCATTTTACCAAGGTTTATAAGAGTGAGGTTAATCGTTTTTTCGGTTTCAAAATAATGTCTTGTTTGATCTTGGATCTGCCAAATTTAGCTCCACACACTTGGCTTAGCTTCGGTAAATGCATCGACCGAACACGCGATTAAATATGGTATCTGAGCTGGCTATAGAGCGTTGCCTTTTTTGTTGAGCTTTTCGCTGCCATTTTCCTTTGTCTAATGCTGATCGTAAGTGGTGTGCTCGTGGAAGAGGAAAAATGTCGGATGAAAGGAGTTTTCCATGCAAACACATGAAAGTGCCCCGTTTTATCCCTGGAGTTGAATTGCTCTTTCGGATGCTTTACATTTATTTTCCGTCCGTGTCTTTCCGAGGGTATTTTGAGGCTGGTTGATGGTGAAAATATAAAGATATTCAGTTATGGTACGTTGGGTTCATAGATAATGTTTTTTGTTTTGTTTTGTTGTTCTGTAATACTTGCTCTTACTCCTCGTATTCATCTTTATATTTTCCTCCGACGCAAGAGTAAGCACGATTGAAAGATTTATATGTCAAGATCATGCAAAGAGGAGCCCCGTCTTGTTATCAAATACACAGGCAAATGAAAAAGCTAGCCACAGCCACCGTAGCCACCGACTCTGTGGCTGTTGCCATCTTCAAATCGTGCCAGGTTTGTTCGGCGAAGGACAAACCCGACGCAGCAAAAGCACACCCAAGGGGATTGCCAACCACCACTCATTGGCCACGTACAATCTTCAGACGCGTTTGATTTCGTTTATTTTGCTCTCGGATCTGAAATAGATGAATAGAGAAAATGGCAACCCTTCTTACGCGCACCTCCTCCCCTTTCTGCGTAGATCAGTTCTAGGATTTGGCAGATCTCTTCTCTCCCCCGTGCGTTTGCTCGGATAATGGTAGATTTATACATCTGGTCGGTGTTCTGGTTCGTTCCGAAGTTCGGTTCTCGAGTGCTCTCATCGGTTGCCGTTGTTCTCGGAAGGACAGTTCTTGTCGGTGTGTACGCTAGTCTTCGGTTTTCGCTCAAGTATCCTTTTTAGCTCCACCTGCAATTCCGTTTTATTAACGCAACTTTTTGTTTCCCTTCCTTTGCCGGTCAATTTTTAAGAACGCTTCTACGTTTTAATGTGGTTGATGCTGTTTTTATATCAAATGAACATTTCTTAGTGGAATATCTCTCTTAATGAAAATTCTACAAGCTTTTCAAGAGCAACAAAAATAGAAAAAACGTAAAGAAACGTTTTAATCTTGCCAGGATGTACATATTTCATCTTATTTTCCTGTTAAAAGTGCAAGTTTTTCCATTATTTGGTCGGTTTTTAGAGTCGATCTATATTTAATCTTTTGAAAAAAAATTTGCTTATGAATATTGAACACACAAAATGGCGATGCGTGCACCACTTTCGTACAAAAATATAAGCTCAGAAAGGAAAGCGTCAAATACGGAATTTTCAGATAGCAGTGCTTCAACTAAACACGAAAAATCTTTTAGTGCTAGTGACGCCCATCCGGTTTCCGGATTCAAGGATCAAACATGCAAGGTGCCAACATGTGCCGTTTGTACGTAGTTTCCACTTTCTTTCTGCCATTCAGGGGAGAAAAAAAAAGGAAACGGTAAAGAAGAAAATTGCTTTTCCTGTATAGTCACGAACCCGTGATGCGTTTCTACCCAAAAACTCGTAACACCAATTCTAACCCCGTATCGGTTTTATGTTATCTTTTTCCGTCCTGCACCACTATCCTTCTTCCTCGTTGGCAGTTGGAAAACCCAAAATCCGATTGAACGATGGAAATAAAAAGGAATTCATTGCGGTTTTCTTTAGAGTTATCTTCCCTAGCAACGATTTGCCCCCCGCACCAGAACGGAACGAAATTCGTTTTTGTGCACATCTCGTGGAAACAAATTTACACCGTTTTCCCGGGCATCATCATCGCGTGGAGACATAAACTATACGAATGTTCACAATGGTGTAGCCGTTGTTGTCTTTCGGCATGGACAGGGTTCGTGTTGGCGGCTGTCGCGTGGGGTGGTGTGGATGCCAAGGAGTTATAAATTTATCCGCCAACAACTGGATGGTACGATTTCACGAGGTCTGCAATTTGGGTTATCTCAAGATGGGTTGAGTGTACCCAATTTCCATTTCTGAGTGCTGCACCGATGCACGATGGGTGGTCAAGCTGGGCACAATGCGTGGTTATAGATATTTGTCCGATTAGGCTTCTCTGTCTGACTTGTCTTGAGCCTGTTGTTCATTGTTCATTTATCTATTTCTTACGTTTTTGTTGAGATATTTATTTTTACCTTTCTTATCATGGAAAAATAATTATTTTTGCTTGCTTTACGACCCAGGAAGATTCGTATTAGGCTTGTCCAGAATGAGCTTTTTGGATCTTTTGCTACCCTTAAAGATTGTTCAACATCATCTAAGCTTGGGGTAACAGCGACATATAAAAATTCATGCGATTCATGGGATGGTTCAATAACAGAAACGACGAAGGTACCGGTCTTTACACGGCAAGACCAAAGATCTCCCCGTATTTTGGCCTGATTATCCCAACTATAAGGGATCAATAACTCTGGTAAGCCATAAGATGCTCGGTATGCTCTAACTGGTCATGAAGAAAGAAGAAGCATGAGATTCATAGATCCAACATTTCCCATTCCAAACCATCATAGACGACGCAGTTAAAACCGTTGACGGATTGTTCCGGTTGAGCTATGATGGAGAATGATTCGCTTAGTCCTTTGAATGATTTGATCCAATCGTGAAGGGATTATACGAATTACTCATTTATAAAATATGTCTGCTAGCTGGGCGAATATGATTGAAATAATATTTTCATCTATCAGCATCGGTTTAAGCCATTCCTTTGGAGGACAAATAAAAAGTGAACGTTTTCCAAAAGATATGCTTACATTGTTATTGTTTTTCGAATTAGGTTAAGATTTAATGCGTTTGAAGCTTTTTTTTTATTTCGTAATGACGACCAGGCCGTGTTCCTTAAAATCTAGTCTTATATTTAGCCTAAAAATTCATTAAACTTTTATCCTATTTGGAGAATCCATTTCTTTCTCCCTCAATTCAAGTGCACCTTATTCCGGGTGAGCTCGGTTGTGGATGTTGTTACTGCCAAGTATGGTTCCAAAGTTGTCCTCTCTATGTCTGCTAAGGGGTTGGCGCCTCTTTGGATTATCGTGCCGTGGAGACTAACAATTGACTCCCAAGAAAACCCCTTTTCTTGTGGATACTCCTTGGTGTTCACCACACCATATAGTTTTCAGCATTAGCATGTTATGGCTCGCGGGCCCACCATTGGCAGAACGCACGAGTCTGAAAGCCACTTGCGTTTGAGGTTATTGGTATGCGAATTGATAGTACCAATTGTACATATTTCCGCCTATTTATTTCGTATTATATATACGTTATGTCCCCTACACCATGTTATGTATAATAATTGAAAGGAGAATTGATTGTTCAATCATTCGATAAATTATAAACAAAAATAAAACTTTTCTACATTACAGTGTTCAAGCAGAGGGTGGGAAATAACAACGGCATTGCTTCATGGTTTAATAACGTCACCAAGGAAAACGATCCTCCTTGGCTTGGCGAATCGACACCAATGCTCATTATTTTTAATTGGCGGAAAATTTCCTCCCATTCACAGCGCGGAAATGTATGTCTAGCTGTTCGCAAAGTATGTTTGCAAATTTCTCCAGAATCATCTTTCAGTTGCAGATTGTGGTTATGTGTATATTTGCAAGTCATCGGTTTGTACCTGGCTCGTGTATTTGTCCTGAGCGGGAAGAACACTGTCACTGGCTTACGTACATGCACTGGCCCGTTTTCTCCAATCACTCCCGGGTCCGCGTTAGGGCACATGAAAATGGAAAATGGATATCGCTTTCATTCTGCTTTATCGCGCACCCCACAGCAAAAGAAACAGCAAAATTAGGAAGAATGTGGGCTGCAATGAGCGTGTTGCAAAAATGGTTTAACCGGTGTATGATCAGCTCATAATGCAGGAAAACCATTGGAGGATAGCGCGTACCACGTGATTCGAATATTCCCCACTCTTCCAGCAGTGGAAGCCACCAATAACGTTCGTTGGCGCGCACTGGATGAAAGCCGTTTCTGATTACGCTTGCTGATGATGGTTAGATTTGTCAAATAACGAGCGTTTGCATGGTGAGGGCCACCCGTTTGCGGTCGATGCTTTTCTGCTTCAATGTCCGGGAAGGCAAAAAATAGCAAGAAAATTCCTTACGCTTGTCACCAAAGGATAGGAAATGAATAATTCATGGCCAAGTTTTTAATCTTCCCTAACATGCATCTATTTGCATAAGAAAATAATCGTACCACGGGTTGGTGCGCACAGCCAAACACTGAATGGAAGTTTGATGTGTCGCTGGCCATATGTACGTGTGTGCGTGTTTGTCTTGCCTTAGTGTATCCGGAAGTTGAAGCCGCCGGTGTTCTGTGCCTTCTTCTCATTTGTTGGCTTCCGGACAAAAAATAAGTTTTTCATTTTTCTTCGCTGAAAGATGTCGGCACCAAAAGGTGTGTTCCGCGCTGGATGGTGTGTGCGTTCGTTCTACAAATGATGATGTCTTCGTTTCGGTTGCTGCTTCACCTTACCGTACACATTTTGTCACAGCACCAACAGAAATGGAAAATTGGGATTTTGATTTAAAGAGCCTGGCGCATATACGAACACACCGCCTGGCGATGAAGCTAACGAACACGCTCATACAAAGTTGCCCAATCCTCAGTGACCTGGAAAATAAAAGTGACACGATGGGGATATCCTTTCCGTCCTCTGTTTTGCTTTTCTACCACCAGTCGGTATGGGACTGTGCTGCAAATGTAACAATGTAATGAAAATTCGTTCTTAAATAATTCTTCGTTAACTATTGTACGGATGGAATGGAAGAGAAAAATAAAACCAGCCACGAAAGTAAACTTCATTTCCACCATCGAACGACAACGACGATGTGTACGGCGTTGCGATTCAACGCAACTGTATGTGAGCCGGAAAATGTCGAACAATCTCTGGAGGGATATACTTTGTTTGAGTTATAATCGTTTGTTTGACGAAAGATTTCCAGTTTTCTTTCCAACTAAAAGGCGAAGATGAAGCTGCAAAGGGACGACGGGCTGGCATCGTATTTCCGTTTGCTCAAAACTGGTTCACATCTTTGTCCTCACTTCTTCGTCATGGATCTTTTGGAGGTGACTTTCTTGTGTAGATTATGGAAGTATTTAAAAAAACTCCGATTATTGTCCCAAAATGCTCGGCTAGTCTAGGGAAACCGTCCAAATGCGGTCCTCATTGCTGCAACTTGTACGTCAAAATTGGGAAGGTAACGAAGAAGGGGGATGGTGGTATGTACTTAGACACGATACAATGACCGTTCGTGGTCGAGATTGAGGAAAATGATGTTTTCTGCCCCGAACCACTGTTTTTATCCAATTTTAGTTGGATGGTAGTTTCCATTTTCCTTCTCGTGGAAATACGTAATATATTTTCCTAAACGCGTTGGTCAACCGATCCCACTGTGTACATTCTCTTTCTTCTACATGCCACAAATGTGTTTCTATAAAGAGACCACCGTCGTGGATCGTGTTTGGGGAATTATTTAGTTCTCACCGCTTCGAGAACACGAGGAAGCCGCATTCCTTTGGGAGACTGAAAAGTTCCATGTAATTTTCATTTCCTTCTCGTATTGCACATTCATTACTTTCGCGGTCAGGGGAAAGGATGGCGAGAGGCGCAGTACAAATGATGAACCTAGAAGAGAACGAAGCATCATCAAGCGTTACGCTTTGACGGTGGTTTTCCTTTTTGGATGTGCTTTTCTTTCCCATTTTTTTTTCTTCTTCTTTTGTTCGATCCTCCAACCATCTCCCAAATGTATTTGCCAACCGCACCAACGTTCGCGAATATAATTGTTTTCCTACACGCTTTGATGCTTCTCAGCGAGCTTTTGGCGCACAACTGAGTGTGGCGGTAAAGCGTATCATCGCCGTGTACGGGGCAAATAAAAGGCCAAGAAAGTAAGGAATACAGCGAAGGAGCAACATCTCTTGGAACTCGCGCACTCTAGACACAAGGTGCAGATACAAAATGGAGCTAACAGTCGCTGGCGCCATGATGATATTCTTCTTCTCGCCACCAGAAGCCAATTCTGGTCGGGTTTTGTTTTTCGGAGGACCCGGAGGCTCTCTTGACTCGCTCTGGGTTGGCTTTTATTGATGCTGCTCTCTTCATTGCTGCCACGTGGTGAAAAGTAATATCAACGATTGTAAATTTGCATACTGACAACGAACGGCGTTCCTAAGGTGCGGAATGACTTCCACAACACACACACACAATCTATTCCCGAACCCAATAACTTTAACTCGCGCGCGAGACGTAGCATCCCGTCCGCCTTCCACCCTAGTTTCGTGGAAGATGAGGTCGATTCTTAAGAAATGGGTCCCTGAAGGGTTGGTCTTTCGAGTAGAAGCTTTCGTCTAGCGTGGTCTTACCGTGCAAACTGTTGTTGTGTCTTGTGCGAGGGTGTTCGCGATGAAGGATCAAACCCAAAGGATATAGAAGTGGTTGAAGTTCACATTCTCGTAATTTAATGCTTATGGATTTTCATAAAAATGCTATATTTACACACACCATCAGGACCATCTATGACAGCACGATGACAATGACGACTGAAAGATAGACATCAGTGTAAACAACACTTTTTTATGATGCTAGAGATAACTGCTTGATGCAGTTTCTTCACCACGTTTGTGACGTTGGTCATCTGTCGTCTTAGTAGTGAAGTCGCCGCAGCGCAGCAAACGCATCCATCACCAAATTGCACGAGCTGTGTGCATGCTTAGAGGCAGAAGATTCTGATTCTGTAGCGTTACTTAGCACGACTGTAGGGTTAACGATGAACAGACCGAACGATCTGCCTGCTCTCGTGGTGAAATGAGCGATAGGAGAAATAAAACAATGAGAGTGGCTGATGATTTTGAATTCGAAATTGATCTGTGCAATCAATCGTGTCGAATGGCAACAAACCGTCCCTCATCATAGCATCACCATACTCTCATGGGTCACGGACGACGTGACTTAACTGATCGAACGGCACTAGGTGTTCCCGTAAGTGAAGTTTACTATCAATATTTGTACTTCGTCGTCAGCATAATCAAGCTAGGGTGTGTGCTGCACACAATTACTCAAGGATTGATAGATTTGCCACTCATTCGAGGTTTAAAATGTTGCACTCTCGAGTACGTCAATGTATTCGCTGTCTTTGATTGTGTTTTTGGGATTTGGCTAGATGAGTTTGTTGTTATTAGCACTTTCCATCGTAAACGTAATTAAAATTATTCCGTGATCCAATCCTTTAAGATTGTCTCAATCAAGCGTCCCAGTTTTGCCGTACAAACTTTCTTCCAATCATCTTAAACAATATAAGCCACGGGAAACATCTGTTGATGGCACCTTAGTATAAGTGCATAAGATCTGTGAGTCGTGTTTCTGCAAAACACGTAGCTCATTAATCCATGTTCATTCCAGAGGTGTTGATTATTTCGGTTCATGATGATAGAAGAACATGACGAGTGAAGAAAATCTGTAGACGCACTCGTTGCATATATTCTGTTTCTTAGTTTATGTTCGCGAGAATATCAATCAAGTGCCGAATGCAAATAGCACTTGCAATCAATTCAATGAAATTAAATCGAATCAACATTAATTTGAGGGAATTGAAACACTCACTGCGTCTGTGAAAGAGTTCTTCCGGCGCGCCATCTTTGGTGTTAACAGATATAGAATCCTTAACGAATTTTATGACGATAATAAAATCACGCGCACATATTTGGTAATGAAATTTAAACATTTTTATTGTCTTTTTGATGTTCTCGGGTTGAAATGTGTGTATTGCTTCGGGGCTATCGGGGTTCCTTAATTCATGTAGGAATTGGGGAAGAAAAAACGAAACATATGTACAATTTTCATCTGCTTGCGCCATGTTTGACTCCATACTCCGACTGTTTCAATAAAGCGTATGTAATCAAATATTGTAGTACTTAAGAGAGTTTGATTGTTTGGTTAAACACAGCATCAAGCGTTCCAATGTGAACATCGCATCTCGCACAGCCAGTCAACCAAGCCAAGGCCTGGAACGCTGAAGGCGGATAAGATGTTTGGTTATGACCTCGCGGTTATGCATGTTTGCTTAGACCCCGCTGGGGTTTCTCGTTTTTACCGGCGAAGGTATCAACAGCTTGTTTACACAAAACACTCATGCGCGTAAAGTGGACGAAAGCGGATGAAATGGCCTTTACGGGTGCCCAAATTATGCCTCGCAAATGAATAGTGTAATATTACAGCGTGAGAAAACTTTGTCACCTCTCGTAGACCATCGACTCATTTTGAATGTTTTGGTAATACTTTATGGGTTGTGTAGCTTTAAAATGGTCCATCGAATATTCCACTCATGAGCGGTGTTTTCTTTTTCCCTTTCTCTTCCTGCACAGGTGCCAACTGGAATGGTGTGGCGCTGGATGAGTTCGCCGGGTGCGAAAACAATCTGGCCGCCAACCGACAGACGCGCATGCTCGCCGATCTGGCACTGGTCGGTTGCTACAACAAAACGTACATGCCGGCGGCCGAACGGGACCGGATCATGTTGGCCAGCGCCAAACGCAACCTAGCGGCCATGTCGTACTTCGGCCTGACCGAGTACCAGAAGATCTCGCAGTACATCTTCGAGGAAACGTTCAACCTACGGTTCGCGATACCGTTCGAGCAGCACAACACCACCGTGTCGACGGTGACGATGAACAGCCTGACACCGGTCCAGCGGGCCCGCATCGACCAGCTGAACGCGCTTGACCTCGAACTGTACGCGTTTGCAAAGAAGCTAATGTTCCAAAGGTATGCACCACCATACATTCCTTCCATACAAGTTAGATACGATGAGGGCAACGGCAAAGGGATACAAGGATTCGATGGGGTCCAATTTTGTATCGTGTGGCAAGTGGGCACTTCCGGCCTCGAAGCGTTTATTAGCAGGCCGTAGCACGAAATAGCTAGTCGCGTGCAACTGCTGTACAAGCGGCCATGGACGAACGGGTTGTGAGCGCTGAAGAACTTTCTCACCCGTCCCTGATATCATCCGGTCCAGGTTTCTAGATACACTTTCGTTTAGCAGGTTGTATTTTCTTCCGGTGGCCAACATGTACTACTACATGCAGTACGAAGAAGAAAAAGCTTGTTCCCTTGTGCGCGGTGTATCTTTCCGTTCTGGGCGGAACAGTTATTAATTGAAAGTGCTCCAAACCGTTCGTTCGGAACGTTTTGATTGCCTGGGAGCAGTAGTAGAGGAGGTACTGCTGGTGGTCGAGAGAGTGAGAATGCGGTGGTGCTATTTCTAATACCATCCTGACATGCAATCTGTTTGTACAATTGTATTTTTCCTCGCTTGTTACTTCAGGTTCATCTTCGCGTACCGTCAACCGTTCGTATTAGCTATCTAGCGATGCATGTTCCTTGCAACTTATCCTACAGTCTGGTGTTCCTTCTGGTATGAGACGTAATGCATATTTCGATGGCTTGATTTTTGTTTCCTTCCCGGGGTACGAAAATACGCCACCGGTAGCAATGCATGCTAAAGACTCATCGGCGGTCGCTTCAGCATGTTAAAACTATTCTTGTTGAGGCACACTTCGTCTTAAACGTAATCTTCACTGCACTCGTTCAAGTGTGATAAATGACTGGAGATAAGAGTTGGCCCGTTGTGTGTGTTACTTGCTCGTCAGCTGTATCTTACCATAAATTGAGGCCAAGAAGTTAACAGACAGTCGAAGACAGTTACACGATAGTGTGTGTTGTTTTGACAGAAACATAAATTCTTGCTAGCATACCCTAAACGTTCCCTTAGCAGAAAAATCCCTTAGCAAAACGGTTTCCCATGTTTCCCATCCTTGCCATACAATCCTGACAAAAGGTGCTAAACGGATCGGGCTTAGTAGTAGTTCTGTGAGTGCGTTTATCGCTTTGCAGTGTTTATTTTCTGTTGTCCATGTTTTTTTTTTTGTTTCTTCAATATTTGGCGCGACCACCAAAGCGACTATTAACTCTAAACACGACTTGGCATACCAACGATTGACGCAATAAAAACCAGCGAATTATTATGAGACAACCGCACGCCACGGCTTTAGGTTGCATTTGCTTAACCGACACGCGGTGGCAGCCTTGTAAATCGGTAGCTTAACCATACTTTTCATGGGGAAAATGGAAGACTTTCGTTTGTTGACACCTTCCCGAAATGCTGGCGTACGCCGGTTGTGCTGCTGTTGCTGCAGTGCAGAGAAGTGTAAGAAGTGTGTAGTAACACTATTGCATTTGCGGCTTAACCGTGTCGTTTTGAGCAGATTATGCTCGACCGAAGCGCATTAACTGACCATCGCGATAAAAGGAAAGTTTATGGACTTGGTTATTTTATAACTTTTTTAAGCGCGAGCCAGGCGAAGAATTTTATTGAATTGTAAACTGTTTTTATTGTGCTTTTGTAACTTTATTAGGATTTTAAATGTGAAGGTGGAAGTTGTAAAATGAGAAGTTTACTTGAAAACCAGGTAGAAAAGCTCGCGCGTTAGGAGTTGGCTAAATGCTTCCTTTCGATAAAGGTCCGAGGAAGGACAGTTTTAAGTGTTTCTAGACGTTACCAAAATATTCCTGCAGTGTAGATCCGTAGCGTTTTCCATATCCTTTTTTCAAAACTGAAACCAAAAACGAAAAGAAAACAACGAAATAGCGGTTAGGACATTAGCTTATCGATTACTCCGGGTATAATCGTTTTCAGCGGCAGCTAGACATAAATAACAAAATCACGAGAAAAGCATCCCCGTACGGTGCGTCTCGTCAGGAAGTCACGAAGCTAAAACCTGTTGGTGTGTGTGTGTGTGTGTGTTACCCAATACACCCAGAGCGGCTTAGAGGTCTCCGATAGCCCAAAGTTGACAATCCATTACCGTCACCAGCGCCCAGCCACGCGATTCGCTTTCCATACTAAAATATTCTTCTATTTGTTTTACCTCTCTCTCTTTCCCGGTGTTTGGTGCCACGGATGTTATGCGGTTTTGCCCCTTCTCTCACACAGATTCGAAAGACTCAAAGCCAAAGATAACGACTTCGAGGTCCGGTTCGCGCATCTGGGCAACCTGGGCGTGCGGAACGGCGTGACGGAGTTCAACTGGGACAGCAACATTGACGACATGCCCAGCAACGAACATCACTGATATCGGCCCCCACGGACTCGTCCGGCCTCGGCGATGACACCCGGCGAGGACGACCGTAGTATCATCGCCACCGGCGGCGGCAGAGGAGGACGACGGCGCTGGCGATCGGACAGTGGTAGCGGTG
The DNA here is from genome assembly GCF_943734695.1 of Anopheles maculipalpis. Classification (NCBI taxonomy): domain Eukaryota; kingdom Metazoa; phylum Arthropoda; class Insecta; order Diptera; family Culicidae; genus Anopheles; species Anopheles maculipalpis. Next base: position 26,457,499 of record NC_064871.1, on the reverse strand, counting down.
GACCGTTGCCGGCCATCGGAACATCATCGTTTCGGGCAGGAGTGTCTAGCGGAAATGGAAGCGGCAACCACAGTACCGCGACCGCGACCGCTACCGCCGCTGCTCATCAAAACACAATCAATCATCAGCGCGCCGGAAGTGGTGGTGGTAGATACGCTGGATCGTCACACGGTGACGTTGACAACCCCATTAGTGCTAAGCTCAATCTGACGACTAGTCCTAGCAGTGAACGTAGGCGTAAGAAGACTAATAAGCAACGCATTCGCAAGCGCGAGGATACACACACGCCGACGGTCGGTGCAACTAAGCTGTTGCAGCGATAGAATCGTCGGGAAACGGGAAAGGATTCGAATTATCGATGTGCGCAATGTTTCGCGCACGGTAACACACTAAGGGTGGATCGTTGCCGTTTTCCTTTGCTCTGAATCGAACTGCTGTGACATGGCGACTGGCCAATGGGAACGGGCAGAGATGCAAAGAGGATGAAATAGATTATTGGCGAATGGATTCCCCACCAGTTGTATAGCACCCAAGCGACAACAGTAAAAGCTTTTAAAAAATCCATTCAAACCGATTGTCGGTGTTGCACATTATGCTTAAGAATCATCGACTTGCCATACGTACGTGGGTGCTGAAGCGAAAATGTAAAGCGCTGGACGTGCAGAGCTATCCTTGTTCATCGTGTTTGCGGTTGGTTCGGCGGTACGATCCCCAGCGTCCATATCCGCGTTGAAGACGTTAGGAAGTGGTGATACTGTGTAAGGCTTTAGTTTAGCTTTATGAAAACTAGCATAACCACGTGCAGTGTAGACCGTTTTACGGGGCATTAGTTACAGCCAACAACAGAATGATTATAGCGGACTTAAACAAATCCTGACAAACAAACACTCATATTTGCCGGTGGAGTTTTGCTCGCTCCTGTAGGCATATCCGCACAAATGCATTCTCAGGTATAAACACAAAATGGTGGCAACATGTGCAAAAAAAAAACAAATGTTAAAACGTTCGCTTCTAAAGCAACGGTTTGCAAGTGGTACGAGTTTTATAACCTAAAACGCACCGACAGTGGATTCAGGAAGGAAATCGTGTGAAAAAAGCAATTGTGGAGCAAAAATTATGGGACGTTAAATGCTAGAATGGTGGCACTGCAAGTGTTTGTTCGCTCGCAAATGTAGCATCTGAGATGTGGCCACGGATGCGGATGAAGGTTGACTTCCGCTGTTTCTCCGTCGTCCTACTGTGATACCGTACTGGAAAAAAAACGACTCACCAAAAATAAAAGAAAACCACCCGACGAGTGATGAGAATAACGCGCCTGACGGTCGTGCGTAGAAGAAGTATGGGCACGCGTGCCGTCTACCACCGACGAGTGATGAAAAGTGAAATGTGAAACTCGTACAGTACACTCACATACACGTAAAAATGTTCCAGTTAACGAGTTAATGTAACCTGTCAACGTGTCACCATGCCATGTGCTCACACACCACACACGCCTTCATCGCGATGGCTTCATCCAGCTTCATCGTCCTTAGGACGCCCAGTCATCTTCATTTCGCGTCGCCGGAAATGAATGTGTCGCAACGCCATGTAAGTAGATAATGTAGTCATTTTGAAAAATGCTTTTAAATTTCATCCAAAACACCCATCATTCGTGGTAGATTGTTCTTACGCGCGCTTCGAAGTGATTAATGCTGAAAAAGATTTCCCATCACATGAGCATGATGATGTGTATTTGTTTTAATATTTATTGAAATGGGTTTTGTGAAAAACAAGTGCGTACACAAATGAACTAACTTTTCGTTGTATTTTAGTCGCGATTGCCACAATTTGTCACAAGTTTTTTTTTTTGTACACGCAGAAAGGATAATGAAATGATTTTCCCGCACAAGTCTCAATCGCACGAGTTAATGGAATGTGACCTAAACATTCGATTGAGTTGGAAACATAAGCGGAACCTGTCACCTCTATTATACACAAGGATAAGACCATGACTATCGTTCGCTTGTTCTTCTGTCCTGGGATTGGACAGAAGGCGCTACACTGTGCTTTGCCGTTGCGGTTTCGATGGCGGTCACGCTATTTTGTGCCACGAGAATCCGTAATCCAATAAGGGTGAATCCATTCCATTTTGTTTGGCTCTGGACGTCGGCTTTTGCTCTCTCTCTCTCTCTCTCTCTCTCTCTCTCTCTCTCTCTCTCTCTCTCTCTCTCTCTCTCTCTCTCTCTCTCCATTCCTCACTCTAGGAAAGGGCACGTTTCATCGGTTTCCATTATGAAATGTCCTTGGTACGTTTTGCGGGAAGCGATTTGGTATGTTCTTTCCGGTTCAACGGACACGCGGTCCTATCGATAGTGAAAGTAACGTGTCGGGTGCGTCCCCCGAACGCACGGTCATTTCAGATATCCCCTTAGGTCTTCGGCAGAGATGATGATGAGCTGAAGAGAATTAGGTTAGGGAGTTTGGAATAACCAATTCGATCGGTTATAGGATGAACTGTGTAGCACCAGCTTGCCACCGTTTCGTGACCATCGTCCGAAATAGCGTGTGCTGAGTGCGTGTGTGTGTATGTGTGCATGCGTGCAGTGCAGATGAGGAAGAAACGTAATCAGGCTCGCCGTAGTCATGTCGAACCATGTTCGGAAAGGCTTGTTCCGCGTTTCTAATTCCCATCACACATCTTCGCAAATGGTATTTCGTATAAATCGATCCCTTCCGCCTGTTTGGATACATCCTTCAGCCAGCATCCTTAACATCGTACGCACATCGGCAACGATAAAACATTCATTCGGGCCTTGATATACGACGTGCGTGCTGTTCTAAACCGTAGTATTGATGATCCGAACTCTACCCGAAAAAAAAGGACCCACTATCGTCATGGGGGCTCAGAAAATGTTGTTGGAAAAAAAGGAGAGTAAGCGGGAACAACCTTATGCCCATTTGTTCATCTGTCGTACGCAATTCGTCCGGGCTAGTGAGCGAAATTCGTTGCAGACACCAAAAGGATGATGAACCTCCCGCAGTTGACACGGTATCATGTCCTGCTCGATTAGATTCGCGTCCATCTCTCGAAGCGTACGCAATGGTGAGCGCTGTCTCTGCGTCGAGTAACTTAATTTGCTATTGACACCAGTGTTTGTGTCTGACCTCTATCATTCTGCCCTCTCGTATCTTCCAGCCTTGTTTCTGCCAATCTGCTCCACCGGACAATACTTGTGACGAGATAAATTTTTATCATCTTCTTTCCTTCTTTTGCCTGGGAATCTGGAGCAACCATACTCATTTGGGGAGCAGGACGTTCATTGTGCGGCTGGAACCCATCAGAACAGGGCACTAGACAAACGGCCCCCTGGTTCGTGTCAATTATTTCTCATTTTGCACGCTTCTATCTCCATACTGAAGAAGACACTGTAGTACTTCTTCGCTGGAAAAAGTTGGCGTCGTTCGCTTCCGGCAAATACGCCAAAACGAACGATCGTCAACAACAAGCTTCGACGCTGGCGTGGTTTGGCTGTCGGGTGTGTCGCTACCGTTGATTGGTCGCCACTAAATGGTCGTCAGCTATCACAACATCGCTTACATGGACGCCAAGGCACCGGAGATCGGCAGGGTGATGGCGAGAGGTGGATACAGATAGGAATAAAACCTCACAGCAGACATAAAACCATAAATTCATTAATTCAACTACCCAGTCGCTCTGTCCGTCGGTTGGTATGATTGTGGGGAGCTACACTATCATCCCGCTTCAGTTTTGATGAATGACGAATTAGAGAAACGATCGGTACTAACGGGAGATGAATTAATTTGCTGCGAATGCAACGTGTTGCTTGTGTATTGTGCAATTGTAGACCAGTAATGCAATAGAAGCGCTGCGTTACGTCAATTTGTATTCAACTACTTCCCGGAACAATCCCCTGCGAGTGGCCATTTAATAAGTAGTCAAGCGACCTCTTGGCAGTAGCTGGTATTATCGGTAATGGAGAGCTGGTAGTATTATGATAATTGTTTGCCATTTGTTGTTGTTGATTGCATACGGATTCAGTTCCATGGCTCCTTAGGGGTGAGCCATAGCAGTTGAAAATCCATTTTTATTTGAGTTTCGCTGGATGGCATACAAATGGTGTGCAAAAGACAGCAAAGAAAAAATGTAAACAAGTAACACATGAACGCCATATGAAGATTTGTACAAATTACTTGGCACGCCCGTCCAACGGTTGGCTTACTATACTTGCTGATACCAACTACGGGTCCGAATGGGATTTAAACTCTGATCCTGCCACTCACTACTGTTTAGGGAAACCCCATCTAAAACGACGAAAGATAGGACCTTGATAGTTTTTATATAGTTCCATTCGGATTTTGACATTTACAAAGATTTTTTGGAAAAAAAATCCTCTCTCTCATGTTGGCCTGCTCTTTTTAAGAGCACGTCGTCGTGACATGGCCCGGTCAACCATAGAGCTCCAGGAAACTCGATCGCTGGCTGCAGCTTCCCGTCCATGTAGGCACCCAATCTCCGACAGGTCACCCTTCACCTGATCCAGCTTACAAACTCGCTGTGCTCCCCGACGCCTCGTGCGGAACTGGGGGTCGCTGACGAATATCTTCTTGGCGGGGCATGACTCCGGGATCCTCATAACATGCCCCAGCCAATTTAGCCTGCCGGTCTTTGTTACCGTCAGGATGTCCGGTTCTCCGTATAGCTCAGCAAGCTCGTGGTTCATCCTTCTCCTCCACACTCCATGCTCGAACACACCGCCAAAGATCCGGTCGGGAGGATACGACGCTCAAACACGCCAAGAGCGTTTGCATCCTCCGCTCGGATGGTCCAAGACTCTTGGCCATATAGGACCACCAGACGAATCAGTGTGCGATATATCTCACATTTAGTGCGGTCTCGAAGTCTTCTGGATCTCAGCAGACGGTGAAGGCCGTAGTAGGCACGATTCCCCTGAACAATGCGTCTCCGGATTTCGCTGCTGACATCGTTATCCGAAGTTACGACAGTCCCAAGATAGCAGAACTCCTCTACTACCTCGAGGTTGTCGCCGTCGACTAACACGCTGCTTCCCTCTCGGGTTCTATCACGATCAGAGCCTCCGTCAAGCAGGTAATTCGTCTTCGTAGCATTGATCATCAATCCAATTCTTGCTGCTTCACGTTTCAGTCGGGTGTACGCCTCACAGATCTTCGCTATGCCCACGATGTCAACGTCATCGGCGAAGCCAAGAAATTGAAGAGATCGGTAGAGATTTTCCTTGTAGAGATTTTTCTGTATCGATTGGTCCGTGGCGGTAACATCTGTTGCTGACTTTTCGTTGCGTTATTTGTTTTCTAGGGGTGGCTTGCAAGGCCTCTCCCCCAACCGACTGTCACGTCGGAGGGCCTACGCATCCTTGGTTAATGTCCCTTCGGATGCCAGGACAGAAGAGACAACCAGCCGCCCCTAACATGGAGAACAGACGCTGGTCATCCCCACCCCCGCTCAATTTAGCCATACAAACCCCCCCCCTCCCCAAATGTTTGGTTTTTTTTTCGTATACCCAAGCTCAGATATTTGGAGAGATATGTTACCGTTCTGTACGCCGTGGACAAATTGAGTCAGAGTAGGGTATGGATATCCTATATTAATCTTCAGGAGGTGTCGGACCATACCCGTATCAGTGCGGTATTGTTACAAACACTGACAACAGAACAAAATCCACTTACCCCAAATTAATTCTGCAATACTTACTCCTTCAAAGCTTCCCATCGACTGCATCATGCGTTAGTTGGGTTGACCCACAAAAATAATAAATAAAATCATTCAAATCAGAAATAATTGCTTAATCCAGAGGTTCTTTCGTAATGCCATGGAATTCTTATTAATAAGAATCGCTTACATTTGCATTGATTGGATGTCCACTTCAGTTTGGAGTTGTTTCTGAATGGTTTCCTATGACTTTGCCATATTGTTGTTGCAGTTTGGGAATCTTAGTTCGTAACAATAATAATCTACCATCCAAAACTGCACACACACACACACACTAACTCTCAGTTTGGTTTGTGTGCTTGTAATGCAATACAATTTTAATTTCATTAAAAGCGTCATTCCGGCGCTATACCCCGTCGAGCTGTACACGAAAACCACTTCGATGCATCACACCGCACACCGTTGATTGCTACCTTACAAACCGACTTTTAGCTCAGTATAGCTCACAATCCGCGATGACATTATTTGCATAATTTATTCCGATATAAATTTCTTCCATGTGTTCTGGTGATTTCGCTTTTGATGGCTGGAATCACTTATACCACAGCCCAGGGGGTCGTGCAACCGCCAACGACCAGTCCCCTCCCCCGTATCTTATTGACCAACCCATGTCACCCGGAATCAATCATTGTGTGGTACTCTTCCGCAGTCCGAGGACCACCCAACTTCAATAGATGTTTTTATGGGTCTTCCAAATCTATCGATGTCTTCGGTCAGATGTTCAATAGTCGCTCATTAACTACAGCTGCTTTAGCGGGCACACTGGATGGCAAGAGGATGGCTGACGCGGTTTGCAAATGAGCATAAATAAATCGTTTGGATCACGAGAGATAGAGTCAGAGAGGGAACGGCAGAGATGGTGGACAAGGAAACCAATAACCCTGGTGATGGAATATGGGTCGTAGCTCTCGGATCTCCAACATATGCGGAACCTTACCTCCGATCTTATACTGGCATGACCTTCCCAAGGACTTTCCCGAGGGTGTAGAAGAAATGGAGTTCCATAAAAGTCACTCATTTCCATTCCTCAATTACTTGATCGCCGGGTCGTTTGGTGGTGGTGGACACGCAGTCATGTGCTCGGTTTATTGACGATCAACCGGGCCGACCGTTTTATGGCAACATATGGTCGCGGGGAATGTTACTGACACTGAGAAGTTCCGAAGCGTGTATGTGTGTGTGCGGGTAAGGTGGTCATCCCGATGTTAAGACATGGGTTGTGACAGATGGATGGATCTAGTGCGTGAAGGAAAAGGTCCTTCTAGCTTTTTTCTCCTTCCCTTTCTGTACCAAACCCATCATTACGGGCTGGTGCACATGTGTGCGCATTATGGGAAAAGCACAGCCTTAGTTTCGTTGACCGGGGGAAAAAACCCTTGTGGAAATTCCGTACAGTTCAGGGGAAGTTTTAGTCTCTACCAAACGGACCGTGTCAAATCATGTGTTGAAGGATTATGTAGACTAACAGAATAAACTTTTCCGTTTTTCTACCGTTCTGGAAAGCGTTTGAACGGATCTACGACCCATATGGCTATTAAAAGGATGGATAAGAGCCCTGGAGGAAATCATTTGTTTATAGGATGCTCTTTCGAACATTGGAATTAGATTTGACTTGCTGTAGTAAATCAACAAAATGCTCGCATCTCGCTTTGAGCTTGACGAAACAAACAAAAAAGTATATCTTTTCAAAACCCATCAACATCAAAAGCTTTCAAATGGCCATTGTTCTACATGTTTCTGGCAGCTCGAAAATGGTTCATGTTGTATCAAAAATTCTGCAAAATTAGGTGCAAATCACTTGTTCGTATACGTGCCAACGAGTATTGAGAGGCTTGTGTTCGTCCTAAAATCAAATATGATGACGCTTAGGTCAGCAGCATTTGGGTGCCCACGCTCGGTACATTTCCGTTCACGGTTCATCGATGCTCGGTGTCCTTTTTCTATGTTTCTTCTCTTAACATTTTCGTTTCCCGTTTCTTCTACTCCAGTGACACATTTTCCACACCGAACCACCACCAAACGACCGAAAATACTCTTAGTTTCATACACTCAACGGTCGAATCATTGGTTTTCGTCGTTGTGTCATCTTCTTCATTAGTTCGATCCACCCCGGTATTACACGTTCCCGGGGAGGCACACGTCCCGTCGCGACCCGGCATCGGCACGAAAACGACCAGATAACGATTCCGGAATGGCCATCATCGTAATGTCATTATCGGTTTTATGCTAGCAATTAGTGATATTGGAAGAATGGGATGGGATGCGAAGTTGCATGCAAGGAATTGAAACGAATCGGAATCGAACCTGGTGCTCCTACCGGTGCTGGATGTTACTCGAACCTATAAAACCAACCCAACAGTAGGAGGTGTGGAAATAAAATCGGGCGCATCGTCGCGAGGATTCATCGTGTAAGCGGTCATGTTTCGTCGTACGGGAAATGATTTCTGTTGTGTCGCTCATATATAGGTGCACGATGTGGTTGTACAGGCTGAGGTGTTTCCTTTCCGATTCTTCGTTCAACAATTTCCAGCAACCGTGTTACGTGTCACTAGCGACATAAATGTTGCAATCAACGCGAATAACATTATTTTTTACGGATAATTTCCTTTGCGTGTTTCGTGCGGTTTTATGCCGGGGCATTGGTTTTTATTTTCCCATGCAACGATTTTCGGTACGGTGTGCAGGTTTTGCACGAAGCGCCCCTACTACGGAGTACCGAGACCAACCAAGCTTCAAGGAATGGTGGAATGATTGAATATGGTGTGTGCCCTAGTAAAATGTGTCATATTATGACGGTTGTAATTTTGAACGATCGTGAAAAAATGACGCTTCTTTTTTTTACTGTTGCTCATCTACGCATAAATAGTAGCTTGTTTCTTATGCTTTAAATGTAGATCTCAAAGAATGCTGTTTCTTACAGCAATAATATCAACACGTTCGATCAGATTGGGAATGCCTTTTATGTGCTGTCTATTGATCGTGAATCAAGAGTACGATAATATTGCCCAAGGTGGTCATCATTTGGTCCTAGCTTCACCGAACCTTTTTCGTCGTCCTGTGTTATAATGGAAAGATTTGCCCATCGATCTTCCCTCCGTAAGCCTAGAGTATGTTCAGCATGTGCATGTACATGGACACTCATGCTCAGGATATTTGATTATTCATTTATTTATGCTCGGTGTAAGCTGAAATTCTGAGTTGTCCCCCAATACTTTCCCGAGGCCTTGTTTGATTACTACACTTCAAAATAAATAATAATAGGGGCTTTTCTAAATTCATTTGAATTTTTTTTTTACATCCTTTCGATAGTAAATGCGTACATGGAACATTGTTGTACACATTCCTATTGACCACACTGTCCTGTTTGCTTCGCAAGTCACGTATGAATAGGCTGTAAGTAATACGCGTGCAGACCGACGCATAATGACAATATGACCCGATGGCGATTGGTGTCCTTATGGGTGCTGTTACCTTAAATTAGATTTCACCAACCAACATCAAAAGCTAATATGACTCCAGTTGCGTCCGGCCCGCTGTTTAATGGTTCCTAGCTTTTCTCGAGTACAACACCGTTCAAGGAAAGCTCAATTTCGGCTGGACATAGTTATTGCTTTCAGTGGCTATAAGTTGATCCGACCAACAATGGCACTAAGAAAAGCTGGTCTGATTAGTGACCATCGTTAATTCTTCGACAGACCCCACATTCCTGCCGGCGGTACAAGACTTAAGGATTGAATTCGATTCCAAAGAACCAAAGAGTCGACGCCGGTAATAATGTAATGCTATACCATCCAACCGGATGGCTATTCTCCCCCCACACGTGGGCCCACCGTTGATGACATTGAGAGCCATTTTCGAAGATTTCACGATGTTCCTCCAAAATGGCGACGCCATCTAATGGCCAATGAGGGACAATCTTAAACACGCACGCTCCTAGATCATCCTTTATCTGTCCGTTGCGTTTCTGCGAAGGATATTTGCACTGTATTTTCGTAGGCAAAAAATTTCATGTCCCAACTTTCGTACCATCTAGGCTCGAAACACGTGACCGCCTCAACTATGAGCCGGTTTAGCACTGAGACCTTCGGGCGAACTGCTCGAGTCCTCAAATATTTGTGTGTGTGTTTGTATCTTAGCTTTTCGGGCAGCTGGAAAGTCACGAAAGAAGTATATTTGTTTGAACGTATTATACTCTCACAGACGATATTTGCAAAGCTTGCACACGATACACACGGCACTGTGCGTACTGCTATGTCTCTTTGTTTTGGAGTGTTCATAAGACGACTGTACCGCTATGCAGAGTTAAGATTCATCTTAAAAAGATGTTTTCGTTTTGCATCCATCGTGCCCTTTGCCAAGTGGGTCTTATTATCATTAGCGTTTAAACCCCTGGCGCGTCTTGTGTATTGTTCCAAGTTTTATGAATAGGTTTCAAGTTCCGTGTCAACAGCATCCAGCAAGCTCCAAAAACCAAGGTGCCCAGATCCCTCCAAAAAGATACATTGTGGCCTCGCATTGTTCATAATGATAACAGTCGTACCCGCGCGTAATAAGTGGCTGTTGGTTATTCGTTCGGTACTTGGAGGGTGTCCTGACATCGAGAGTCACCCAAGATCCCCTCCCAAAAGCTCATGCTGTGTGGGGGTGGGTAGTTTGTATACATCCTCTTGGGTAGTGATAAGTGTTTTCGAGGATGGCTGCGGAAGCAAAATGGTCGCTTGTTTGGTGTTGCTCCGTTTTAGTTTTTTTTTCTTCTGCCATCACTTTTCCGTTTTTATCTGCTGTGAGAAAGCTGGTAAACAATGTGATTATTAAAAAGAGGAGCGGAAAAAATATGGAAAAGCAAGGAAAAACTCAAACAACAAATTTTATCGGTGAACGTAAGGGACACAAACGGCCAAATGGGGGAGGCGATGGTAAGGCAAGGTATGTCTGCACGTGCCAGAATTGTAAACTTTCTCGAAACGAGACGTCCTGTATTATACAAGTAGAAAGGAGGGCGAAAGGGACAAATTCGAGTGGAGCAGGTTCCACTTTGTATCGAGTAGCGCCTTCTTGTCACTTTCTTCTTGCTCAACCGGAACAAGAACCGTTCCGAATGTGAAGATAGTCACCTGATTTTCCACGCTGTTTCTCGGCTGTTTCCTGAAGAGTTGAGCTTGATTCTGGTAGAAAGTGGGTTAAGCAGAACCCTCCCAAATCATCCTTCACTCCATCCAGCGTGGATCGGTAAAAGCGGGAATATTTTTCAACAACAACAAAAAATTGAAAATTCTCGCAAAAGGACGAAACATTATTCAGTACGCCATGCTCATACGCCACCATCATCTGCTCTAGTGCTTCTGCTTTATGCTTCCATGCCAAGTGCTTCCAAAAAGTTCTTCCCTCCAGCTTAGCCTGTCCAAAAGTCGGTAGTGCATTATCTAATGGAAGGTGGTAGTTGTCTAGGCCTAAGTTTTCGACACATCACGACACGTCACCGGCGTCGTAGTCGCCTTCTTCCGTGGGACAAACCGGCAGCAAACCCTAGGCGGAACGGTAACCCGCGAGAGTGGTACAAGGAATTTTATCGGATCAAAAACATTCCACCCCATCCAGGCTCTGTTGTCAGCAACGAACCGTGGTGTTGTTGCTTTTTGGGGGATGAGACGACGGTACTATGTTGCCACGGACGAACCGAACACCGGAAGTTTGCTGTCTTTCGCGAGTTATTTCATCACCTGCGCTAAACCAATAAGTATGATAAGGAAAACGTGCAGCCCGCGGGAATGTTATAACCGGGAAGTTTGTGGTAGTAGTTGGCAGCGGTTCACAATTTATGCTCGCGCCGTTATTGTTACGGTGTGGTCTGTGTTGATTTTGGGAATTTGATATTTGGAACGCTGTTGGCCATGTTCGGTAAAATGTGAGTAATCGTTTTTCAGCAGATTATTAGGCGAAATATTTTGCATAGTTGCGTTACTGCGTGCGGGTGGAATGTTTGCTTAAGATAAAATAAACTTAATTAATATGTCCCTTGCCGATTTTTGTTCTCGGGAAAGAGAGGATCAGGGTCAACAGTTGCGCACCTTCTCTGCAAAGCCGTTTCTTCGGCATGGAAAATGTAAGGTTGTTACTTGTGCACCCAGATTTTTGTAAGTCAACATAAATTTTCTCTTCTTCGCTTGCCGACAAAAACCCTTCCCGTGGTGTACTGCCTCAGGGTCTCGTAGTAACATCATGCATTCCACTGCCAGTAAAATCCGACATTGTATGCGTGTGTACACCGAAATCTAGAAAACCCAAGGTACAAAAAAATGGTTCACTTACCAAACATACCCATACTCTGGCGATCCAAGATCCGACACAGAGTAAAAGCAGCTATAGCAGAATGGGGGAGAGAGGGACATGTTGAGAAGTGAAAAGTTGACCGACTGATTAAAACATTCGGAACCCTTTTTTTTTGTTCGTTCGTTCGCTTACACTACTGAGACACACACACAGAGCGACCCTTCCCGGTACCAGGACACACAACCGTTGCCTTATCACACACATAAATGTCTTCTTGCTTCCATGTTGAAGTGTACGGTGAAGAATGAAAGCGAAATAAAAAAAAATGGGAAACTTTTTTGAACCGCTAAACTTTTCCGAATGGGAAAACGGGTCCGAGTTTTCGTCTTGTTCGTACCCACTTCCAGTTTAGTTGCATCAATTTCATCATATTTTCCTCCTTCCAGTGTATTTTTTTTGTCTCTCTTTTCTTGATACGATGAGGCGGTTGGAAGGTCCTTTCCTGTATATGCGATCCAAGCATACGCGTTTGAAAAGTTAAAGAAGTGGTAGGCAAGCTTTATTATTATCCGTAGAATTGTTTTGCGTCTTGATTTTGGATAAAGTTATGCGAGGGTTTTTTATTCTATGTTTTTATTTTCCCTGTGCATATACATTTCTACAAACAGATTGATTTTTTTTATCTCTGCATTCAGTTAAAAAAATTCCTCTTCAATCCCTGCGGTGCTTTACCGTTAATAAATCCTTTTTAGACGTAAAAAAATTATAAAAACATACATACTTTTTCAACAAAAAGAGCAGTATTCAAAGCACTCCTCGGAACACTCCGAAAGGATTCATAAAAAAGCAGGGCACACAGTTTGGGCGCAGAATGCTGTGTGCACTGTTAGCTAATTTCATTAGAATATATTTTAATTTCATCTCATTTATGCTTTTCTTTTTCTTCTTTGCCATTTTCAGAGTGCAACATCTTGAAAGCAGTGACAGAGCGATAGGAGGAAGTGTGTGTGTGTGTGTATACGTCTGACCGACTGAGATTTAAAACAGAGCGAACGGAAAAGGCACAAGCCTTCTCAGACATGTCAGCTCTATAAGCGTGTCGCCCTTTGTACGGAGCACCCGTGTTCACATGATGCGTTGTGATGTGTATACGGTCCTTTTGGCCTATGACCTCGTTTACGTTTCGAGCTCGGCAATGTATGCGGTGAGCAATCAAGCCCCGGAACGAAGAAAGCACACAATGTTTGCGATGTGACTTGGAATCGGATGAGCTCAGGACGTGTGTGCAGGCGAGGTGTACACTAGCTAGTCGGCCGCTGCTACCCTTTCTGTTGCTGCTGCCGGTTTGTTGTTCCCGTCGCTGTCGTCGCTCTCTTCAGTGATTAGTGTCGTACGACGGGAAGGAACTCACTCGACGGGGTGGCGCGTCCGTCACACTTTGTTGGAAAGAACCTCGAAGCACAGCGTACAGCATAAAGCTGACGCCGCGAACAGGAGTGATCCACTCTCAAGAGCCAAACGCTTTGAACATTGTAAGGAAAAAAGCGGGAAGCTTTCCCCAAGGAAGCGGCAAGAGCAATAGTGTAGTGTATAGACGGCTGCCCGACAAACGCGTCTCGGTGGTGGGTCAAAGCGGTGCGGCCTCCCGGTAGCGGGCAGACACGCGAAGACTTCTTGATGCTGGATATTGCGGTGAGTAGACACTTGCTGTGTTGCGCTGTGTGCCCCCGTCTGGCAAGAGGAAGGATGTTTCCTTTGATTTAACCTCGAAAGAATGTAATTTCACACCAATGAAAGCACTCTGCTTTGGTGTACGGAAGGGATACATGGGCTTAGCAGGGGGAAAAGTTTCCGCCACACCGGTGACTTCTGATAGTGCAATGTTTTTTTCAATTCTTCATGTCTTCAGGGGTGGTTTGTATGTAGAAGAAGGACTTGGCCATTTTAACACGTACTCTCGAGCGGTGCAATAACTGCACGGAGTGGATGGGCCTGATCTAATCAGTTGGTCCACAAAAGGAGTAGAGCTGCCTAGCGACACTATTGAGACGAAGAGTTCATAAAAGCTTTTGCTTAAGTATTTTATAGCACTGCTGCACATCCACGAGGAAATGTCTCGAAATAATGGGTGCACTCTGTGATAGCAGTAGGAAGGATGTTCGTTTTTTCCAGCCAAATAAGTTTTTATATCAGGTTTTACAACACCAGTCATGTAGCTGTTAAAGGACTATAAAGGTTTTGATAACACTCTCTTAATTTTTTTTTTCGAGCCATGCTGGTTTCCTTTTTGGAGGTTGTTTCATTATGCTTCTTAGACATTATTGTTGTGTGGTGCCAATGCTTTCAATGCAACGTTTTCCCCATTGTGTGTCCTCACCCATTCTCATTTCTCACTAAATCGAACAGCAGCTTCTTAGCAGCTTTTGATCCCTTTGAATTTGGCCCAGAGCTCACAGTTCTAGTGTAGAAGGACGGGAAAGAAATCTCGAGCACGTATTCTCGGTGTGCTCTTTCTCCCTTCGGCTTTATAACCGGGAAAAGGCACGAAATTTTCCAACCATCCTGTATGTACCACCGTCCTCCTTTTTCACGGTATGTTTCAATCGTTTTAAGGGGGTTTTTCCTGGCGCCATGCACACGCCACCATGCTGCTGCTGCAGCACCATGTTGCAGTGTTCGTGGTGCCAGTGGTTTAGCTGTCCCTGGGGTGGTGGCCCCAGCTAAACCATCGATCGGAAATCGATCGTTTGAAGCGAAAAAGAAGCGATTCAACTGTGCTGAATTCTACCACTGCACAAGCACGCCAAGGAGCTAGGTTATCCACGTTGAAACACGTTCCCTCCAGATGGGTGTTTAATTTGGTGTTTCGGAGCCGCTGCCTTCTGTGTATAACATTTGCTATCGTTGGAAAACGAGGCCAATAAATTTGCCTACAAAAATTCCCTTTTTTTCGTGCATGAATATCATTCCCGAAGATAAGGCTCTGGTGGTATTTTCAAACTGCATTTTGTTCATGGTTTTACCAACACTTTTGAAATTCCAATCCATGAGCGATGCAGCTTCTGAAGCTCAGCAAAGAAATTGTATTCGAGTAACATCGTTAGCGTTTCCGATTCTCGGCCCATCATTTGTGGTTTCTAATTATGCTTCGAACGAAACGAATAGGGATCAGCTTCCCAGGGAGGGTGGGAAATGTGCCGGAAATTGAACTGCTGTTTCGTGCGCGCAGTTCTTGTATCGTAGGTTTATTTGCTATTTTGAACCGAAACCAGCAAACTATCAGATTCCGCGTTGTGGTGTGCGCGTGTGAGTGGAAATATGAAATACATAATATGTCTGCATCGGGGAAAACTCGTTACCGCGAAGCAGCAGTAGTAGTAGTGCGACCGTGCGCTTCTATTACTGGCGACATCTAGTCGATCCACGTGCTACAACTAAACTTGGTGCTTCCTATTTCTCTGCCGGAAATAGCGCGCATAATAACGCGAAGGGATGCTACTAATTGAATGAAAGCCTATTTAATTCGTCCCTTACCCCACCCGAAAGCTCACCATCACCTTTTCGTCAGGCGGCTGCGATAAACAAGCGCTAACAAGAGGCGTTACCCTTGGTGCGACGTCTTTGTTGTCGCAGTTGTGGAAAATTTGTGGCTATGATGAAAGGTTGCCTTCTTCTCCTCCATTGTTCCGTTTGTGTGACCGTCTTCGTCTGCAGGACGGTCGTTTGGGGGGCCTAGGTGTACAATTATTTCGATCATCACCGATGTTGTGTTGTTATTAGTTTCGGTGGTGGTAGTGCTTAAGGGCTAATAGCAATTCGCTTTCATCCTAACGCCTCATCCTCCCAGTAAGAGGGTGATGTGATTTGTGTTTCCTCAATTGGCAGGGAACTGTACTCTTCTGCTGTAGCACATAGAATTTCCCTGTTTTCTCGTTGTGTACCGGTGGTTGTGAGTTGCTTATTTAGGAGAAATTGTTGAACCAGAGGCGTCATCGATTACGATAAAAGTTTGGTGTTATTGGGGGCAGGCAGCCATGGGGATTGAAAAGTAATTTGAATGCATAATTCGTGGTAATGTTGATGAATAATTTTCGAGATTAATGAGATGATTCGTGAGGTATGATCGCGTAGTTGTTTTGATAAAAGGAAACTCGTTGTGTTCAGTTTGAGATCCTCTTCGAAGGATTTTTTGTGTGATCATTATATCGTTAGAAAGAAGATATTGTAATTCTTGTTCTGGTTTGTAATTCATGCGACACTTGTAACCAGTAGGGCCATGGGACAGAAAGAGAAGCAAAAGAAACAGTTTCATTTGAATAATTTAGGTAAAATATATTCTTTTACCTGTTCTATTCAATCGTAACATAAATTGATAATTAAGCTTATACTGTCGTTGCACTAAAACATATAGCAAAACGTTCAATCCATTCGCTAAAATTATATATTCTGGGTTTCGTTTTGTATAATTATTTGGACCCGTGTTTCATGCTTGAAGAACAACTTTTGCCACCGTGTGATGGAAATTGATAAAAAATAAATGAAACTGTTTGCCATCTCCGAACCGAAATGCAATATGCATTATTGCAGGTTCATGCAACTGGCGACCCGTCCCGGGCAAAATGATAGTTTGCGAAAAAGGAATGCAATTTTGATGAGTTTGCTGTCTATGCAAAACGATATAAATGGACACAACTGGGCTGGTCTGGCCGATCGTCGCGTTTTAGTTGTATTTGCAAGAAAACTATTATCTTGTGCCTTGTTGTGTGTAAACCTCCCCATTTGTGGTGTGTGTGCGTGCATGTGTGTATGAGTGCCCGTCTCATCCGTACCGAAAGTTATGTCCTCGTAAACTAGTCTAAATTATGCACCTTTCATCAACCCTGGGAAATTTTCACCATATCTCACTACAGTTTCATTTATTCTCCGAATCGAACCGAACTCTTCGGTGCTTCGGTTTGGTGTTTAGTGTCCTCGGTGGCAGTACACTATAAAATGATCTACTTTACGAATAGCCGCCGTTATACGTTTGCCAAGAACTGCGTCTGTCTCAGTAGTAGAATGTAGCGTGCTGGGCAAAGTGCATCCAATGTGCAGTCGCTGCCCGAACACCGTAGCCTATCCCCTGCTCTGTCCCGAATTCAGTAATGAAGAATCCCTGTCGAATTCACCCGCCGTGTTTTGCCCCAGTGCGCCTTATTGCGAGCAACCGAATGCTGAATCATCGTTGTGCGGTTTGGGGTGGAACTGTGGGTGAAAAGCCACCAAATTTCCTAACGTTATTCAATTTGCCAAAAGCTTTCCAGTCGTGCACAGTCGTACATCTGCACCCAACCACAAGCAGGCAGCACATCATACGTTCGAGAGTTGATCATCCTGGGATTCCATCGGAAGCTTGCGAAAGAGTTTAACGGATGGGCAAACATTTCGGGATGTGTATGGAATTCGCGCGAATCTGTACGACTTTTGTTTGCTGAATTTTAATTGCCCAGCTCAGGGCCACCAGCGGGGGCACACCGATTCTGTTTTATTTTAATGGGCCCTCCGCTTCTCTACGGGGGAAAAGCACTGCTGGTGCTGCATGGAAGGCGCGTGCAAAATTAGAAACCCTGTACAGAGTCAAAGGGCTACAATTTTCTTACCACCGTATTTTGATGTGGGAGAGGTAGGTTCAGGGAACGTTTTCAATTAAATGATATTCGCTCGCCTACATACCGTGGATTAGAAGAAAGTAAATCGCACGGCGGCAAGGGTTTGGATCAGGAAAATACTGGAAATAAATTAATTTGGAAAATTCTCATCTCTCTCACGCGTTCACACTCTTTTTTTTTGTGCACAGCTTTTGTATAAACTAAGCTACTTACATTAGCCCATGAAGACCTCGGATCGTTTGAAAATTATTGACAAAATTCGTACCAGCTGGACCGCGCAAACGTTCCGGAAGCAAATATCCTTTCATCGGGGATGATGGGGAATTCGGGAGGAAATGAATGGACTATTTTCATGAAATCAATATGTAAATTACGACACAAGCGGGCATCATTTTCCACCCCCTGTTTGATGGGACGCCCGTACAGGCAGAGGGAAGCTAGAGAGTTGGTGTCCATCCGATAATGAAGTGTCAATAAAATCGTATTATAAATGTTTGATCAAGTCAGATTTGCGTTTTTTGTGGAGAGGGTTTTGAAGGTTTTTTTTTTTTGGTGTGTGGGGGATATTGAAAAGACAGAAAAAATCGATTAATAGTTATACATTTTGTTTATTATTGCTTGCATTTAATCGGATCTCATCAACGGTTATGAGAACGGTTGGGTGATGACGAGAAGCGAGAATAAACAAATTAATAAATCCCACTTTTGTGGGTGGTGCAGAATGGTCCACACTCCGGACGGGACCGGACCAGACAATGTTTACAATGGGGGAAAAGATGCTGAGCATCATTTGATCCATTTTGGCACAAGAATTCATAAAAATTTAAAATGCCTAGATACAGTTTAACACAAATTTGTTTACAGGGGTGTGCATTTGCGTTTAAAAAGAAATATAAATTGTTATAACAATAAACCTCCTTTTCGGGGGTGTGGATGGTGGTGTCCCTTTTTATACCATCTTTAAACGGGCAGGCAGACAAATGCTGTGCCATCACGACGGCGATGGTTTTTTGGGATATCTCTCTGTCTCCCGGAGCGGGGGTGTGTGTGTGTTTTTCTCTGTCAATGATGAAGCATTCCTTTGTCTGCCCCGTAATTTATGCATTCGTAAACAGATCGTAAAACCTTGCTCTTGTATCCGACTTTGTGGCGGCTGCTGCAGACTGCTTTACCGTTTGGGGTGAGCTTTCTGTTGTCGCCCCTTTTCGGGGGAGTTGGATATTGCTTTTCCCTTGCTGCTGCGTGGCCCCGGACGCAGTGTTCTCTTAGCTGCTGCAAAAACACACACTCTCACACGTCACTATTCCGTCTTTACTTTATTTCGCGCAATTTAAGTTCAAGCAACAGAACTTCTACCAATCACCTCCTCACGCGCACAATGGCAGATTGTGGATCACTGAACCTTCTAATAATGATAGGCCATGGCAAGCGCCTCCATCCCGTCCCTCTGGCCACTTTTCTGTCACTTTGTGGTGGATATGCAAATATAATTTGCCATTCCCTTCTGTGTGTTCCGCATTGAATTGGATCATTTCTTTTACTCTTTTAAGGGATTTTGTTGCAAAAGCAAACCCCACCGACCACCCCTCACAGGACGACGATGTAAAGTATCGGAAAAGAACAAACCCTAGTTAAATTGCTTGCTTTCACCGGAAGGAATGGATGGTGATGGGAGGATATGTGTGTGTGTGTGTGTGCAAGTGATTCCGATGATTACCGTAATCAGTTGAAGAAAGTAAATTATGAAGGAAAGTGGCACTTGAGGTGACATTCCGGCGAAAGCTGAAGGTACACTTAGGTAATCATTTTTACATTTCCTTTTACGCTTGATTCTGTGCTTTCTTGTGCTGAATCGTTCGTGAAGCCCTGATTCTTTAAGCATTTCCACCACTCGGAGGATTTGGAGCCACGAGATAAGAATGATTGATTTTGCGGCATCGACGACAACAATGTCTCTTTGTTTGTCCACGTAAAAGGCTGACGGAAGTGTAATGGTTGAGTTTTATTCATTAAAATAGCACTTTTATATTTGTTTGCAAAGCGCTTGTTTCCAATTCAATTTGGAATTGATTTGATTGAGGGAACAGGAGGGAAACCAGTTAGATAAATCATCCTTTCGAATTATTACTATGAATCTTTAAAAACTTTTTTAATAACTAAATACTACAGGGCTCTGTTCCTAGAGGACAACTTTGCTGCTAGATGGTGCTTGAATGGAAAGCAGTGTGTCCCTTTCAAAAGATATGACTTTCAGCTCAATTCTTCATGGTTGAAAAATATAGCTCAAGGACTGACATTTTTACCTTGAACAAGCATGATCAAACAGCTGTATTGTTATATTCTTATCCCTCTAAAGCTCGTACTTATAATTGTACGAAATCGATTAAAACAATGTTACGCTTTATCGTCATGCTCGTCTGATTGATTGCAATGAAAACGCATATCTCTCAACTCCTATCAATCGAAAAGTGTTTTAATCAATCCAATTGGTTTCCCCCACCGGTGCGGCGCGGAAAGTGATATATGTTCCCCATCCTTCTACCCATCGTGTTTTGATTTCGTTTGATCAACCGGCAGACGACTTCCTGTCGGGCTAAGCTGAAGATTGCTGGAGATGAATAGCCACGAAGGTTTGTAAACACAATCACCATAAGATCCCGAAAAGGAACCATCAAGAATATGCTTGCCATTGAATCGTTCGTGGCTATCCCCAACTACCGGCTGTTTGGAAGGGACTAGAAGACGGGTGATATGACCCGAAGGGTCTCCGGACGTTATTGAGCTGTAAATCTTCGTTTTGTCATGTGCACGTCCAAACCAAACATTGCAGAACGGATGGGGCCCCTTTTATCGATTCGACCGGACCCGCAAAGCCCATGCACGCATCCTAGAATGTGTTTGTGTGCGTCGTGCTGTTCTGCCTGCTGGCCCTTATAGCCAGCCGGGTAAACCGAGAATTACAAGGCTGAACGATGCTTTGCTTCGATGAACTTGGCACCTTTGCCTTTGATGGTGCCTCCCGGTCTTCTTCGGCCTCACAACACCCGGAATAGAGGGAACGTTACGAAGCACAATAGTACTGCCGCTGCTACTACTGTGGGCCTTTTCCTCCTGGGGAAGGTAGAGGGATATTAGTGGGAAACCGGGAAAATACCGAGAACCGCCGGAAGCTGTCGCATTGTATCGTCACTCACGCGAAACAACTCTTCAACGTTCACGTATCTCTGCAGTCTCGGCTCCTTTTACCCATGCCCGAAAAGCTCTCGATAAACCTTCAACGGGGTACCGGCTGTGTGTGTACTTTGTGCTCCGGGCCGTCTACGCTACAGGTCATTCGATGATTCTGGCTCCCGCACGGATCAAACTTCATCCCCTAAGCGCGCTGCCGAGCTTTCCCAGTTTGGAGTGTTGGCTGGTAAAATGAAGAAGGACACGTTACATTTATTCGATGCCGCCCTCAGGATGATACCGTTGACAACGGGACAAATGTATGGCCCCGTGTTTACCGCTCGGAATCGTTCGCATACAACTCTCTGTGCAGAGAGACTGGTTGACAGCTTGCGAATTTGAGATGCCTGCAGCATTGTAACACGTCCTTTAGACGGGCAAGGACTGGGCCTGTTTTTACTGGTGCTGCTGCTGCTGCTAGGTCGAAGGTTTACGTTGTGTTGGACTCGATGGGAGAACATCCTATTCGATACGCACATTGTGAATTGAGCAATACATGAGCAGGGGAGTTTGGCAGTATCAAACATTTCGCCTCCACAATGGACACGCAACATATTTATTTGCTGTTGAAATTTCGATGTAACGTGTGTAATTTGCACGACATTTTGTGCGATATTTGACATGACCGACTGCTTAGTAGTTTATTGTATTTTTTAGACCTTAAAAATATTACAAAAGAAGCTTGCACACGTTCAGCCGCAGAAGGATGAATAATTATGGAAAGGGTTTTAAAGAGAACTTTCTTAAAATCAATTACACTTTAGGCCGATGCATTGCAGCACTGTAACACTTAATGTATATTTGTTTACCTTTTGATGATGGCGCTGCTGTCATACTCATGATTATTTAGTACAAATTTTGGATGCTTTGCTCATTTTTTTAATTTGTGGTAAATTACCAAAACAAATTCATATCTCAAATATTATTGTTCATATTTCATATTTTACGCAAACGTAACGAAACTTTACTTATGTAGAAAGGTAATTTAAACTGGCAAAACTTTGTACACGATAACAGGAACTAACAGCATTCTATCCGGAAAACTATTTCTAAAAAGCAGAATAAGCTTCCTTTACATGTGGCTCTGATGGTTTGATGTGGGGCGTTATCCTTCAAGAGATGTAATTTTGTATGGTGCTATATAGGCCTAATCGAGCGCCATCATCATTCATTCACCTCTGGCAATGATTTCCTTTCAAACAGCAGCCTCTTCCCCATGGTCTTAGGACATTCGTCTTCTTCGTCCTGTGGTGAGAATGTACGATAACGCGCGGGTGTGTGTGTGTGTGTGTATGGTGATTACGAACGATGGTTTTTGGTTGTAAAATGCGACCCGTAAGACTTTCGCTCTACTCAGCTGAATGAATGCTGTCGTTCACAGCTATTCTGACCCCCCCCCCCCCCCCCCCGGGAAGTGGTGTGTGTCGTTTTGATGTGGCTGCCGGCATAACTCGGCCGGGCTGCTGATGTGTTCTGTTGTGACATTCCGACTCCGATATAATGCCGGCTGGTCGGTTAGAGCTCCCTTTTCCAGATTGTGCAGATTTCATACTAAAAGAAAAGCACATGGTGGTAGAAAACAGAGCACACTGTTGGAGCTCCGGAACAGAAGGGCGCAAAATGTCAGAGTTTTTACAAAAAAAAAAAAAAAAGTTCGTCACACACACACGCTAGAGAAGTTTATCTTTTCGCAGACTATATTTTGAAGGAATACACACACACAGCACGACCCAACTTTGGATTCACACCCACCAGAGCCGGAGTTTACCATAAAAGCAGCCGGCATTCATACATTTCGATATTTACATTCCATCTCTCACATCGTGTCGTGTTGCATCATCATCGTTCTAAGGCTTCAGCTTGGTGTGTCATCGGGAAACATAGAACCGGTTGGTGGTGACCTTATTCTTCATTTTCAAGCATAATCATTCTAACGCATCAGAAAACATTGGCGATGCTGTCTATTTGTTGCCTCCAAGGAAGATTGACGGCTGTGCGAGATATAGAGGAAGGGGCGGGAAAGTGTGAAGGAAAAGGGACATTCGTTCGGCAAACCCAAACCCTAGCCTTCATCACTGGCGCAAGAGAAGTCATTTTACGTGAACAACGACCGATCCGGGAGTTCGCCTAGTATAGGCAAACGAGATATGTATGTGCGCGAAATCATCCTTCCCTATCCGTTGATCCGATGAGGCGCGGCCGTTGTAAGCCGAGATAGAATATGCGAAATTCGGGCATGCATAAGTAGCCTACATCAGACGATGAGCTTGCTCAAGTATGCCACACAAACACACACACATACACGTATCATCGGAGGCCCCGAGACATCGTAGCTCCTTTCAGCTTAAATTCCACTCTAGCGATGGTGTCCTTCTTTTTGATGGGCGGGTTGACGCTTCGTTGAACTTTCCGTTAAATCTACTGAATATGGCATACCCCCGCATAATAGCAGCAGGAGAAGAAGGCATCATCAGCGTCATAGGATGGATGGAAGGCAGCCGCCACCGTCGGTAGACCGGATTTCAATGGCTGAATGAGAAAACTCCCGCCACATCCGCATGGAAATTCAAATGCAAAAATACAACCAAAAAAAAAAACGCTGATATGAGCAGATTTGTAGCGCTAAAGCTATGGCGGGAAATGTAAATGGCTTTCCCTGCTAATTAGAATGGTTAATTAATGAGAGCGCTTTTTAATCGCGCGACAGCCCCCCCCTCAAAACAACGCCGCGACTGACTGAGCATAGCACGGCGCTGGTGGTTGGTTGGTTGGGCCAGGGAAGAATGAACGGGGGTAAAAGTTCATGCGAAATATCCGGTCATGATAGCAATTATGGTCCGGTTCGGAAACGGGTCGCCTTTTAACGGGCGATTTAACATTGAATTGTAGGCTTAGGCTATGGGGAAGTGAGAGAAAAGCAATAGTGTTGAGGCACACTCCATGTATCAATTGGGTGGAAAATATAAGCGTCAATTGTTGTAGCTACTGCGCCTGAAGGTGAATTGCGTCCAAAATGTGTAACAGTGTAATAATGCGTATAATTACTACGTTAATGCGTTTGATGCTGTAAATTCACGGGTTTGTTTGTTGGATGTGTGTGGTTTGTTTGATTGATCAATTAATCATTGGATTGAAAAAATGTGGTTGATTAAAAGGTTGAAAATTGTGCCATACTGTGAAAAGAACGAGTGAGTGCAAACTTTCGAAAGTAACATTCTTCTGCACATTTTAGTGTTACTTACTATGTGTGAGATGTACGTTGAATCAAACATCGTGATGATAAAGCCGATTTGTGTTGCAAATTGGGCTTCTTCAAGCTAATGGTTTCAACATTTAATTTTCTATCCTCTACTATATATCACAACAAGACCAACATTTTGAGTACTACGGGTTTCGTTCTGCTGTTATACTACTTGTTAGGATTTATAATTGTCAGCAATAGCTTTATATGCATACAAGAAGTTGTTATAGCCAACTGTTGGTTTTTTAGCATGGACAAAATAAATCATACACTTAAAAACCCTGTTTTCTTGCCGAGATAATTAACTAACGTTCTGGCAACACTGTAAAACTACCAGCCCTGTGGCTTATTTAACGATTCTTTTACTGGAAAGCTAGAGGATCAAAATATTGCGTCATATGAAAAGTGTAAAATGTCAGGAAAACAAATTTCGCTCGATGTGAGAAATCTGGTTATTATTATTATTTTTTTATTCATAAAAGACGGCCAGGTCTGGTATTGCTAGAAATCTGGTTGGGGATCGTTTGCGTGGTCTGGAGTCAGAAGTTTGGTGAATATCAAGGGGATTATGACCGCAAATGTATTTGGAGGTTTCACTGCGTTCTTCAAATCTATCCGTATTGAGGTGCTCGAATGGCCCTCTCAATGTCCGGACTTGAATCCGATAGAGAATTTGTGGTGCTATTTGGACGATAAAGTGGACAAAACATCGATCCCCAACAAAGACAACTATTTTGATGTTTTGAAAACATCGTGGGAGAAAATTGCTCCAGAATATCTACAGAATCTCGTTGATAGTGTATGCCTCGTCGATTGGAAGCGGTGCTGAAGGCTGAAGGTCATGTCAAACATTAAGGGCTCAAAAATTAAGAGTAGATATTTGAAATAAGCATAACATGTGAATAAGAAATCTGGTGTATGATTTATTTTGTCCATGCCGATCCTCGTCTTTTCCTGAAAGATGGTATATATTTAGAAAGTCATGGTTAATTCTAATAACTTCACTTCTACAACATTATTGACTGATAATAGGACAACAACTTTCCTAAAGATAGCATTGTTGTAACTATTCCATTGAAGGAAATATTGAGCTTGTAGAAAGAATAGTAGAAGCGAATGAATTATTTTGTCCAGTACTGTACTTTAAACATCAAAATATTCTCTTAATGGTCTTTAACATTTTCCTGGAGAATCCCATAGGACAACAAAAAATGTGCCAGACTAGACATGAGATTCCCATTGATACTCCCACTTAATTTCATCGAGCACAAAGTATGTTTGAATTACCGACCTGCCGATCTACTAGCTTACTATATTCGTTCTATTATGACATTCAGTTCTTTATCGCGAATAGTCGTTTAAGGCCTTGTCATACAACTTTGTTGGTGCTCTGCCAAAGAACTTTCTGCAATATTGACGCTAACATACAAAGTAAGAATTTAAGTTTATTCCACGAAGAAAATTGTTTCTTTTTCTTAATATTTCAACTAATTCCTGCACTTACAGGTCTTTCGGGGTCATGAAATAGTAGAACCGCTTAAGGGAATGTTTCAAATAGATTGTTGAATAATTTGATTGTTGCAATCTACATAATGGAGCTTTTGTATCATAGAATTAACATGTAAGATAGTGGCATATGGCCAACTTTTTGGGAAACTTTGTAATCATATCGTGGAATATTCCATTCAGCTACGTTAATGCAATGAAATTTGCAACACGACTGTGAAATTTTACAATGAGCGCTGGTTAAAAGATTAAAGCTATGACTAAATCAACTTTTTCAACCAATTTTTGCGTTAAGCCTGTTCAAATGTTTATAATACGACGTGCTGATGACAAAAAATTATTGGAAGGCGTTTTTCGTTCTGCTATTTTAACATGGGAGCTCCAAACGATCCCTCCTCTCCTCTGATGATGATCCTCAAATCATTCGATTGTACTGAGTACAATTCGAAAATTGTACTGAGTAATCTCAAAGTTCCAACCGTTGAATTTGCAAAGTTCCAACCGTTGAATTGCAAATCTCCTTTAAGTGCATTGCATTGCATTGCAAAATTCGATTATTCAGTTGAAAAATTCCACTGAGTGATTCAAAAGTACCATTGAATAGTTCAAACTCCTATATCTGAATGCACTGCTGTGTGTTACATCTTAACTTAAAGTATTCAAACACCATATCTATTGCTAGTCTAGCGTCGAGTAAGTTAACTGAATCGAACCAAAACGCGTGCACCAGATGGAAAGCGGGAAGCTATCATCGGTCTACCGCGAGCGAAAACAATTGCTAAGCGCCACCGCCGCAGGTGGTCAGCTGTGCATGTGTTGCGATGGGTGAATCGAATCACTGGCCAGCAAATTGAGTCGCCAACTTTATTATCAACGAACAAAAACCGCGCTACCACGGTGTGTGTGTGTGGTTCGCTTCCGATGTAGTTGCTTAAATAGGGGGACCACGGGAAACAAAAAAGAGCTCTCCACCGTACGAAACCGATTAAATTTCGATCCATCAGCGAGACAGAGGGATGAGTCTCACTGCTTAATGGACAATTGTTCACTCAAATGGTCGTGACTTGATCCAATCGGTCCCGTTGGCGATGGATACAATTATGTTAGGCATCCATTCCCAGCACGAAAAAAAAAGACGCGCTCTGCCCTCCAAATAAAACAATCGATAGCAATTGACTACTAAAAGTTAATTGTTTAAAGTTAATTTGTGTATGCGACGGCCTTATGCCGGATCTATTTTTCTTCTATCCGGACATAAAAAGATTGTGTCAGTTAAAATAGACTCTGTGTAGTTACGGAAGATTTACGAGGTGCTTCTTCCAATGGAGTTCTTTAAGTGCAACACGGAGGGTAGAAAATGGACCACATCGCGCATGGTAATAATGCTCGCAAGTGTACAAATATTGTTTCATCCGTCCAGCTCCATCCAACATTGCGGCACACGAGTGTACGCATTTGATTCACATTTCCTTTTTTCCCTAATCTGACCCAACGCATTCCTGTCACGTTCCTGCGTGCGTGTGAAGTACGTGTGTGGCAAAAATGGTTCTCGCTCAACATGTGAGCCATTTTTTTTTTACTGTAGCTTTCCATACAGGATTTGCTCCAACTGCATCACTAAATGGTACTTTGATTGCTGAAAATGTTTGCTGCATGATATGGTTCGGTTTACTAAAATACAATTTCCATTACTTGATCTACATACGGTCGCGATAGAATCGGTGAAATAAAAAAGCGGATCAAAATGTAAAATGTTCAAAGTTATCAATCTTCGGTGTGTGTGTGTGTGTGTGGTGGTTTCGTTCACCGCAGGTTCGCGGTTTCACTCTAAACCATCCGGCAAGAGGAATCCAAACACTCCTGATGCAGCCCAACCAAAAACTCCATACCGACGTTCGGGTCGCTTTTTTTCCCCCCATCCCCCCACCTCAGACGATTTGCCAGAAGCGCAGCTATAGAGGAGAGGCCAAACTTTGGGTGGCTCTTAAACGCTAGCAACCGCAACCGCGCTCTGCGGACTTCGGTTTACTTAAAAAAAAAAATCCGGGTATGTGTGAAATTGGTTTGTTGAAGCACAGGGAAGCTAAAATACACAGCAACAACAACACGCACAGGAATGTTTTCGAAATGCTTGTGCTTGTGAGGTTTTTTTTTTCTTTGCACGTTTTGCCCTCGAGAGCTTTGGCAACTTTTAGCTGGTTTTGTTGCTGAACATTATTGAGTATCCTCCAATTGTATGATAAAATTGCATAATCAATAGATTTTTTTCGTGCAATTCTGGGTGTAGTAGATTTTTCTTGTTACACTTGCTATACTGAAAGTGTAGCAGGAGCAGTTGGGAGGTTTTCACACGGTTGTGCCGGGATTCAAATCCCATTCGAATTGTACTTCCGTAGAAGAGTTGTGCGTTCTGGAATAAACCTGGCAGGTTCGTTCCTTGCCTTAAAAGGAACGATCGGAACTGGGGTCGAAATTTTGAATCTGGCAGGTTCAAAGCTAAAGGAAAGAAACTAACTAAAGTAAAGCATTAGGCGAAAGGAACGATCAAAGCAAAAGGAACGAACCAGACGAAAGGAACGATCATGACTAAAAAAAAAGAAACTAGAGTTGTTGGTGCCAGGTTCGTTCCATTGAGAGACGAATGTAGAATGTAGTCTCTAAGACACAAAGCCTCTATAAATAAACGAAAAAAATCGTTCCGTTCCTTTTCCAAAAAGACCCAGTTCCGTTCCGTACCTTTTTTCCGGAACTTTCTCATCACTATTCCGTAGTAAGGACTGACTTTCCAATTACGTGGTATCTATAAGACTATTTAGTCATTAGATGTCCGGCGTAACCTAGCAGGTCAACTGAAAAAGAAGAAAAAGCCGAACATAACTGTGGCGCACAATTGCCGAGCATCAGTCATTGGGCATAAAGAAGCATAAAGAAGTCATTGGGTGCCAAATCCCATAGCCCTTATGGGCGGATGTCCCATCAATTCGCCGTTTTGACCGATCGAATAAGCGATGGTTTGCGCCGATATGTGAGAGCTAGCATTGTCATGGTGAAGAATGATTCGTCGTCTGTTGTTCGTTTTTCGAATTTCTCCCAAGACTTCTGGCAAACAAATTGTGGTGTACCATTCAGAATTGACCCGTCCTACGTTCTTGCAGTGGAACAGTCGCCACGTGATCGTTTTTGCCGAAGAAACAGGCAACCAATTGATTCGAAGTGCTTCTTCCACGGATAACTTTCGTTGGATTTGGCTCGAGGTTGAAGGTTCCACATTGACCAATTGTTGTTTTGTTTCGGGCTCATACGCATAGATCCATGATTCGTCACCTGTGACGATCACCTGTGAACATCTTTTGAAGCACTATGATCGTATTTTTCAACATTTAGTTGTACCAATCGACACGAGAGCCTATTTTTAAGCGATTGTCAACATGTGCGGGATCCAACGACAACAAAAACTGTGTTTATGCTGGTGTAAGAAATGTCCAAAGATGCATCTATCTCACAGTATGTTACATGACGATCCTGTGCAATTAGATCTCGAACGGCATCAATGTTCTCAGGCACAACGGCTGATTTTGGGCGACCTTCTCGAAATTCGTAATTGAGCGAGCGTCGGCCACGATTAAATTCATTACACCAGTTTTTAACAGTGCTATAGGATGATGCTTCATCGCCAGACAACGATTTGAGTTCTTCAAAGCAGTCTTGTCTTTGATAGTCCACGTCGAAAGTTGTGAAAAATTATTGCACAAACATGTTCACGGGTCAAACACTTCTTGTGGCCTAGGCCAGAAATATATGCAGCAGCCCACGTATACAGTTTTTCAATTCCCGTTATGGAATAGTAGAATCACTTCCCTGCCACACAATAATCATCAATTTGAATAATTTTATTATACTGATCAAAATCCTGTAACTTGCCTAAGAAAGAACAGAATGTGCTTTCACTCTATATGTAATTATTAACTGCTTTCCCTCCAACTCAAGGAATGTCTCGACAGGTAGCTTGAAAGCAATAATTAAAATTTATGCAACAACTCAACGCGCAATAAAATTTGCTTAAATTCTCTACATCCGTAAAACGTTCATCAAAATTTTGTCCATGTACATATACAATTGAAGTTAGCCTTAGACCTTGCGATCTTCGTTGGGCCTTCTTCCGATAGAGGGTTGACAAACCAATTTTACTAGTCTTACATAGTGAACTTTGTTGAGGATCTCCTCAATCGACGTCACGCTCTCCGTCATAACGATTTATTCGAAGCCGCTCTTAGTGCTTCTTATTCTGAGTGGTTATTATATTTGGACGGCTTTATCTTCTATATTTGGATTGAATTTTTATACCAATCTGCCCTTCTATTACTAATAATCTTAACCGTTTAAGGCAGAAAAGCGAGACAATATAGCCTTGATGTTCCTCTTCATTTTCTGATGAATTATTTAACTCATAACCATTATAATCGATCGTCAAGATGCGTTGCGCCTTAATCTTTTCAACATCTTCACTCAGCAATATACATATATATTGCTTATATTGCTTATATTAATTTATATTGCTCTAATATTTCACCTGTAAATGAAGCAAAGAGCAATGAGTGCTAATTGCAGAACCTCTAAGGAACAGACACACACACAGGGCCATCCAATAAAAAGTCGTGACAATCCATCGACAGCAAACAAATTTCAAACTTTTAAATTTAAATCTACAGTATGAAAACAGTGTATTATAAAAAATTGAATGCCTTGGTGCTCTTGATGACTCCCTGATTGACATTGACTGATAATCTATTTCTTTACATTTTTTTTTATATTACAGAAGATCGCGCAATACCATCGCAGCCCTCAGTGAACCGGAAGCAAACACCTTTCAACAACAGGCTTTCCTTTGGTTGGTGCTCTGATTAAGCCCCTCTTTACTCAGTTCATCCACAGTGCGGGTTGGAAAAGGACACGGGGAAAACTCAACCAGAAAACAGCAACAACAACAAAAAACCCCTAGTACACAATGGGTACTAGGAACGCGCGTGTACATACAGTTTTAGTGGATAAGCTTTTAGCGTAGCTCAGGTTTTGATATGCAGGAGAAACAGCCTTAGCATAAAGTGACTCCTTGAGGAACGTTTTCTTTACGCATACACGGCACGTGTACACGTGTGCCACAGACACGGATACACACACACGCGCGCACATCCAGTAATTATTTCTTCCGTGGTTGGTTGTAGTTTTGTTTTTTAAGTTTTAATGTTAACATAAACCTACGATATCGTTTAGCGATGATAAGTAGAAAGGTCGCAAAGAGGATGTAAAAGGACAATCGAGAATATCACATCGGAGATTGATATGTGTAGTGGCGGTGAATAAAAAAAGCGTACCAAAGATTTTAGGGCGAAAAGAAGCAAGTTTTAATGGAGCCACCTTTTGCGTGCTTATGTGTGTTGCTTCCAGGCGAAAGTTAGTCAGACGGCTTTCATCATAAGCCCCCATGTGTCATGTGCAAATGTGATCTCGATCTCGTGCGTGTATGTGTGTGTTGTGTGTGCGTTTGTTTTAGAGCTAGCTTGTAAAGCTAATAACGATTAGGAAAGTGCTTAGCTTTTAAGTTTTGTTTTTACGGCTTTTTTTTCTTAAATCCCTATATTCACTTACAACATTCAGTGGCAATAGAAAGAAGAAATATAAAGAATATGAAAGACCGTTGAAGGGTAATACACAATTTCATAAAACCATAGTGCAATAGATAGGCAGATAGAAGGGAGGAACCATGGAAGGCAGCAGTAATAACCTCAGTAAATGATAACAAACATTACACAAGCAAAACCAGAAAAACCCTACACAACAATACAACAGAATCATATCAAAACTGAAATGGAACGAAGGAAGCTGTATTCAAAAAAATAGGAGAAGAAAATTTAAACAAAGCTGACAACAAAATATGCACGTAAGAAATTTTCATTTACGTTTTCTTATTTGTGTTTTAGCTCCTCAACCAAATTGCATTGCTGTTATGAGGAAAAGGTTTTGGTAAGCAGTTAATTGAAAAGAAGCACACAAATGCCCACCGTTTTGAAACGTGGAGAAAGGAAACGCAAACAAATTATGGATGGGATCAGTAGCCGGATCTTGGCGATAAGTCACTTACCACAACCGACAAGTCTATCCATCAATATCCATCGAGAAAAAGCACAAAATCTACTGTATCTTGTTTGTGCTGCCGTCTTCGTTTCATCTTTATATCTCCGTTACATTAACGCCTTCCTTCCAACGTTCCGCAAACACATGGAACTTTACGAATGAGGTTAACTTAGTTATGTGTTATGTTCACTCCCTCACTAACTTACTTGCGAAAAGATTATTGTTCCCTTAATGGAACGTGGGGACTGTATTGCTGGGCATTAAAACAAATCCCCACGCCCATTCTCAAGCAAGAAGGAGTAGATCATCCTCGTGCGTGAAATGATAACCAGTTTATTCTGTACAATACTCTTCTTTTTCGATACAAAACGGACTGAAAAAAAGTGGGGAAAATGCCATGTTGCGAAATGGGAAAATAAGTACTAATTCTTGAGCTTTTATTTTCTAGAAAGGAGAGCAGTGAATTTATGTTAAGTTTAAGGCGAAACTAAGGGGAAAACCATCAGCATATTCAGTTGTCTAGGAAACGGTGACAAGTGTGGTAGAAAACGATACAAATCACATTCACCTCTAAAACGATCGTAGTTGGCAGGCTTATTTCTGTTGAGGTGTAGAGCGTGCTTAAGGTTCCAGTTACTACTTTTTTTTATTTATTTTTTAATCAAAATACATGAAAACATGTATACATACAACGCATTCAAATTGTTTAAAGAGGGAAAAATCGTTGCAAAACAAAAAAATAACAGATCTAGAAGAACCCACAATCCTGTAAATCTGTAAAGAGTGAATAGCACACGAATGTAAGGACGAGCGGATACAAAAAAATTAACCAAAAGCAAATAACAACCAAACGAAACAGCAAGAAAACAAAACAGGTGCATTTTCCCATCTATCGTTTTCCCGCCCATATTTGTATGTAGTGTTACTAATGTATTAAAAAAAACGCAAAAAGTGATTAAATCAGACGAGAGGGGCGCGAACGAGAGGCAGCAAAGAGCCGTTAAATTTTAAGTGAAAATACGAATGTCATAAACGCGAAAGCGCAGGCCATTTGTACAGTTCGGAGTGCATTTTCTTAGCGTTTAAAAAGTGTTTCAGACGAAAAAGAGGGGGGTTGGGAGGAAAAGAAGAGAAGAAAATGTAAAAACCACCACCAACACCACCCACTCCGGAACAGACACACCACGTTGTACCGCGTAACGAATGCGCAGAAAAAACAAAGATTATATTATGATATAAAGAAAATAAATTCTTACCCGTAACCGATTGAAGGTACAGCAGAAATGCAGTGGAGTAACATGTAGTTTTTATAAAATTAATTTATTGGTTATTAAGAAAGAGATAAAAAAATCAAATTTGTCCAGAAGCCCTTACCATTGTGCGGTATGGTAAGGCGGTGAGAAAAGTAACATCGGCTGCGTCCATTGTCACGCACGCAGCCACTGTGGTGAAATTGGTGAGTATGCAATTCGAATTTCCCCAACGCATTGTAGCGTAGCGTTTTCCATCACAAGATTTTGTTTTCCACAAAAAAACTCAGCAGGGGAGGGTGGAGGGATCGGCGTGTCGAAAGACACATCCAAGGTTATGCGGTGCGTTCCGATCGGACCAGGAATGACCGAGTTATCGTAGATTTTCCACCGAAAAACCACTTTTCCGTGGAATAACTGGGCGGGGAGTCAAGGAATCGGGTTGAGGTGTTCTACAAAAAGATGCGCGGCTCAAAGACGCATCAAACAGTATGCCGGACACCAGGATCGAACCAGGAATGGCCGAGTTATCGCCGATTTTCCACGGGAAATGAGAATGAAAAACTAGAAACTGAAGTATAAACTTAAAATAGTACGGAAAAATATTCGTCATCTCGGATAGAAAAATATTTCTGGCTAATTTTAAAATATCCATTTGCTACCTCTTCGGATTCATGCTCTCCTGTTACTTCTGGTCGAATATTGTCGCATCAAAATTTGGTCGGTTTTGGCCGAAAATTTGGCACCAGGAACAACTTGTAGTAACAGGAGAGCATCCAAACTAGGAGGAAACCGGGTCAGATTTGCTGCGCTGGTTAGTCCCTTGCTACATAGAGGGCGCCACATATCAAAGTGTGAAATGTTTCATATTTTCATTGGTGCTTAGTACATTGACAGATAGAGGGCGCTAAAATCAAAAAAGAGATGCAGAAACTTTTCGTCAATTAAAGCGCCATCTATTTGCGAAAGTACCAAGCGAAATGGAAATTTTGAAACATTTCACACCTGACATATAGCGCCATCTATTTGTAAAGGTATTAAGCACAGCAGCATTTCTGAAACTGCTACCTTCTAGTTTGGATGCTCTCCTGTTATTACAAATCGTTTTTGGTAAGAAATTTGTGCCAAAATTCGAAAATATTTTTGCGGCAAAATTCGAACGGGGGCTGGTATCCGCCGAAAATTTCCAAATCCAAGCTTAAAATCCAAAATCAGTTTTAAAATCCCGGGTCCAAATTAAAAGTTGAATTCCAAACTTAAGATTTCCAACAAAAATTTTAAATTGACTTTGGATTTTAAAACAGATTTTGGAAATTTTCGGCCTATCCGAACTACCTGCTTGAAAGCATGTTCTCCTGTTACTGCCAGTCGCTCCTGGTGGCAGATTTTCGGTCAAAACCGACCCAATTTCATGCGGCAAAATTCGACCAGGAGTAACAGGAGAGCATGAATCCGAGGAGGTAGCAAATGGAAATTTTAAAACTGGATTGGAAAATAATTTCTTTCCGACAAGACAAATATTTTTCCGGCACAATTTAACTTTTTCCTCAATTTCAAGTTTTTTATTCTCATTTTGGTTTCTTTCTTTAAAATACTTTTTAAAAAATCTCCACAACGTGTTTTTCGATATTAAGGGACACTAAAGAGGATTTTAAAGAAACTCCCGGAAAATTCTGCCAGCAGCATTTCCGTGGAAAATCGGCGATAACTCGGCCATTCCTGGTTCGATCAGGACGTACTGCATACCATTTGATGCATCTTTGAGCCGCGCACCTTTTTGTAGAACACCTCAACCCGATCCCTCCGCTCCCCGCTCAGTTATTCCGGAAAAACCAAAACATTCCCGTGGAAAATCGGCGATAACTCAGCCAATCCGTGTCCGATCCTGGCGTCCGGCATACCATTTGATGCGTCTTTGGGCCGCTCACTTTTTTGTAGAACACCTCAACGCGATCCCTCCACTCCCCGCCCAGTTATTCCGGAAAAACCAAAACATTCCCGTGGAAAATCGGCGATAACTCAGCCAATCCATGTCCGATCCTGGCGTCCGGCATACCATTTGATACATCTTTGAGTCGCACGCCTTTTTGTAGAACACCTCAACGCGATCTCTCCACTCCCCGCCCAGTTATTCCGGAAAAACCAAAACATTCCCGTGGAAAATCGGCGATAACTCGGTCAATACTTGTCCGATTCTAACGTCCGGCATACTGTTTGATACATCTTTGAGCCGCGCACTTTTTTGTAGAACACCTCAACGCGATCCCTCCACTCCCCGCCCAGTTATTCCGGAAAAACCAAAACATTCCCGTGGAAAATCGGCGATAACTCAGCCAATCCGTGTCCGATCCTGGCGTCCGGCATACCATTTGATGCGTCTTTGGGCCGCTCACTTTTTTGTAGAACACCTCAACGCGATCCCTCCACTCCCCGCCCAGTTATTCCGGAAAAACCAAAACATTCCCGTGGAAAATCGGCGATAACTCAGCCAATCCATGTCCGATCCTGGCGTCCGGCATACCATTTGATACATCTTTGAGTCGCACGCCTTTTTGTAGAACACCTCAACGCGATCTCTCCACTCCCCGCCCAGTTATTCCGGAAAAACCAAAACATTCCCGTGGAAAATCGGCGATAACTCGGTCAATACTTGTCCGATTCTAACGTCCGGCATACTGTTTGATACATCTTTGAGCCGCGCACTTTTTTGTAGAACACCTCAACGTGATCCCTCCACTCCCCGCCCAGTTATTCCGGAAAAACCAAAACATTCCCGTGGAAAATCGGCGATAACTCGGCCATTCCTTGTCCGACCCTGGCGTCCGGCATACCGTTGGATGCGTCTTTGAGCCGCGCACTTTTTTGTAGAACACCTCAACGCGATCCCTCCACTCCCCACCCAGTTATTCCGGAAAAACCAAAACATTCCCGTGGAAAATCGGCGATAACTCGGCCATTCCTTGTCCGATTCTGGCGTCCGGCATACCGTTGGATGCGTCTTTGAGCCGCGCACCTTTTTGTAGAAAACCTCAACGCGATCCCTCCGCTCCTCGCTCAGTTATTACGAAAAAACCAAAACATTCCCGTGAAAAATCGGTGATAACTCGGTCACTCCTGGTCCGATTCTGGCGTCCGGCATACCGTTTGATACATCTTTGAGCCACGCACTTTTTTGTGGAACACCTCAACCCGATCCCTCCACCCCCCGTCCAGTTATTTCGCAAAAACCAAAACATTCCCGTGGAAAATCGGTGATAACTCGGTCACTCCTGATCCGATTCACATATTTTACTGCCAAACGGAATGCAAATTATAATGAAAATTTTGTTTCTCATTATTTTTTTAAAGTTTTCTTCTTCATGGGGCTTTGCGACCTTCTAATATCACGTCGGTCATCGAATGGCTTACTAGACTTGTCGATACCACGTAGTTGGATAGTTAGTCCTCACTGGGGAGGAACGGTCCGGCTGGGAATTGATCGCTTCCTGCAGTGTAAAGAGCTTATTATTAGAATTATTATTAGATTATTAGAAGGGATAGTTGGAAGCTACCAGGCAAAGCTAGGCTTGCTAAAATTAGAAAGCTCAGCAACATAAGACAACAAATTACAAACATTTAATAATATTATAACAATCGTAATAAGAAATACAAAATAAATGTCGGTCCTTACGGTCCGAAGGGTTGGTCATGTCAGTAGAAGGGCATGCCAGTTCATAAAGTTGCTTTAGATAAGAGTCCAATTATCTATGGGGCGGATATTCCTATAAGTGGACTGAGCGACCACGTGGGGCCACCACCTCGAATGGGGTCCTGAGCTGAGGGATGCCTCGTCGACCAGGAGATGGTACCTGTGGAACAGAAACACACCAACTCCACCCTGTCAGCACTTTTGATAAAGCCCCGCTAGTGCATGGTGTTGGGTCCCAATATCCCTTCCGCCTCCTAACTCCTTGATCTGCCACTGCATCGATCTCCCAAGGGCCTCAAAAACCATTGCCGCTTCCGGCTTCGGAAGAGCAAAATCTGCCTCGGAACTATCTCATAGTGAAATGAAACCTGCAGTGATTGGAAAGAAATTTCTGTACCAAGTAAAGATCGCTAAACGATCGTTCACGTCTTTTTGCAACGATTTAAAAAAATTCAATATCTTTACATAAATCCAGGAAACAATTCCTTGACTAGTGGACACTAATCGCTAATGGACACATTTTCCAACTCAATATTCTCTCTCTTTCCCTCTGAATCAACATGCTGACTTACTGACTTACTTCATCATTTTCTTCGCACGTACCGGGAAAGTGAGTTTCTTTGCCCACCAGTGAACCAGTTTCATCCCCTGACGTAATAACAAGCGGCTGCCCCCTCCCCGATTGCCAACATCTTCCGGATTACAAACCGGACCAACAGCTTCCACAGGTTAGTTCTTTCGCACTAGTAGCCCACATTTTGCGACCGGAGGAAAACTGGTTTTCCACACTCCACGTTCGTGTGCGTACCGTCAGGAGTGTACTGTCGATAAGGAAGTGAAAGATGGTCGGGTCCGGACGAGCGATAAACGTGCGATGATTGATTGATTAGGGGCAGTTCGCGATGGTGCAGATATGGTAGGAAATTAGTGCTAAACAGATACGAATAATGGTTCCCGGCAATCCGTCTACTACACAATGGCAAACAACAAGTGCTCAGTAATTGTGTTGCCGGCCAACCACAAGTGACATAAGTGGGCGCCACCCAGACTGTTGCGCAATCGTTCGAGGAAGAGCGCCGGCAATGAAACATAAATTTATGATTCAATTTTGTTTGCCCACCCACTCCCCCTTGCCTTCCCAATTACCGCCCCAGCACGATGTACGACGGCACCGCAGGTTCTCATTATTCGATCCTCGCGTGAAAGTCGACTACCCTCTTTTTTTAAAGAGACTAATTTCGCTTAGGGAAATGAACCGATCGCTTTTCTTTATAGTCGGTTTTGCACGATGGTCCCAAGTCCAAGTGCAAGAGCGATCGTGTTGTGTGGGGTGAAGCGAAACATAATGATGGAAGCAAAACAACAACCCTTTCACTATCACCCGGCCCGATCACTGTTATTAGATGGCGAGGAGGATAATTGTACAAGTACAGTGTATTCAAGCCAAGTCTTACGTTTGATAAATTGTGAACTGGAATGATTTTTGCAACTTCCCACAAAAAAATCTAATAGTAAAATGGAGAATATTTGTCAGCGTTTACAATTATTTAATTTAAAACAGGTGTTAGTTACATCTGGCCTTAGAGCGAGTTTGTTGAGGATGTTCCAAAGATGTCAGCAATTTAGAATAAACTAAAACGTTTAATCTAGTTCTTCTTAAGGATGAAAATTTCCTAAAATGTTATAAAAATCATGAGATTCTTCAAATATACAAAAATTTAAATTAAATTTACGGACGGAAGCATGTAAATTAATTACTATGAGCTTAGAGTCTGACGTCTCTGGCTTGAAAAGATCGCCCTGGCTCGGCTGGGTCCGGGGCCATTCATGATGACATGTTTCTATGTTTCTTGTAACTTGATTTTATGTTTCTTATTTACGTTTGTTATGTTTAGTGCAACGGACTACGTGAGGCCGCCTTTAAGCGGGACATCAAACTAAGTGCATAATACATGAATTTAAACACGGATGAAATAGATTAACATAGAGTAAGTACCACGAAAACCACGAATATACCTCAAAGGCGTAGTGCGGGACATATTTGGTAGGTGACAGTCACAAACAACGTTACGGCACATGCTTAAAAACGGAACAGACGGTCGCCAAATCGGGTACGGCGGTCCGCTACGTCGTGCAGCGATGTTCCGTGGAAAGTTGTCGGCAGGACTTATAGGCAAAGGCCCGATAGTAGCACCGGCGAATCGATCCAGATAATCTAGTTCACTGCACAATAGTCCATTCGTCTTACAGCTCGTAAAATTTGCCTTTAAAGTTACTTGGCCATCGTCTTTATTGACACGCATTGAGCCTAGTCTAACCAGTCTAAGAACGCGACCAATTCCTGTCTAATCTGACAGAGAGGATTTTTTTACTAGGACGTCTGTGAGCACTAGAACCAGTAGATTATAGCGGTCGCTGTGCACTACCCGGGCTAGATACGTTGCGGCAGCGTGAATGTAACACGCCGAGATGCTTTGTAGCGAACCTTTTTGGACAATCGGATCGACTCGCCGGGGCTCTACTCTCTCTGCGATTAGACTTTACGTCCCGGCGAGAACCCTCCGAGCTTCGAGACCATTACTAGACGTTGAGAAACGCCGCTCGTTTCGGTTCCTCGGACCCTTTCTTGTTAATGTGTCGTGAATTTAATTTCGTGTCTGAACCGCTATGAGTCCCGTGCACTTTTTAGCGTCTTTGTCTCAGTAAGCCTTCTGTATTTTGTTAACAAGCGATTTCCTCCTTATTCTTTGCATAAGGAATTAATATATCAACAGAACAGAGGATCCAGTTTTTATCTCTCGCTCAATAAAGCACTTCAAATAATCCATGTCACACGACTTCAAACAAGCATGTTCTGTTCTATGGCGCGCAATATGTAAACGCGAAGCAAAACACGTGCAATATCACGTGCTTGCGATGTACAACCCACGGCCGCAAGCTTGCACGCACTGCAAATGAAGACAGTAAAGCAAACAAGAAAATAGAGCCACAAACCTTCTTTTCCATTGCATTGTGTGGTGTGGTAGCAGCGAGAAAAGGAAGGTTAATGGTAAATAGCAAATTATGCATCCCGAAGAAGGTGGTTGCTCGCGCGCATTTACCACTGTTTACCATTAGGAAATCCTAATTACCCTCAGCGTCCTTCCCTTCCATTCGATAAATGGGGAAATGGTTTGGCATGGTTCGCGGAAATCGGAAAAAAGCCTGGCTCACACCATCACCCCCTGTAGTGGTGGTGTGACTGATCGATCGTTCGTGGCCGATAAGACGGTTGGAAGGTTTTGATTAAAAACGATCAGACTGTGAGGACGGAAACGGGCACCCTTTACAGCCCTTTTATAATTCCGTTTTTCTTCCTTCCATTTCCCAAGGAATGCTGTACCGCAGGCAAAAACTGCGGTTGCATTCCATTATTGAGTCCAATATTTCTCTATCTCCAATTTCCTAAATTTACCGACCATCCAGAGAAACAAAAAATGGCACTGTTAAGGTACTGACGGAAAGGAAATGCACTGGGTAGGGAAAAGCGAACATTTTTTTTCCCAGCAATGGAATCCTTCCGTGCCCTATCAGCGCATTACGTAAGGTTGGGCTCTGTTGATCGCGCGAATCGGTCAAAAACTCCCTTTTCCTGCACGCGCACGGCATCATGGTGCACGCAATGTATACACACACATACGGTAGGAAATCGTCGACTCGTTCCATTCTGCAGTTACGCACGAAACCACGCGTTAAGCTGCGAGTGAGCCGAACTTCCACGTGTTGCCGACGAATGGCGCGAAGGAAGCGAATCGGGAATGAAGCATCGGGGATGGTGATGCGATCGCCACCCCTCGGGAACGGTAGTGGGAAAAACTTGATGCTCACACCACTACACACACTTATATATAGCGACTGGTGCGGGTCGGTTAAGCTCGTACTCAGCCAGTGACCGTCGAACGGCCCACAGTGTTCCGTGCACAGTCGAAGATTTCTACCATAAAAGAAGATTTATATTAGTGGAGTGATCAGGATAAATAGTTGAGAATATCGAGTGCCTTCTTTTCACCTGTATCAACCATGGCCAAGAGTACGACCATTTTGTTCCAGTGTTGTCTGGTGTTGCTGCTACCATCTTATTACAGTGTGTTTGCCAAAAAGGAGGACAACAAGCCCGAAGGTCAGTGTCTAGCAAGTGTGTTTTAGTGCTTGGGTGTGTGTATAGTTATATAGGATGTTAATAGGTTAAAATCGCTTAGAAATGGCCGATCATTTAAGATCCGTTTGGAGGATGACTCACGGACAGTACAGTAAGTGCGCAACGTCAGCGTGTAACGGGTTCTTCGCCCATCCGCTATCCGATCGTCATCAGTGCGTGCGAGAGCTTCTTTAGAGCTTTTGTGTAACCACGTAACACCACAATATGTACACACCCGACCCCATGGTCAGGTGGGGTAGTTCACCTGGAGAAGAATCAACCACCTGGAACCGGTTGTACGATTCACTTTCTCGCATGTGTTGGTGTTCTTCTTTCGCGATCAGCGCTGTGCCTTCCTATGTATTCTAGTTCTGTCAATGCTTTATGTTGTGAATTTTTTGGTCATAAAAATATCGCGAAATAAGCTCTAAAGTCATCAAAGTCTTGTAAGAATCTGCAAAGTTATGATCACATGAGTTGCCGGTTTTTAAGTCAGTATGAAATAACAATGCTGATTTGTGTTCTAGGGTGGTCTATACCAAGACTTCCTACAAGCAAGGATGACTCTTGAAATTGTAATATTCGTCTCATACTTTAAGCTTTTTAGAGCTTATCCAGACGCCTAAACAGGAAAACAAGATCGAAAAATCATAAAGAAACACGAAAGAGAATTAGTGATCTTCCTCTACCTCGCGCCAGGGCTTTCGCTAAGTTAGAACGAACTCTATGATACAATACCAAACGATCGCACATGGCAGCAAGTCCAGTAAGTCATTAGATGGCCGGCATGATCTGGAAGGTCGTTATGCCAAGAAGATGTAGTAGAAGAAGACATAGTATTCCGTATCGGCTTCTAACAGGACTTGCTAATCAAACCGATCTTCCTTTTAAGAAACATTTAAAATCGTTACAAGGCATTGACTGAGACTTTTCACCTCCATTGTTAACATATCTTGATAGCTTCTTCCTGTATCACAATTTTCTAATAAATCTACCATTAATTCTATCTTTCCCCTTCCAGAAAGCCTTTTCGAGCAGGATTTGGGTGATCAGTTCAAGATAGACGCCTCCACGCAAGGTCTGCAAAAGGTGAACCTACGGTGCGGTGCCGACTCGATGCGCATCGAGCTAAAAACGGAAGAGGACTTCCAGGGCGTAATGTACACACGGGGCAGCTACTACAAGCAAACGAAACCATGCTTCGTCAAACCGGAACGTGCCGGCCGTACGCTGGAGATGAAGTTCGATCTCGACCAGTGCCAGACGGTGAACAATGGTGAGGTTTACTCGAACATTGTCGTCGTGCAGCACGATCCGGACATCGTAACGCCCGGTGATGCCGCGTTCGCGGTCGAGTGTGACTTCCGGAAGCCGCGTGGTGTAACGGTTAGCTCGGAGATTCAGGCCCGGGATAGGTAATTATTATGAAGGCCGCTTCGCACTTCATACTGAACTGTCATTAGAAGAGTATTCTTTGACTTTGGGAGGTTCAGTTTTATAGGAGTTTAAAGCTGTTTGTTCCATACTTGTTATTTAGTTTTAGTAAGTTAGCACATTGTTACAGAGTTGCTTGTTTTTTGTTTTTCCATTTTCCACCCATGAACACCACACACCCTTGCACCCACATACGTACAACCACATAGTGAGGGGGACGCAACACCGACACCATCGTCACGCATTACACTCACCAGTCCGGATCCGTCGGCAAACACACAAACACCGAACGAACACAACTCGGTCCACAGTGCGTCCGGTTCGGTAACGTTTGTGCCGAGTCGTTTCCGCAATGGGTCCCAGATACCGGAACAGCGAGTCCGTGGGACGGTCGAAACGGTCGAAATTCCACTACACACAACACAAGAAGAAAAACAAAATCAAGAGGAAAATCGCGATGAGTTGTAATGTGTGAGGGAAGCACCGTGTATACGCGTAATTTTGGAAAATAATTTATTAAAACTCTTCTTTGACTCCTCCAACACTAATCAGCACTTCCCCAACGATTCTAGAGATTCCAATTTTAACCTGTATATGTCTCAATTTCATGTCTACCCCCGCAGCCTTGAAACGGCGAAAACTAACGCAACCGCTTCCTATCCACCCAGCGAATAAACCGCTAATCGGATCTACGTCTCCTATACTAACCGATGCAACAGCTTCCTGTACTACCCAGTAATAAGTTCCTTCTTCGGACAACTGATTCTAACAATCCTTTAGCCTTAAAAAAGAGAGTTAAATCTTACAAGACAAGTCCTCGGTACGTAAGAGGTATTGGGAGCTGACCAACGACTGTGTACACCGGTTGTTACCACTTCCAAAGCGTCACTGTTCTAAGTGACCGATAAATAGGGAAGGGGTGCCCACAATGGACAATCGAAAATATATTTTATGAATGAATTCAAGTTCCACTGTTTGTACACATTTTTTGAAAGAAAGGAAATTAATTTTAGGTGCAATAATTTTAAAACAAAAGACAATACGGCATTGGACCGTCATAATCAATTGTAAAAAAAAATTAAAACAACTTACGGCGAACATGGTAAATTCACTCAAAAGCAGTAAAATATAAAAAAAAACAGAATAGAGAAGAAAACTATAAAATATAACTTACCTCGTACGGTCCACATGTGCCATCATCCCAACGGTTCGTCGATTTGGAAGATTTCTTATCATCATGTTCTTAAGTCATAGCCGCTACCACTGTACTTACATGAGGCTATCGTTTTTTTTGTATTTTTTTTTTTGTTTGTTTAATTTTTTTATCGCGATTTAACGTTCCATTAGGTTTTAATCATCTTAGCGAAACAACGTAACTTTTTTTTTGTTTTAGTATGCGCTTCGGCTTTAATTTGCACGAAATCCCATCTGTTTGACGGGCTAGAGCTTGCTCAAACTTTTCACAGGCAATTTCTACTACACCCTCCGAGTCCTGTTTTCCCCCATAAAGCACAACTTAATGTCGACATGTTTGCTCGCTTTCCACCATTGAGAAAAAATTTCTCCCAATTCGGGAAAAATAAGCGTTTTAAGGTACACTAGAGCAGAGCGATCTCTATTCTTAACGGCATCGGTGGAAAGTTAAGCGCGTTCGTGTGAAGAAACTAGGGGAACGTTTTCTCGATTTACCACGTCACACATTAATCATTGTATCACCAAATTTACGCGTTATGAGTCTTCTTGATGTGTTGCTACTGCTAGACTGTTTTCGAATCCGATTTCGTTTGAATTCGCAATCTGCCACACCAAGGAAACACACACAAACAGAATATCGTTTCACAATTTTCATTCAATTGTGTGTGTTTTTGTCTCTGTAAATAGAGCCGAAATCATATCATTATTGTACAA
The DNA here is from genome assembly GCF_943734695.1 of Anopheles maculipalpis. Classification (NCBI taxonomy): domain Eukaryota; kingdom Metazoa; phylum Arthropoda; class Insecta; order Diptera; family Culicidae; genus Anopheles; species Anopheles maculipalpis. The sequence continues at coordinate 26,413,268 of NC_064871.1, read as the reverse complement.
AACAAAACAAAAACCTTAATGTTTGAAACACATTCGATTTCTGCAATAAATTGCCTGTGTTTCGGTTCTTCGTAGCGGGGTATATGATGCCTTTGGAAGCTAACATTACTCAAACGGATCATAACTTTAGCCTGTTTTATATTGCATCGATCCATCTTGTTCATACTCATCTCATTGTTGTGTGTAGTGCCGCTCGCATTATATGAAATATTCTTGTATATGTATACGCTAGCTTCTCTATAGTTTTTTGCTTCTTTTCTTTTCTAGATTACCCTATCTATTCACAATGTGGTTGAATTTTCGCTGTTATAACTTTTTTCCACTTTTTCCATTCATTATCCATGGTATCTCTTTCTTTCTGTCTCTCTTCTATTTCTCTTGTTCTACTTTTCTTCGCGCCTGCTACCACCTTTTTGTTATTCAGCACATATTTTACTTGTTCTACAGACTATAATTTTTAAATTATTATCAAATAAGTTTGGTTTTTGCATACCACCACAATGTTTCCACTTTCATTTGCATGCGCTGTTAACAGCCGCTTTCGATCGTTTGTGAATACGAACAGAGCCCAATCAGAACCTACACTAAATCTGCATTATTTAAGTCACGCTTAGTGTTTGAAAGCCATCATTTTTCCTTCATGCATTGCACGGGTGTACACACACACACGCACACATGGACAGAATTGAATGTTGTCCATCGCACAGCTATAACCAAGGAAAATTCCCCAAAACCTTTCGGGAAATAGAAGGTTATAAAAATGCTATGTCAATATTAAATTCTGTCCTTAGGCACACGCCCTTTCCCTCCCTCTCTCTGCATCCTTATTATTCTGGGGAAATTTGGTACAATTTTTGCTCAACACAACACTCGCTCAACACACCAGTCACCATTTTTAATCTTTCGTTTTTCGTACATCATTGAATCCAGCTAAAATTGAATAAACTATTATCTTTCAAAATAAAGAAACGTATATTAAAACAAAAGCCCTAACGCCCCACTAGCAAGGACTGTATATCATCTCTCTGTCTAGGTAGTAAGAAAAGAACGATTGAAATTTAAAAAGTGTAATGAGATAATCGGTAGATCGTCACGGGTGTCGCGCATATTCTGCTCACATCCCACACCGGCACCGTGACGAAAATTTTCCGCGCTCGTTTGATTATTCTACTATAATGCTCTCCAAATGTTTGTGTGTACCTTAGCTTGCTTTTTCTATTAGAGAATATTGTAAGGGGGAAAAAGTACTACAACATGGACCATCACCTTTTTGTAGAACTCTACAGCCAAAGCGAATGTTTTTGGTTTTCTGGCGTTGCAAAAATGGCAATAGAGTTGAAAAGAGTTTTCCTAAGATCCGCGAAACGCCTAATTCTACACATTCGTTCTAATGCTCTCCCTCTATCTGTGTTCTACTTCGTACAGCTGAAGCATTTTTGATTGGATTTTGTTTGTTTGCTAGTTTGTACTTACAACTACATCTTTACAACGGATTTATCGTACCATCGACCAATGCGACCCAGTTTCGCTTTCGTTTATCTCCTTCGACCAAATTTTCTTACGTCGGTGTCGGTGCGCGCCGGTTTTCCATTACAATTGGAAACACGCGGCCACACGGAACCGATATCACACACATGCAAGAAGAAGAAAAAAAGATATAGGTAGCAACAACAACAAGCACGCACCTTTTTTCCCCCTCGTCGAAAGTAAAGATGGAAGAAACTCCCGACTTTCGACTTCGTGTCTCAAAAAGAACACGCGCACACACACACACAAATTTATGGAACGTCTTCGAACGTGTCGTTGCCTGCTGCCTCCATCATCTGCTTGCTTGCCAGTTTACTCGCTAACCAATCCCACCTCCCGCTGGACAGACTGCAGCGGAACATCGGTGGCGAGCATTTCCTGTGCGACGGGTGAATCGTTGGCACTGCTACGATCGATTGGCGTCGATGCTGTATCATCGGGGTCTTCCTTCGCTTCTTCAGCCAACTCTTCTGCCGCTAGCTCGGACGGGACGGATTCGTCACTACGATCTGCTACCAGTTGCTGCTGTTGCTCTACTTCAGCATCTGCCGTTACGTCCTGTTTCGCGTCTTCTAGCGTTGGTGTGACGACGATTTCAGTCTTTTGAGCAGCATCCTCCTCGATGGTTTCCTTTTCCTCCTCGATGCTTTCGTTACTGCTGTCACGCTTGGAGGCTTGCAGTTTGCTGCTGCTGGATGATGATGCCGGTTTCATTAGCTTTGGATCGGTCGCACGGAGTGACTCGGAATCGCCTATACCGTCACCACTGGGACGCAGCACCAGGTAGAGCAGAATGTCGGACAGTGAGATGATGCCGATGACCTTCTTCATCTCGTCCACCACCACTAATCGATGAACTTCGACGCGTACGATGCGCTCCATGATGGTGTAGAGCGTTTCGTCTAGTGTGCAGTGATGTACTCCTTCGAACCACGCGTTTCGATGTTCGTTCGCTTTCTTGAGAGACACATCTAGATCGTTGTACGTTTTCTCAGCAGCCAAGTTCTGGAAATGGGAACGTATTAATTCTTGTACTTCCAAAGGAAACAAGCGAACATCAGCAAGATAACTCACAATTACATCAAACTTGGCATAAATGTCCGTCAAGCGCCCCTCGGAGTCCACCATCGGCAGTGCGGACACGCGCCTATCCACGAACTTGTGCAGCGCCGTAATGATGCTGGTATCCTCTGTGGCCGTTTCGATGTTGTTGTAACTGCCAATGCGTATCTCCCGGAGGGTTTTCTGCATGTACGATGGCTTTGGTAGTTCGTTTATCTGCAAACAAGAAAGTTAACAAATGAGTCGCGTCGTTCCATTAGCCGAGAACAGACTGGCTGGCTGACTGCCTCTTACATATAAAAATAGGAATCTAAGTATCCTCTTGTGAGTCAATATATACAGCACGTTGCCGGTGACCGGATCAATCACAGGCAGCCGATGGATGCGGTTGTGTACCAGCATCTTGATGGCATCGTACAGCGACGCATCTGGACCGATGCTAACGAGCTTTTTCACATCTTCCTGTAGCACTTCTGCAACGGAACACAACAACAAAAACGGCATATTGTAATGCATAAGCTCATGCGCATATATCGAACGCGACAGACTCGAATCGACTTACTTCGCCAAGTGTCCAGCTTGTGCTCCTCCAGCTCGTCCATCGACGCGTTCGGTGATTTGTAATACATTTTTAGAATCTTGATGAAATCGGTGATCGTTAGCATGCCGACAAACTCTTGGCGCTTCGAGTCCCACAACGGTGCCGCTCGGACGCCGTTGTAGACGAGCGCGTAGAACGCCTTCTTCACCAGCAACTGGGTGTCGAACACGACCAGCTTGGCTGAGGTCGGCACCAGATCGTAGCACTTATGAAACCGGAAGAACTTGACAAAAATCTGTGACTCATCTTCCTCTGCAAAAATAGACGCGACAGCAAAAGGCAAATAGTAATTAGTATCGATGAACAAATATTTATATGAAAATTATAACTTATTTCTGCAAACGACTATTTATGACTCTGCTCGGTCGGATTATCCCTTTATCCCATAAATCCTGTCCTTCTTTATGTTTTCACTCTGTCCCGAACCTTTCTTGAGTAGCTCCGCCAGATGCTGCTTCCAGGCGCTCGAGATTGCCTCAAACTCCTTTATGCTCTCCAGCGGATACGTTTCGGTGTTGAAGAAATCGTGGTAGCCGGCCCCCAGAACCAGCCGGCCGGCATAGTTCGAATAGAAATGCAACGTGGGCCATGGCTCCCGGCCGGCAAACCAGCGCCGCCTGCAGCCATAGTTGGAGCGTTTCTTATGGTTACTAATTTTCTTAAAGTTTGGATTCACATAACACACTGCACGGTGGTGGTTCAACGAGGATAAAGACAAGGTAGAGACGTTAGGCAAAAGATTACTACTCGCCAGAAGGTGCAGATTATGGTGTATTACTTGTTGCGGTGTTTGACTTTGTACGAGTGTTGCGAGATGGACATCATTGTTTTAGCGTGGTTAAGCAATTGCAGATTTATCTTTGGAGTGTGTTTCGGTGATATTAAGCAAGTCCTACATTAACATGCATTAAAGACACACACACAAACACGTATATGGTGGTAACACAGCACATTTCATGACGGTGTACAATTGTATGAGAGCAAGAACGATCTTTGTGTATGTTGTGTGACACGAATATAAGATACTTTCTGATTTTGTTTCTAAATCCTCCACTACTACTGCCGTCCGGTTCGGAACAGGAAGCTAGACAGCAGCTGCTGTCCTGGCTAAGACTACTCGCACTGGAACAGGCGGAACTGGTGAGATTGGACGAGATGCTCATATTATGCTGGCTTTGTTCGTTATCCGACATGCTGATGCCGCTCCCGAAGCGACTGAGACTGTTCCAGGTCCCGATGCCGGGATCCATCGGTGGCAGTTAGCGATTGGCTACACGAATTAGCTATACACACAATACACGCACAACTAAGGAAGGGGAAATAAACACCAACGGGGAATTGTGAATACTACAGTGACCAAAGAAAGAAGGGAAGGGCATAGGAGAATAGGTATTTACACACAATCTTAGAATCGAAAAGTATGTAAGGTACATGAACTAGACGCAAAGGAAACTATGCCTTTAAAGCAAAACTATTGACGGCGTCTGCAAGGCGCTAACAACTGACAACTAGTTAATTTTAGATGACTACCGCGAACACAACCCAAGTCTGACCACCTAATCGTTTTAGTGCTAGCGGGACGCGGACCGACTCTCCTCCTGCCGGTCGGTCATAGTTGGTAGGAAGGTCGGTTTGTGTTTTTGCGCACAGCTGACGCTAATTGATGGCATCTAATGAATGTCAGATTCGTTTTCAATTAACATCGGTGTTCCCGTTGCCAAGAAAGGGAAAATGACACAGAATTTTACAACTTCTTAAGTTCTTGAGCAATGTTGGACTAGACCGTTGACAGCGCAATTTTCATATCAATTTAGCAGCTTTACCTCAGAATCTCTTGAATACGAGCCCCTACGGTATTCTCTCTTCATATAACACATTTCTCTACTAAACAGTAACAAGAACTCGTTAAAATCAATGTTCAAATAAGAGCAACGACCTGCTACTGAAAAGATTCTCCTCGTAAATCACCCAGAAGGATTTCCCTCCCAATTTTTTTTTCTTGTGAGCTTCTAAAGTAGTAACGGCTAACTGTCGCCACGTTGTTAACTCTTTTTACCCCTTCTACCTAACAACACACTGCTTTAATTCATACGAACTTCAAGCAATGTGCCGCACACGACAATCGAATAATTAGCAATGGCATCCCCCACACGCCACACCTAAACACGCTAGGCCCCATAATATGATTCAATGGCACACTAAAGAGTCTAGACAATCCTTGCTGGGTATGGCCGTGCTGATCGACACCACCACTTGTGGATTAAAAATATCATTCAGTTTTCTGCACATCGTTAGCTCTTTTCTTCTATCCCTTTACTACTCAGTAGAAGACGAAAAATAAAGATCAGCTGTTATAGACCATTGTACATTCGACGGACATGCTTTGTGATAACAACACACAAGGACAGACTAAAATTACAACAGATGAATCATAGGTTGAACACAGAAGTAACAGCAGCAGCTGCAAATATCAGTGATGCGTCGATTTAATTGATCTTGATTCATCATATAACGGTTCTCAACCTCACTCAACGCATCTGGCTATTAATAACACACAGCATCAATGCCACTGTCATAGGCAAAGCAGAAGAGGAAGGACGTGCCCCTTTCTATGCGACCATATGTTTAGATAGGAAAGAGTCCTTCACGTGTCACCCATAGCCATACGTATCGCTTTTAGGTATACGCATCTCATATAAGTTGCCAACTACGTGCACTATGACGTCATAGAAAGGAATACAATAAATTTGAAAACACATCATAGTTATCCCACAAAATATACCGATCTCACTAACGACTCTATGACTCGTGTAAAATATGCTAATGTGTCTCGCTTTAGCTGGTTTTCCTATATGCACTCGCGTACGCACAACACGACTGCTTAAAGCGTATACGAGCGTGTGACAATTGTAAATGATTTCCAATATTTTCCTACTATGCTGCTATTTTTACCATCAATCATGTGGTGTACAGACAGAACGTTAGTACACAGTAAAAGCACAACGAAGCAAGCAAAACCTAAACCTAGGAAAGAAACAAAACAAAAAAATCTTCTCGATATTTGTTTTTCCGTTAGCGCTAGACCGAACGCTTCAAGTAATTGAACAATTGGTACTCTGAATGAGGTGCATTATTAGAACGACAGAGGTTGAAACCGTGAGGGGGATTGTTGTATTTGCTACATATTTTGAGTTAGTAGGTGTAAGAACACGCAGTACTACAGCAGCTAGACCGGCCAATTTTGATTGCGTTTTTGTGTAGGATACACGGAATAACATTCTGTGATAATATTTACACAACGATCACTGCGCGCACTACGCAAAAATGGCAGAGACTCGTCCGAGACGTCCTCCTAATCACACACGCACGCACTCACACACGCTCTACTAATGGATTCTATATTTCCGTGGTATGAGATCACGGAATCACAGAGATATTGAAGCACAGCTACGCGTTACACCGACGACGATGAGCGGAACCACATTCCAGCAGCGATCGAAACACGGCAAACAATCACGGTCACGGAAGGAAAGCCAAAATTGCTCAACGCATCTACAGCAAAGCACGACCGACACTGGATTTGGTTTTGTTTTCGTCTGCGCGGTGCCGTGTACAGGCACTCCCAGCATTCACCGAAGAACTGATCCGAGGACTGTGTCCGTCCCGGCAAGCTTCAGTTGCTTCCGCTGACGACAACAAAACGATGCGATGCTGCTTGCGCTCCTCAGCTGTCCCTGGCAGCCCAATGCGCACTCAACACTTTGCTCGCAGGCAAAATGTGTTCTGCGCAGCAGTCATCATAAGACAGGCTCGGTAAGACACGGGGAAAAGGTGGTGGAAGATCTTGCCCGCGATCTTGACCGATCTTGACCGAGAACGGTTCGTGCGGGCCCGAAATTGCAAACATTCAAGGTAGTTCTCTCACACGTCGCTAGTTTTAATTGCGCATGTCCGGTGAGCTTCGGGAATGCCGCTTTTGCAGGGTCCAATGGTAAGCTGCACAGCAGCAGCATCGGAAGAACGATTGAATTGTAGTTTACAGATCGCCCTCTTGTTCGTATATCTTACTTCATACGCATGCTCATTGTTATTGATAATGGCGCTAAAACCATTGAGGTTGGATATTTTATAAGTTTTATAACGATAAAGAAAATGACGTGAAGTGTCGTTATAGGGCTTGTCTCAAATCATGACATGTTTAACGTATACGTTTTATACCAGAATTTCTAAGCATCCAACTGTTTATCCTTCACCTTGCACCTATTATTACGCGTACTTAACATTTTCAAAATTTTATCTAATCCAAATCACCTGCAGTACGTGTAGCAAGCAAGGATGCTAATAAATCTCTCAACTGTCACAAACAATTTGACATTTATGTGCCCGTGGCAGCAATCTTCCTTAAAATTCTCCACTGAACGGGTTGATGTTTTGGCAATCTATCAACCTTTGAGTGAAAAGTGAGCAGCACAACAAATGGCCGCTATAAGACACACATATATCAGGGTGGTCTATGAGAGGAGTAAACCACCGTTTGCAAATATCGATCACGTAAGGTTTATAAATACAGATCCCAAACCCGAGCAGAAAGATGATTGGACTGTTGAAATCTTGCACCACAAGACAGCATCGCCAGACACACACTTACCTAGATCGGATAGTTGAACCTTCTCCAGGAATGGATCGGCTACGGGCAGCTAAAATGAGAAAAAAAAACGAAAAACACGTTCCATTATTGATTGCATATCAGAATGAAATTTGTATATTTAAATATAAACTAGTAAGTTAAACTAAATAAATCTTAAGGAACATAGAACATTACGTTTTGACTGTTGTGCGCGCTGGTGGAACGACGCAGCACGTTCTTGCGCAGTGAATGACTAAACCGCGAGTACCAGGTCGGTGAGGTGTAGTAGTACTTAATGCTTGTTGGCATCGACGAGGACAGCGGACACTCGCCGAACTGGTTCGGTGACACAGGGCTGCTTATGGAGCGCCCGGAACTGTATCGTTCCCGAGCTGTTCCGGCACGCGTCGATCGGACGTGCCCGTTTGCTGCAGTAGCGGCCTGTACCACCGGAACATTATTGGCCCGGTTCGAGCCCTGGTTGTAGATGGAGGCAAACAGTTGCTGCTGCAGCACGCTAGTCGAGTTTGCAGGCGCTGAACCACCGATCGACGGCTGGCGATGATAGGCCGGCGAAGATGACAACAGCTTAATGCCACCACCGGCCGGTGGTGCAGCGACAGCATTGGCTGATGATACGGAACCAACCGATCCCGGCGAATGGCCCGGTGTTGGTTGATTTAAATGATGCAGCTCACTGGTACTGGACCCGTCCCGCAACAGGTGCGGCGTACGATTGCCATTGATCACGAGCGTACTATCCGCACTGTTGGCCGGACCGGCAATATTGATCGGATCGGTACGTGGTGGCACACGAAACTCGGGCACGGGCGTGTTTGGCGTCGCACAGGACGAAGAGTGATGCAACTTTGGCACGGGTGGTGGTTTCGGGCGCGAAACGGACACCGTGCTGGACGGTGGAGCCGCATCGAACAGCGAAAAACGACGGAACATTTTAACCGCTCTATGGCACAGAACCTCTCACACACAGACGTACATTTGGTAAAGGGCTGTTGTATGGCACAAAAGGTACAGGTTACACGCTGGACGAAACGATTCGTATCAAAGCGTCTTATTTGTAGCACAAACTAAACAAAGTAAAAATCACACCATCAGCACGAGGATAAACGAGGTCATATTGAGAGGTAGGAAAAGGAAACGGAACACAGATACACTTAGTATTATTACAAGATGCAACACACTTGCTGCTGGATCACGATCGTTCAATACATAGCATGCGCTATCGTCGCACCCGCTTTTCGAACTAGATCATCGCGATCGACGGTTCCGGCTAGAAGACCCCCGGTTGGTAACACACTACAATTGGGTTTCGTCCACCAGTGCAGGCACATACCATCTTCCTATTCCTTACACCCGGTTCACACCACTGTACGCGTGTTGGTTCACCACTAACCTTTGCTATTTGTTTACGGAATTCGCGACGACTAGTAAATGAAAAAATGCTACAACCACTGTGTTCACTTTGCCATAGAGTGGTGTGCGTGTGTGTGGGATGCTGCTGGCTATCGATTTTCCGACAAACGACAACGAAGCCAAAACGACCAATCCATCAATCCGAAACACCGTCACTTATTAGCACCATTTTGCCAACCCTGGTTTAATAAAGAGCACAAGAGCTAAAGGAACCGTTTCCTTTGGCCCTTGGTGGCTGGGCTTGGGAGGGTTGGGTTTGTAAACAACTCTTCCTACCGGAAACCGGCAGCTACATCCCGTTTCCCGTTCCGGTGTGGTCTTCAATTAATGTAACCAGATTACACCGCACGTGTCGGTCCACGGTGGAGAGCAGCATGGGCGCGCAACGTCCATAACAATTTATGGATGTTTTTAATTGAAATAAATGGATTATTTTTAACTCCCGGCGCTCCGTGTACTGGGCGCAAATAAATAATACACTCGTAAGAGGATCTAATCTATTTTCTTTTTTTTTTTTTTTTATAGGATCTACGAATCTGCAATATTTTTATGCCAACCTTCGCGACTCATTTGCTGCAAGTATGCCATGTGTTTCGAGTATTTTGATTTTAAGTAAAAGTACTCGAAGTAATCGTTCGTTTTTATTTTTTCCACTCGCTTACTGATTTTAAGCTAGCTCAGTGATGAAGCGGAAAAGCACAAACCTTCAATCTGGGTCCAATAAAAACACGGCATCAACAAACCACCCTCGCTCTCCTTTCCCACACTCAATTCGCCTGCTGCTTAAAGATAAGATATGGCGGCCCAGTGTGGTGCAATGAGTAGCAAAATAAAAGAAGCAACATGTAGATGCAAATCATCAAAATCTCAAAGAACCGTCGGAGACTCGGAACTCACTTAGCGTGGGCTGATACGGAAATAACACACGCAAACAGATCTAGATCTACGCTTTGAACGTGGAAAAGGAATCAACCTAAAGCGTGCGGAATATTGACAGGAATATCATTCCACATCCATAGCAACGGCGCGGTTTTGTTTCTTTTTCTCTCTCTCTCTCTTGCTGGACGTAAGCCAAATATTTGGTCCGATACTCATTATCACCGGGTCCGGGTGTAGCCTATCGACCCCTAGGGTCTTCATTTCCCCCTACCTAGTAAGGATCCCCCTGGAAGCGAGAAGCGATAACCACGACCATACAGCGTGGCTGAACCGAAACTGTCAGGTCCAAAACCGAAAAAATCCAACTTCTTAACCCCTCGGCGCCAAACTACCGGCGCGATTCCACCGCTGAGGGTATTACACGGTCCAGAGGTTCAGCAGCAGCAGCACCAACACACGTTGCCAATCGCTGATGACGCGGATCAGAAATCAATCTCAGCTTTTCATCGAGCACAGAGCAGAGCGCGCACCCGCGCAACGCAAACACATCGAATGCCGTATGCGTATTTGTATTCGCGTCACTTTTTCACACCACGCGAACACGTACGAATATAAGTAAGGGAATAAGGTGCCTTTTTGCATCAGGTTGGTAACGTTTGGGGCGCATTAGTTTGCTCTCGAGAAGGGGCAAAACAACATACATTACTTTTTCTGTTTTATTGCATTAGGGACAGTTGTCGAGAGATACGGTGACACGAATGCTAATCGATTTATTAGACGAGTTAACTGGATGTAACTAGTCAATGAAGAGGGCTTACTATACTAAGTAATGCAAGATTATGAACACTCTACTTGTAGCATTTGCTTGCTTGATCTCAAGTGTCGAATTCAAAAGTAAGAACAAGACATCTTTATCGTTACAGGGCCTTCTTTAAGTAGTTTCTCACTGCCACTTTTGTGCGAAATATTGCTTGTGTACAAGAAAACGCGTTAGAATCCTTGAATAGTCAAATCAACATTGATCTGTAATATGGACCCCGCACTTGGGTCAACAAACTACTACTTGTTTCATTTTTCAGACGTACTCGCCGCCGAGTTCCTAGTCTCGGCGGCCTAGGTCAACAACAACCGTAAACTGAGTGGTTAGTATGTGTCCAAAACAAACCAGACGGAAAGGGATGGTTGCGAACCACCATTCAATAGCCTCATTTCATGAACAGGTTTGGAACAATTTCAAGGACTCTTCAAAAAAAAAAAAAAACCGATTCAACTCCGAATAACTCGTCAATGCTGCGGGCTCTAGTTTGGAGTGAGCACTGTTTTGCCCTTTTAGCTTAAAGCGATTAGCGAGAGTCGGTGACCAAAAAACTCCCTTCTCCTTTTTTAATAAAGTTGTTAATGTTAGCAGACAGATCCACTTCCAGACACATCCACCAATCTGCGCAACATGTATAAAAAATGCTGATAGGATTGTAAACTTCCTGGGTTTGATAGAAACTTTGCACAACAGTTTCGCTAAGGATCCATACACCCAGAAGAGTAGTACCTTCTTTACCCTTAATCAGTCGCCACAGCTATCGGTGCCCAAACAAGCACAACCCGAAGTAAAGCGGTTTAGTTGATCGGGCTTTTCATGTTGGTAACTATTTTTATCCTCACGCACCACCAACAACACACATCTTGAGGTGCGTTGCCGACTTCTTTTCGAAAACGCGGTCGGGTTTTTAAATTGCGACGAACTTTAATTCCTCTGGCCGCCCCCACACACACACACACACCCACCAATCGTACACTAAAGGGGGGGCTGGGCCACATTTTATTACGATCAACTTGCAAGAAGTGATGTTTGGTTTCGGTGGTCGGAATGTGCGCGCACGTGAACAGGAAGATTGGTGGTGATGATGTGCGAAAAATAAATTAATCGCACGCCGTTTCGTTATCGGTCGGTAGTAGTAACTCTCCGCCCTGGGGCGAATCTTTGTCCACCTAAGCATGAACTCTGTCCTACGCTTGTAAGTTTGGCACTTTACGATGTTTTCAAGCACTTCAAATCAATCGTTCGTCCGTATTTACACCCTCTGTATCGCGCACAATTGATTAACTTAGAAAGACAAAAAACACGAATACTACATTCAATCTCCTGTACAAAACACGATCCAAGGCACGCCTTTAGTCCTTTTTCGCGGCACACGCGGCTGCTAAAACGAACATGGACCTTACAAATTTGCAACACCGCACTGCCAGACTGTCACTCTCGGTTTGTATGTGTGTTGGGTCGCGTTCGCGGATCGCGGAACGCGTCTGGTTTCGCGAACGAATGAACTCAAACTGCGCGCCGCCCGGTAGATGTTTTCGAGGCCACAATACACAACTCGTGCAACACATATAAACACGACGCGCTCTGGTCGTGCGGCGGCGGCATCGTCTCGGTTGTTCCTCTCACTATCAATCTCATAACACTCACAATTCTGCTTCCACCTATATCACCCTATATCGCCCGCCCAGCTCTATATCTGAACTTCTGTCGAGATGGCGCCCAAGATGGTTGCATTTCTTAACCTTTCCGATGCGTACGACGTGCGTCGACACTAAGTAGTGCACACATTCCCGGACAAAGCACTCAGTAAGCAGCAGTAGTAGCCGAATAGGCAAAAACCTCCAACATACTTGTGTGTGACGTCATACAAGCTTAATAAGAGCGATAGTAGTGACCCGGTGTGGTTGGTTCGCCTTAGCGAACCTAATCATTCAGCACACACCTCTAAAGCGAGAGAGCGAGTGTATGCGAATATCTCGCCAAATGCCACCAGCAAACAAAAACAGTGCGTTCTAATCGCGAAGAAGGTGGTGATGGCTTGGCATAAAAATGCTGTGTTCATACATTCACACGAGCGCGCGCGCGCGCCCATACACACCCAGACATTACAGCGCAAATTGTTTCTTATCAGCTGCTTATTACATCCCGGAACGTCGCCGCGCATAGCTTTGCGAATAATGCCCCACGAGGGTGCTAGCACAATTACGTGTGCGTGTGCACACAAACGAACCATGTACGCACTCACTCACTTAACACCAGGGATGGGGTTGCTTGCCTCGGATGGAGGGTGCGGTTTACTCTATCACTCACATGAGAAGAGTTAATGATTAACCGGATAGGTGCGATAAGGAGTTGGCTCAGATAACTGAGCAGCTTTGCCGGCAGCAGAGTGTTGCTTTAGGTGCGCGATTGTGTTTGCACTTCTGTCTATTGCGTATCACAAAATTTTAAGTATAAATGTCGATGGGGAAGAAGAAGCTTTCTTTGTTGAGATTCGCAGTTGAGTTGTGTATTCTAATGAGAACTTCTTGTGAGGATGCACCCGAGTATTGACGACCATCAGCTCAAAGTGTTTCGAGCCTCGTGTTCTCTTTTGGAAACACCCGGTCCATACAATCCATACTACAAGAAAAAGGGAAAAGTTGGATGATTAAGTGATCTTAATCTTGCGCTACCCTTCTTCTTCAGTGAGCAACAAGTAAACAGTAAACAACTGAGATTGTTGCCTCGAATGAGAAGCAACAGAGTGATGGTGAATGTACAAACACCACACGCCTTCTCTCGCTCGGTTGCCGGCTTGACCCATTGCGCAATCCACTAGCACTCCCCTTGTTCGAGGGTTGGGGGGAGGAAGGGCGCCAGAGAACACTTTTATTGCCAATTAGTCATCGCACGCTGTGTTTGCTTCGCTCGCTCAATTAAAAGATGAACCGAGCGATCGGCAAGCGTCTAAGTGTGGGTAAAATGGAGGCAGGTTTGGCAAACGACAATGCTTATCAACATTATTTTTGTTCTGTTTATTAACAGCTTGATAGACAAGTTGACGCCAAATACAATTGGAACTTCGATCGAGAGGTCTGCAAGCTGTAAAGAGAAATTATTAACCGCACTCCGCCGTCTGTGCTGTAAATCAGAATATTCAATCGGAAGCAGCTCTAGCTCTAATTTTATTGTTTCATTAGCTTCCTGGGGTATTACAATCAATTTCACAGCAACTCGCGCCATTGGTCTGCGGAACCGGCGACACAACCTTCCAGTAATTGTTAGTAAGCTCACACCGACACGCCGTGTGTTTGTGTGCAGCACAATCAAACGCGCAGGTTATTGTGCAGTAAAACCAATTATCGCGCCTATCCTCGCTGTCACTTTTAACGAGGGGAGAGACTACGATTGGCGCCAGTCGAGAAGCTGTAACTCAGGAACGATGTTCCGATCGATGTGTAAACCTTTGTTTGAAGTTTATTTGCCTTCCGATATGACTCTCAAGCTATTTTACACTTTCAATTTGCAATCGAAAAAAAAAGACAGCAATATGCCTTCCATTTCGAGTTGGATCCTTCTTATTCAAAGAGCACAGCTTTAGCATAGATCGTAACATCGAAAAAACTCTGTTGGAAGCATGGCACAAAAGGGTGCTAATTTAATACAATTCACGCGTCAACTTTGACAGGTCGACTTTTCTGACCAGTGGCAGGCTGCTGGCGGCAAACGCAAATGCGCAGGAATTATATCAATCATTGTCGCCCTAACGACAAACGGTAGCAAGTAGATGAAATAATAGAAACAGATAGATAGCGATGAATCTCTTTTTCATTATTAAGAATCATCCACACATCAGAAAGTCACACAAACTTTATACATACAAATAATAAACAATAATTGTCAAAGTGGAACAGCAAACAATGTCTTCGTATTATCTCATTGCGAATCAGCACCGAAAAACAGCCACCTACAGAAAAGCAAGCCCCAACGTGATGTTGCTCACCCAACCACGTGGTTCTCGCCGCTGTTTTGCTGTTGCGCCTAAGGGGTATGCAATTCGCGCAACATCACAGCAACGATTTGCTCGATTTGAATTAGTTTAATCGATTCTACAGATTATCAAGCGATTTCCGCATTATGCATGTTTTATTCATTAACTTACCCCTCGTGAGTCACGGAACAGGATCGCTGCATGGTACGGATCAAGCGTACCGTCCGCTCGAAGTCCTCGCGTCGCTCCTAACGATGCTCGTCGACGTTCTGCCAGTTCGGCCGAAGCCCTTCGCATATGAGCGGCTGTTGGGAAAGTAAAGGTACAAATGTAATTAGAATAATTTCGCATTGTAATTGTTCGTCAAATGCATTTCTCTGTGGTGAATTCATCATACGTTTGTGTGATCGCGTCGCTTTGGTTCATTGTGTCTTTGATAACTCATTATAGTGTGATCGACGCTTTTAAGCGACCTTTGATAACGTAACGTAAAGGGCGCATCATGACCTAAGGACACATCCTCAACAACAGACAACCATAAGCGTTACGAGGAAGTGACTAATCAATCCTAAAACCGATACAAAACAAAAAAACACACAAACTCATTCCGATAATTGATGCGTCACGCGTACATTACGTTACTACTCCTTCGAACTGTCCTGACTAGCGCACAGTACATTCCAACCATCGCAGACGACGAGGTTCAAAAACTGCGATGAATGTTCTCGAGGGACCATGGTCATGCGGATATGCAAAAAAATGGGTACGTTTGATTTGCAAATTCACGACCGTATCGGGAGGAGGTCGGCAATGACCGGACTCGATGATGTTTTTTGCTCGAAGGTCGACTTTGACCGGACCGGACCAGTGGAAGAGAGTGTTCCAGACGGTGTAATAGGGAACATTCGTTTTACATTCATTGGTTCGTGGAGCAACAAGGGAACCTCTCTCTTGATGTTACAAGAAACGCAAGCAGGATAGGTAGGTTTGCGAATTCCGGTTTACATCAAACGAGGAACTCCTGTAGGGTGCAACGGTTGTTCCCTAGGACGTCACGCACACGGGTTCTTGATGGGGCAGGTCAGTAAGATGTCGTTCGATAGTGCGCAATTTAGTCACGATTATCCAGCAAGAACTGCCTCTAGAAAGGGACACTACTGGCTTATCGAGGTATTCGCTCGTTAAGATTATATCGCCACCAGAGTAGGCGGACGAATAAATTAATCCAATTACGGTAATATATTAATTTCGATATAGCACCGAACTCGAACCCAACCCACCAATTATTTATCGCTATATCGATAGGAAAACACAACATCAACGCAAAAGACCTCGTGTCTCTCCTTTCGATCACACACAAACCTACACAAACCGGACAAGCGGACGTTTCTGAACTGCCCCTTGCCGATTTGCTTATATCGCCGTTTGTCGCTGCGAATGAAGCTGCTCTATTGCGCGATCTCCATACACCGTCGTTGTTAGAATGCGGAGTTTAAGCAGCACTCGTGTTGCGTTTAAAAAAACCCGTAGCTACTCCTAGCTAAATTTGCATAATAGCATACTTCGCTGACGCCATCATCAAGAACGCGGGCTTGTGTTGGACGTGCCTCCACTTCGTAAACAAAATTGCCGGCACTGTTGCTGCTCACTCGCGCGCACTACGTTACGGTTAGTTCCAGTTGTTTGTGTTGTTTATCGATTTCAAGCCGGCCACTTTTCCCTCTCGCACTCGTTTCACTCGTACCATCATCACACGATGCAAACCGATTTTCGAATGCATCAAAACATGTTTTTCCCGTTTAATCCAAGTCAGGAGGATAAAAGTTGAGTTCATGAGGTATCAAAGCTGAATGCATGGGATAGTTAGTTAGGAATAGTAGCACAACTACTCCAAAATAACCCCACGTCGGCACAGTTAAGCTAAGTTCCTTGAATTGCTTGCTGAAATAAAATATACAATTCCTCAGTTCATCTGCAAACTTCAACAAACGTACCAAACGTACAATACGTTTGTACGTTGTAGAGATTGAAGACATTATCCCCATCATTCTTCACATCAAACAAAACAAACATGACTCTTCGCGTTTAACAAGCTTGCTTAAAAGATTCAACAATTTTTTACTTTGTCCCACTGCCTGACAGCATACGCTACCAAATACTTGCGCGCCTGTCAAACATGCCAGCAGTTCAATAGTAAATTTATTTTTCGTCATAGCTTCTTCTCGATTATCTCATCGTGGAGGTGCAGCACGGATATGTTTCATCAACACATCACACCATCACTTAGATTCTCAAAGGTGCACTATGGATTGCGTTGGTTTCAAATAGCCGGCGAATTCCGTCCGTTTACCAGGCTCATGTAAACAACAACACCCGTGCCTGCCGGCCGGAGCTAAGAGATAGAGACGCACAACACAACCCACCGCAGTGCAAGAAACGGACGGATACGAAAACATTGGCGGTGGTTTGTTATTGGGCGACAGTTTGCACACCAAAATTGACTGGCCACACGCCAACGCGACTCTAAAAAGCCGCGTCTACACGAGGGATAACACACACGTGCTTACGTAAGCGCGCCGCTTGAGAAACAAACCATCACCGAAAAGTGGTTGCAGTCGACAAAACATGCTGCCTATTTATATACACCCACCAATAAATCCGGAGAAGAAACGCAGAAGATTGCGCTCTGGTGTGCCGTGAAGTAGGACTGCAGCAGAGAGATCAGCAAAGAGCACCAGAGATAATTGGCTGCTCGTTGTTGTGATCTAGCAGTCTATTATACCTCGATTACATTTTATGATCGTGCTGTATAACAACTTATACTGCCTTCAAGAAGTTAGTGTACAGCGTCTTCCTCACTTTAAAGAAAGAGAGATATGAAAGCAACCGTACAAAATTCGTGATCACCTTCAATCTAGCGGCAGTGCGACTCATTCTTCCTCATGAATATTTTCAATACTGTCCACCATAAAAGGAGAATCCATAACAGGAGTCTTCCCCCTGCTGACTCTTTGTCGCTTCACAATCTTCCCACTCTAGCGTCGTTTAGCGTTAAGTTTGACACCCATCTTACCGGTAGCGATTTTACCTTCGCGCAAAATTTTGTTATAAATTTTGTACGTCGATTCACAATCGTCTAGAATGCGGCGCGTCTGATCGACATCGAGCGAACGCGATCGGCTCCGGAAGTCTTCCTTCGGTGGTGCAATCATTCCATCACCATCGCCACCGATGCGCCGATCTTCCGAATGGTGATCCTCACTGATCGACGAGTGGCGCGTGCGTCCCGGCCAAATGTGTGCCTTTTTGCCCAGGTGTTTGAGCATCTCCGTAATCGAGTGGTGATGATGGTGGCTACCATGGTTATTTCCACCCTTTTCGCGGTTACGCTTCTCGTGGTTGTTGTTGTTGGTCGAAGATTTCGAGGTCGACGAATGGCCACTATCGATGCTGCTTTGCGAGATGCTTTGCGTGAGCTTCCTGGCAAAGCTGCTATTATCGAACCGATGCCGGTAGCCCAGCAGCCGGTTGTTCGAGCTGTTCGAACTGGACACACCGGACGAACCGTACTCGTCCAGCGAATGGAAGCCGTGATTACGCTGGAACAGCAGATTGCGCTGATGGTCGGAGGTTAGTGGGTACGCCGGATGCTGATACGCTCCAGTGTGCGTGAAATACTGATGATCCGTCTTGTACTCGTATATATCGTCCAGATCGTGCGGGAAATAGCCGGCAGTGTTGTAATGATGGTTCGGCGGTGAACACGCACTCTCCAGCGATCCTCGTCGAGCGTTCTGTGGAGGGTACAGTTACGTGGTTGAGAGTTTTAGAACTAATATTCACAATTTCTCCTCAAACATTCGTACTTTGTCCGTGTATCACGACTTACCGGATTGTACGCATTTGCCCGCGGATCCGGCACACGCTTGGACATGCGCTTGATACCGTTCGCTCCAGCGCTCAGCTCGGAACATTGGCTACCGCGACTTTCGGGAGATTTGCGACCGCGCGGTATTGAGACGCCCAAGTTGTAATACTCCTGAGGTGACGTAGGAGATCGTACTGACGCACCGGTCATAATGTGACGTGGACTGGACGCCAGCCGATAGTCTATTGGGTGGTGCAAAAATCTATTAAGAAACCTCACCTTTGTGTGTACGACAAATTTATAACTTGCTCGCGTACGTGTGTATGTAAAATAAGACAATCAAATGTTTTACGATTGATTGACCTATGCTATGCTTTTAGAACCCTATCACGAACGCAAATAAACTCGCTGAGCGTTAAGTGGCAGCCATCTTCCGGGCGAAAATAAAATGCTCACGAGTGTGATTTTATGCTTTTGCATCAAACCGCGGCATCTTTCGCGTGGCCACTAATTGACCATTCACGGAAAAACGTTTTCGGCCAAAAATAGTAAACAATACGAATGAAGACTTTGCACTGAAGCATTTCCTATTATGAGGCGTAAATATACCGAGCGCCACTCGTTCTACTTCTCTTCGAGAGTAGTTCAACCTTCTTTAAAGTGTTTCGAGTGTTTTTCTACTAGTTAGTTTACACACACAAGCGAGCATTTAAGTCGTTGTCTTACACAATGGTTCTGAGACGGAAGACGAAATAAAAAATGCATACCTTCACTTGCCAGCGACACCTGCGACTCGTCGATGCTTTGCGATCGTTCATTCGGTGGCCGTTGCTGACTTGCGGAGGACGTCGACGACATTGTCGACGTAGAACCCTGTAGTACCTGATTCGACGAGTTGGCCGAATGCCAACTGTCCGCACTGGCCTGCTTCTCGAGCGCATGCTGCCGAAAAAGATGCTGGATACCGTGCATCGTGCTCCAATTATTGACCCCTTCTTGTTGTGTACTATTTTAAATGCAGATGTAGTTAATACAGGTTGCAGGTTGAATGTTTAAAATGCACTGATCATACACGCGGTTATCAATTAAGCTTCATGTATAATCTCACTTTCACATGAACACCCACACATTTGATTTGACACCTGCTGCCGATGGAGGCTTCCTCGTTTGAAACACGGTTTTATCACGCACTACAGTCACATTCTGTGGATTCCTTGTGGATAAACCTGTCGCGATATACAAAGCACATTTATCAATCCTCTTTGCGTTTGCTGTGGGGACACACACTTTTTTGTATTTTCAAAAAGCACCCAGGAACTTCACTTCTTGCTCGTAGCTACTCATACACTTAGATAAGAATATGCGTGGAAATTATTAAAAAGCCCTGTAGACCGGCATTATATCTTATCTGCGGGCTACTATTTTTACGTAAATAAATCCATCCGAAAGTCTCTTGTCCATGTTTTATAGTTTTCGCGCTGTAAACCACTTCTTATCTCCAATATCACCAGTACGAGCAAAGAACAATGCGTGTGGAACACGTCGTTCGCGTTCAACAAACGATCAGCGACTGAGTTACTGCGTCTCTTGTGTGTACCGACTAAACGATGGCGTTTCGGACCGACCCAAACCTCGAAACTAGCATGGCTTGTTTCCCATGTCTCCCTCCTGGGATGTTAATGTGAAACGTGAGGCGCAGAACCAGCTGTTGCTGCAAAATCGTGTCAACGAAGGCGATTCTTTGGTTTCTTTGGTCACCTCCATCATTTCTACCATACATCTACAACTCGGAAAGTACACCTTCACACACTATAGCAAACCCACCCCTGCCGTGCTAATTTATGGAGGAATCATGTCGGTTTCGCACTAACTCCTCCGCTCATCCAACAACACGCCTCGTTCGATTTTTTCCGAGTTGTTGAAACAAAATAAACACAAAAAAGGTAGAATGAAGGAAAAACTTTCGGACGAGGATAACAACACTCTCTATCGTGGAAACAAGGAATTGAATGTTAAATGAAACAAGAGACACATAACGAACAGGACGACGCTCAGAGCGTTACACGATGCGACATACCCATTTATTGCCATTTGTCTATCTCCTATCGTAGACAAGATGGCCGCCATATGCCGCCAACATCCTGTTGATCATAGCGGGTGTATGGCAGCAGAGCGCTGGCTCCAAATGTGCCCTTCATTGTTGTGAGGAAAGGCAGAGAAAAAAACATAACAGGAATATGGACAACAATGTAAAGTTTCACTTGTTATCTGACGCATTTCATCACCCATAGCATTGTGACATTCGGATGCCGGGACCAATGCAACAATCTAATGCAACGTTCAATGTAGGAAACCTTTGGATCGTACGAGATTATTATCACGCTTAATTAAACAACTTTATCATCAATAAGTATGATGTTCCAGAAGCAGAATGAAACTCACAACTCTCTACTCAGTTGAAGTAATATGTATGTCCTTCCTGTACTTCTACCACTAATGGGGTGTAAACAGAAGGGTCGTTAAAATTAGGAATAGACCATGATTACAAGTTTCCTGTTATCTTCAACTGTACTTATCTACTACACGATACACGCTGCACGAAGGCAACTAATTTTGAAACTGTTTTGAGTAAACCGTTAGTACGAAAAAAAAGAAACATCCCTAATTTAAAAACTGACTACATTAGGTTTCCAAAACACATGACAAACAATCGATCGATCTTCGGAAACCAAATTCGGCAGCCAAAACATTCGAATGTCAAGGTCTAATAGTGGTGAGCTGGCAATGTGTTTAATGACGAAAAAAGAACAAAATACATTCCACCAGAAAGACAAAATCAATATTCTCTCGCAACCTTTTGTTGTGGGTGCACACTACAATGCGGGAATTTTTGCTTCATTATGCATCGGTTCGGAATATCATTCTGCGGTCAAACAAAGCTATACGAGAAATGGGTAAACACTTGCCAAATTTAAAACCATCCTGCTGAAAACGATACATAAGAGTACGTAGCGCGTAGAGGGGAGGAACTATTTTCATTTGCTTTATTGATTTCAGTTCTTCTTGCCATAAACCCTTTCCCTGTGGATGGATATTGCTGAGGGCCAGTTCTTTCGGTTGATTGCTTCATAATTCAAAATGTGCGTGTGTGTGTGTGTGTGAGTGTATGTTTCAATTCGAATGGAACCCCTTCTTCCCATAAAGTCTACGCACTGAACGGTTACAGACGAGATACACAGCGTTCGATTGATGGTTGGGGTTTTGGTGAATTAATTCAATCATAACTAATTAAACACACTCAAGCAACCTTGAAGCCATCGGGTTCGATGATAAGAGATGTGAACTTGTTACGAAACACTAACTTTAGGTTAGGATCTCTTATCGATCGTATGGAAAGGGACATCCTGAGGCTAAGTAAATGGCTCCAGCACACCAGCGCACACCGTCCAATTACACATCAACGTAGGAATACTAAAAAAGATGACTTTGATTAAATTAAAAGTTGTTTATGTGTCGAACTTTTATTCCATCTTTACGATACATATCTTTGAATTTCCCTACGGAGCTTACCTTCCCCTCGAATGAAAATAGTGTTTGATTGCTTTATATTTGTACCGCATTAACATTAAACTAGGCCGCAACTCGTTCTCAAGAAATGGGTGAAGTGCAACAGTACCAACACTTTATGGAAAACAGAAATAAAGTGCAGAATTTGCAGAATCCGACACCAAACTTCCTCTAGTGCCGATGCAGCCGATGAGACAGAACATGTGATGACATACACGCACAACATAAACACAGCTTTCCCGTACAGGAAACATTGCAGTCGAAGGTAATAAAATAAAACAGAATTCCTTCCCCTGACACTCAAATAACGATTGACGGTCATGTTGCACAATTGCATTCGTTTGCACAAACCATTCTCGAATACTATACCCCCACGGTGGGGTACAAGAAGAAGGTACAGTTTGGCAAATTGAATTGTACGTTTAGAGTTGTGGTTTTATTTTTGGGTGTCATTTCGTTTCATTTTCTGGGACCCATTTAATTTCTTTTACTTATCCAACGGTGGGTGACATCGCGGGAAATGTAGTACGGGACAGCGGGGCAATAAAAAATAGCCAAGAATGCACTTAAAACGATCGCCACGATGGAAAGAGCTTCGATTCAAGCTAAATTAAATCCCACAACTGACCAGCCAAACGGCCCCGGCCAGACAATTTGACGCTTGTGTGCTCGAGTAAAATGAGACTCTGGATTGATATGAAAAAAAAAATGTGTAAATAATTAAATGGCTAAAGCAAAGGGCAAGAAATGCTTATGGAAATAATTATTTTCAAGTTGGGTAACTTTGACAGTTCATAATGAATTTCAGCAATTGTGCATTCATTTTTTACGGCAGCACTTTGGGCATTCATTGGGCAGAAAATAGTATTTGCTTAGACATAAAAAATCTAGTGTTGCTTATAGACTCTGGGTATTTATGATAAACTCTATTTACAGAGCAAATTTGGTATTATTTTGATGGACAAACTATCATTATCACTGTCGGTTTTTTGGTTCAGTTTATCGCAATTTTGTGTGGCGTTCTAACGATGCTAGATTACCTCCTCCAACTAGTATACAGACCCGAGAAGATGATGATAATGATGGAAAAATCAATAAAATCTCCACAACACACACACGCACACTCAACTGTCCAGACATGCCGTCATCGTTTGTAACTGTCGCTTAGAGCGTGATTGTACGAACGTCCTATTTCTGTTGGAAGAAACCCGTCTTCCAAATGTGAGGAAATATCCCGATGTACCATCATAAAATGTTGATGAACTTCCTGGAACTGGTACTGAATAATAGATCGTAATGAAATGCTGCTTTCCATACGAGATGGATTACTCGTTTATGCATAAGGAAAATGAAAACCTGAACGAGAAGTGTTTCCCGGTTTTCTTTGTCTCTAGCGTTTATGTTTCAAAATATCCAAAAACTAATCAATAGTAAAAATGTAAAGTGTGAACCTTCTTTTGTTATTAATAACCTTAGAAAATGAAAACTTTAATGAGAAAACCTCGCTATCCTGGCAAGCGATCATCAGCAATATCGAAAACATTATCTTTAGCGTAGCAACAGTTTTCTTCGCCAGCAAAATTGCTTCAAAATTCGTGTTCCAAGACACCGGGTAACCGGCTCCGTAGAAGCCAAAAAGATTGTGATGGGAAAATCGATAAAAACATTCACCTTTTTGCCGTGATCCCGAGGGCTGGGTGATAGAAGCAAAAAAAAACAGCTTAGGACCGCTGATGGTGAGTCGCATTGGGCAGGTAAAGGCACTTGACGATGAAAATCAAGCAGACAACAACCGCAAAGCATCTCGTTTGAGATTCATCTTTTGAAGCGTTTTGCTAGTCCACATTGCTCCAACACCTATCGAGGCGTCTCATCATCCCGCAATCGCAGAGCTGAAAGTAGTGAGTGAGCTATGAGAACAGAAATCTCACTCACCCCGAAAAACCATCCTGGGGGATGTTTCTCATTCGGAGAACAGCGAAATAAGGATTTTTTTGTGAGTTCAACGCACCTTCTACTGTCCACTGTCAGTGACAAAAAAGGAATGACAAACATAAAATGTTTCCTCATTTCATAATTTGTTGCACATAGTACACCCGCAACCGGTGAGTTGTTTATCTCACCGGTGTTGTTGTTATCGGGTGCTATGCCATCTTGTTCAAACATCAAAACAGCATGCCGAAGCAACCAAACCAAACAAAAAAAAAAAGAATGTTCTATTTAGATAACATTCATTCTCATCGTGAAAAATACCCAGACACAGACTTGTCTTATCGAAATCATTTGCACTCATGACAGTTAGGTTATGTGGGAAGAAAATTTCATCCAGAAACACTAGTCACATGGTCTTTG
The DNA here is from genome assembly GCF_943734695.1 of Anopheles maculipalpis. Classification (NCBI taxonomy): domain Eukaryota; kingdom Metazoa; phylum Arthropoda; class Insecta; order Diptera; family Culicidae; genus Anopheles; species Anopheles maculipalpis. The sequence goes on along the minus strand of NC_064871.1, from coordinate 26,388,561 downwards.
TCGGTGGAATGTGAGTAAATTAGGGTGCGTGCGTGTTTCTCCATTTTTCTCCAAAATATGTAGGTCAATGCAGAGGGGTTTCTTGCTCACGTACGCACCCGTATATCGTAACCAATTCTTCGAAATTCTAAATACCACTCCCGAACACTTCAAATCACATTTCAACAGCACACGGACACCGCACACAAGAAAAGAATTTCGAACCACTCTTATATAACACCGTTTGTTTATTTTTGCCAATTCGCAAAAATGCGCCTGCAACACTGCCATTCCGCCTAACAAAAAGCACTGGCAACAAGCACCGTTCTCACCGTTTCACCACTAGCCGTCCACGTGCTACACACGCTGTTCTGCTTTTGGAGAACGTCATCAACCTTCTGCTCTCGCTCTGGAAGTGGAACCGTATTTCCACAGTGCTGACTCTTCCCGGTTGTGTCCGACTCGTGCGAGTTTGAAAAGCGTATTGAATGAGTTTTGTTGAGACGAGGTTTTCCAAAAAACCACCCTATGCACACATACACACCGAATTGCACTCAGCGTACCAAGTTGTGCACTCATCTCACCATCAGCACAAGATAACTGAGCTCTCCACTAAGAGCAAGATGAGAAGCACACTGCCAAAAGCATGTGAAATGAAACTAAAGGGGGGGTGGGGTGGGGTGGCCACCCTTTGAACAGTCACGAGACTCACGTGAATACACCCGCTCTCTTGCTAGAAGCCAACGATAGTTTGCCGTGCCAGCAACTACCTTTAAAAGGCTGATTCAAACGATCATATCATGGGAAACTGATGAAAACTTTTTCATTTCCGGCAGACGACGCCAACGTATACACATAGACCATGGCCAACATTTACCTAATATAGTCTCTTTCAGTGCTGTTTAGCTTCACAAGGGAGTGGTGTTCGTACTAAGAAGCCCTTTTGGTGAATGAAAATAGTAAACAACTTCGTACAAGGATTGTGTTGTAATTCTACGACGTCAATTCACGAAGGACGCGTCAAGACACGAAAGGACGTACACTAAACTGGATCACGTGCAACACATGAAAAAGGCGGCAATGCCGATAGCGTGATAGAAGGCACAATGAAATAGAACCCGGAATGAATTAGACAATTGTTACATGAATAAAACATTATATGTTTCTATTTTCTGCCATGTTTGATAATTTGTGATATTGAAATTCTAAATTCTAAGCTTCCACACCGTCAACCGTAAAAGCTTTAAAAGACAATATTTAAACAGTATGCTCAAACGAGCAATTCTGATTGCTATCGAACATGGCCAAAAAAAAAATAAAGAATCAATTCAAACCATTACTCTTCACACGGAGATTTAGGGTCATTTTTCCCTTGGCTGAAACGGCCCGGAAAAAGATACGCCAAAGCATTTCATCTTGATAAGAGCGGTACAAAAAAAAAATCATTCAACCATTTTCATCTTGATTGGTGGGTGTTTCTCATTTCCTTTGCCGGTTCCATCATTCTACAAAAAAAGATAAAAGCTCTTCGCGATACAGAAAAGCTTTAAAATCTTCTATATTCTTCCGAGAAACGGCGCAAAACATCGTAACCTGTGTGTGGCCTACGTGACATCCAGAGAACATACACACACACATACACACACAAACCTTACTCATGGAGGAAGGAAATAGAACACGCGGGAAAATACCTCGCGTAAACGGCGAAAACCTGTGCGCAGACGCTTCTCAGCGATTCGTTCCGAACGAATGAGTACGAGTGGCGGTTGTTGGAAAGAGACAACGGCGAAACGTTTGTGAAATGTAGTCGACTACCTAACAGCACGTCAAAACAAAAAAAGGGCCTACAAGAAACGTAAACACAGTCTCGAGGAAAGGGATGTGATTTCCTTGAAGCTTTTCATCGAATCGTGTGAAGGAGAGTAAGATGGGACGATGTGTTGAACAGCACTCATAAGAAAATGAGTGCCACCCCGACGAGCGGGGAAATGAGTTCTAGCTATGATGACGCTTTTTCGGGGAAAAATAAAAGTGAGAGTGAAATTGCGACCATGTCCTTGAGAGTAAGGTTCGAACGCAACGAATACGAGCGACTTGGCGTCTCCATCGTCTCCATTGCGAGGGGCTTTTTCCACGGTGTATGGTGCGATATGTGAGTGAGAGTAAATAGCATTTTCAAACAGTAATTTGTACTGTCAAACCTTTTGTTGCGTTGAGGTAGGAAAAGGTATAACGCGCAATTTACTTCACACAGGGGGATGATTGGAGCAAAAATTAGCTTTGAGTGAACGAACAGCGTCTGGGGCGTCTTTAGCGAATAAATATTAAATGGCTATACCAAGCAGTACAGATTCGCAATCTACTACGCCTTTTTGCAGGCTCCATTTGTTTCCCAAAGCAAAACCGGTGTTTGAGAACCGTGTTTCTCTGCTACTAAACCGTAAGCTTCCTTCGCTTGTTGCATTTGTTTTCCGCTTCCGACACTCCCGTTGCTTGCTGAAAATAATATGTCAACCTATTCATATTGTGCTGTCATTAAGAAAAGAAAGCTATTGTGCTTCCTTTGCTTCTTTGCAGAGTAAAGCTATTGAGGGTTTTTTGTCCTTCCTTATTATAAATCTTTTTTTCTTCCCGTTTTTGACAAGGTCATACATCTGTCTTAAGACAGAATAAAACACAATAAAAACAGGTCATACCGTAATTCTCCATGCAAAGAAAAATAAAACATAATGCTATCAAGAAAATCAGACCTAAAAGCAAGCGTGGATGGTATAAGACACGTGCCCAGCCCAGAGCGTAAACCTCTTCCGGGGCGTTCTCCTTTTACTCCCACACTGGGTTTGCGCTTAGTGCTTGGGAAGCATTTAAGCCAAGGATCCTGCAAATTACTCTTGTCAAATTACGGTACACGGGTAACTTAATGCGGGTAACGATTAGACGTGGCGAAGACACAGCATGTTTTGGACTAATCCCAGGCCGGAGTTTTCCTCGAAATAGTATCGTTTTTCGGCCGATGCATCCTTGTTGTGTGTCAAAAAGGTTCCGAAAAAGGGGCAAACAAGAAGCCAGAGGTTGTTCGCCAAGTTTATACACTGTTTGATGATATTTTTTTGTCCTATGTATGGGAAAAGCAGAACATACATAAAATTGGACACGATTTCCATGAACTCATTTGGGGCAGAATAACACAAAAAAAGACTACAAAAAGGCAATAATCAACACTCCTACGATAGCTGTTGATTGGGCTGACGCTTTTCATATTGTTTGTAATTACTTTTATGTAACAATTTTTTTTCTTCTAGTTTGTTTTGTATTCCCAAGGGCTACACAGAACCAGCATTGCTAATTTCTTCTCCCAAGCATTGTTGCTCCTGTTATGCTGAACCAAAAGGATGGTTTTCGTTTCATACAATTGTTGAGGTGGAACATCAATCAAAGAGAAAGAGAAATCTCATTAGTTACCCATTAGGATGATCGATCGGAATGTTTTTCTACGCCTTGTGGAAGTAATATAAATGAGGAGTTAACATTTCCATCGCGTTTAGGTATCAGAGCATCATCAAGGACTAAACCTCTTCACAGTTATTTAACACAATTTATTCAAAATGATAAAATAATATTGTGCATAAGGTGATACTGGCACAAAAAGGAGCAATTGTAAGTGTTTTACTTTATTTCACAATGCTTTTTTTGTCTTTTTGACACCACCGTGAGTCAATTTCCTGGTGCAATCGAAAGCAATCAAATTGCATTATCTTTGAGTTCAATTTTATTCAATCCAGCGTGCTATACAGCCCCGGGCAATACACGGAATTCTCCCGAACAAAGGAGCATGAAATAATAACAAAATAAAATAATCTAGACCAAACAGTCCCAACTTCATCTCAATCACGGTGAGCAGAAGGTTGCGAAGAAAAAGTTATTTTTATTCCCCGTCAAGATCACGAGATGTTGTCCAAATCATGCAGTCGGACACGCGTAAGATTTTATTTGCTGCCATGATCTGTCTTCAGCTACTTCTTCTCTAGAGGATGCCCTCTCACTTCCGCGCCATCCAGATGCCACCATGTGATGTTCATGAAATGTGTCCCGAGGGAAGTAGCATAATTGATCGGTTGAGCAAACGGCGCCAATTAAGTTTATTAGAAGGTGGAAAAGATTGCCCAATAAACACACGTACCACAAAACAAACAGATACGCGCGTGCATACGTGGAAAAAAACACAACAATAAAAAAATCTGGCATAACATGCGTGGAAGACTGATCAATGTTTGAGGGCAACATTGAGCTATGAATTAACCGCTCCTTACACGTATGTGTGCGTACCAGGCAATAAATGCACCCCGTTAGAGAGTGTTGCTGCTGCTGCTTCTCATAGTGCGGCCCAGCAGCACTTCTCACGATCGCGATCGTGTGTACGTGTACCAGAGAAGAACCGTAGATGAATATTTAATTTTTGTAAACACGTGAGAAAGAGACACACGCTACGAACAGGGCTCAATGCAGCAAGTTGGGCGGCGGTTTGAGGGTTTGATCACTCACTACGTATGGCTGCCGTTTCACGCTGAAGTAGAGAGGGAATAGTAGTGGACACGCACGTATTAGTGGAGCCCACCCCACACGCATGCTGTAGAGGTTACTGAGCTTTAGCGGGAGGGCGACCCGGTTGGTGGAGCGCTGAAAGTCACGTAGACACACACCAAACACAAAGCGGCGGTCGATGTAGAAGGGGAAGATTTTTGGGCTATATTTGGCTTTTACACCGAAGGCTTCGGAGAACCCGTCTTCTAGCAAAATTGTATGTAATGGAATTTTCCCAAAAACTAACTCAAGCCCTCAAGAAACGAGAGGAATGCGTGCACGCACACTGATACCAGCTACAGCCACACTTTAAGGCACCGTAGAGCGAGATTGATTGTCATTTTGTTTGTAGAAGAATTCTAAGATGGAATCGATGACACTGTAGTAGCCGCTCTTCCACTTATATTCCAGAGTTTTATTACGCATATGTCACACCATACCTTGCACATAAAAATTGTGTTCAGCACACTTTCGAAGGGTTTTAATTTGAATTCTTCAGCGAAATACACACAAACACACAATTTGAACTGGCGCTAGAGGCAACTACGCAACGATACAAATGAGGTCCGTCTTTCACTTTCATTCGCTTCAAATACCACAGAGCAAATGGGTGAGCCGTGGATACGCACGACCAAACTAACCCTAACGCCACTGCACTATGAGCGAGAGGCAGAAAAATCAATTGTGTGGTTTATGTTGCAATTTTGTGATGTGTAAATGGTGTCAAATATAAGCAATAAGCATGGTAATATTATTGATTTCTCTCGCCACTTATCGGTACTCAATTATTGACACAAATATGTATTTTCGTCTATAAAATAAGGATTATAGACAAGATTTTCTCAATAAAGCATAAGCCCAAGTTTTTTTTTCCTTACACCCACTTCCCATAGTGCGTGAAACGAGATGTACAAAAGGGACGGTTAGATCTCCACGCACACACTTTCATCCGATGCTTCGCATGCAGGTCCGATTTATTGCATTAAGTAATACGTCCGTTGTGTGCGTGCAACATTGAATAGACCCAAGGAATCAAGCAACACACACCTCGCTAAAAATGGTTCGAATGCGGCGTTTTAGGAAAACAAACCATTCTTAGCACTTTTCATCTGCCTTTTTTGCTTTCAAGAAAACGCAGTAAAAGGCTTATAATTCTGAAAATAATGAATTCTTTTCTATGCATTCATCAGTTTCATCAGAAAAGTTATTCTTCAAAAGAAATAAACCGGCTTTTTTCTATTCGCAAATGCTTCCCTACCTTGTCTACCTTAGCCAGATGTGGGGCAAAAGCTGCGCAATAATGCCGCACGTCTTCCTTGTTCTATAAGAAAAGTGATCACACTTCCTCCAATTTCAAATAAACGATTGTTATGTTGTTGTGTTGTGTGGTGTTTATCGCGATTGCCAAGGGTTTTGGCCGTAACTCAGGCTGTGTGTTAGTGTGTCAAAAAGGTTAGATAATATTTAACGGCACAGGGCAGTACCAAAACAGCTACGAGAAAACAGGAGACGAGATGCTTCGACCCTGAGCATTGAGGAACTACGGTTGTTGAGAAAAATAAAAAGCCAATACACGAGGCAAAACATGAAACAAACAAACAAGATAACCAGTTTGTACCGGCCGGGTAAGGCGTTATGACGATGGGTAATAAAATGCCAATGGGAAGGTGGCCAGGATGTAAGCCAGCAGTGAACTGAGCATTTGAATTTTGTTTGTTTGCATTTCTACTCTCGCAGAAAATACACGCCTGAAAGGGACAATCAATCAAACTGTAGCCGGTATCAGGGAACTCGATTACACGTTTTACCAAACTCTAGAGCCATGAGTCACACTGATAAATATGTACATGCTCGATTCGGTACGGCCTTCGGTTGGTGTAATGGAGTAAACAAAATCGATGGCACTTGTGTGTGTTTTCCGGTGCAAAATGAGATTCATTTTCACCGGTCGGTCCGCCCCTAGCAGTATTTTTTTATTTTTTTTTTTTTTTTGAAACAACAATCGTGGCAAATGTTTCAAAAACAGGAAATACAGTTGAGAAGCGAAAATAACAAAAAACGGAACGATAAACACTAGGAAGATGGCATAACACACCTCCTAAAGGTTGCAGAGAAGAGAACTACCGAGGAAAGTAAGACGCAATCGGCAAGAAAACAAAACAGAATTATACACAACTACACACACCACACTAAAATCGTTTCAAGGTTACTCTAAACCCAACCAGTTCCACGGATACGATACTCCGCTCTTCCCATCTTCTCCTTGCGAGTTGGTGTGTTGGGTGTTTATTCGGTGGTCACATCAGCCAGCCGGCGGAATTCTGTTTCTCCTTTCTTTTCTGCATGATTTACACGCAAATTTATCGCACTTTTGCTTCGTTCTATATTCGATTTTTTCATTAAACTCATTCGATGCTCTGTACGCACGGAGTGTTGTGTTTCCCTTCGCATAACAGCGTAGTAAACATAAATTCAGATAAAAAAAAACGCTACACACAAATGCACACGCATACTACAAGCGGTACAGGAGGCTCGTTCGAGAGTACCACGCTCGCAACGCTCCACAGCGATGTGTGTGTGACATCTGTCAACGAAACCGCACACAGCCGGTGGAAAAGCAAAACAAAAACAAATACGTAATCAACCCTTCTGATCGGAGACGCGTGTGTGAGGTTGCATTCGCGATAAATAGAGAATTTCGTAGTTTAAAAAAAAGTGATTACTGAATGAATTGTATTTTTTAAATAATAATTTAATAATTAACATGTCATGTAAAATTTAAAAAAATCGTAGTGATGTTTTAAATATTAAGAAAGGCCCAAAGAATCGAATTTAATGGCCAACAATTCGAATATTTATCTAATAATTATAAAAATTTATTATATCACTTTTTGGCTTAACACAATTCGTAGGTCATGTTGGCCATAAATGGCGTATTACACTAATTTTGATCACGTGGTTGGATAGTCAGTGCTCTCTACGGGAGATCGATCTGCCACGGTCGCCTCTTCCCTCGGATTCTTAGTAAAGATTCTTAGTAAATTTACAATAAGGTTTCAATATTAATCAAAAATATGTTCCCACGATGTCCCTAGATTAATTTTAACTGCGCCAAATATCAAAACCATACCACCATCATCATACAAAAATTATTGAAACACAATTACATCGATCACTATACAGTAAATAAAGACAATTCCTCCATACCGTAGAGCGAAAGCTTAATGTTGATGACGTGATCGATCACATGAATTTCAAAGAGAAGCATAGATATCGAGCCAGCGAACTAGTCAAACACGTGAGAGAGTTACGATCCAAAAGAGAAAATTCATACACATGGCGTCAAAATGCAACGAACAGGAAGTTCACAATTGTGCACTTCTGTCAGCAATGCGCCCACCACATTTATATTGTTCACATTTAATTTGACAGAGACAGACGAGCGACGGTGTACATAAGTAAATAGATGATGCACGTCATTTGATTTTATCTTTGATGATACTTAAAGTTGACAGAGAAATGCATTTGACGATTGGAGCGACCCCTTCTGACAGGGCTCGCATATGTTAAAAAAGTATTATTATTTGTGCAGTACTTACATTGGACGGCTAGCTGTTGCTGATGCTGTGCGGCAGCTTTCTGAAAAAAAAACGAAGATAGAGAAAAAAGTATTAAAAAGACGATGCTAATAACATATGAGCAAGTAATCATTTTTGTGACCAGATAGATGATCTTGTTGTGCCCCCTGATTCAAATTTGAAGGCAATTCAATGCATTTGAAATAATAATTGAATGGTTTATATTTTATGGGAGCACCCGTATTTATGCAATATGATTATTTCAATTAAAATCCCCAATTATTCTATGAACGATTAAGAACCCACGGGATTAACCTGGAGGAAATCCCCGACATTTAAGCTAAAATCCATCTTACAATCATTAATGCCTGCACACCGGACCGCTGTAGGGCTTCCACGTCCAAGGAACGGCTGCGATGCTGGCGGCCAGGAAGTTCCATTCCTCCCGATTGCCGCCGTAGCAGCTTATTTTTCAGGTAGGTCGACATGTTCCGACCGGATTGTGTAAGCTAATTTCACTCTCCACCGTTTCCGGTGGTTTTTCACACTTACGCACGCAATTAAATAACTAAATTTTCACTCACGCGCAATATAATTGTGTTGGAAGCATACGGCTGTACAGCACGAAACTCAATTTTTATGAACCGTACTTTTATTTTCGTTCGAGCCTAACTAAACGAACGGGAAAAGGAATCTATCATTAAATGGATGTGCTTTTACCACAGTTGTTTACTATCGACAACAACCACAATGTTGATCCCCTTTCAAATGCACTTAGACACTGTTCTAGTTCTAGCTTTAATAAAACAAACATACACAAATTGAACCGAACACCCTCCCCCCGGGGAGGAGACCACTTTATAGCATTTCATATTCAAACCAGCCATCCAAATGCGCATCCCATATTGCTGCAGAATGTCACAGTCCCATCTCTACCTGCTGCAAATGGAGACCTCCAAAGCAAGTGCTCTGGGGCTACCGGCTCGCGTGAACAAACAAAACAATTGCATCGAAAGCAATGGATAACACCGCACAGAACGGAACCCCAATTGGCGAGGGCCGTTCTTGTGAAACCCACTTCCGTCTCGTCGTGCCTGATGAATTGATAAGTGGCTAGGATGAGGGGAAACGGTTTTAAGACTTCTGGACACACATAGATGCGCGCCATTATTAGAACATTGGCTTCGGCTATTTTATTTGCTCACCGGACGGTTTTAAATTAAACCATTGAACCATTGGCGCGTTTTAAAGGATGCAGGGCACACGCTGCTTGATAAAGAACGGTTCTACTCCAGCAGCATAACACGAACCGTGACGCAATTGAGGTGAAGGTTTTGCTGTGTGCAACAAATATAAAACAACGTATCAATTGACGGTGTTTAAGCTGACAACAATCAACCTGGCTGTATTGCACGACATCCGTGTTTCGCTAGTACAGATCCACGTGTAGGATGCTAGCGATAGAAACAATTGTAAACATAATAAAAACAACAAAATGGTTCAACTTTTAGATGAAGCGTATTTCAACAAAGCTATTCTTTAATTGCATTTTATTTAAAACAAAGTTTTTCTTATCGGTTTCATGTTCTTGTTATCTCTGACAGCGTGTTGTCGATAACCGAAAATAATTTATTCTGTTATCCATTATAATCGAATCAGGCTACAGGTGTGATTGTAGCGTGTGTTTTCAGTCACTTCTCTATTCTATTGCCCTATATTATTGTCTTCTTACAATAGTCTGGACCGTTCGCCTGTTGTGAGGACTTGACTATTAAAACTGAGTAGTTTCAATGAGTCCAGTTAGTAAGCCGTTAGATGGCCGGCCAGTGTGGCCCTGTAGGTCGTTAAGCCAAGAAAAGACAATGCTTTGTAATTTAAGATTTTGATTTCGACTTTTAGGGTTAAAAAAATCCGGACCTACCCCTCTCGAGCTTACGAGTGACAATAAATCCGTGGGCGATAATGAAGTAATGGAAAGACTTGAAGGAGCTGTGATGCTATTGAAGAAGAAGGAGCAAATTTTTGGAACGGATATGCTTATGTTAAAGATAGAGAACGAGCCAGGTTTTAACAAGTAAACTAATATCCTTCCATCCATTATGGCTATATATGATATTGCAGAAATTCAAGACCAGAACAAGTCTGGCATATGGCTATCTACACGCTTTAAAACCTTCTATTTCACTTTATTCTTAGCCACTTCCAAAACAACTCAGTGTACAATAACGACTTTAATTACGTGCAAAAGGGCAGCACGGCAAATCATGAAGGGTAACTTCTAATCGATGTTACCATCCTCCTAGCACACATCCGGGATCGCCTATCCAAAGACATTTTGTTCCGCACGAGCGCGAACAAAATCTAATCCACCGCAGATCGTCTGAAATTACATCGCCAGTCTACATGACGGTTGACGGAGAGACAAAAACAAACGAATAACAAACAAAAAACCGCTCATACAACAAGCTACAACTGTTCCGCAATTATAAAGCTCACTCGACCGCCTGCTGTCACCGCGAATGGTGCATATATTAGTTCAGCATGTCAACTGTCGTTCTACTCTCTGACTCGTACGTTCATCATCTTCGAGGGGATGGATGAAAATTTACGGAATGAACATCACGTCGGAAATGCATCTCTCCAGCGACAAAGCCACAGACACGTGCTTTCGGTACATCAGTATGGCGTAGCATTTTTTCAATGCACCCGGGAGCAGGCAAACACAACCGTATGCAAATGCAAATAATTGGCAACACTAAAGGCTGGAGGTCTTTTGGGGAGCCGTTCAACAAACGGAGATCTACTCCAGCCATACTAAACTATTTCATAACCTTAACGTCCCCTTTAGGGCACTGTATAAGCAAAACTTCATTTAAATGCCTAGATTTAGTTTTAAACTAAGATATTTTTAATTATCTACGTTCTTCTTAGAGAACAGTCATAAGAAAACCAAAAGTTCTTTACAGTTTGAAGATTAAAGATCTTCCATCAACCCAATCGACAGATTATTAACGTCTCAGATCTATCAAAGCGAAAGGATTTCTTCGCCGTTGGTAAAATAAACAGCAACTCTTTCGCAGAGAAATAAATCATTCGCAAAAGAAAGCGAGAAGATGAATCTGAATAAATATTTACTCTTTACTTCGATCTTCTATAAACTTCTAGTTGATCTCCTCTCGCCAACTCCCGTGGTTTCTTTTAAGTATATTTTTGCTGCAATAATAATCGTTCAGGATTTTTTTCTTTACAATGAAATTTAGCACGCTAACTGAATATAGCTTCTGTAGCCGAGGAAGGTGCTAATCGGGTGAAGAAGTTAACGATCTGCTGCAGTTCTCCCCGTGGCACAGCGCTGCTGTTAACTAATAGAGCTGAATAGAGCGCATTAGCGAATACATTTGACCCTAAGCTACCTCTAAATAAGGTGTCAATTGGATGGGGCGACAACTGAGAATGAAACAGAGATCGATTTAAGCTAGCTTTAAAAATGTTGCTAAAAATAACACGGAGTTGCATAACATCGAAACGAACGTCATCACACGCATCAAGAAACAATTATGGCCCACTTCAACTAACTCGGTCTCGGTAGCCTTTCAGCAAGAATCTTTGGAAAAATGAACCTGAATTGAATCTCCTCTTAAGCGTTTTTTATCACTAAGTAAATAATATCTCTTCTGTTCCATTGGCTGTATGGTATTACGAACAGAGTCGTTCGCATTATCAAGCTCTCAAGGATGGCAATGTGGAAACATCTAGAGCATACACAAGACATCATCAGTTTTCAAATATTAGCGTTGCGCCCAGCGATTCAATATTATTTTGCACAAATTGTGTTACCAACACGAGAATGAAAACTAGTTCGATTGTTCCTTTTTATCGATGTTGATCATTCTCCGGAGTTTGATGGAATATCGTTCGTTCCGGCAAGCAGTAAAAGACGAAGAATTGCATGCAAATGAAACTGAATGAAATGTACAGCAAAGCACAAATTTAACGATCCAAGCATACTTCAGAAATTTCTTTGTAAAACTGATATGTACCAAACTGGGCTATATTTATACACCACAATCGGAACTATAAATAAATACATAATTCCTCCAACTGATACCCCAACCGGATGTTATAAAACAATCAGCTATTTTTCATCACCCACGTTGCGAGGACGCCAGGGACGGCTGAAAGTTCATCCGGGATCCCGAAGCAGCCGAAGGGGAAAGGCAAACAATTTGAAGTGATTTTGCGATACGGTTTGAGCAATTGGCTATTGGATTACCCTTTCCTGCCCCCTAAAGCCACAATCACATCTGTCCAGGTTGTCCCAGAGCCCTGTACCACGGGGGAGGTGTAGACAAGCGATAAGCCTGGTGTTACTGTTTACCGCAGCCAAGAGATGCAACACACGTTTAGCGATAGCGATGAGTTCAATATGCGCATGCACAGTGCAACCTTCAATCCGACACTACTGCGAAGTGCATTCGGAGAGGATACAACAACGGACCTATTCCTTCTCTAAGCTAATGGGACTAGTAAGGTAAACACACTTGATGTGCAATGGAAAATGGGGCTGCTCCCGGTTCTTCAATCCTGGCAATTGGTAGATATACGCTTTCAAAATCAGACACACTTGTCTTCAAATGACTCAGAGCCGAAGAGACAGGAGGTTTGTTTGGTCAAATGTCAATTAAAACATTTACAAACTGTGAAGTGCTGTGAATTGACATCCAGTGTTAAAAATAGTGTTTTGTCAACAGTGGCGAACCTCGAGGACTTTAAAAACAGCTTTATTGCACGAAAACAGCTACAGACGTCCATGGGCGATCGAGTAGTTGCATATATTAGATAGGGGAGGTACATGTTTTTCCACTTTTTTAACTTCTTCCCTTCAACAGTTGATAAGCGCACGTACTAGACGAATCGAAGAGGAGTAATATTCTTGAATCATTTGGCCTTTCAGTATCGTTCAGTTTAGCACTATTGGCATTATTATACGTTTAATTCAAGACTTTACGATGAAGCGATACAGCCAAACAAAACATATTATAAAGATTTTTCAAATGGCACAATACCTACACCTTCTTTCCGACTAGAACCCAACTAAAACTTTATGCAACGCCTCAACATGAAGCTTCACAAAGAAACGCACTATCGTATATCCCACTTCGCACTTCTTTGCTAAGCCGGAAGTTTCATAAACGTATCCCACTACCGAGTGGTTCTGATTGAGCAATTGTTCTCGCGATCAAAAGTCTACGTCGGGAGGTTGTCACACGATGTCTAGCACAACACTACACCCCCCACCACCACACTTCCATCCTTTCGAACCTTCTTCATCATTCCATTTTACAAACATTCCACATTTGATGGCCATTGCACGTCACTTTTCACGACTGCTTCGTGATGGAATCGCTATACGAATAGTTTCACTTTCCTAGCCCATCACACGCACCACCAAATCAACCACCCCAGCAACAGATTGACCCTGCACTGGTGTGGGTCAGCGCAGCAAAAGCCACCAACTGCAATGATCGATTGCTGCATTAGAGACGAACGAAGATCACGTCACAAAGCCATCCGACGGTGAGCAACTGGTGAGAGCGTCCGGTCGCGAGATCGGACAAGCTTTGGACGGTGGCGGACCTACAACAATATAACAAACCACATGATTGAACTGGCCAATGCAACGATCCCATTTCCATACATGCACGCACCGAGCACATACACGCTTACAAACACCTACTATATTTACGCGTGTCTATCCGTCACTTGATCTCGTTTTGTGACGAGATGGCGGAGATTGCCGCCGGTGGTCGTGCACACGCTTTGTGGCCTTAGATAAGTGCATTCACATTGCACTTTACTGGCCGATCCGGAGAAGGGAGGCTTCAATAACAAACTGGGTCACAACCATGGCCTTCCGTGTTCCGAAAGCAGCCGGTCAATGTGTGGAATTCTGTGGTGAGATTACTTGGGCACGTGGTTCTACCTAGCACCAGAACTCATCGATCCGTTTAAACAGCTTATTCAAGTCGTACTAACAAAACTTCAACCGATTCGTAGAGCGCACTGATCATAACACGTCCGCATTCAATAATCACTAGAGTTCACCCGTGTGTGTATGTAGCGCAATGCGACCTATTCAGACGCAATGTACAGCCAGACTAAAGACGATGTCGGACACCTAACGCCACAACATCGGTACGCGCTTTGCAAGAGTCTTGTGTACCGACCGGTAAACGTCATTACCTTCCAGAACGCGCACGTTCACTCGAAATGAACCTGCCTGCTTGCCTGTGCGCAGTGCGATATCGGTCACACTGAGTAGCGACGACGTCATCGCCACATCGGTATGGCACAGGGTCCGCTAGTAGCTAGCCTGCTGCTAGTTGTCAAAGCAAAACCAAACAGCCAATAGAGCGGGAGAGATAGAAAGAGAAAATTCCATGCGAGCGTAATCGATCCGATCTTTTTACTATCAATCGCGGTACAAAGCATACAAAACAAACAAAAAAACACAGATTTACATCACATAGCCTCCCAGGTGAATCTGCTCGTTTCGCACCCTTACGAGAAGGACGCAAAGATCCACCCGATCCAATGAACGCAGTGTGACATTTGTGCGCGCGAATCTGAGTGTCTAGCTCTTACACACTCCCTCTTCGATCGAGACGATGGATCCCTCCACCTGCCTGCAACCATTGCTCCAAGTGGTGGTGGTAGGCCGATGTTCCGTCGTATGGTGGAGAGCGCTGATGGAGAAGTAATTGAATCGGATGCTGCTGCCAGCGAGTGATCGATCGGTTTGTAGGTTGTTGGTTTTTACAAAAACTGCCAACCCGTCCGAACGTACGTCAAACAAGCCACCGTTTGACCTTGCGACGTACACGGTTCGGGTGCTACTACAAAGCGGAGGAGACCATTTTTGTTGTGAACCACTGCCATCTTCGAAGTAAGAGGATGGCTCTCTAGTGTCTGGCAAACAAATTAATTGAAAACACAACACAGAAAACACAAAAAAATGGCAATGTTTGAAGACTCTCCTCCCAAACAAAAGCCCACGTAAGAGCATACACGCCGTGGAAGTAAGCGTTCAACCGGCCATGCTCTTTGTAACGCGCTCTTGTTCTGACGTAATTTAACAAAGACGTCGTATGGCGGTGCGTTGGTTGGCCCTTGCGTACTTCCAGTTTGCCACTGCTTGATAGCTGTGTGTGGGGAAGATAATTGCGTATCTATTGCTTATCTACTAGCGTGTTTATGGAGTAGTAATAGCTGATAATTCTATCACCTTCGATTAAAAATGGGACCTGCTGTCGTGTGTGGAAGCTTTTTAGGCTCATAAAAATGTGTTGGTCCGTTTTGTTTATCAGCTTTACTCAACCAAGTGATCTTTGATCGTTGTAACAAACACACTGGATTGCGTAATGTGCAAATATTGATGGTATAAGGGTATCATAAACAACGCAGATGTTGTGGGAGTACTTTGAAGAATTGTTAAACAAATACCTTTGTTGGATCAGCATAACTGCTATGTAAATGATAATAGTACAGAATAAAAATCCGAGCGCTCAATTCACTCCTCGCAAGTATTGAAGGTGAATAAAATAATCATCCCCAGAACGTGGAAAGTCTTTTGCTCATTTGTTTAGATTTCGTTTTTCTTGATTGCTTAATTTGTTATGGTGTAATATTATTTTTCCAAACAGTACGTGCTTCGCTACGTATTACACAAAAGATCGATACACAGGAAACAAATAACGTACATTCTTTCATGTGTGCCTCGACACGGAAAATACCGCATGGACTTGCCAAATGAAGTATGACAACTGTATATATGATTTAAAATAAGAGTCAGAATCAATTAATATGCACTAAATAAAATTCTACAATATTAACGATCATCACTTCTTACAAGCCGCATTGTTGTTGATATGTTGATTATCTTCGCACCATTAAATTGCACAAAGGAAAGAAGGGAAAATTATTTCCCTAATTTACTTATGCATATTTTGTTAGTATCAATCATTCTACAAGTAAGCAATAATCTATCTGACATGGGATGATAATGTTTGAAGCGTTGGGCTATTTATTATCAATCCTTTCAATTCCAGTTATTTTTTCTTTACAACATTTGATGTCATTTGACCATATCTAGAGCATATTAAGATGCATCAAACAAATGTATAATTCCAAAAGTTATAAAAGTAAAACTTGACAAATTCGTTTCTTTCCTATAAAATATAAATTATTTCATTCAATTTGAACAGCACATGTTATCATGGACAACAACCTAGCATTAAGTGACGATGCTAGCGCCATCTAGATGTCAACCTATTTCGAACAGTTATTGTGATAGATTTTTCTCGAGTAGAATTTATACGTATTGGGTACGAATTCAAAAGCGTTTTTGGAATTGTTTATCTAAAAGTTTTATAAATACACTCTTTTTTTGATGCCAGGGATTATTTATATAATATGTTTTTTTTATAAAACATAGGTACACTATCAAGTCAATAGTCGCGTAGTGTCTTTAGAGGTTTAGACACTAACTTACAGCAATTTTCTTCAATGCAAAAAAGGCTTAAAATTATGCAGATATACTCTTTATCTTCCATGAAAATGAACTCACGAAACACATCAAGATTCATGCGCCCTTTTGTCTAGAAGTATTATTTAAAAAAAAAAAAAACTAACTCAGAATCACTTACCGCTTTGCGTTTATCCGCTTCGGAAACGGCCGAATTGGAACGGTGCCTAAACAAATCCATCACCTTCGTCATAGGAGACTTGCCGACGTCGGCCCGGCGCACAGCCGTTACCGTGTGGTAATACTAAAAAGCAACAAATCCAACATTTGGTATCAGAGAGGAAGCTCTAGTCACAGTGAATTAATTGCTCTAGCATTCTACCTGTGCATCACTGCCCGCATGCGGATGTGCTGAACCATCGCGCACTTTCGACCCAGCTGCAGCGGCAGGTCCGGTCTGGGCTGATGGTTGTTGGTGCTGGTGGCTGTGTCGCCCACCGACGTGTAGGGCTGCCTTCATACTGTTCATAATCCCCCCGGAAGTGGTGATGGGGCCACTGCCCATGCCGGTACTGTCCTTGTCCGAGCCGGATTTACTTCCATCATCTTTCTTCTTTCGCGAATCGGAACCCTTTCGCGGTCGAAACACATCGAATATTGTCGGTCTTCGATTTGGACTAGCGATACCTGAAAAATAAAACCATAAACAAAAAATTCATGATATTTCAATATTGAACCTTTCAAAGCAGACAGGCATTTATTGCATCTTTCGACTTACCGTGCACGGTCGATTGGTTTAGTACGGGCGCTTCTTCTCCACTGCGGCGCCTCTCCAACGATCCAGAACGACCGCCAGATCCGACCCGTTCCGTACTTCGCGATATGCTTTCGTGCTTCCGGTTAAGCTTTTCCAGCTTGGCCGCTTCCTTCTCGAGTCGACGTGCCTCTTCTCGCTTTTGTTTCATAACTTCCTTCTCCTGCTTCTTGGCTTCTTTTTCGCTTTTCTTTTGCTTTTTAGAGGCACGCGTCGATGATTCACCGGAAGTGGCCGGTGCCGTTGAAGGACGCTGAAATTGTCCGGACACAGCAGCGCCATCGATTCCATCCTGGGAGGAAAGTAAAAGATGAAATTAATTAAATACAAGCATTTGCACATCCGACAGAAATATCCCAGTTAAGTGTGACACTGGTAGATTGGTTATCAACCCATGCTCTGTTCGTTCGTTGTTATCTTTTTAGGTTATGCTAGGTTACTATTATCACACCCCATCCCTCTAGACAAGGACATCTGTCCAAGAGATCGAGTACTTTGTATCAAGACGATAGAGATAGAGGAAGAGAAAGAAGTTACGGTTTTATGAATTGCACATGATGGATCATTTCTCTCGTCAAAGCTGAGACAAATATTTGAGTAAAATAATTTTTCAAAAAACAGAAGAAGAATATTCCAATACCTTCCACCAACAAAACTTACACTTGCTGCCTTCACTGCGGATGACTTTTTCTTCTCGGGACTGTCTGTGAATGCTGCATAATTGGGCTTTGCATTCACCGGTAGGGTTGCAGCTCGGTCACCGCCCTTCGTCGACAGAACTTCTTTTGCTTTGGGAGCTTTTGCTTTTGTTAAGGGACCGGTTACCGGGTCTGGACGCTTTACCCACACCTCATCTAATTCAAACGGAATGTTGCTCTTGGCAGGTTGTGATTCTCGCGACGAAGACGCCTGTTGTTCCCGGGACAGTGATGAGTTTGTAGTGGTTCCAGATTCATAGCCACTCGTGTCAGCACCCGTCGTCGATGAGAGCGAATTTCGGCTTTGAGTAAGTGGACGGATCTCTACCAGTGATGTATCGAAGAAGCGCCGATCGAGATGTGGCGTATTATGGTGAGCTGCGGCTGCATCGGTTGAGAAGATTGAATGCACGGATGTCCGCTGGCTGCTGCCGTACTGCTGGCTACTGCTGCAGGGAAAGTGGATCGTCTGAGAGTTTTGAGATGCTGGCACTGGAATTAATGCGGCCGTCTCCGGTCGAAGCCGAGGACTGGGAGGCAAGTCCTGTTGTAGCTTTTGCTGCTCCTGCTGCTGCTCCTCTGTCTTCGTAACCATGAAACGCGATTTACGTGGGATAGCCGTTTCGGCTTCTTCGTCCTGCGCGGCGGCGGGTTTGGAGGTTACTGTCGGTGCCGTTTCTTGTGCAGCTTCACCGCTCGTAGCAATGACGATCGAAGGAATTGCGACCGGTGATCGGATCGTAGCCGATGGTGGGGAATGTGAAGACAGCTGCTGCTTCTCGTCCTCTTCATCCTCTTCGCGACATTCGGACAATCGGCGGCGCACGTGAAAAGGAAGGATTATGGGTAATGAGGAAGGCCCAAACAAAACGCTGCTATCTGACCGCCTTCCCGGACTCATCGGGCACATCGGGGTCATGAGCATTCGGAAAGGCGAACCAGACGCTTCCATCGAAGGTAGATTCAATGGAGCTCGCTCCGTAGGAGTGCGTGTCCTGATCCTGTCCTGAACGGTTTCATGATGCTGCAGTTTCTCCTGCTCGTGATCCACTTCCTCTTCTACGTCGCTCACCGTACTACTGCCATCGCTCCAAGAGGAGGCAGACGGATGTCTACCAACATTGGTCCCAGCACCACCACCACTACTACCCCCACTCACGACGGGTTCGCGAAGTGCTCTAGCGTCTCCTCGACGAGCCACTACGGGAACGCGCTGGGGCGGTAAGCCATGATCGTCCCCAAAGTCTGAGTCCGAATCAGACCGTATGTCCTCAAGGTCCTGCATGCGGCTATCGATTAGCTGCTCGAAATCTTCATCCGTCACCGGACTCCCCACGTACACCGGTCCACCGTCACTACCCCACGACATAGTGGCAGTAGTCATCCGGATCGGTTTCTGTGATGTTGTTTTCGTGTGCGCACACATTCGATAAGCGACCTCGTCGAACGCCTTTAACCCGCCGTCGTCGTCCTTTCGCGGTAGGTTCTCTTCCATGAAATCTACTCGTTTCTTCATGCGGCGCTTGGCCTCCTCTGTTTCCCGTGCCATTCTGCGCTCGTTTTGCTGCTCGTCCGACACTGTGTCGGTGCCGTTGGCGTTCTTCGGCAAGGGTGCCATCGACGCGGCTAGTGGCTGTGTCTGCTGCTCCAGTATCAGCAAACCAGTGGTGCTGGTCGTTCTGCCGCCGTTGGATGAATCGGCCATTTAATTAATCTAAATTTGCTCTCGCTGTGCACAGCCGCGGGACCACCGGCGTACCGGCGAACGGGATAGAAGTGTTATTTCGCTTCCCAGTGCGATTAATTAGGGTTAATTTATTTGTACACTTCTCCTGAGGGGATCCCGATCACTTATCGTTTCTGGATGGTTCCTTCTCCTTTCTAGAAATATTGGTTTTCCTTTTCGCTGCTTAATTTTCCGATGCAACACGCGCACCGGAATGCAGTGCAGTTTGTGTTCACTAAGTACAAAACAATCTGTTTGCTTGCTGTGCTATATTACGGCCGTTTGTTTGATTTTCTGCTGCAAGTTTCTCCGCAGTTGCATACTGGATGAGTGTCAGCTTCTTTCATTTTCTAAATATCTAGCCGTAGCGGCTCGAAGCCTAGTGAGTGGATGAAGCAGGAAGAATACATTCGTAAATTATTATCAAAAGATAAAGATATAAATTTTTTCTGCACAATTGTATCCAAAACGATGAAGTATCGAGACAGCAAACACAACTTGAGTAGATAAAAATCTCCTTTTTCCTACATTCAACAGCACCAAACATGAATTAGTTCCGATCAGTATCAGTACCAAATAAGGAAGCATTCTTCTTGACAGAATCTATGAATTTTTGGCAGACGACCAACCTACAGTGTGATGAAAGTACAGCATTTCATGCCAGAACTTACGATTGCAGCTGTGCTGATAAGAAAGCATGGCGCGTAGATCATTTCCAAGAGAATAAAAGCTTCTACAAAGTTGGGTTTGAGAAACAGCTGTCTGTCAGTGCAACTGGTTCTTGAGTAAACACAAACCGAAAGTAGATAACGTCTTACAAATTCCTCTCCCTTCAACCGTACGTATCACATATCGCTTGTCAATGTTGCCAGTGCTGTCGATAAATAGAGCCTTTAACGTCGTTACGCTGCTAGCAAGCTGTTTGTCCGGCAAACCATTTTACAATCATCATTATCCCAACAACATGCCGGGAAAAGTTTCCACAGCTCCACACTACTCTACTGATAACAGTTGGCGTTGCAAAGAAAATGATAATTGTAATGTAAAACTAAAGAGATTGCAAGTGTGCATCATTCTGCGACAAAAAAAGTCCCTTTTTCATGAAAAATGTCACTATTTACGGTACCTACATCGCATAAACAATAAGTTTAGTTTACCGATGACAATTCGGAATCGACTGTTGTGATACAATCAATTCGAACGGATCTCAATCTCAGACCGTTCGCACCGCGGCACGTTCCACACAGCCTAATGGCAAGCAACACACTTTAGCTGGCCCTGCCTACTTAAAAGGGCACACGTGTACCCTTTGATGGGGGTTGGGGTGTGTGTCTTGCTCTACCCTCTACAGCCGCCGGAATCCCGGTAATCGTACGCCCAACCACTCGTAGAAAGCCCTCCGTCCGTGTAGGGCGAAAGGGTCCAATATGTGTGTATTGGAATGGCAAACACAGTACAGTCCGTTCACGTAGGTAATGTTGGATGGTGTGTGGGGCGGCATTGATGTGCAAACACGGCCCGGGATGGTTCAGTATGTTTACCGATGATAACCGACCATAGCAAACACATTCTCGCACACACACAGACCACTGCTCTGGGGTGGTGGGAAAACATTGGTAAGGGTATTGAAATTTTTCCACACCACGTTCCATCCCCGTTGTTCACGCAGCATGTGATGATGTGAAATGAAGGTGACAAATAAAAAGCCGAACAAATACTATTGCGGTATATCACGGATTCATCCACTCATTTGCAACGGTCGAACACGCTAGTACGATACGGACTTGACGACCCAAGCTGTTGCCATTTTGTCTGCAAAACTGGTGGTTCCTCGTTGAAGGGGATGACATTGGTCCAGAATGATCTGGAAAACAGAATTCACCGTCTGGTGACTAAACATGGAATGTACATTCGTTCGGAGTCATCCAAGCTCACAAGAGATGTGAGGAGGGCGAGAGAGAGAGAGAGAGAGAAAGTAAATTAATATAAGCGCGTTCAACCATGTTAGAACGAAGGGGTTGGAAAGCATAAACGGTCGCAACCAAACAAACGCCTCACTTCCATGCTAAACAGCTGAGCGGAAGAGTTCATTGAACTGAACGCTTTGTCTCGTCTTACATCACCCCGGTCCAAGTTTTTTTTATTCGTGCATCAGTTTGCAAACACTGGCTAGACTTTTAAATGTCCCGGTAGTTCGCATGTCCCGCGAGTACACCACTGTTTTGTTTTGTTTTCAATTCAATTTATTAAACTATTAGTTATAAATTTATCTATTTAACAATTTAGTCCTGAAACTTCTTAAATACCTAATTTTTGTAGTTGTATTTCATCATTACAATATTAAAATTGTTAACATTTAATGTTTGTAATCAGGCAAAATATGTTTACAGCACTTTTTGATTTGCTGTTTTCCTTGCTTGCTGTAGTATAGCCTCTCAAGAGGTGCTGCAAGATAATTGCAAGACTTTCTGTACAAGTTATATCGCATAAAATGTAGTCTCATTTCCACACTTTACATTTCGATGCCAGAAATGTTGGTTTTATTTGAAATATATGAAAGGAAGGAGGAGTTTTTCATGTGGTCCTATATCTTCCACCCACAATTCCCCGTTCAAAACACAGCGACTGATCGCACATTTATTAATTAAGTGCGCTCACGGGGTGAGTGTGTTGGCAGTAAAACTTTTAATTACCCTCGCGGCCGTATTGCAAAACGTGATCAGCTGATCACGAACACTCTGTAGTATAGGTAGTTATCGATGTTTTAGCTGTAAGCAAAACAGTTTTGCCGCTCGAAGATTTTAAGCTGGACGAAAACTAGCAACGCATTTCAATCGCACGATAGCACATGTACTGGGGTGTGATATTCCGTATCGTTAACAAATGTGAACACACACAACCAAAGTTGCACCAATAGAGCTGTATAAAAGGTTCAACTGATCGCCGCCAAGAATCAAGTACAAACATTAATCCATCGTTAGTTGCATTTCATTTGCATTCATTTGATCGTCGAAGCTGGGTTGCAGTCCGTGTCGTCAACTGATATGTGGCCGGAATACATAATGATAGCCAGGTCCAACTCCAATTCAAAGGTCTGAGTGTTTTGCCGGTTCTATAGTTCGGCTGAAGTAACACGTTTGCACAAAACCAGATAGTGGTGCCGCCAGCACCTATTTAGGTGTCGTATATTTCAATACTTCCCCATGAACAAAAAAAAAACATTCAAACCTCCCTCTACCTCCCTTGAATGAGACCTCGGTCAAGAGGGTGTAAGAATTCGTCGCAATCTTGGGACAACAAACACACAAAGTGATAAGACAACGGAGTGACATCCCTAAACATTGCTTGCTTGCCCATCGTGTGTGTGAACGATGTATTTTTGGTGGAAGTTTGCCATGTCACAGTTACAACTCGATGGATTTTACCGTTGTGAAGTTTAGGCCGGAAGAACTAATGTAGTGAACTCCAAACATCCAAGCATCTGGGCTAAAACGTAGATAAGTGGTTCTAAATTTAAAACCCCTGCGCCAGACTGCAAATAAATCAGCACAGGTGTTTTTGTTTGAACAAACAAAACAGCCTCGTAAGGTGGAGTTTGCGTGGAATGTTTGGTGAAAAATAAAGCAATCATTCCTCACTAGAGCGGGTACACCGAGAAGCATCACGACGTCTACGAATAATAATACACCGCGTGTCTATTTCAGTCGCATTGCATTATGCAAGGTGATTCGTATTTATTACCCAATGAAATGAGATGTAGGTCCATTTCGATAGCAAATTAGGCTCACACCACAAGTAAAGAAATGAAACATGTAAACATAAACAACACATTCCGAAAGATTTACCGAGGAGGGAATGATTAATAAATAATTATTGGTTTTATTGGCGTACTAACTTCTAGACAATTGCTGAGATTTTTGCTTCTTTGCTCTCTGATATTTTTTCATGTTTATTTGAGTTTCTAAAAACTTTCGGTAATTAGTCTTTATGGGTAACAATGTAAGTGAAGTATGGCTTTTTCTGAGTAACCAAAACCCATATTTTAATACCACCCAGCATTCATTTCTCGTAAACAAAGTTGCTTATAAT